>NC_087253.1:7862500-9062500 GCF_037042905.1 Lytechinus pictus
CTTCTTCTTCTTTTTATTCTTCTTCTTCTATCTTTTTCTTCTTCTTCTTCTTCTCCTTCAGTAGTTGTTTCACCCCTAAATATATTGGTTGAAAATACTTCGCAGTGACGCACAGGGCTCACTCCCCTCCCTACTACAGTAAATAATAATAATACAGTTAATAATAATAATAATGATAATATCAATAATAATAATAATAATGATAATAATAATGATGATGATGATGATGATAATAATAATATTGATAATAATGATAATGATGATGATAATGATAATAATAATGATAATAGTAATCATAATAACAATAATAATGATTATAGGACCTAATAATAATAATGATAATTATAATAATAATAGCAATAATGATAATAATAATAGTAACAATAATAATAATAATAATAATAGCGTTCCCAATAGTCACAATGAGATTGAAAAATAAGACAAAGTAAACAGCAAACAGAATAAATGGATAAAAATCAGACAAAGGGCAACCATTCTCATCCATATCATGGACCTAATATATAGGTCCATGATAATATGAAGAGGAGTATCGAATGAAGGGGGGGGGGTAAATGTTGATTTTCATGATAGAGTGGAACCCTGATCCGGGATATAAAACCACATTTTGACATTGTTATTTCTGTATCATGGTTGATTGATTTGTATTGCAATGTAGAGAGGCAATTAGTCCATTTACTGATGGTGGGCTTATGTCGTTTTTATCTATAGAATAGAATTGTGGCAATGGTTAGTGGCTTCTGACGTGAATTGACTGTGCATACCACATGAATAAACTCTGTAAAAAAAAAAAAAGGGGGGGGGTTGTGGCGTGCGCCTGTAATCCAAGCTATGCGGAGAAGTTACTAATTGATGCAAAGGTTCGAGGTTCGAGCTCTAGTCACGTCTTTCGGGTGGTGACGTCAAGGTCCGTCCCAGACGTAAATAATTACATGATTTATACACGTCGGAAAAACTGAATTAACACACACACACACGCACATACACACACTGAGTCACATAAAAGTGGAACATAGGCCAACAGACGAGATACCATACTTTCCTCTTGTTTTATTTTGTTAAATGATTCTCTTCATTATCAGGCGCGGATGCCTGCCCCCAAAAGTGTCACCATCAAGAAAATAAAAGAATACGAATGAGAAAAGGAAAGACAAGAAATGGGAAAGGGTGAAATACATTATTTGTTGAGTATTATGCCAAAGTCACAAAATTAGATATTCATTGTTGAAAAGGTAATAATTTCTGCTTGCTCGCTTCGCTCCCCCGTCACGATTTTCAAGAAATTTCCCCACTCACTTCATGTTAATCATGCCTCTTCGACATTTTTGGCTCATATACCGCTCTACCACTGTAAACGTAAGTAACACAACCACCGCTGTAAAAGTAAGGGACACAAGCATTTATCCATATGTTTCTCCTTCATTTAGGGTGTACCTAGCTGTAACATTGCGTTTGGCCAATATTTTTAAACAAAAAGGAGAGGGATTTTCCGCTCCTCCTCCCTCCTACTTCAACTTCTTCGTCTTCTTGATTTTCTTTTTTATTCTTTCTCCCCTACTCCACCTCCTCATCATTCTTCATCAGTCTCCAAATATTTTCTGCTCTCCTTCTCATTTTTTCCATTCTTCCTCTTCATTTTACATGAATTTTTCCTTTAACTTTTCCTGAGATGCAGCTGTGTATCCCCCCCCCCCCATCTTTATGTTTGTTTTTTTATTACTGCACATCACACCAATTTACGCAGATTTGCTCTTATGTTATGAAGAAAGCAGTATGTACGTGGGGAATCGATATAGTTGGCGTGTGTCGGTAAGCAATATCAAGGACATTTATGATCTTTTTTTTTTCTTTACTTTACTGCAAAAATATGAAACCATATATATTCATGCCCATGCACATTCAACCTCCATTCTATTTAGAAGGCACACTGGCTGAAGTGGCAGTTCTGTTTCAAATCATAAGTGTGATCAAAGCATCATTTTACCGTAAAGCTAACTTCTTATTCATTGGAGCAGTTGACCTGACCCTGTCAAGATGGACATATTGAATGATTCGGAAATTTCTACGGGATCCTCGGATCTGGACATGAGTGAAGATATCCCCATAGAAACTCCAGGGCCAGAGTTTAGTGTCGCCTTCCTAGCTCTTATCGTTTTCTCTGGACTGACTGTCACCACCAATAGCCTCATCCTGGCTGCCTTCTACGTCGAGAAGAAACTGCGGACATACAACAACTGCTACGTCTTCAACATGACTATTGCAGATTTGGTCGTGGGACTATTCTGCATGCCCATACTTTCTACGATCCATCTCTTCAACGGTTGGCCCTTTGGGAAGGTGGCGAGCATTCTGTTCATGGGGTTCCAGAATTCGATCCTGGCTGTGTCCGTGTGTGGTGTTGTCGTAGTGTGCATTGATCGTTACTTAGCTACGTTCTTTCCCATCCTGCACTACCAGAGACGGAGTATCCGCAAGGCTGTGGTGGTCAACATACTCACCTGGGTCGCATCATTCGGAGTCTGGATGATGGTCACGTCCGGTTGGGACTTCATCAAGCCAACCAACCTTGTCATCTCCTCCGGCCTCTCCAGACCAAACTACAACCTGACCTACACAGCAAGCCTTCTTGTATTCTTTCTGAGGTTCGGATTGCCGTTTCTTCTGATGACTGGTCTGTACATCCGAATTTACTTCCGTGTTAAAAACATCGGCAGTAAAAATCTCACAAAGTACTTTAACAGGGAGAGGGGCGTTGAAAAAGGACATGCAAAATCCGCTCCCCTGAGTAGGCCTAATGACAGGCGCCCTCTAAGCCCCGTTGAACTTGATGGATCGAAAACCTCAGTGACATCGACTGAAGAAACAACTATCTCAAGTGTTTCTTTGGATATGATGAGCAATGCAGGAGCGGCTATTGGTGTCGCGAATCCACAGATCGGTGACGAAGAGTTTTCAAATGGAATTGGAGGTTTGATGGCCTCCGCCGGTCCGACACGAACATATAAGATCATGCCAAGAGATGACGAAGAAAATGTGACGTCTCGGAGCAACGCTGTTTCGAAGGAACCCAAGAAAGAATCGAGAACCGAAGGACGAAAGGCAATGCGGACCATGACCATGATTGTCCTGGTGTTTATTCTGACCTGGCTACCAACGGCAGTCTCGGTCACCATGTACGCCCTGGCTCCTGATTTCTACCGAACCATCAGTAAGTCCATCAGGTTATCTGAGATAACACGCTGGATTGCCTTCAGCAACAGCCTGGTGAACCCTTTGGCTTATGCCATGGCTCAACCCCTCTTCAGAAAGACCATCATTAAGATCCTGCGGCGTTGTGTTGATAGAAAATCTCAGAAATAGTTTGAAGATGATTAGGGAGAGCGGGGCGAACTTGGACGCAGTGAATTGGACCACGTCCTCTAACCTTACAAAACGTCGCCGCTCCCAGTTTACCGAAGTGGTCGCAACCACCGCCCATCCATTATATTGATTCCCCCCCCAAAAAAAAAAAAAAAAAAAAAGATTACTTGCATACAATCAAAATATGAAATTCGTCAATCAATTTGTTTTGAGGCCAGATGTTTTATTTACTATGAAAGAACTAAGAAAGTACAGATAAATATTCAATAACCTAAGAAACAAAACGTATGGTTTACTAAAACGAAATTCCTATCTCAAAGTTAACAATTTCTTCCCTATGCACCCAAACTGAATATGTAAAAGTAGGGGGCGCTACATTCCGGCCAGTAGCCAAATCATAAAAATTGGTAAATACTGAAAAGAAAAAGGAGAAATGCAAATGAATCTTGGAAAGACACATATCGAGCAGAGAGTTGAAATTGATCATTACCTGTGATCGTCAGCAACTGACAAACACATTTTAATTATTAATTACCCTTAATGATAAAAGGATAATTATATAATGTAGGCTAATCGAGTCCTTGCTCGAACACGCTCTGTAAAACCTTTTATTTAAAAAAATTGAGTGCATAGACAGTTTATTGTGTTATATTTCAAGGGCAGAAAATTTTCGATCAGGAACATAATTTCTATTGTGAAATTAATGAGACTTTCGACTTTAGCTTCTTCTTTTTTGAGGGGGGGGGGCTTAAGTGTTTCGAACATTCTGCTTTCCGTGTATTAATCAAATCTTTTATTCTTTTTTATCATTAAATTACCCTTTTCAAAAGAAAATAATAAAACGATTGTATATATCGGCTAAACAAGTCTTTGCTCAACACGCTCTATAAATCATTTTATTCAAGTTGTTGAATCAATCATGGACCGTTGATTGTGTTTTATTTCAAGGGAAGAAATTTCGCGGCCAGGAACATAATTCTGAAATTAATGAGATTTTGATTTAAATATAGCCCTTTGTGGAACTTGACGATTTGGAATGCTCTGCTTTTAATACATTAATGAGATCCTTTATTCTTTCTTTCTTTGGATAATTTTTTTTCTTCTGAGTTGGTGTAATATATAATGTGGGAGAAGCGTTTCAAGGACGTTTTTAAGGACTTGTATCTGTAAATCGCGTAACGGTTAACATTTTCTGTCTATTGGTTAAATGGGGACCAGTAAAGTTAGCATCCATGCTAGAAAAATCTGCCATTTTCACAACATTTATCAACCTGCTGTCAAAACGAACGAAGAACTTCAATTTGCTTTGTGGTAATATCAAAGTACTACTGAGTAGACATGCTAAAAAAAAACAACCAACAAAAATATGTCGTCTATGGGTGAATTAGAGCTTAAAATGTTGCGTGTCGCGCGGGACGGACATTTCTGCGTCCCGTACGACACACAACATTTTCACCTATAATTTACCCATAATCATTTTTTTGTGTCTTGGTCATTAGTTTTTCACATGACTGCCCACTATAGTTTTATCATTGACAAAAAAAATTAAATTTTATTGCTCATTAAAGCATTCGGCTAGGAAACTAGAAATTTTTGTACGAAACGTAAGGAATCGTCCATCTTCTATTTAATATATTTAAGATACCATTCACACATGTGTATTCGAAATATTAATTCCACGTTTCAAATTACTCTATTCAACTTCATTAAGAAGTAATTATCATCACCGAGTGTCTCACATAATTATGCGGTGTAACCATAAAATTAAATCACATGTTTGTTTATTATAATTCAATTGGTCATAAATTTGTATTTCTATTGATTTTTTTACACTGTTAGAAATGAAAAACAAAATGAAACTGTAGCAAACAAAATAACTCCAAGCCTGATAAATTGACGGGTAATTCAAAACGATTTGTCGACTCGTTAACAGTATAGTGAGGCCACGTAAATTATTATTTTGCAAAATGTACATAGTTACCACGAAGTTCATCTGTTTTGTGTAAATAAGGTAATGAAACTAACTTTATGGGCTTGCCTTTCATACAAGCTTTGCTTTTTTCGGTAAGCCCCGCCGTTTTACTATAAAAAAAAAAAAAAAAACATCATCTGAGTTACCTTAATTTCTTTAATTGTGTTCATCAAATGTATAATTATGTTATGTATAATATTATGTCTTGTTATATTTTTGACTTTGTTTTGTTTTTGTTTATAACAATGTACAGAAATGTACAACACTGTGAAACGGAATTCAACAAATGAAATGAAATTGAATTTCGGAAATTTAACAATTTATTAATTTAAGGGTCAAATAATCAATAGTGGAGCACACTACAGCAACGTTTGTTTGTTTGTGTTTTTTTTTTGTAATGGTGGCGTCATGGATGGGATTTTGATTAACTAATTAAGCAATATGACTTTTACAGGTTAAGTCCCAAGTCCACCCCTGAAAATTGTTGATTTAAATCGAAAAAAAATTAAACGAGCATAACGCTGAAAATTTCATCAAAATCGGACGTAAAATAAGAAAATTATGACATTTGTAAATTTCGCTTATTTTTCACAAAGCAGTTGTATAGATAAGTTAGTGATATGTAAATGAGAAAGTCGATGATGTCCCTCACTCACTATTTTTTTTAAGTATACAATATTTCAATTTTTACAGAATTAACAATGACATGAATGAGGACCAACTTGACTTGGCCATAAACTTTC
Source organism: Lytechinus pictus (assembly GCF_037042905.1). Taxonomy (NCBI): domain Eukaryota; kingdom Metazoa; phylum Echinodermata; class Echinoidea; order Temnopleuroida; family Toxopneustidae; genus Lytechinus; species Lytechinus pictus. The sequence continues at coordinate 7,868,594 of NC_087253.1, forward strand.
AAAATAATGGTAATTCCACATGTTCATGAAGGAATACAATTTTTTTCTCATGACAAAGAGGAGAAAATTCGAATTTTTCATAATTGACTTCATCTAATAAAATTTTAAAAAAATAGTGAGTGTGTGTCGTCATCAGTCTCCTTATTTGCATACTGACCAGGATGTGCATATAACTGTTTTGTGAAATGAAGCGAAACTTAAAGATGTCATAACTTTCTTATTTTTATCTGATTTTGATGATTTTTTTATTGTGATGCTTGTTGGATTTTTTTCTCCTTTTATTCATTCTCAGGCAAGTAAGAACGATGTAAGAGTCAAATGAGCTGTTACATTGAATCGCTATTGTTAGAGACTTGTGTCACAATTGGCTTTCCATACTTAAACCACAACTTTGAACCCGAGCTTAAGATAAACCAGACTTCAGAATATGGGCCTCTGGGTGGTATTCTGATAATCAAACCTTGCATAAGACCAGAGTCTCAATTAAACCCGCGGAAAAATTAGCCTATAATCTAGGCGGAGGCGGCAGTTATTGTATTTGCTGTTATGCTAAACGCAAGCGACACGTCTGAAGTGGCAAAGACTACGAATTGTGGATGCCTCGGCCTAGATTATATGCTAACCCAACTTCAAAAAACGGGCAATGGATTTAAAGGAGACAGAAATGGAAAAAAATGGGAGAGGGGTAGAGGGAGACAGAAAGCGGGGAGATGGGTGGGATATAAATAGAAAAGAAGAAGGGGGGATAGAAGTGGAGAGTGAAAGAATTCGGGGCGAAGGGGTGAACGTGGGGTCATCGACAATTACAATGGAGCAGTCAGTTCTTAGATTGATAGATTGATAATTTATTTATTTCCGTTCAAACAAAAGATATAATCCAAGTACAGTGTAAATACATGTTCAAAATAATACATACTCAAAATAATACATACAGTTCTATAACATTTCATAACAAATATTGAAGATAACATTATCTGAACGGAGGGACTTGCCAAGAAAAGCAGAGCTTGTAAGAAAGGCAAGTCCCTAAACATAGTTTCAATACTAATTAACATAACCTATATACAAGAGACGGGTGGAAAACGGAATTAAAATACATAATCTACAAAATACCAAAATAGAGCGTAATGAGCCCAAAAAAAATGAGGGGGCCAGATGTGTCGTATCGGGCAAAATCTATATATAAAAAAGTTGCAAAGTGCGAAGCAACCGAGCAAAAATTTTGACCTTTTTTATTATCAAATATAATTTTGAGATAGATTTTGACATAATACTCAGAAAATAATATCACTATATTTCATCTTTTTCTCTTTCCTTTTCTATTGTTTCTCCTTGGACATGATTGTTTTTTATCTTTATTTTTATTATTACTGTATTATAATTATTTTATCAGTACGCTACTGGGAGAAGTAGATAATACAAGTGGCGCTGCTCGCTGGGGTGAGGTGGAACTTGCTTGGTTTTGACGAACCAAAACGAAAAAAAAAGCAACAAAATACTCCTCATGAGTCGTGATAATTTTTTTGGTGGCTTATCAATTACTTTTGACAGATCGAGTGCCCCTCCCACATTGTTCCCGGACCGCCTCTGAGAAGATCGGGAAAACCATATTGTTTCGTCACCAATTGTGACGTCATTGGACGTTCATCGATATCATGGTAATCAAATATTTGTTATATCTTATGAACATAAATAAAAACACGAATAACAACTGTGTGGGGGTACCAGGCGCTCGACACCTGCGTGCTCACATACAATTACATTAATTTCAGGTGAATTAATTTGCATTGACCTCCGGGATTTGGTTTTATTTACTGATAATCTGCATTACTATAAACAGCTTTACCACCACACAAAAAGACAACCCTCCCCTGAGCCCCCCAATAATCTTGTCTCCCGAGAGTCCATGCAAGGCCTCGCTTGGTTTGATTTCTATAAAAAAGATAATCCGATTTCATATACAATATGTATTCTTCAGTCTTCTCTCAGAGCAGTGGCGTACCTAGGATTTTCCACAGGGGGGGCAAAACCGTCCGCCAAAAATTTGACAAGCAAAAAAAAAAAAAAAAAAAAAAAAAAAAAAGTCTTCAGTCACATATAAAGGATTTCGTAACAGAAAAAAAATGAAAAGCAAAAAAAAAATAAAAAAATAAAAAAATAAAAAGGTCTTCCAGCTCATCAGGGGAGGAAAAAAAAGGTCTTCAACCTCGTCAGGGGGGGGGGGGCAAAAAAGGTTTTTCAAGCTCGTCAGGGGGGGCAGGTATACGTTTTTTGCATTGGTTGTGACTCGTCAGGGGGGGGGCAGACTGGCCCCCCTGCCCCCCCCCCCTCCCCCGTAGGTACGCTAGTGTCTCAGAGCGATTTGAACAAGGAAACTGTATGATCTATTTGACAGCAGCGTCTGCGGGGCATCACGTTCCTACGGGTTCAGCAAGGTAAGTTCCTGGGCAAGATTCTAGTCACACTAAGTTCATTGACTGTAAATCGACCCATGGGATGTCAATTGAGACATAGTCATAGTATTGATCGGCTATGGCGGCGTCCTTGGTGTGACCAGGAGTAGTTTAACCTTCTGCGAGTTTTAAAGAGACAGAAAGGGCCTATGCAAACTAAATCATGGAAACTCTGCCGTCCAATGACATAAGGAAGCAACTCGATTGGTAGAATGAGTTTTGAGTACATGACAAAAAATGTGACATTGATGTGAAAATATATGGTTTCTTTTGGAATGTAAATATTTCAGTGCTGACCTTCATAACTGTGAATTCAGACTTTGGGGGACATGTGACTCTGATTTCTTTACCATCATGAGAGCATAGCGCATACATAAAATATTCCAATCAAGAAAAGGTTAATCTTGAAACACACACACACCCGCACATACTCGCCCTCACTTGCTTCCTCATGCCTTGGGACACTGGCGGAACCAGGGGGGGGGGGGGGCACAGTCGGCCCGTCCCCCCCCCCCCCTTTGAGAGGCACAATTACAATTTGTAATGTAAAAATGCCGTTAAAACACTGGAAGTGCCCCCTCAAAGTGAAGACCTTTTTATGCTTGTCAAAGTTTTTCCTCGGAAAAATGTGCCCTCTCCCCCTTTCGAAAAATCCTGGATCCGCCCCTGCCTTGGGACGGCCGAATGGCTGTCTGATTTTTGTGAGAAGAAAAAGGTTAAGACATGACATATAGGTGTCGTGTACACGTAGTGCAGTTACATCTAGACCTAGACACACACACAGTCTGATGCAACTCAAACACAAATTAACATATCAACACATATCCAGAATGTTCATGTTTTGAAAAACATTGGATTGAAGAAATCAATAGCAGAACAACCGTTCCTCCGTTTTCATGTTTTGTTTAATTTTCATGATTTTGACAGGATATAGTATCATCGGATCATCATCAGGAAGTGTCACCACAATTGGAAGTAAGTAGGCCTCCGCACTTTGTGTAATATTTTGACCTTAATTTTGATTAAATTGCCAAAAAGTTTGGGCCTATATATTTTGTTACTGATATATTAGCTAAAAGTTGAATTGCTACAGTTATTGAATAATCCAACCGGTCATGACGAGAACTACAATTATGATCCGAGAAAGGAGGGGCTGTTTCTCTCTTTATATTGTGAATTGTATTAATGTCATGCAGAATGGCCCAATATAGAAAGCAGGGGTAATGAGGGCGTTGCGTATGATATTAACCATAGGCAGCACCCTCTGGAAATCAGGTTGACAAAAAGAAAAAAAAAGGTGGTCCCAAATGATGGAGATTTACTTTTATTTTTATTTATTTATTCATTATTTTTTTTGCTTTTATTTTTTTCTGACGACGTTCCATTGGAACAAAAACCCAAATTTGAATTCTTATAACTTAACCCTTGACTCAGCGCACAAATTAAATCCTCCCTACACCCTTGTACACTATATAAGCACGCGGTTCACGATCATGGGAGTTTTTGCAATTCCAACTGAGACGGATTTTACAACATAAAAATCTATTATCAAAAGCCCTTCAGGAAAGCAGTCTTTGTCGAAATTCGGTGAATCAAATTGCAGTTTCGTTCTGGACTCTGTACAAACGACAAAATCGCTGAAAAATTATCCCACATCAAGAAAACAAAAGTTATTTTCTGAAAAACAGAGTACACAGTGCAGATACATGCCGGCTTACACAAAGTCCAATGCAACTCATATACACAAACATCACAACAGCGGCAAAGCATATCCATAATGCTGTTTTGACAAACATTGGATCGGAGAAATCGATAGTTGCAGCAGAAAACGGATTTCATCTTCTTTTTATTCAATTGTCATGATTATGAAAGGAGATATTACTATCGGATCATCATCAGGAAGTGTAACCACAGCAAAGATAATTGGAAGTAAGTAGGCCTCCGCACTTTGTATAATATTTATACCTCAATTTTGATTAATTGCCAAACAGGTTAGGGTATATATATGTATACATATAGCATATATATATATATATGTATGTATACATATATATATATATATATATATATATATATATATATGTGTGTGTGTGTGTGTGTGCGTGTGTGTGGGGGGGGGGTGAGTGTGTATGTGTGTGTGTCATCATAACGTTGAATTATATAATAGTTTTTTTAATATCCACCCGGTCTTCATGAAAAATGATCTGAAAAAAGTGAAAGGGTTGTATCTTTATTTGTTTGAATAGTATCAATGCCATGTAAGAAATTGCCCTGGTATAAGCTGCAGGTGCGCCGCACCCACAAGATTTTTTTCGGACGGGGGGGGGGGGGAAACTGTGAATGTTTTGGGCTGCACCCCATGGAAGTAGGGCCCGTCGGATAAGTTACTATAATGGTTACGTTGCCATCCAATGGTAACTACCATGGTAACGCTGATCAACAGCCAATCAAAATCGAGGATTCCATGAAAGATACCATTGGATGGCAAAGTTACCATAATGGTATCTTTTATGCAACGGGGCCCTGGTTGACAAGAATAACAATTAGGGATTGCTCCCTAGTAACGACCGTGGATTTTGGAGCAATAACATGTTTAATTGTGGGGGGGGGGTAGGCTTGTCGATTTTTTTCTGACGACGATCCCTTGAACAATCAAGCCCCCAGCATCTCCTATTAAAAAAAGGGTTTCGCCTGGCCCTGCTGTAACATGTTAGAAAATTGCATGCAGGAGCGGTTCCATCAGATCGCAATAAGATGAGTTGGAGTGTCAAGATGGCGCCACGGGGGGGGGGGGGGGGGGGGGAGGTTGAGGAGGATCGCCCTATATGATTTTTTTTCAAGTAGTAAAAAACATTGCAAAAAGGAGTAATTTAAAAAAAAAAAAAACCATTTATAAATAAATAAATAAGACCGATAAATTGAGCTATGCCCCAACGCCCCCTCCTAATTGACAAAAATAAATCTGGCACAGCCACATGCATAGAAACAGAAGAAACTGAATAAAATGAGAATTCGCACAAATTTCTGTTGTTCCGACAGCTCAGGGAGGGGAGGGGGTAGTGCCAATACATTTTATTTTATGGGGGGGGGGGTCAAGACGACCCACTGATGATGCAATTTTTTTTTCTCAGTTGACTATTAGGAGTATATAAGAGTGCTACATACATGACCTACATGGACCCCTTTGTTACTCCCCTTTTCACTATTTTGACCCCAAAAACAAATCATAAGGGCTCTAATTTACCTGCCTTTCAACATTTCGAGGCGTCCCGCCCGCGAAATTATTTTTCCCACCGAGTTCTGGACCAACATATGAATATTCATGACTTGCGTCTTCGGATTGAGAGTACGCATGCGCGTTGCTCAGAATGAATTAGCATCGTCAAATTACCGGTACCCTTACATAGTTACATAAGCCTTATAGGCTTAGATCTATATATACATCCAATTCTTAAACACTTATCAAACTAGCTGCCATTAATGGCAAGACATGTGCTAGGGTAGGGCTAGCTTAGGCTAGCGCATTAACTTTGCCTCAAATCTGGACCTGTCTAATGCCTAATACTAATATGAATAGCCGACTAATGCCATGGTTAACTTAGAACTTGTTAATTCCGAACTTTAATTGATTAGATTCCTATCCCGTTCATATTCTTTATAAGGCGCTATGAATGTTGTTGTTAGGTTGGAAAATAAAAAACTTTCAGCTCGCGCTTCGCGCTCGCATTCATTGTTTAGATTCTTATTCCGTTCATTATTAAGTGCTAAGAATTTCCAGTTTTTAGGTTGGAAATCAAAAACTTTCAGCTCGCGCTTCACGCTCGCATTAATTGTTTAGTTTCCTATCTTGTTCATATTCTTTTTAAAGTGCTATGAATGTCCAGTATTTAGTTTGGAAAAAAAAGTCAGCTCGCGCTCGCATCTATTATTTATTTAAATTTCTATCCTGTTCATGATTTGAAAAATGTGTTACGAATGTCCAGTTTTTAGGTTGGAATATCAAAAACTATCAACTTGCGCTTCGCGCTCACATTAATTGATTAGATTCCTATACTGTTCATATTCTTTTTAAAGTGCTATGAATGTCCAGTATTTAGGCTGGAAAATCAAAAACTTTCAGCTCGCGCTCGCATCTATTATCTAGTTAAATTCCTATTCTGTTCATGATTTGAAAAAGTGTTACAAATGTTCAGTTTTTAGGTACTTCCTATCCTGTGCTTAATTTGAAAAATTGTTACGAATGTCCAGTTTTTAGGTTGGAAAATGAATATTAGCTTATTTGCCATGGTTTAATAATTATGTCTAGTCCGTATACAAAACCAGTCCTAGATCTAAAAAAAATTTATCTTAGTTCTAGTCTAGTCTCTATATCTAGACTCTGATCTACGCTGTATCAGCATGGAACCACTAGTGTACCAAGGGGGGGGGGGGGAAGACTGTCCCTCTGACGAGTCACAACTGATTCAGGGGACGTGCCCCCTTTGAGAAGCCAAATTAATAATTTGTAATGTAAAAATGCAATGAAAAAGACGTATGTCCCCTTTTTTTAACGTGAAGATCTTTTTTTTTTTTTTTTGCTTGTCAATTTTTTTTTCAGCTAAGAAATCCATAATTTGGGGTGAAGACCCCTTTTTTTTTGGGGGGGGGGGGCTTGTCACATTTTTTCGCGGACGAAATATCCTCTTAAAAAATTGCCCCCCTTTTGGAAAATCCTAGGTACACCAGTGCGTGCATGGAACGTATTTTAACGTCAGGCACAAATTAACGTCAGTGATCTTGATCCCCGTCTTCACCCAAAATTAAGGATTTCGTAGCTGAAAAAAATTTGACAAGAAAAAAAAAAGATCTTCACGTTCAAAAGAGGGGACATACGTCTTTTTTCGTTGCATTTTGACATAACAAATTATTAATTTGGCTTCTCAAGGGGGGGGGGGCACGTCCCCTGGATCAGTTGTGACTCGTCAGGGGGGCAGTCTGCCCCCCCCCCTTTGGTACACTAGTGGTTCCATGCTGATAGCGCGTAGATCAGAGTCTAGATCTAGAGACTAGACTAGAACTAAGATATTTATTTTAGATCTAGGACTGGTTCTGTATACGGACTAGACATATTAAACCATGGTAAATAAGCTGATATTGGTCCAAACCTAATCAAACGTAAAGTTCGGAATTAACAAGTTCGAAGTTAACCATGGCATATTAGTCGGCTATTCCTATTAGTATTATGCATTAGACAGGTCCAGATTTGAGGTAAAGTTAATGCGCTAGCCTAAGCTAGCCCTACCCTAGCACATGTCTTGCCATTAATGGCAGCTAGTTTGATAAGTGTTTAAGAATTGGATGTATATATAGATCTAAGCCTATAAGGCCTATGTAACTATGTAAGGGTACCGGTAATTTGACGATGCTAATTCATTCTGAGCAACGTGAATGCTTACGATCGGCACTGGTCGAGGCCAAGTCCACGCGCATGCGTACTCTCAATCCGAAGACGCAAGTCATGAATATTCATATGTTGGTCCAGAACTCGGTGGGAAAAATAATTTCGCGTCCCGCGCCCGCCCTTACATTAATTCAATAAAACACTTTGAAAAGAAGGGATATTATGTTGTACCCATTTGGCAAAAAAAAAATGCAGTGGATGTTTCCTGTTATGGCCAAGTTCAGTGATTTGCGCGGATCAAATTTAGTACATGTCCCAAATAAAAAGCCACATGTTATATGAAATCTATAAATAATTACAGATGCGGAGGCGGAAATTATCGCCTCCTTTCAATAAAACGTGTGTGGCATTTCCCTTGAAACAAATGTAGGGTGGAACCACGCTGCTTAAAGATTTATAGAACGCTATTTACTACCAGAACCTTACAGTAGTGTAAATAACCATGCTTAACGGACAAGCCCACCCCCAAAAAGTTGATTTGAATAAAAAAGAAAAATCCAACAAGCATTACACTGATAATTTCATCAAAATCGGATGTAATATAAGAAAGTTATGACATTTTAAAGTTTTGCTTAATTTCATGAAACAGTTGTATTCATATCCTGGTAGGTATGCAAATGAAGAGACTGATGACGTCATTCACTCACTATTTCTTTTGTATTTTATTATATGAAATATGAAATATTCTAATTTTCTCCTCATGGTCAAGTGAAACAAGAATTAATTTTTCCATGAACATGTGGAATCATCATTGTTTGATATTATATTGTTCAGTCAAGTTGGTCCTTATTGTCAAATCTGTAAAAAATGAAATATTTTATAATTCAAACAATAGAAAACAAAAGAAATAGTGAGTGACGGACATCATCGACCGTCTCATTAACATTTCACTTAGTTGTGCATATCACTGTTTTGTGAAAAATAAGCGAAACTTTAAAATTTCATAACTTTCTTATGTTACATCCGATTTTGATGAAAAATTTTCAGCGTTATGCTAGTTTGATTTTTCTCTATTGATTCAAACTCAATTTTTTCCTAGGGTAAACTTGACCTTTTATTTAATGAGAACAATTTAACTTCGTTGTTTGAGATTAAAAAAAACTTGTTTCAACCGCTTTAATGTTCATAAAGTAAAGTTCGTTGTAAAAAAAAAATAACATAATAACAAACAACGTTTTTACTGCCATGGGAGTGGAATAGACACCCCAGCATGCCTAGACAGCTAATATATATATACATTGTAAAAAAAATCAAGATCTAGAACGGGGATCAAACCAAGAAGAATAATGTCTTTTGAAAATAATGAGGTGACTTGGGTATGTTCACACTGATGGGGGAGAAGGGGAGGGGGGGGGGGAGGTTGAAGAGAAAAGGGTTGTACTTCTTTTATTTTCAACAAACAATAATAACTTGAGGGACAGAACAGCACTTGTTAAGATAATGGCTAGAAATGGGGGTAAAAAAGTTTAGTTTGCCAATAATTTCAGGGAGCTATTTGAATCCCAAATCCATGATAAGACACCCACGGTATTAGGCCTATAGAGAAAAAGGCAATAATTTCCAAGTGGAAGAAATGAGAAAGAAAATGAAGTAGCTAACGTGACTCTCCTCAACCCCTTTTACTACTTCAGAGGTAAATACTCCATCCATGGTTGGCTCCCCCACCCCTCCCCCATCAGAATATTCTGGAGCCGCCAATGATTACCTGTCCCCGAATTCATGGTTTCAATCCAGGTCCTTTAATCTATCACAGTTGACCCCCTCCCCACCTCCTCGGCTCCTCCCTCCCCGGCATCGCCTTATTCCCGTGCCTCAATTAGATATCTTAGTTGACCCCCCCCCCCCCCCCCGCCCCTTCAATCAAATCAACCCAGGCAGAATATGCGTTGAAGTTCAAACTGTTTGTAACATTACACGGGATAATACCCGCAGGAAAACAGATCGAACGTAAATAACAGCCTTTTGTGTTTCCGTGATATGAATCAGATCAAGGTGTGCTCTGATCAAAGATTTCGCGTTGACGCTATCGAATGCTAACATGCAAGGTAATCTTATCAGTTCTGGGATTCATTGATCATGCAAGGCACATACACGGTTATTAATGACATTAAGACTCTTAGGATAACTTCGAAAGTTTGCACCTTTCATTTTTTCAGGCATTATGTTAATTGGGAGAGGAAACGCGCGAGGAATGGTTGTCTGGTTGATTGCGGTGGCGCTCACGGCAGTAAAGGTTCAAGGCCAAGGTAAGTTAAAGGGAATGATGACATTATGATCTCATGTTTAATTTAGGGCCTGTTACTTTTACGATGGACTCAAATTAGAGTATAGGTCACAGTCATATCCTCTTCAATAATTTAGTGACTTATATTTAAATATGTTATCCTAATTAATGTCCTTCGATTTTGTGCATGAACAAACATCCTTCTGCTAACATGACCTTTTATTATGTCATTGATGATTATGACAAATGCTATTTGTTTATGGACGTGTTGTAGATAGAGTGGGTGAGTATAGGCCTACGTTAGAACTTGAAATGGAATAATCTAAATATCATATTTTTGCTATAGCCTATCGATTTTTTGTTAAAGATGACGTACACAACATGGACATTTGATGCATAGGGGCGGGGGGGGGGGGGGGGGGGTCGGTTGTTGTGTGTACCAAGATAATATGGTCCGACCAGTCATATCCAAGCAAAAATGATATAAATAATTCAGTAATGACGTGATCATTTAATCATTTCTTCTTCATTCTTCATTTTTTTAAATAATAGTAATAATGATAATAAAAACAATAATTAATACTAATAATAACAATAATAATAATAGCAATATATATTATTATAATTATTGTTTTATTATCATTATTATTATCATTGTTATTATTATCATCATTATTATTGATGATACATAATAATAAATTGGTGCTTATAAAAGCGCACAATCAATTAAAACTGCTCTATGCGCTTTACATTTACAAATCACTCTCCAAATTAGTATTCTTATTATTCTTATAATTATAATTTTTATTATCATTATCATCATTATCATTATTATTATTATTATTGTTGTTATTATTACTATTATCATTATTAGGCCCTATCAGTATCAGTATCATTTTTACTTTCAGATACAACTCCACCGAATGTGACGTGCAGTGACACCACTACCCATCCCCTCTTTGTGAATAGTTTCTTTGGACTGAGCGAAGGTGTTTCGTACACCTACGAGGATGTGAACCCTGATCCTAGTGGTATATCTTATAACGTAACCACAGGGACATCGGGATATCTCTACCCACCTGGAAGAACACCCGTTACATTGATCGCAGTCGACATGGATGGTAACACCGCCACTTGTTTGTTCTACGTAGAAAATACACGTAAGTACGCGTAAATTCAAGGGGTAAGTTCACTCTGACGAAAAGTTTGTAGTAAAATCCCCCATCATATAACCCCCTCCAAAAAAAAAATGTTGGTGAAGATTTGAGGAAATACATCAAAGATTGATAAGGTTATTATAATTTTTAAATTTTGATTTTGTGATAGTATTTTCGAGCAGCCGCTCCATATGTATAAGATGCATATATTGTTTATATTACGTAATAATTTGTTTTCACTTCTTTTAGGAGCGGGTGCGAAATGATTTGTCTGTTGATGATATATACTAAACGTAAATAAAAACAATTTTCAACTTTATTTTGAGAAAATGACATTTTACTGACAATCTACTATACGAAATACGGGAAAGCAGCTCCCAGTTGACGGCACAAATAAAAAAAGTTAACATTCTTATCATATTTTCAAAATCTTTGATGGATTTACCTCAAACCTTCACAAATATTTTCATTATTTTTTTCTGCCATTTTTCGAATGAACTTTTCGCCAGGTTGAACTTAAACGGGGGAGTAAAGGTATATCTTCCACAGATTACTTGAAGGTGGAGGGGGTGGGAAGCGCTCTTGTGATTTTTCTGAATGATGGATTGGGCAAACTCTCAGAAATGTTTGATGCCAGATATGAACATACTAATCATGCCAACCGTTGGTAAAAAAAAATTCAAAAATATAAATTATGAACAAAATGAAATAGGAAACATTAAATAAAAATCCCATTAGCATGATAAGTGACGCGCAATATTCTTATCACCAGCATTTATAATGTTCTTATACTACACTAAAAAACGCAGTTTAAAATCTCATGTACTTTTTAAAGCCCGCCAATCTACAAGTTGTTTTAAGCTTTAAAAGTTTAAACCAATTTTTAAAAAGTTTACAAAATTGCTTGAAAGTTTGAATAACATGTTACAGTGACGGGCTTGAACAGCGTGTTACTTTTTGTACTTTGTATAACCAACCTGTTAACTGTTTTTTATCATTTATTTATTTATTTATTTTTACTGGGAGTATATGGGAGTACGAAGCGTTGACGCACTGCAAAAACTCCGGTGTTGATTTAACACCAGTCCGGAATCTATATACTGTATGTCCACACCAGAGAAGTATTGAAACAACACCAGTTTAGAATCAAACTATTGCTGTTTTAATAATAATTGGTGTTGTATAAACACCTATCTGGTGTTAGACCAAAACGAAACTGGTGTTGTTTAACACTTCTCTGGTGTGGACTTATATAGATTCCGGGCTGGTGTTAAATCAACACCAGAGTTTTTGCAGTGCGGGAATATTTATAAAGAGAGAAAGAGAGAGATCACGAGAGGGAGGGGGAAAAGAAATAGAGAGAGAGAGAGATAGAGGGAGAGAGAGAGAATTGGCTGAGATTTATAACTTTCAAAAATATGAATTTGATCAATACATCAAATTCTGCTTCCTGCATTATACTGTAGGCTTTCCCTCTTTTGGCTCCATGAAGTCAGATATTAATTTGCAGCCTATCAGCGAGGACACCTCCCCTGTGAGGGAACAACAAATTATTGGATTAACCCTTTAACCTCATTCTGTCATCCATTGTGTATGTCTAATGATTGCGAACCGATTTTAACGGTCTACAGTTCTGCGTTCTGAGTTTGTACATGATCGTGGTATTTGATATTACTATTCTCTTTTGTCAATTTTCCAAACGCGGATCGGGGGGGGGGGGGACAGCCTTTTGAGAAGCAAAATTAAAATGTGTAATGTAACATGACATTGAAACCTAGATGTGCACCCCCCCCCCTTCGAAATTGAAGACCTTTTTTTTCCTTGCTTGTCAAATTTTTTCGGGGAACGAATTATTCTTAATTTGTGGTTGAAAACCTTTTTTTGGGGGGTGGGGGAGGGGGGAGGGGGGCTTGTCAAAATTTTCCTTCGAACCCCCCCCCCCCCTTTGGGAAATCCAGGATCCGCCCCTGGTTTTCGTCCGTGTTTACAAAAGAGAATTCGGAGTTGAAAATGACCCTTTCCACGAAAGTCTGATAAGTAGATATCTCCACCCCCAATAAAAGTCGATTTAAATAAATAAGTACAAATCAAGTAGGCAACACTGCCAGTCATTTCGCACACGGATGAAAATAAAGTGATTATATTTTGAGGTTTCATTTTGGAGGTTGTATCATTATAATCGTTTCTGCCTGGTAAGTTTTGTGGTATGTTTGCAATGCCTGACTTGATAATCAACGTTTACATTGTATGTAATTGTATAATCAGCATAATATTTTGTTAAAGTTCGCCATGACAAAAAGGTTCAATAAACATAGAAAAGGTATAATATAGAACATCAGAATCGGGCGAAAAATAAGAAACTTCTAATATTAGGTCTCACTTTTTGAGTCTGGTATTATCATAGTGATATATCTTCTTTTTTTAAAAAGAATTAAAGGGCAATTCCACCCCAGAAAAATGTTAATTTGAATCAATAGAGATAAATCAAACAAGAATAATGATGAAAATTTCATCCAAATCGGATGTAAAATAAGAAAGTTATGATACTTTAAAGTTTTGGTTATTTTTCACAAAACAGTGATATGCACAACTGAGTAATATGCAAATGAGAGAGTTGATGATGTCACTCACTATTTCTTTTGTTTTTTATTGTTTGAATTATACAATATTTCAATTTTCACAGATTTGACAATAAGGCCCCTCTTGGTTGGACCACAAAATGTTCCAACAAATGGTAATTCCAAATGTTCATGGAGAAATGAAACCTTGTTTCTCATGACAATAAGGAGAAAATTGAGATATTTCATATTTCATATAATAAAATACAAAAGAAATAGTGAGTGGGTGATGTCATCATTTCCCTCATTTGCATACCAACTAGGATGTGTATATAACTGTTTTGTGAAATTAAGCGAAACTTTAAAATGTCATAACTTTCTTATTTTACATCAGATTTTGATGAAGTTTTCAGAGTTATGCTTGTCTGATTTTTCTCTTTTTATTCAAATCAACTTTTTGTTGGGGTGGACTTGTCCTTTAAATGTTGTGCTTATAATGGCTGACTTCAGCATAAGCGTTTCCATTACAAAATATTATAATACTATAATCACCATCATCATCATTTTAAAGTAAGTTCACCGAAATTGACAAAAAAAGATAAAAACAAAATAATCATGACTCTGCATGCAAATTTCAACTACAATGAAACAGTGGAGTATTTAGTGACGGCACCAAGATTTTCAAAATGGGGGGGGGGGGGGGAGTTAGTGGGATGTAAAACAACATTTTGGGGCAGAGGCGCATTTACTATCCTACATTTTTTCTTCACTTTGCCCAATTTCTTGGGGCAACGGGAGAGGGGGGAGTGGGAGGGGGCAACGCCTCTGAAGGGGTGGGGGCAGGTAAGAGGGAGGCACTCTGCCCCCCCCCCACCGTCTCCTCGTCTCACGGAGCTATCATGTATTCCGTGTACATTTTGACAGCCTTGAAATTACCTAAATTGTTTATAATTATTTTTCTTCCCCCACATACATTATTAGTGACCGAGCTACCAGTCAATTGCCCCGACCTAAACCGGACCGTTCTCACTGATGTCGGGCAACCCACCTACGCGTACTTCCCTGCAATTGGGCCTGGTGACGTCACAAAGAGTAAACCGCAATACAGATATCACGGCGCCGCGGTTTCTGTTGATTCCGTAATTGCTGTCGGTTTTGGACTGGATGTGGGAAGTCATGTTGCCACCCTAATCATCTACGATGACGTCCTAAACAAGACGTGTTCCGGTTACATTGTTGTACAAGGTAAACCTCTGATAGAACATTGTGGTATGGGTCCTGATTGGCTGAATCTTATCACGTGATTTTTTTTCTTGCCTCACAATGAATGTTCACATTGTTTCAAATATATTTTGGGTAAAAAAAAATCTAACCGATAATTTCGTTAATGTCCCACTTCGGCTACGTCAACTAGGGGCGACATGAAGGGCACAATGCCCTAGCTATGAATTTTGTTTAAGTAGTGGTTAAAATAGGGGGAGGGGTAATTTCTTTCATTTTTCCCCTTTCAAAATGAATGATTTATAAGAAAAATAGAGATAACTTGATATTGTTACTTTATACTGCCCCTGTTATTCACCTTTACGCACATCCCCCCCCCCTCCCCCCGCTGTCAACATTTTCTGGCACTGCCCCTGCCTACAAGCATCGTTGGGTGCTCTTAGTGTGATCGTATCCTGACAATTACCAACAGAGTGTCATAAGGTGTCGTGGGCGGAAATCCCAGGGGGACGGGGGGGGGGGGGGCGTACCCCTACTCAAAAAAAGTAGGGGGACACAATATCACAATAATGTCCCCCTAATATTTTTGGTCTTTTATGATTGAAAGAAATACATCATTCAAAATCGAAATAGAACGTGTATTTTGATCGAAATGGCGTTACATTTGGGGTGATAACCTTTTTTTTGCTAGTCAAATTTATTTTGGTCGAAATGACCTTACATTTTGGGTGATAACCTTTTTTTTTTTTTTTTTTTGGGGGGGGGGGGCTAGTAAAATTTATTTTGGTCGAAATGACCTTACATTTGGGGTGATAACCCTTTTCTTCTTCTTCTTTTCCCCATCCTCATCCTCCTATTTTTTTCTCTTTTGAAATAGACACTGAAAAGCCCAACGTGACGTGCCCAGAAAATATCACGGAGAGCTCAACAAATGTCATCGACTATTCAGCGACTGCAATCGACAATGTCGGAGCTTCTCTGGTGTATCAACCAGATTCTAGTAGTAGGTTCGATCCAGGTCTAACCCTGGTGACTGTAATGGCGCAAGATCAGGCTGGACTCACGGACACCTGTTACTTCTCGGTTGAGATAACATGTAAGTTTATACATGTTATATAATCAAACATGTGTGGTGTTAACCGGTGTTCAGTGGTTCAAGACCAGTTTGTTCAACACTGTGGGTATTTACTACACCTTTGTATGTTAGTCAATGTTATACACTGCAGTGTTTTGCATCAACACAATGGTATTATTTTGACACCTTATAGGATGTGGTCCTCGTAGGACAGCAACTGGCATGACCGGTGTAAGTTTTAACACCACATTTGTGTACAATTCTAACAAGGCCCTTAAAAACAGTGTATCATAGTGAGGCTTTCATGGCCGGAAGCAGAACAATTTTCCTGGGGGGGGGGGGCAGATGATAAAAAAATATTGAAGAAACTCGAAAGCGGAGGAGCAACGATCAGTTAAATTTCTTTTTTTTGACTAGTGATTGTGCAATTTTGATGTGATTTTTATTGAAAAGTATAGAATAAGTGAATTGAATTGATAAATCGTTCGTTCATTAATTCATTCACTCATTCAATTGTCCATTCATTCATTCACTCATTCATTCAATCGTCCATCCATTCACCCACTCATTCACTCATTCAGTTTTCCATTCATTCATTCATTCAATCAATCAACCTATCAGTCAATCAATCAATCAATCAATCTATCTATCAATCACCCTTTCACTCATTTGTTCAATCATCCAGCTATTCATTTGCCCGTTATATTTTTAAATCCTCAGTAACCGACATACCTGTGGAATGTCCTGACGTGTCAACAATCCAACTCGACTCATCGCAATCAACCTACCAGTACCAACCTTTAACCATTGACAATCTCACATTCATGGAGGAGACATATCAATTCTATGGTGACGTCACAATAGATGTGACGATCAATGGCACATATAACTATACACTCTCTGTTGGGACTTACGCCCTTACAATCGTGATCGATGATACCGTCTTAAACAAAACATGTTCATCGTTGATCAGAGTGAGATTGAGGGAAGACGACGATGACCGGAATTTGAATGGAAGTAAGTTGAAATTATTGACATTAATTTTGTCAATAAATCCAGGGGCGGATACATGATTTTTTTTCCGGGGGGGGGGCATTTAATAAAGGTAGTCATCTCCTCACCCACCCCCAAGAACAAAATAAAAGAAAGGGCACTATAAAACTCACATGGTGCAGTTTCATGAAAAATATTAGATTATAAGGGGGAGTCCCCCGTTGCCCCTATAGATTCGTGTTTGGTGGTCAATGAAGATGGTGAATATGATGCGATGATGGACGGATGAATGATGATAATGATGATGATGATAGTGACGAGCTATCTTAATGAGAGTGATGGCGATGGTGTAAATAGAAGATAGTGACGACGCAATAATAATCAATGATTGCGATAATGATGATAAAGATTATTATTATTATTATTGTTATTATGATGATGATGATTTATGATAATGATGATAGTGACGAGCTATCTTTACAATGATAGAATAGAAGATAGTGACGACGATGACAAAAGTAATAATAGATGATAACGATGATGAGGATGATGATTAATGATGATGATAGCGACGAGCTATCTTAATGAGAGTGATGGCGATGGTGTAAATAGAAGATAGTGACGACGCAATAATAATCAATGATTGCGATAATGATAAAGATTATTATTATTATTATTGTTATTATGATGATGATGATTTATGATAATGATGATAGTGACGAGCTATCTTTACAATGATTACGATGATGTAGGCCTAAATAGAATAGAAGATAGTGACGACGATGACAAAAGTAATAATAGATGATAACGATGATGAGGATGATGATTAATGATGATGATAGTGACGAGCTATCTTTACAATGATTACGATGATGTAGGCCTAAATAAAATAGAAGATAGTGACGACGATGACAAAAGTAATAATCGATAACGATGATTGCGATGATGATGATGATGATTTATGATAATGATGATGATAGTAACGAGCTATCTTTACAATGATTACGATGAATGTAGGCCTAAACAGAATAGAAGATAGTGACGACGATGACAAAAGTAATAATAGATAACGATGATGAGGATGATGATTAATGATGATGATAGTGACGAGCTATCTTTACAATGATTACGATGATGTAGGCCTAAATAGAATAGAAGATAGTGACGACGATGACAAAAGTAATAATAGATGATAACGATGATGAGGATGATGATTAATGATGATGATAGTGACGAGCTATCTTTACAATGATTACGATGATGTAGGCCTAAATAGAATAGAAGATAGTGACGACGATGACAAAAGTAATAATCGATGATAACGATGATTGCGATAATGATGATGATGATGAGGATGATGATGAAGATGATGAAGATTATCATAATGATAGTGATAACGAGGAGATCGTACGATTTGCAGTGTACGATACCCCTCAGGAGATCTTACGATTTGCATACTACAATCACCATACAGATCGACACCTAAACACATCAACAACAGTAAATTGGGCGCAAGCTTTGTATCTCTGGGATATCACGTGTTATATTGCCATTAAAGGGGGTACTCCGGGCTGAAAATATTTATATCTAAATATTTAGAGTAAAATTCTCAGAGCAAAATGCTCAACATTTCATCAAACTCTGATAACAAATAGCGAAATTATTGAATTTTAAAGTTTAGCAACATATTGTGAAAACCGTATCAGGATATCTACCTCCTGTACATCTACCCCCGGACATCCACCCTCTAGGGCAAGTTCTCCCTAGGACGTCTACCCCCAGACATCTATCCCGGACATTTACCCCCGGACACGTACTCCCGGGGTACATGTCCGGGGGTTAATGGTCAAAATCAGTTGTCAATCCATTTTTTTTTTTAGTTCTTGGAGGAAAAAAATTGAATAAACCTAATTTCATACAATAAAATATAAAAGAACGAGTGTTGTAGATATCAGTTTGCTTATTGAATATTCATGAAGACATGTCTAGACCGTCATATTTCACCGGAATAATGCAAATCTTTAAAATGCCCAAACTTTGTTATTCCTTGCTAGATTTCTATCAAGTTTCATTTTTATTTCGTCTGTTATTTCTTCATCTGTTCAGATCATTCTATTTTCAGCCTGGTGTACCCCTGTAATTGTATGTACTCTTGTACCTTTTTATTAGATGTGAATGAAGTAAATTTGAATTTTGTCTTTTCCAATATATCCTCACCACAGGTCCCATCTCAACAGTTGTCATAGTGATTATCACGTTTGGTGCAGTACTCCTAGCTGTCTTTGTCGTCGGGTGTATGTAAGTTATCATCAACGAACGTAGAGGGCGACATCACTTTGCTAAGTTTTAACGCCCTCTACATTGGTCGGTTATCACATAAACATAAACTGGGCGTTGTAGCGTGCGCCTGTAATGCAAGCTATGGGGAAGTTACAAATTGGTGCAGAGGTTCGAGGTTCGAGCCCTGGTCACGTCTTTCGGATGGTGACGTTAAAGGTCGGTCCCAGACGTCAATAATCATATCTGATTGATACACGTCTGACAAAACTCAAATACACACACACACACACACACATAAATAGATAACCTTACTGATCAGTAGTTAAATCAACACAGTGAAGAAAGACCGGAAGAAGAATCGGATGATTGGTATTATTCGGTATAATATAATACAAATAGGCCTTTAACAAAATTAATAGGTTGACAAATAAAATATTTCCATTGCTATATTCAATATATCACTTATCATAATTGTCATCAAACATGTTTAGCCTATTTATAAATTTCTTAATCTTTTTAAATTCAATTTAAATCATTATTACCATTTCATTAGTTATTGAATTTATTCAAGTTAGTCTAAATAAGTTGAGTTACTTTTAAAACGGTTATTAACTTCTTCTCTACAGTGTTTACCAAGTAAAGAAAACGAACGCAAGAGGAAAGGAAGCTGTCAGTAGGCCTGAAACAGAGACTATCAACAAGAAGACGACTTCAACAGTTTGATAAAAAAGGCCTATTAGTGTCTATCCATCCACGTGTCCATATTCAAGATTATTATTACGCCTATAATGAGGACAATGATGACGATGATGACTTCGATTACGACGATTGCTGCATACTACGTGAATGAAAATGATGATTGTAAAATAAAAGTGGCAGGAAAATTTTAAAGGAAACCAAAACCCAAGAGGAGAAGCAATCTTATTGGAAAGAGTAAAATTCAAGGAGCAATCTAAAACTTGTTTTATCAAAATCGGTTACAGAATAATCGAGTTAAGAAAGCTTGAAAACTCTTGTTGAACTTTCTATGGGGATCCTCAAATTGGCAAACGTGCTTCAAAATGTCTGATTTTGTGGACAACTCTCCATTTATTTTGAACACAAATTTTCAGATATTCCTCATTATTTATCAAATTGCATGTTGCCTCCTTCTGAGCAAAACATATGTCATGGGAAAATACCATTCACACCATATATGTCAAGGTCAGGAGCAGATAATGTGAAATATGTAAAATAAAGGGGAAATTCTGAAAATGTCTATACAACACAAATAGAGAATTGTCCAAAAATCAGCCATTTTGAAGCACGTTTGCCAATTTGAAGATCCCCATTGAAAGTACAACATGACTTTTTAAACGTCCATAACTTGCTTATTTCATAACCGATTTTAATGAAGCTTGTTTTAAATTGTTCCTCTCATTTTAAAATTTTTCCAATAAGATTGCTTCTTTTCTAGGTTTTGGTTTCCTTTAACGACTAATGATGATGTTCATGATAGTGATGGTGATAGTGTCTTTGTGATCACGGTGATATGGTGGTTGATAATGACAATGATGATGGTGAATATGATGACGATATAGACGATGACGACGACGATGATGATGATTTTTTTTTTTAGAAGAGTACTACGTGTATCCTCCTGAAAGGGATTGGCCAAAATAAGCAATCGCCAATGTGAATATAGTTGTCCCACCTAAACATTTTTAAAGGTCAAATCCACCCAAACAATATTAAGTAGATTCGATGAAAACAAAACTACCAAGCTTCAAAATTGGACGTGAAATAAGAACGTTTTTGGCATTTCTGAGTTTTATCTAATTTCACAACAAAGTTATATTCACAACTCGGGCAGTAAGCCGCAGAATACAAATAAATAAATGAGGGAGTTGAAAGAAGATGTCATACACCATATTTGTATATATACATATACACACACACACATATATATATATAGAAAGAGAGAGAGAGAGAGTGTATATATATATATATATATATAATATATATATATATATATATATATATATATATATATATATATATATATATATATATATATATATATATATATACGTACATGTCCCAGCAAAACTTTTTTTCGATTCAATTCAATTAAACATTTATTTTCTTCCGATTGACATGTAAATATAGTATATAATTTCAAGGTCAAATCCACCCAAACAATTAAGAGGATGTTGATGAATACAAGACTATCGAACAAACATCATATTTGAAAGTTCATCAAAATTGGACGTGAATTGAGAATGTCTTGCCATTTTTGATATTTATCTTATTTTACAAAACAGTTTTGTGGACAACTTTACAGTATACAACTGAGGGAGCACCACATGCATTTTTTAAACTTTTCATTTTGTGAATTGTATAATAATTTATTCCTTAATTCCTTTTATAGTGTAAAACATTGGTTTGAATGCATGGAATCGCCATTTCTGTGTTTATCAAGGGTCTATATTATGAAATGTACGAAAAGCTAGGTATAATATCCTTTGTTTTCGCTGTTTCGTTGTCTATTTGTGTATATGTATTTTGCTAAGTATATCGCAAATGTACAAATAAATCAATAACTATTATATCGGACCATATACTTACAAGTTAGTTTATAGTGTTTCTCATTTATTTTGTATAATTATTATATAGTGTAAGACAAGTATGTGACATATACTTCTTAAATATACATTGAAATAATATTTTATTTTGTGAATTGTAGAATAATTTATTCCTTAATTTCTTTTAGTGTAAAACGTTGTTTTGAAAGCATGGAATGACAATTTTTGTGTTTATTTATCAAGAGTCTTTATTATGAAATGTACGAAAAGCTAAGTATAATATCCTTTGTTTTTGCTGTTTCGTCGTCTGTTTGTGTATATGTATTTTGTTAAGCATATCGACAATGTACAAATAAATCAATGAAACTATATCGGACCATATACTTACAAGTTAGTTTATAGTGTTTCTCTTTTATTTTGAATAATTATTTACCATATACCGTGTAAGACAATTATACTTCTTGAATATATATTGAAATAACCGTGGTATTCTGATAATTAAACCTAAGTTTAACCCCATATATTAAACTAGAATTTTTCAAGCACACTTCTATGGAATGCTGGAATTCATAATTCGTGGTAATTATAATGCATAAATTAAATTATTAAAAGTAATAATGCTTTTGTATTTTCCTATTCTTCCCATTTCAAGACTGAAATATTTTCTTATCACTTTTAGCAGCAGAAAAGGAATAATTTTTAATTGGTAAATAAGTTGACAACTAGCACCCCATAAGTTAACCCAGGTTTAGCTAAACTATGACCATGAGGATATCACCCATAATCCCCCCCCCCCCCCGTTCCCTCGCTACTTTTTCACTGGGTTTGTGGGCCGTTTCAAAACAGTTATCCTCTTTCTTCCCCTATTCATTTTCCCCTTATATTTCTCTTTTCTTCCCCTTAATTTCCCCCTCTCTTTCCTTTTACCCTTTATTTTCTGAGGAGAGGGGGATAAGATAAGCAAAGAATCCCCTTGATCCGCGCTTGGGCTGTCCAACAACTCTCCATTAACAAGTTTCTTGCGTTGTGTCATCGTTATGTTCTCAGTTTCCAACTCGACTGGCCAATTACTGTCCAACTACTACTATTGTGCTATTGTGCTTTTGTCCAAGTAAAAAAAAAGGGTTTCCAACATTGTGAACGTTAATTGTGTCATTTTCGAAAGTCTAGTTTCCAAAATAACTTGTGTCATTATCTTACTTTAGGCTGTTTCATGTATGTATGGATTTTGTTTTTATTATTGTGATTTTTACTTAATTGATTATCCTCAATTATAAGGGTCCCATTTATAAAGAAATTAGTCAAGGAACAAAGGAAACTGCCGCTTTATTATTGACCCTCAAAAAAAAAATCGGTGCATTTTCTATTTCATGGAAATCTATTCGGTCTGATTCATTTTCTTGTTGGATTTATTATTATTAAAATAAAACGAATAAATCTGCACTCGAAATCACATATCCAGATGGCCTTCATGGTCATTATTTTAATACAGTCTTTGTTCAAAGAATATCAATAGAATTAAGCTGTACTTTTTTACTTAAAAAAAGATCAATTTCTCTCGGCTCAAATCTAAACAATATTATAATTACACAGGTTCCCAAAATAATTGTATAAATATCTCTTCTTCCTCATTTTCGTTAAGCTTCTTCTTCTTCTACTACTACTACTACTACTACTACTACTACTACTACTACTACTTCTTCTTCTTCTTCTTTTTCAGATATAGTTTTATGTGATGCACAAAAATAAATTCAGTCGTCTTGGCTCTAAAATAATACAGTTTGCATAAAAAAGAAATGTATAGGCCTACAATATCCAAGTGGTTCATGCAATTTTGGTCTTTTTAAAAGTTTTTTTAAATCAAAAATTGATTTATATTATTATCATTTTTAATTTGATTATCCTGAACTATGAGGGTCCTATTTATAAATAAACGAGCAAATAAATGCATATCCAGATGGCCTTTATGGCCACTATATCAATACCATCTTTGTTCAAAAGAATATTCATAATATTAAGTTGTACTGTTTGGCTTTTAAAAAAATCTCTCAGCTAAAATTTACATAATACTCTTATTACACACGGATGTTCCAAACTTTATCTTTTTCTTTTTCGTTTTCATTTTTACGTCTTCTTTTTTAATTCTATTTTGTGCACAAAAATCAATTCAGTCGTCTTGCTTTAACATGATACAGTTCGCATTAAAAAATGAGGTGCAAGCCTACCGAGTGTAATTGGTTCATACACCTACCAAAGATTAGATCTTACTTCAGGCTATTTCATGTAGTTTTTATTATCATGATTTCTTGTTTGATTATCCTTAATTATATTCATAAGGGTCCAATTTATAATGAAACGAGTCAAGAAAGTACAGGGAAAATATGCCGCATCTATTATTTACCTCCAAAATCAGGTGCATTTTAAATTCATTGAAATTATTCCGTCTGATTTCATATTTCATTCTTGAATCAAAATATTGAGAAATGATCATTTTCTGTTCTATATCTCGATAATAGAATCAGTTTTCACTCAATATTTCGTTTTTGCTTTTTCCTTTTTGAAATCCGAAAAACGAATTATCTAACAGTACCTTGATTCTATAGGTATGCTCGCGAGAGCTTGACTACAGAAGAACTCATACCTATGGTCGAGGGATAGGAACCAGGGGGAACCAGATGCATATGGTCGAGAGATCTTATGGTCGGGTTAGCTGTTTGAGCTGACGGCAAAGAGTCGTAGCCGTCTGGTGGTTGCCTGGTGGTAGTACTGGCAACTTAAGATCGAAGCTTGGTAAGAGTCAACTGTGGCAGTATAATACTCTGGCAAACGGATCCGCAACTAAAGTTTAGAAATCGACGTGGCAAAACCTGCCAGCATGAGGAATCCTGACAAGAACGAGCTGCTGGCAGACCCCGGTGCCGTCACAATATAGGGTCCTATATATTTTTTTCATTTTATTTTGGGAATAATAGAAGAATGTATTCTTATTCCTTTTAAAGTGTGAAAAAAATTTTAATGCATGGAATCGCCATGACTGTATTTATTTTATAAAGAGTCTTTATTGCGAAATTTATGAATTACAAAAGGTAAATATTAATATCCTTTGATTTCGTTGTATCGTCTTCATTGTCTTTGTGTTTATGTTTTCTTTGTATAAAGTACATTGAACATATACAAATAAATCAATAAATATTATACCAAAAATTATACTTATATTGTTTATCATCGATTTCAAATAATCATATACCATAAACTGTATAAGACACTTATGTTACATGCATTTTCGTGAATATACATAAAATAAATTAATATAATAGGGTTGCATTCTGATAAACCTAGATTTAACCCTAGTCGAAACTAGATTTTTAAACCACACTTCTATGAAATGCGGGGCTTCATCATATTTCTATCATGGCAATTATAATGTATCAATTAAATGATTAGAATTGATAGTACTTTTGTATTTTCCTATTCTTTCCATTTTACGACTCAAATAATTTGGTTAAAAACTTTTTGCAACAGGATAAGAATGAGTTTTGATTTGGTGAATCAGTTGACAAATGGCCCTACAAAAAAGTGTGGTCTAAGTTAACCCAGGCTTAGGTAAACCATGACGGTTTATTTCGTCTAATCTGTCTGATGCCAATTCGTCCAATTGCCAACTCGTCTACTATAATTTTTTTTCTACCATCAGTTCGTCCACTATGCATCTACTTACATTTAGTCTAATGCCATTCCGTCTTATAACCAGTGGTGCAATAGCCATTTAGTCCAGAAACCATTTGATCTAATTGGACTAAGTGTTAAATTGTGCAAAAATGAATAAAAATGAAATGGATATTAGATCAACTGGTTATGAGAAAAAATGGTCATAGACGAAATGGTGATTAGACGAAGTGATAATTGGACCAAATGGTTAATAGACAAAATGGTTGTTAGACGAAATAATAATGGCCGAAATGGCTTTAGACTTCATGAAAGAAGACCATGTTGTGAGTGGACGAGTTGGCAGTAGACGAATTGGCAATTTACCACCATCACTATCAGAATACCACCCATGAAGTTTTATTTGATTATCATGTTTACCAAGGGTTCATACTTAATATAATAATATTAATAGGCATTTATATAGCGCCATCTATCTAGAAATATTCTATTCCGAGGCGAACAAGAAAAGAAAGAATGAGGAAGTTTGGATGAGTGTCATTGGCCCGTATTCTGAAGTCAGGTTGACAATGGTCTTACTCTGTGCTAAAATTATGGGAAGCAAAAAGTGTCAAAATTTTTATTAAGTTGTATGTTTCGTATGTTTACTGTGCTCTTCCTGATTCATCGATGGTGAAGACAATCATTTATTTATATACTTCCTAGACAATTATAAATGATTTGAGAGCCAAATGAGCTGAAATATGATATCTGTACCGTTAGTGGTTTATGTAACAATTGGCTATCCATACTTAAACCACAACTTTAAACCTGAGTTTAAGTTAAACCCGAGTTTAGAATACGGGCCAAAGTGTCAATAACTATAATACTGTTAAAAAAGATAAGACTTCAGTTTAGATTTGAAGGTCTCCAGTGATGGTATAATTCTTAAATTAAACGGCAAATTATTCAAAAGAGAAGGTGCTGAGGCAGAGAAAGCTCGCGCATCATATGCTATACGTGTCTTGGGAGTCTTAAGACTATATACAGCCGAAAACAGCCACAATACTTATACTTGCATCAATCTGCATACCGATGCACGCTCATTGTAAGAAACTTATGCGTCCAATCGCAAGTCAATCGTAATTCCGAAAATCAGTCGTTGGGCGTTGCAAGAAGTTCGACTTGCAGGTGAATTGTGGGGCGTCGTGGTCTAGTGGTTACGACTCTCGTCTTTCAATCAGCGGCACGTGTGTTCGAATCCCAGCCATGGCGCGTTTTCCTTCAGCAAGAAATTAACCCACATTGTATTGCACTCTACCCACGTGGGTGAACAGGTATCTGGCAGGATTTACTTGAATGCAACAAGCGCCTTTCGCAGCTGGAGCTAAAGCCGGGGTAAGAGCGCCATTGAATAGGCAAGTCTCATACATGCTATATGTTAGGCTAAATGAACTACAAACTTGCGTTTAATTAAACGAATTACTTGCACTTGACTTTGGAACTTACGATTGATTTGGAATTGAACGACATTTTCTAGCAATGCACTTTATGTCAGGGTAAAGATATTAAGTAAATACATTCATAAAGTTACTTATTCATGAGTAGTCCGATAGTCATACATCCTATAGTATTATCCATAATAAATTATGTATATCCACACTTCTAAAAAAATCTTATATCTATAATATGTCAATTTACATCCTCACACGCCCTATATCAATGCGACCTCAGTACATCATATACATTAAAAAAAATTATGACCTGTATCCATACGCCTGAACGTCCGATACCATATAAAACACATAGCCATATTATATGCCCTACACCCATATGCCATTATATTCGTATGTCCTACATCCATACGTCCTATATCCACATGCCAATATATCATACGACCTATACCCAAAGTCCATACGTCCTCATCTTATCAATAATCATATATCCATACGTCCTATACCTATGTATCCTTACCTCATGTATCAATCCAATACCCATACGTCTACATCTATACACGTCATATGACAATACGTCCTATGCCAATATCAATATGTCCTTTATCTAAAGGTCATATATTCATGTCCTTTGCCAATACATATAAATTACACCTATACGTCCTATGTCAGTAAAACTTATATCAAAAGATCCTTACTTCTTATATATATCAACAATCCTATATCCATGCTACATTTACATCTACACTTCACATGATAATACGTCATATACGTCCTATATCGTAACGTCCTGCATCCATGCATCATACGAAACGACAGATCTTGGTCGTCTGTGAGCGGGCCTGTGTTGGTGGTGATACAGCGGCATCATGATATTTTGCTTTTTTAATTTGTTTTGGACCTCTTTATAGCCTTGACAACCCTGTAAAAAATGAAGAAAATATACACAATATAAAAATTTGTTTAATGTTAAAAATTATGATTTAATTTAATATTCTGTTATATTCTGTATTTTTAGTCCAACGTTATATTTTTGATAGCATGAATACATAATCGGTAATCCCGACTTTCCACTTTAATGATTAACCGTGTTAGTGATAAAGAGACAACTGCATTTTTTTTTTTTTGGGGGGGGGAGTAATCTATCAACCTAAGTAATATCTTTTATAATGTGTTTTTAATTTTAAATGATATTAGCATTTTTAAATATCATTATCATTATCCCTGCCAATGTTTTTTTTTTCTTTCTCACCTGTATGATATAAATGATATCAAAACGATCACTGCTATAGCTGCCATGACGATAATCACAACCGTTGCTACCGTAATGCGTCCTGGAAAAAAATATATCATTAAATTATTATTATGTAATCCCGATGAAAATGTTAAAGGTTATGATTTGAAGGCTAAGTCCCCCCCCCCCCAATATATATATATATATATAAATAAATGAATAAACAAATGAACATTAAGATAATAATAAAAAAAAATCAAAGAAGCATAACACTGAAAATTTCATCAAATTTGATGTAAAATAAGAAAGTCTTGACATTTCAAGGTTTCGCTTATTTTTCACAAAACAGTTATATGCACAAAGCATGTTCATGAAAATGAGTTGAGGATGTTCCTCACTCACTATTTCTTTCTTTTTTTGTTTATTTATTACATGAATTGTACAATATTTCAATTTTTACAGATTTGGCAATAAGGAAAAAAAAAATACAAATACAATGATAATTTCACATGTTGGGGGAGGACTTTGTTTCACATGACGATGAGGAGAAAATCGAATATTTCATTTTCCATATACTGAAATAAAAAAGAAATAGTAAGTGGATGATGTCATCAGTCTACTCATTTCTGGATATAACTTTGTAAAATCAAGCCAAAGTTTTAAATGTCATAACTGTCTTATTTACATCCGATTTTTATTAATTTTTCAATGTTATGCTTGTTTGAGTTTTTTCTTTTAATTAAATTCCAATCATCTTTTTGTTGGGTTGGACTTTTCATTTAAGAAAAGTACCGCTTTATTTCCCAATGTGCAGTGTTGAAGTCTGGTTTTTTTTTTAATTTAATATCTTAACGTATTATAATATATCACTGGCGTACCAGTAGGCCTATAACTTGGGGAGCCTTGGAACCCGGCCAACATTAGGGGAAAAAGATAGAAAATGAAAGAAAAAAAGTGAAATATTTTATTATTTCCGAGTATTATGTCAAAATCTATCACAACTTAAGATTTTTGTATGAAAAAAAAGATAAATGGGTTCCATTTTTTTCAGAAATTTTGCCTCAGACGTCATGTCAACCCCCCCCCCCTGAATTGTTTTGGCTCATTACGCAAATAGATCTATTCATTTCGTGAAATGAGTTTCCTATAATGTTACCTTAATTTGGACACAGGTTGTAGGCCTATAATAGGCGTGCACATTAATATTTCTATCATGTCAATAGAAATGCCCAAGCAGGTGGACTTAGGGATTCTTAAATGAAGTTACAAACCTAGTGGGGCAATGTTTTTCCACTCGGAATTCTTCTGACCATGGAGCTATTAACTCAGATAGCTCCATGTACTGACAATAAGTTCTGCTATTATTCGATGGGGCCGGTGAGGGCGTGGTACCCTCCCCTTAAACCTACCTAAAATTCGGATAGGACCTTCGCAAGTCTTCCTCAGGACATCATCGGCTATGGTCAGCTGGTATGTCCCGAGATCATCGACGCTACCGATCGGACTCGCCCTGACACCAAGGGCCACCGAGACATCACCCCCATGGTACCGGTACTGTGGGATAGATTTGGTGACGTTTTCAGGTCCGATTGTGACGTTGAAGCTGTACTTGTTCAGTCCGATGTGATTTGTAGCGACGGTGCCATTGATGTCGGGGCATTCCACCGGTAGTTCAGTCACTGTGATTGATAAAGAAAATAGTTCTTCATTTCAATGTTCAATTTCATGTAGGGGCCGTTTCATAAAGCTGTTCGTAAGTTAAGAGCAACTTTAAGAACGACTGCGCCAATGTGTTTGGTTACTTTGAAGCAACCGTATGTGTATATATCAGCCGGCATGTTCAGCCTAGGCCTTGTTGAATAAAGGTGTTCATTTTGCATCCCAAATCTGATGTGGTAATTTCACTCTTTATTGTGGTGGTGTCAGCGCTAGGTTCGTTCCCCGCCACATAAGAATTTTAGGCCAAAACTGGTCCACGCATCGACAGTTAAATACGTAGCTGTAGTGATTTTCGCACTTCGAACTGGCTGATTCATCGCTCCATCAGCGTTAGCGACACACAGGTAACGCTTTGATAGCCTCACGTATAGTACGATACGATGACGCAGTCAGTGGAAGCGCCCGCACAGTTGCGCAGGTACGAGACTCCCGAATCCTTCCTAGAGTGGAAGCGTAGTTTATTGATGAATTTGTGTTCATATATACTGATTTTTGCCTTTTCTATCTGAGAGTGTTTCATGGCATAGGAAGTCGAAAGCAAATACCTTACGGGGATTTGTTGACGATCCCTTTGACGTTGCTGGCGGTAAGACAGCCGCTCAGAAAGTTGTGGTTTTGGAACTCATGCTGGGGCAAATTTCAGCTTCTTGCCCGATTATCGCCAGAGGTTCTATT
Source organism: Lytechinus pictus (assembly GCF_037042905.1). Lineage (NCBI taxonomy): Eukaryota > Metazoa > Echinodermata > Echinoidea > Temnopleuroida > Toxopneustidae > Lytechinus > Lytechinus pictus. The sequence goes on from NC_087253.1 coordinate 7,899,286, forward strand.
GTAAATAAGTCCACTTCACTTGCAGACATATGGGATCTTGTTTGCATACATTTTGGTTTCAACAGACAAATACTAGCCAATGACAATAATCAATATCATGTCAGTCAAACTAGTCTCGATTGTTGTGAAGATGAGTTGGATGACAATGAATTGAGACATGATGCAGGATGTGAGAAAAATAATGTCAATGATAATGAGTTGAAGACTGATGAAGGAAGTGATGAAAATAAACATGAAGACAATGCCAATGATAATGAGTTGAGATGTGATGATGGAAGTGATGAAAATAAATATGAAGACAATGTCACTGGTCAGTTGAGATTCGATGAAGGCCGTAATGAAAATAAACATGAAGACAATGCCAAGGATAATGAGTTGAGCTTTGTAGTTGTACATGTGGATGAAGGTGGTATCTTCAGTCGTGACGTTGATGATATTGCTTTGCGAGAAGATGAAAGAAGTAGTCGTGCAGTGTTTCATTATGATAATTGTAACATTGGAGTGACAGATGTAGATGATTGGAGTAGGCCTATTCTCACTAGCAATACTTCGAGGTTTAGCGTTGAGTTAGATGGGTCTAGATCTATATCATCCGGAGATTTCACGAACCTTGTTACACAGTCTGTCAGTGTTAGTCTTGATGGTTTCGCTGCTGAGTTGTCGGCAGCTAGTGCATGTGGCTCGTCGTGATGATCATGGGTCTCACAAGGATGTGATGTGTAATCCGGGTATTCCTTCCGATGATGATTGTGCATCGGAGCCTTATTGTTTCCAAGGTCATGAACTCACTGTTGGACTGGGATGTGATCCCCCTTCACTTGATATGTTATCAGGCACTTGCACATTCGGTGCGAGTAATTAAAAGATCGGATGGATTTCTGTGCTGATGTTGATAGCAATGTTCGCTATGTTGGTTCGTCAGAGACAGACGAAACGTCTAAAGACTTGGCAGTTATCCCTGGCAGTACTCCTGGTTTTCAGTTTGTGCCATCTTCTGCTTGCATTGATGGAGCTGATAGGTTCTTGCGCTCAGCCTCGGTTGACACGCTGTGCTCTCATCACACGCCCGAACAGTGCATGCACCATTCACATACAAGTGCTCGTTTTCGATTCACACATTCGATTGACAGACCAGCCGATCTCACTATCAGCAAAACTAACAATACCTCCGTTCGGTTCGCATGCTCGAATGATAGACTAGCCGATCTCGCTATCAGCCAAGATAGCGGTACCTCCATTGACACGACAACACGTCAACTGCAGTTAATGCACCTCGAGCCATTGGTCCAGGTGCTGATCAGAAATTCACAATAGGCTGCTTTGAGACCATTACCATCCCTGATCCACATCAAGATCCACCACATTGTCGTGAACTTGAGGATGCCCTGGTCTCCCAAGGACACCCCCTCCCCCAGATTTCTTTATTTGCCAGCATGGTGTTGTTCACTCCAGCTCTTTTGTGGTTGATGCCATAGCCACCACTGTCCAGGATGAGGAATTCCAATGTCCTCTAGACCGATACCATGATGACTCCACCTACCAGCCTGTGAGGGATACCGCTTCTGATGTGATCCCCAGCCTGGGTGCAGTTCTTATGGGTACCACCATCTCTGCTCCCATTGGTCGACCCCCTGACGTTCGGCATGTTCGCGATGTCTCTACTTCGTGTACCAGAGGAACTGTCCAAGATTGTTATCACACCGCCCTGAAGATGGGCCCTACTTCAGGACTTTTGATGACCTCACTACTACCACCCACCTATGGACTTTCGCATCCTTGGTTCTACATGTCCTCTGCTCTCTATGAACCTCCAGCTAACCCCTCGTTGCTACTTGGACTGATTCAGAGCAGCATCAGTTGCCCAGACATAGGTCGCTTTGCTAGCTATATGCACCGGATATTACCCCACCTACCCGGCCCCTCCACACCCCCAGCCTGTCCCCTGCATCGGTGTTTTTTAGTTAGCAGCAGCATGGTCACATCGCATTCTACGCCACAAGGACTGTTGGGCTATTTTTCCTGCTTTAACGTGACCGTTGTACTTTTCATTTGGACATTCACAGTTTATTGACTATATTGATGATGATTTCTTCCTTGTCGATTTGTAATCCTTGTATTTATATATTCATGACAGTGTTTTTATTGGGTTTTTTATTATGTTTAATCAATGCCTTGACCGCATGGTCAGTTATTATTGATCTTAGTGATGTTTTACCCTTGTTCACACTGTTATTAGTTTCCATTTTTTTTGGTGGTATAGTAGTCCTCTAGTTGTAAACAGGCAATCTAATTTTTGTACAGTTACTTCAGTTTTTTTTTTGTAACGATTTGTTTTATGTTGTTACAATAGCCAGTGTTGTACATGAATGTTTTCTTTGGACTTCCCACTGAACGGTGTAGTTATGCAACATTTTTTTATCTGAATATTTATTGATTGAATTGTCGCTTATGCTTGTGCTATTTCCATTTTGTGGATACTGATTTTCACACCGCATGCTTATTTTTTTAATGCTTTTGTTTGTTTAATACTGACGGTATAGATTCCTTCTCTAGGCTGCGATTTTTGGAAAGTAGTTATTGGTTTTGAAATTTACGTGTATTTGATCACGTCGTGTGATTTCATGATGCGGCCGCCCTTTTGTGCTTAATTTTGTCATGTCTTACAGATTTTGTTTACAACTTACTTGCTGTTATTACAGTTCCGGGTTTTTGTATTGTCCCTTCCAGTTTACAAGGAATTTTCTTTTTTAGGTTATTTCATATTACAGGGTAATTGGTTTATTTTTAATTTGAGGAAGGGAATAGTGCATGTCGGGGTTAGGTTATGATAAGTGCATGTGATTTTTCAATGTAGATGAATAAGTTAAAGGACACAGTTATAGATGACCTGTTAAATTAAGGGTTTGAATTTAGGTGGCAGTTAGTTACAATGTATGTCTTATTTTTATCATGCTTTGCTAATTATTTATAGGTACTTTTATGGATCATCATTTTCTTTACACAAATGAAAAGAATAAATAACATGTGTTTGATATTCATTGATTTAATGGTTTGTGTAAATGTAATGTCATATGTCAATGTGAGTAAATGTTGGTTGATATAGCAATGCCTTACTGATTGAAGTGTTAATGTATTTCAGTCAGCTAGCTTTTGATAAATCCTTTGTAATACACGTACTCGCTTGTGATTCCATAAGAAGTTGATGAGCAAAACAACATAGAATTTGTGTGTTAAATATTGATGGCCACTTAGATGTCTTTAAAGTGACATAATGGTTTAGTTGTGTAACTGGCACTTCAGGTTGTATATCTGAGTTATAATGCATGTATGCCCTCTTGATATTGACATGGTAAGGTTATATAGTTTTGCTGTTTATTATGTTTAAGGCTATAAATGTTGTATTGTTACGTCCTTGTTTATAGTTTTAAAGCGGATTTATTGAAGTGATTTACATGGTTTGGTTTAGGAATCGGGTCATCAATCTGCAGGTTTGATCATTTCAGAATGTTGTGCGTACATATTGTAGTGGTGCACATTGTTTTTATAGTTAACATTCCAGAGATGAAGAAGGAAGAAAGAAGAATGTATCACGCCAATATTTATGTTTTGTTACTTTGAAGCAACCGTATGATTGTGTATATATCAGCCGGCATGTTCAGCATAGGCCTTGTTGAATAAAGGTGTTCATTTTGCATCCCAATTCTGATATGGTAATTTCACCCTTTTTATTGTCGGTGAACCTTTGTTACGCGCTTAACCATCGCCAATGAATATTCAATTTTCCACAAGGATCACCAGTTGATCTTAAAGTCGCTCTTAACTTGCGAACAGCTTTATGAAACACCCATTTTTACTTTTAAAAAATCACAATATCTTTGTTTGAAGAGAGCAAAATGTCCTTACATTTAAGTTGCTCATTGCCTGAAGCACCTCAAAATTAAACCCTTAATTCCTGCGTAATCGTGATGTCAAATTCTACCCTCAATACGGAATTAATAATTTAAATATTATGAACAAAAACGTTGAATTTAAAATTCTGGGGTGGAAGGTTCCCCCCTCCCCCCCCCCAAAAAAAAAAAAAAATAATAGAAATAATGAATAAATAAATAGGGTGAATAAATGAATAAATATAAAAAAATGAATACATTAAAAAATAACAAAAATATATATATAAAACAAAATAACGCTTCGGCGTTGATGCACTGGATTGGAATATAATAGCTGACCCACATGGGAATCGAACCATGTCAGCTCTGTCAATAACCACCCAGGACAAATTTTCAATTGAATACCCAATGTATATCCAAATTGAATACCAATTAAATACCAATTGGCAATTATTTTCAATTTGGAGTACATTGAAAATGAAACAATGGGTACCCATATTGAAAACAATTGACTATTGGTCCCAATTGGAACCAATTGGTTTTAACTGAAAATTAAGCCAATTGGTCCCAATTTGGACACCAATTGGAAGCAATGTGAACTTCTATTTGGCACAAGTAAAATTAGTAGAACAATATCATCTCAATAGGAAATTAGGTAATTCCACCAATATATGTTTATGCTACTGCAGAAACATACTGTCTATCTGTATATATATCAATTTAAAGGGCAGAGATATTGTGCAAACTTTTATTCCATCTGGTGAAGAGCAATTGTTTAAAGCATGTATATGTATGTATCTTATTTGGTGTGCTTTGGTTATGGTTATTGCTATGCTTTAAACTTTTAATCTATTGCAAGTGAGCCATTTCTCAGTAAGGGTATTTCATTGTTTGTTACTCATTCTTTACTTGTTTCTTAAACTAATGTGTCACTGGAAAATGGTAAATGATTAAAAAGTACATTAAAAAAAATGAAATTGTATTTTTGTATATATTATGCAAATAAGCTGATCACATGATCCAAAATAATTGAATACAAATTGAAACCAATTGACACCAATTGAAAATCCAATGGGTATTGGTCGTTGATTGGTCCCCACATTTAATTCTAATGTGGCCACTGACCCTACAATATATGACCTCAATTGGTATCTAATTTGGACCAATTAAAACCCATTGATACCAATTGAATCCAAATTGAAACCAATTGAAAATTCAATGGGTGATCAATGGGTATCAATTAGAAATTTTGTCCTGGGCAGCACCCACCCCCCCCCCCCACCCACGTCATCCCGTGACAATCCTTAAGATACTCCTTGCGTACTTACGTGTATTTTCTACATAGAACAAACATGTGGCTGTGTTACCATCCAGGTCGACTGCGATTAATGTAACGGGTGTTCTTCCAGGTGGGTAGAGATCTCCCGATGTCCCTGTGGTTACGTTATAAGATATACCACTAGGATCAGGGTTCGCATCCTCGTAGGTGTACGAAACACCTTCGCTTAGTCCAAAGAAACTATTCACAAAGAGGGGATGTGTTGTGACGTCACTGCACGTCACATTCGGTGGAGTAGTATCTTTTTTATACAAGAAAAAAAATAATAATAATTTAGTTTTAAAAAAAGAAGAGTGGGAAGTGCATCAGACACTATATACATGCATAAAATGCCGATGTTATTCCCGTTTTGATCAAGAATTACCTGGTTTTTTAATATTATTATTCTAATAGCTTTTTAGGAAATCACACCACAGTTTTAGGCCACTACCGGGTTTTTCATAATGGTGATATCTTATTGAGCGCACACACCGTCCAGAGACGCTAGTGGCGCTAGCGCAGCAACAGTTCATTTGGACATATACATTATACATAACTTCAAATATATGTAAACGAAGTCAACAAAGAGATAAAGTTACTGACAAGAACAGTTTTGCATCACCAACCGAAATTCCTAGCTACCTCCTGGTGGGGCCTGCTGCCCTTCTACTTGCTGTTCCGTTCACCTAAATATATATATATATAACTTAAGATAGATATATACACAACAAAAAAAGTAAGTCCCCCCTAAATCAAATTGCTGTAACTTTTGAACGGAATTATTTTGAGATATATTTCGTAGGTGGTTTTCTACACTCATTAAGCAACCTCTGGGGGAAAATGAGATTGATCAGTTGAGTCATGCATGAGTAATTAAAGATTGAATTAAAAATGATCATTTTTGAAAGTCACAAGAGTCGTTTTTCAGATTGTGCAAATACAAAGCTGGGCAAAAGTTGTTTTTAGGTGAATTTTATGGTGTAAATGCTGTTTTACTATCCATCATTTAGCCACTCCAGTGACTCCACACACAATTTTGATATCGTATGTTCATGGTTGAGTGAGCACAATAATGCAGGGGCCGCGGGGGGGGGGGAGCCCCCCACTTTTTTCCAAAAGCATGTACAAAAATGTAAAAATGACCATACGATTGTGATTTTTTGCATATTTGAAAATCGTATCTTTTGTTTTCAATAAATGTTCATTGAACCGTGAAACAAAGAACATTGTTGAAGATACTCTTCCCAAAAATAACTGTCATCATATTTTATCATTTTTATTGATAGAAATGTGTAAAAAATCCAATTATAGCAAATTTGGACTTGCGTTCATTCAAGCGTGAAATTTAGCCAGAAAAGTTGTATCGTCTTTTAGAAAGTACCTTTTACAAGCCTTCTGACTATTTTTCATGATGAGAATGTGGAATTAGTTCCAATAAAAATGGAATCAAAGTCATGATATTTGGCTTGTGACTTTTGAAAAGTGACATTTTTGCCTTCTGACGGTGCTCACTGAAGCATGACGTAAAATACGTCCATAACATTTACTCAGAGGGTAGCCTATAAAATTACCTACACGCTCATGTAAAAATATATTAAAAACTCGCATTGGTTCGGAAATTATTGATGTTTGTTTAAGGGGGGGACTTACTTTTGTTGTTGTGTATAGTTATACAGTTCCCATATCATGCCACCCTGATACTTTGATCGGTTGGGCTTTGGACAGGAAACAACTGGTTAAGACTTTGTACCCATACATATAAACAAAATCCAACTTACGTGACTATGTTTCCTATCTTCCCCCCCCCCCCCGAAAAAAAAAGTCTCCCCTACATTTTATGTTTTACTTTTATCGAATGTTGATGTAAAGTTATTTATCCGGGGAGGTGTCGGCTTTCATGTTTATTGAGATGAAAAAAAAATATATCAGTCGTACACAAACCTTGTGAAGTTGCCTTCTGAATCAGTGACGTCACAAGAAAGACTTTCAATATGTTTTCAGACAATCTGAGTGATCTATAATACCCATACATATTTCCTGCAAAAGTTGGATTCACTCCTGGCCTTTAGAATTCGTTTCCAATTGATGAAAGGAGTCTCCTGCTTGATCCAAAGAAAACATTAATTCACCAAAACACTACCTGATATTTCCTCTCTAAAAAATACACCATGGAGAAAGGACAACTTCCGAGAAAGAATCAGATCCCATTAGGATACATAAGATAATCGAATACTTATAATATCATAAATCTTTCACTTCACTGTTCATCAGTTACGTATTAAAGCCGTACAAGTTACTAATGAAATTGTTTTTATTTTGTCAGGTATATATGCTGGATGGTAATAAAGGTGTCAGCTATGTGGCTTTCCCTGCGTATTCAAGAATTTTAATTATGTTTATATAATTTGTGCTCCAATTGCGTTTCGTTAATTCAACATGAGTGAGGCAATCGGTATTTGAAGAGTTTAGTTGCAAAAAGGTTTAGGTCCACTTTGGACCATTCCTAGAAAAACCATGTTTTTTTTATTCTGACTTATTGCTATATTCTTGTGAGAAACTAAATTGTCATGATGTACTACCCTATCATGTGAACATAGAATGGGGTATAAAAGAAATCTACCTGTCTTCAATTTTTTCTATATATTTAAAAAAAAAATTATCATTGTGGACCTAACCCCTTTTGCAAGTAAACTGAAATGAATCCAATCTCTTTTGATTAAAAAAGCGATTTTTCTTTGCCACTTTCATTCACGTCTTCATTTGAATTTCAAATTGTCTTGCTATCATCAGAGTGACTAAAAATTTAGAGGTTTAGAGACAGAAAACAATAAAATTTATGAAAAATTGACCTAAACCCTTTTGACAAATGAGTTCTTCAGAAGAGTTTGGTTGCAAAAGGGGTTAGGTCCACTCCAAGAAAATCATTTTTTAAATTTAAGTATTGCAATATTCTTATGCGAAACTGAATTTGCATGATACCCTACCATGAGAACATAAAATTGGATCAAAAGAAATCTACCTTTCTTCATATTTTTTACGATATTCTTTTCCAAAAAAAATTATGTGTGGACCTAACCCCTTTTGCAACTAAACTGAAATGGACCTAACCCCTTTTGAAAAAAAGTGATTTTTCTTTGTCATTTTAGTTCACTTTTTAATAGGAATTTCAACTTTTCTTTGGTATCATCTTATAGAGCTACTAAAAATCTATTGATTGAGACATAAAAATCAAATTTGATGAAAAATGGACCTAACCCCTTTTACAAGTGAGCTGGCAAAACGCCATAACTTAGGCCTACACTAATAATGACCATATAACCCAACAAACAGCACAACATTCCTTATAAAATCACCGTTCTTGTTTTGATATAATTTAAAAAGGGGCGTAATGAGGCAGGAATTATTTCAACATATTTGAAGCAGGGGCGCGGAAACGGGGAAGGGGGGGGGGGTGGGTGGGCTTCATGCACCCCCCCCCCGATTTTTTTTCAATACCGTGTACAAAAACGTAAAAACGACCATCTGATTGTGATTATTTGCATGGTTAGCCCCCCCCCCCTCCCACCTTTAAAAATCGTTCCCTCGGCCCCTGTGAAGGGGATCGTAACTGGACATGTTGCACGATCGCGGAAAATGTGTATAAGTGAACCGACTAAGCTAAGAACTTGATGCCTATAAAGTAAAATTCCAGGAAATCTTATTATTGTTGAACATGACTTGTTTAAAATATCGGCCTATTACCTTGGTTTGAAAAATGATTATTAAAAAATTAAAAACAATATATATGTATATACCAAAATTTGACTTGGAATAGAGATATCTGCCATCAATATAATTATTTCATTTTCTTTTCCTGCTCTAAGCGACGAGGCAAAAAAAAAATCGATAATTTTCAAACTGATAATTATGTAGGCATTATAATGGAGTTGAAAGGCCAAATCGGTCAGATGTTCAATGAAATGCCATGAAACATTTTGGTTGAACGTGTTAAAAATGCAATAAATGTTCAAATAAATGTAGGCCTACTATACTTTTGGTTTTTGTAAAGGGCTTTCAATTTAGTTTTTATCCCCAATAAATGAGCATCATGTTTTCAATAGTTTCTTCAAAATAATATCTCTTACAATAATTTTTATTCAAACAGCTGCTTGAACTTAATTATCATTTACGAGGAGGGTGTTGGTCGCATTATTGGAAGAGCCGTTGTGTAGTGGTTCAGAATCTCGCCTTGTAAACAGAGGGTCGAGTGTTCGAATCCCACCGCGGTCTAGCGTCCTTTGGCAAGGCGTTAATCCACACTTTGCCACTCTCGACCCAGGTGCTAAATGGGTACCCGGTAGGATGCGAAAGATATTGTATGTTTGAATTTGCCAGCGCCACAATGAGGCTGCGATGAATGCAAGGAATGCTCCCCAGGGAGTGGAAATTGCGCACTTTTCGTGCGGGATTGAAATGAATCCAATGACCGGGGTAATAATATGCTGTAACGCGCTTTGAGCCATTCTGGGAAAAGCGCTTTATGAAAATTGGCTATTATTATTATTTTGAAAGTGGTTTGGGCAGTGGGCTCATACAAAGAAAATTACAATATGAGTATTTTCACATTTTGTACCGTTCAATTAAATTCAAATAAACAATCATTTTCTTCCAATTCACAAATTTCTGCATTTTTCGTAAATATAAATTCATACAAAAATCAGTTTGACATTAGAAATATAAATATTTTCAATTTAGTTTTTGTTTAATCTGAGATTTGGTAATTCATTCATTCATTGGTTTTATTGATTACACTTTTGTGGCGGCGCCTCGACAGGCTTACTTTGATAGGGGGTAACATGAGGGGGTAAAAGGTGCCGGGTACTGCCATGAACGTTGTATTCATCAATATTTTTTATGTTCCATAGCTCCACACTGCACTCCTCCCCATTTCTCTCTCTGTATTCTTTATTTTCTCATCACTGGGCACACACATTTTCTTTTTTGCCTCCCATCCACTTCAATTCCCTAGCTCGCTCTCCTCTTAATTGAACCTCATCTCAATTTTGCCGATTGAAAACCATATCGCAAGTATCAATAGAGCCATACCCGTTTCACCAACTCTTTTTTTTCTTCTCGAGGATCAGTATAAAATTAATATAGACAATCAATAAGCACTTATTGTACATGTTGTAACGTAACGTCATCTTACAAGTTGGCGCATTCTGTGAACAGATTTATATATTTTTCTTGGATTGAGTAGGTCGTGATTGTAATAAGACTTTTTGATGCCTTACATTATATTTAACAGCGGGAATTATTGATGAAACCAGAAGTAAATTTAAGCTCAGGCTAAAAGTGAAGGTCTTTTTGCTTAACTTGTTGCTTTTGTTTTCAACAATATCAGTCACTGCGCGGCTGTTCGAAAATATTAAGCCTTATTTTGCTCTCAAGTCAAACATCGTTGCAGCTAATAATTTCATAAACCAATATTCTTATAAACTTGAATGTAGATTGGAAATATATAGGTTTCTCAAATTAGTTTTGTGGTTTTCAAATGCAATACTCCACAGACATTACAAGCAAGAGCTCACGATCGCATTACCAAACTTGAAAACATATGCAAATTCGGGTTTTATGTATTTTCGACGAATACTTGAAAAAGATATCATTTGTGACCTTTTGGGGCTATATTAATTGCGAAACGTAAAAGGTCTTGCTTGTAAGTCGAACTCTCAATTTCAAAAGCACCTACTACATTCAAAACCTTACTACTTGAATGAAAGAAACGTACAAACCATTGTTATTATAGTATATTTTATAGCTAATGTTGTCAATGTTCAAATAATATAATTTCGAGGTAGTAAAGGAAAATCCTGAAAGAATAAGATGCACGGGGCACCCGTAAGCGATTCTGCATTTTAAGTTCTTTGAAATGCCTTAATTGCCTCATTTTTTACAAGAGTAAATTATTTTTCAATATAAAAATAAATGTACATTATGTTACAAAATGATATACACAAATGAAATCCGCTTGGAGCAAGTTTGCTGAAGAGATGACAATCTGCAAATAGGGAATACAAAGGGAAGAGAAAAAAACTATATTAAGCCATGTTTATATACATGAAGATAATTCATCGTTTGTATCGTTACTCTTTAACATAGCCTAGCCTTAATGAAAATGTACATGAGTAATGAAACGGAACATGTCAACGACACGAGTCTATATTACATGGAATCACAGTAACTTCAAGCTTAAAGGGAAATGAAATATACCTTTGGAACAAGTGGGCTTGTGTGAAAACAGAAAATTCAAAGAATAAGATCAAAGGTTTGAGAGAAATCGGACAAAAGTTATGAACATTTTAAGATTGCGATCACTAATGCTATGGAGATCCTACCGTTGGTAATGCGATAAAGATGTGTGATGTCACATGTGAACAACCTTCCCTTTGAATGGACTATAAAATACCTTGAAAATACTTCAATATCAATATTTTGTCCGGCAAATTGTCAGATCTTACAACCTCCCTTGATTTTGATTGGCTGAGAACTTGTCGGATATATAAATGTCCAACATGTCCTTTTTATGAAAAGCTCCCCAGGTCTTGTTTATATTCAGATTTTAATTAACCAATCTCGTATGATCACTCACCTTCCTAACGGAAAGAACATGGTCTTGATGACCTAGCACGTACAGTTCCCCATAGTACAGGCACAGCCTCCTTCACATTTACAGCCATCGGCACACTTACACGCAGCATCTGAAAAAGGTATAAAAAAGTTTTTTTTTAAAAATCACTCTTTAGATGAATACCATCGCTTGGAGAAGTCTCTAATAATGAAAATGCAGTTAACAGAACACAACTGTCGGCATGAAAACATCGGTACAAATCCAAAAAGAGAGTGGATTTTCGGGGTATATTTCAAGAGTAGCATTCAATGACAACTGATTAAAGATCTTTTGTCACATCCTGGTAGTATAAAAAAAACACATGCCGGTGACACAGAATAATAATTTTATGCCACTCTTTATATTTGCCCCCCCCCCCCATAAAAAAATACATAAATTAAAACCGGCACAGATCGGGTTCCGAGACGCATCTTTTATAACCAAACAAACGGTCATATCCTACATTAATGGTTTCCAAATCCGAATTCGCAATATATTTTCAATTATGGATATATTATGTCGGTATGTTTAATTAATAATAATAGGGCCTATTTCCAACAGCATAATGTTGGCATATTGAACTAGAATTAACTTAGCTAGGTTGGTTCAATTATTCAGTATACAAATGTACAGGCTTGTACTTTGCTTAGAGTGAATTCATTGGCAGGATTTATTGATAAATTATGTCGAATTTGATTGGCGACTCACTTGAACACTTTCCACAGCAAGTTCCATCTCCTTCCTTACAGCATTTTCCCGTGATGCAGCACTCTCCACCCCCGCAGGCACACTCTTTGCCGTCTGGAATGAAAAAAGTTTAACGTAATACAATTGTCACTGGTGGGGAACTTAAAGTATATTTTAAAATATCTCATTTTAAGACTACAAATTTTGAAATAAAGCAAAGTATGATGTCATTCGTTATCAAATTATTGTTTACATATCAGATAAATTATAGATAAGCTCGGCGGAGCATAACCAAAGCGAAAATTCAACTTCGAATATGAACACTACTTTATTGAAACATTATTGAAATATTGAAAAAAAAAATTAAACTTCCTAGTGACGCCATATTTCAATAAACTTTCTTCGTTTTCTTATTTCTTTCTATCCATACTTCTTTATTTTTTTTAATTTCTATTCCCCGCTAATAGCAATAATAATCTAGGGACGCTCACATCCCTTCTCCCCGTGGTATCACCGGACCTCTGGTTATACAAGACCTCGAAGGCGCAGCGCACGGTATTTGTCCCAATGTCACATCAACTGGCCTTGGAGAATTGTATGTGCCCTATAGAAAGGTGACATTCTCCTTCAGATTAAAAAAAATGCAGAATGCAGACATAATTATTTAGGTAGTCTCTACCACTTGGCGCAGTGCAATATCAAACGCGTCGGGAGATACAGCCCCTACAGCTCGCGTGCTCAGATTAACCCTCGATTGATCTTCGATCATCACCGTCCCGTCCGCGTGGCGCCATTTCAGCATGTTATGTACGTATCAAAAATTTACACTAGAAACAATTTAATCCTGTAAAATTATACATTTGTAATATCCTGAAGATTTTTCCACATTTTAACATTGGTACAGATCCATTTAAGCAAATGACGATATAACTGTCGAAAAACATTTCCGCTTGAGTGAGCACCACTTTTGAAAAGTTAGTGAAAAATGATTTGCGCAGAACTTTGAAATAGTTATGCGATAAGAGTAGACCTTATAATCATGAAAAAGAAATTAGCTAGTAAAATTTATTTGAAGATATATTTTACCTTTTTAACTTGTTTCCTTGCCCAAAACACTGCGAAGAGTGCATTGCGCCCCACCCCATTCCGAGGCCATCGTGACGATATTTGCTTTACACTGAGCTGTGATTTTTACCTGAAATGGCTTAGGCTTGATTTTCATTGTGTTAATCATTGTCAAGTTTGGGAAACAAGTATTAAATAAAAAATGAAATGTAAACCCACTTTCAATGATAAAAACTTAGTGAAAAATGCTGGAGATGTCTGATATAAACTTTGGTTCAGATTCAGTTATGTCCTCAGATCCAGCTGGCACAAATAGGGTAAAGGTTGTGCTTACTAAGTGTTGAAATTTCAATTTGGACCGTGGCAAAATTATTACAAAATGCTTGAATGTATCGTTTTATTTCAATTGACTAAAAGTGCAAGGGAAAGGTATGAGAAATGTTTCGCAGGGTAAGTATGATTTCGCCTTTTCCCCTTGACACAGCGTGAAAACGAGCATTTCTGCGCAAACAGATTTCTGCGAGCTTTACAAAAATGGACAGTGCTCACTCAAGTGTAACATTCTGTCAAAACTTTTACTTTCATTGGATAGATGAGACCCAAACCCAAGATTATATGTGAAAAAATTACCCACATGTTATACAATTTTTAATTCCCAGGGCTTTTTCAAAGTGTAAACTTTTGTTGATACGCACTGTATATATAGTTTTTTATAGACTGAAATATCTTACCTTGGCAACAGAAACACTTAACGTCAGGTCCAGGCATGGTGATGATGTATTGAAACTGGTGATTCTAAGAATGATTAGGAAGTCGTTCGTAGGTGCAGGTTTCAGCCAGCAGAATGATGAAGACTGGTTTTCCGAGTGGGTTTTTATGTCTTTTCATCAAGTTCCGTGTGCAAATCCTTCCTAAATTGTTATCAAATTCTGTGCACCCGGCCCAGTTAAGCCCTTGGCCTTGGGGGTGTGGTCAAGGACGAGTGCTTAATTTTGCACACGTTATTTTTTTTACCTTCGAAATGGGGGCGTTTTTGTTCGGAAATTCAACAGTCATAATAGTAGTCGACTATTGCACGCCGCACCTTTCAGGGCGGAGGGGGGGGGGGGGGGGGCTATAGGCGGATGGTCCGCAATGTCTACGAACCCCAGCGATTAACGGTAAATCCACTAGCCCTGACGATAAGTTGGTTCGATAAAAACAGAAAGAAATAGTTTGGGACATTTTAATGAAAACCCAACAAAAAATAACAAGTTTAATTTTAAGTTTTTCATTTTGTGCAGCTGCTTGGTATGTCGTGTGATATGTTTTTTTTTCGAAATGTTTTTTTTTCCCAAGAAATTGACAGTTTTCTTATTTCAGCATGCAGACGTATCATTTTAATGCATTCAATAAAAAGAAAAAAAGGTATTTCAATCATTATCATATTTCAATTAAAGAGGAGCAGTTCACAAATGATATTTTAAATTCGAATCTGTAAAACTTCAAACTCTCTTATGCTTTGATGGATCCATGAACATCAACAAACAGGGAACGAGGGAAATATATGTCCTCTCGTGGGGGGGGGGTCATGATCTATATTTTGTCCCCCATTTAAAAAAAAATCGCTAAGTTGCTCTGCTCCTTGCAAGAAAAACAAGTGTGAAGTAGGCAAGGTTAACCATGCAAATGTGCACCAAATTGCATTATTTCAAGCACGATGCAAAATGCTCTCGATGGGTGCCCCCGAATATGGCCCTGGGAAGCGGGGTTGCTGTGTGCGTTATTCACAATAGGCACCACCCCCTGGGAAATCAGGTAGGTATGCTACAAAGTAGAAATTTAATCCAAATCGCATTCATTTTTAGTGGAAACTTTTGTTTTGCTTGTCAAATTATTTGATTTTATTTACATGTGAATAATTTTTGTTGTAATCCTGATTCTGTTTTCATTATAGGTCATTGATGGAAAACAGCTTTTTGCAGATCTTTTGTACCTGACTAGATATATTTTAATAACTAATTAAATAAATGAATGAAATATAGCTCCCACAATCGCTCGCTTGGCGAGCTCATGCACTTCGTTCTCTCGCTACATTGTCAAATTTTCAGAATTGTGTGATCTTTAAGACAAATATTTATCTCTATTTTATTTTCTTGTTAATCTGTAAAGAAAGCGTGGATAATAAAGAAAATTGCAACATCTAGCTGTATTACTTATTTTAAAACGAACTACGAAGTAACCGATCCGAATTAATATACTTGCTGAAATATGGGGGGGGGGGGGGGCGAACGGGTTGATGTCACACCAAGTAACGTAATATATCATTTAAAATCGGAAGAGTTGCTTTTTCCCGTTTTCGAAAAACACATTACCTGTTTTGATATATACATGTGACTTCTACTATTTTTATTTTGTATGGATCGGATGCTTGTTTACGATACACTGACATCTCTACTGTTACACAATTAATGAACATAATTATGCGTAATAAATTACCATACTTTCTGTTTTGGTTGTTTTTTGGTCGACCGGCGAGAGAACTTACTATATATATAGGAACAATTTTCATTTTGGCCACCCCTTGCCACCGCCGGTCGACGGTTCTTTCAATTTTCTATGTGTTTTTATTCCTTTTGCCAGAAATAAAATAGAATAATATTAAATCAATTAATACACACATGAATAAACAAATAAATGAATGAATAAATTAATAAATAAACAATCTACCCCCACATACAATTGAGAATAAAAGGTGAATCAATTTATAGGTTTAAGTGCAGAATAACTTGATTAGGCCTCTATAAAAAGAAGAAATATCAAAATACCCTATGCAGCAATTTATTTGTCAGGAGTTTGCACTCGTCTTTCGACATGTTCGACTGCCAGAGTAATTAGGTTCGATGACCTAACTATTCTGACTTGCTTAATTAAAATACCCTTTGTATATTGAACAAAGCACGAATTTACAAACCTACATATAGTGCAGAGTGGAGAATTCAGAATATGTCTTTTCTGTATAATATTGCGTAACATCGGGGTAACATCTTCCGATTAGCTTTTCAGTCGCAACAGTTTTGCACTTGGCTCGTCTTTGCGATCGTCTTTGCACTAGCTCGACTGCCAGAGCATTAATTTTTATGGTTCTCTGAATGTCCAAAATAATGCCCTTTGTATATAAACAATTCACGAAAACAAAGAAAAAAGCAGACCGAACTTTTTTAGAATATATATGCTTTTTTGTATGACGTAACTTATCTTCCGATCAGCTTTTCTTCAGCAACAGTTTTGCACTCGTCTTTGCCATCGTCTTTGCACTCGATTGCCATATAGCAAAGGTCCAGGACCCCAGCATTGTAATGGTTCTCTGAATATATATCAATTCACGGAAACAAGCAGAGTGAATTTTGTTAGAATATCTTTTCTGTATTACGTAACCCGGGTACGTAACACACTTATCTTCTTATCAACTTGTCTTTGGCAATATAGTTTTGCACTCGTCTTTGGGCTCGTTTTTTGTCTCACCTGCATAGCAGAGTGAGACTATAGGCGCCGCTTTTCCGACGGCGGCGGCGACGGCGACGGCGGCGGCGGCGGCGACGGCGGCGGCGGCGGCGACGGCGGCGGCGGCGGCGGCGTCAACACCAAATCTTAACCTGAGGTTAAGTTTTTGAAATGACAGCATAACTTAGAAAGTATATGGACCTAGTTCATGAAACTTGGCCATAAGGTTAATCAAGTATTACTGAACATCCTGCCTGAGTTTCATGTCACATGACCAAGGTCAAAGGTCATTTAGGGTCAATGAACTTAGACCATGTTGGGGGAATCAACATCAAAATCTTAACCTAAGGTTAAGTTTTTGAAATGTCATCATAAATTAGAAAATATATGGACCTAGTTCATGAAACTTATACATAAGGTTAATCAAGTATCACTGAACATCCTGCATGAGTTTCACATCACATGACCAAGGTCAAAGGTCATTTAGGGTCAATGAACTTTGGCCGAATTGGGGGTATCTGTTGAATTACCATCATAACTTTGAAAGTTTATGGATCTGATTCATGAAACTTGGACATAATAGTAATCAAGTATTACTGAACATCCTGTGCAAGTTTCAGGTCACATGATCAAGGTCAAAGGTCATTTAGGGTCAATGAACTTTGGCCAAATTGGGGTATTTGTTGAATTACAGCCATAAATTTGAAAGTGTGTTGGTCTAGTTCATAAAACTTGGACATAATAGTAATCAAGTATCACTGAACATCCTGTGCGAGTTTCAGGTCACATGATCAAGGTCAAAGGTCATGTAAGGTCAAAGAACTTTGGCCACGTTGGGGGTATTTGTTGAATTGCCATCATATCTCTATAAGTGTATTGGTCTAGTTCATAAAACGTGGAAATAAGAGTAACCAAGTATCACTGAACATCTTGTGCGAGTTATAGTAGTTTTCAAAATCAGCACTGCTGCTATATTGAATCGCGTGATGCAGGTGAGACGGCCAGAGGCATTCCACTTGTTTTCCTTGGCAAACTTTAGGTCCAGGCATGCTCGGTTCCCATCGCATGGTTTTCTGAATGTCTGTATGCCCTTTGTGAAATAAACAATTCACGAAAACAAACATATGAAAAGAGCAGAGAGATAACATTATCTTTTAATCAACCTGTCTTTGGCAGTACTCTCCTTATCACATGTCTTTGTACTCGGGACTGTCCAGTGATCTCACTGTTCTGCCTTTCTCAATCTCTCTCAAAATGCCCTGCATGAATTAAACACATACCTTAATCTTACGGCAGAATGCGTAGCATTTACCTGATTGCATTTGATTTATGAGACGATCATTTTTTTTTTCATTTTTAAATTTATTATTATCATCATTCATCTGTTTATCTATTTATTTAGTTAATTAATTATTCATTTATTTATTTATTCTTTTCATTTATTTATATCATGATTGTAATTTTTTGGGGAGAGGGGGGAGGATAGTTTTGCAGTTTATTGCGTTCGTCTTCGCACTCGATCGACCGCTGGAGTCATCAAAATTAAGTCCATTGGCCACATTGTCTTCATTTGCCAAATGAACAAATGTCCTTTATTGTACATGTACCCCCCCCCCCAAAAAAAAAAAAAAAAAAAAAAAACGAAAAGAAAAGAAAGAAAAGAATTATTTATAAATTTTTTTCATTTATTGTGTAACCCCGCGTGTGTAACATATTTATTTTCCGTTCAGCTTTTTTTGGCAAGTATATTTTTGTATTCGCCTCTGCGCTTGTCTTATTTGCATCGACTGCCAACTAGAGCAAATGAAGGCCCATATCCAGCAAAGGTAGTTTTGGTTTTCTAGATGTTTAATGACCTTTGTATGTAAAAAAAAAAATATGAAAAGAAACCTATGATGAAAAAAAAAAAAAAATTAAAAGAGCAGAGTGAAGAATTCAGAGTATGTCTTTTCTGCTTGTGTAACTTCCCGTGTAACTTATCTTCCGATCAGCTTTTCTAATTTATAAACACTTTTGCACTCTACAGCCAGAGCATGCATGGGTTCAGGGACTCCTTTAATGTTATGGTTTTTTGAATGCCCTTTGTATATAAACAATTCACGAAACAAACTTTATATAAAGAGATCGAGTGATTCGAAGAATTACGTAATATATTATCTTTTGATCAACTGATCTTAAGCAATAGTTTTGCACTCGGTCTTTGCGCTCGCCTTTGCACTCGACTGCCAGCTATAGGTCGAGTAGATACGTGGACCGGGGGGGGGGGGGGGGCGCAATTAAGCCCTCAAGCATGGCAGTATATGGATAATATGTGGCTACCCTAGACCCTCTTAGTCAGGTCCAGATTTTAAAAAATGTGCTCAGAAAAAGTGCTTTAGGCATCTTGTGTTATATGCTGATTTATCAATTGTTTTAAGGCAATTCAGGGGTGCTGAATCCAAAAATGCTATTTGCCAAACTTGATTCTGACGTTTTCATCCTCAAATCGGCAAAAAACAAAATGGCGGCATTTTAAAAGCAATTCCCCATATTAATCGATTTTTATGGGTGATTGTATTTTAGAAATTGGGATCTATACGCGTTATTTTCGATACCGCAGGGTTGCAAACATAATGCGTCCGATCGATTGATTCGTCAGCCATCTTTAATTCCAAGATGGCTGCCATGATTCACAGCTGCTGATTGATAAATAATATGGCCAATGTTTGATAATTTTGGGGCGATGCTGGCATATTCACATTGTGATATCTTTAACGTGTCCGCCATTTCTGGGGGTAAAGTTTTTGAAATGTCATAACTTTTAGGGTATAGATGTCTTTTTCATGAAACTTAGGCATGTTAGGATTTAAAAAATCTATTGAGACAGGTAATATAGTTAAAAAAGGTCGTCAAGGTTATATGGAAATCCAGCATGGCGTCCACAACGGCAGCCGTTGTACCATTAACTCCAAAAATAAAGTAAATCCTCAAAATCAAAACCACCAAAAAGCTTTCTAGGCAAATAATGAATCAGGACAGGCTTAAAAGATATAGTGAGTGAGTCAGCGAATCCAAGATGACCTTCCAAATTGACGTCTTTAATGGACATTGTATCTTTGAAATGGTCCAAATTCATAATATATACACCTGGTAGAAATACCTTTGGGGTCTACCGAGAATAAAATAAAACATATAAAAATATCATGATTCCAAAGGGAAAAAATGACATTGGAAAAATTTCAAGGTTTATCAGTGGTGCAGTTTTGCAAAAAAATGATGATGGCCTAAAAAATAGTTATTTCTTAAAAATCTGGCTGCACTGAGTGGATATACTATCTACTTAGAAACATTTTTGTGTCTTCCTCATGGTTTCAAAGTTCAAATAATATAGGTGAAGACAAATTACATGGATACACCATTGTCCATTTTGTAAAAAAAATGAAGAACGCTCCAAAAATTACATTCGAATTGGCCACCATTAATACAAAAATGACAATACTTCATATCCCATCTAGTGCCACTATTTTGGTGTCTCTGTTTTTAAGACTCATGAAAATACATTTTACAAGAATTAGTGACATAATATCATTAGATGGTGGTGCAACAATAAGCAAACATCCGAAAAACAAACTTTAAAGACTAAGGTACACTTTGCCTAAAAAAGTTCCATAATTCACTGATAAGTATTTCAAGACATGTCATTTATGTGCTTATAGGACCATCCTATGGTTTCAAGATTAGGGGACATAAGTAATTTTTACGCAATTTTAGAAGTCGCTTTGGACTTTTTACGACAAAAAGAAAAACTGACAATCCTTTTTATTTGTCCCGATTTATTATTTCAGCCTTCAAACCACAAAAGTGTAGATTTTGTTCACTTAATTATGACTATGTTTAGGTGATGGAAGTCTTTTTAGACTCATTGAAAGTGATCTTTAAATAATAGGTAAAATAGACAGCTTCATGCCATTGTAAATAATCAAAAAAATATTATTTAACCCTTGAAACCGTAGTGTAGACACCAAAATCATATCTCCCAGATGGATTCTAAATAGATTATGTCAATTTTTAAGTATAGCTCAGCCATTTTAGACTCCTTAATTGGAAGCCATCTTGGATTTTTAGACATACGGGACCATTGATTGCCCTTGTAACTTATCCTAATGTATTACTTGACCATTTAAACCAAGGTTTAGACAACATAATCATACACCCCAGGCGGATATTAAACAAACTATGTCAGTTTTTGGGTAACAATAGCCATTTTAGACTCCAATTTTGGAAGCTTTTTTGAATTCCTGGACATGCTGGACCTCTGGCTGTCCATGTAACTTGTCCTAATTTATTACTTGACCCTTTAAACCATGGGTTAAACCCCCAAATCATATACCCCAGGCTGATATTAAACAAACTATGTCAGTTTTTCGGTATATAAGAACGGCCTATATAGACTCCATTTTTGGAGCCATTATTGATTTTTGGACATACTGGAACCACTAACTGTCCTTGTAACTTGTCCCAATCTAATACTTGACCCTTTAAACCATGCTTTATACTAAAAAATCATATTCTCCAGGCGATTATTAAACAAACTATCGGTTTGTAATTAACGACACACATTTTATACTCCATTTTTGCAAACCATCTTGGATTTTTGGACATGGAGGACAATAGACTATTTTTGTTACTTGTCCCAACGTATTTTTTTAATGGGACATCATATCCCCAAGGCAGATATTAAACAAACTATGTCGGGTTTTAGGGTTTTTAGATAACAACAGCTATTTTAGACTCCAATTTTGAAAGCCATCTTGGATTTTTGGACATAGTGGACCGTTGACTGTCCTTGTAACTTGTCCCGGTTTACTTCTTGACCCTTGAAAATCACCAATGAATAAAACCGAAATAAAAGACACTAAAGTAGGTAATAGATCAATTGTGAATTTTTAGGCCATGGCAGCCATTTTTACGCAATCTTTGATTTTCAGGTACCCTGGAGTGCATATGTTCACTCTTTCCTTTCATCCCCTACACCATTGAATACATGTATGCACTGAAAAAAGGTGTCTAGGGTAGAAAAATGCCGGTTATTTTAATTTTCAGTTGATGGCGGCCATCTTAGACGCCATCTTAAAAAATAACCACTTTCCCGGATCCGGATTTCGGTGGATTTTTAGTATGTTATTCCTGAGATCAAATAGTACTTAAAATCGTTGACAAAAATTTTTGTTACAAGTTTTGGGGGTCAGAATAGAGTAAAAATGGGTGTAGAATGGCGGCCATATTGTTTTTGCCAATTTGAGGATTTTAACATCAAAATCAAAGTTGGCAAACAGCAAATTTGGACTCAGTGCCCTCGAATTATGCTAAAACACTTCTCAATTCAGCATTAACTCGATTTGATTTAGATTTTTAGATTTAGATTTATTGATTTATTTCATTTCTTTTCTTTCCATTTTTCACATACAAGTCAAAAATACATAAATACAAATACATAAATACAATTACAAAAATGAACATAAGTAACGACCTTATACATTTGCAAAGATTTGGTAATTATACGAACAAAATACGATACTTATATATCCTCATTTTATAAAACTTACCATTCTTAAAAGCTTGAGTATTCTTGTGTATGTTAAAAAAAAAAGAAAGGGGTGAAATGAAAAGAGAGACCAGCTGAGAAGCTAGGCTTGTTGGACGCTGATCTCTCGATTTGCCTAAGGCAGTCTACTTTTCTCAAATCTGGACCTGACTATCTTTCACCCCTGGCTTTCATGTTTGCCTAATCATATCATTTTCCTTTTTTTTTTTCATTGACCAAGTACCGTTCTCCCCCGTTCCTGCATGGAAGCCCTTCGATCATTTCAGGCGTCGATCAGCTAGATCTCAAAGACCCCATAATTCCGAGCACTCACATTATTTTGCAGAGGGCGATCGTGTTCTAAAGCCTCTCATTTCATAGCAACTCCAGTTTTAGTAAATGGTAGGCCTATATATATGGTATTAGATTAGGGGCAGCAAATATACCCTTACCCTGAATCCGACTCATCTGAGTGCCCCCCCCGGCAGGTATATAGTATATAGGTCAATAGCCAGAGGAAATAAGATCAGGGACCTCATTGTTTTGGTCTTTTGAATATTTAAATGCATTTCGGATATATAAATAAACAAAAGAGCAAAACTGTATCAATTATATAGAGCTGAGTGAATTATATTATATTATTATTATTATTATTTTTTTTTTTTTGGGGGGAGGCAATACTTTACAGTTTTTTCTTAATAAGCACTCGACTGCCAGAACACGGAGGTCCAGTAACTCCACTGTTTTTTTTTTTTTTTGGGGGGGGGGGTTGAGCCCTAGGGGTAACGGTGAGGGCTTCAGTCGGCCGAGAGTAGGCTGACTGCAACATGCGTCATAAATTCATTATTAACTCCATAGTGATTGTTCAAACCATTGTCCTTTTAATAACATGTGTTTTAACCATAGCATGGCCCTTGGAAGCGAGGACAGGTGCGGATCCAGGGGGAGGCAAAATGAAAGCGCGCGCATCCCGTAAAGCTTTCAGAACAAAAAATGCACAACATCGAATGCCTCCATCGCGCACCCCGTGATGAGCGATGATTTGTTCTTTTTTTACAGAATTACTTTCAAATAAGTAAATTTCTGATTTAATTTCTTATTGAAGACGAAATTGCTGTTTTTAAATTAGTTATTTACAGAAAACCTTCCCTGGCGACTAGCTATACCGTCATTCGGATGGCTGGATAGGCCATAGTCTCATTTCACATTTTTTTAAGAGCTGACAAAAATAAAATTCATTCGTCATTCAAAGGTAAAACTTTTTTGGGGAGGCTAATCGTATTTTTTTTCCTTAAAAATTAAAGCAGCAACCTCTCTGAAGAAATCGTTTCTATGGGCTCCTTTTCCATAGCGAACAAGTCCTGGATCATGACAGCAGAACCTCACCTCACCTCTCCTAGGAGATATTGAGATGTTCGGGATTACCCCGCGTTCGGGATTACCCCACTCTTCATTCTTCAATGAAGGAAACGTAAAAAAAAGCGAAAATCTGTCATATGCATTTTCTCGATTATTCTTTAATCGGAAGAGACCAGTCAACAGATCCGTGCATAGGAATTCAGACAACATTCTGTGTTTCGGCTATTACTGCCGTGACAGCAAAACCTCACCTCTCCTAAAGATATTACGGTGTTCGGGATTACCCCGCGTTCGGGATTACCCCACTCCCCCGACTGTTAATTCGTTGGTCTCAAGATTGTTCCAGTTCACAGTTTGCAAATTTCAGTTATACTTGGTCATGTCAATGCGTCCTGACATATATATTTATCGGTTTCACCTTCAGTTTTAGATTTGTTTGATTCGCTCATATATACTCTCTAAAATTCTCTTTTTTTTGGGGGGGGGGGGTGGAGCTAGAACCTTCTCCATATGAATAAGGTGTGACCAAAATTTACATGTGACAAAAAGGCTCTTATGCAATTAACACTCGAGATAAGCCAGCAGCAAAAATGACACCCTTCTTTTTCTACTTCATCATTTTCTGGTAACTTGATGCCTTTCGATATATTTTGTGTAAAACAATCCATGTAATAAATACCGGTATGATATTCCGTTTCCACATTTGTTCGCTCAAAGTAACAACTTATAATTTTTCCCAATGGAAGCCTAATTTTCTACAAGCTCTGCTTTTTATTTAAGCTCCTCACCTTTTTTACATTTTAGTGTAGGCCTACCTTATGCTTAAATACTTATGTTAGATAAGTACTATGTTTACGAGTACATTTTTAAATGTATATTATGATATTTGTTTTAAAAGTGGAATCAATAAATGAAATGAAAAATATTACAGGTATTTTGATTGAAAGCTATCAACCCCCCCCCAAAAAAAAAAAAAAATCTTGATTAGAGGGAGATTTATTTGCAAACCACCCCGATTGAATATTTTAAGAAAATGTTAGGTATATTAAAGTTGTGAAATAAACCTCCAAAAAACGAAGTGGTAGAGAAAAACAAATAAAGAAAAGCAAAATCTTCCAAATAATAACCAATTTATCGTGTCTCTTTCAGGGTTTTATTATTGGTAAGCAAACTATCCGATATGTTAATATACTTGCACAGCATGATTTTATCCATTTTGATCATTTTATCTATTTATTTTTTACAAGCACCTGCACATTAAGCGTTACATACTTATTTGGGTAGATAAATTACGCATTTTATAATTTTTTTCACAACTTTTGAGTGCTAAAATGATATTGGCGATCATTCTTCGTTGGATCTGGTATTCCGCAAGTAATTATGAAGGTGTGAATAGTAAGTATCTTGGGTGTGTGTTTGAGAAAATTTAAAGCGTAGGGGTTCGGTTCTAACTCTTAATTTTAGATTCCGCTGTTATACGTTACCGTATCGGAAACGATACCGTACGCGTACGGTACCCCGGCCCAGCCCGCCGGCGCGGCCGTAAGCCGCTACAAGTCCAGCCCATTTGTCACAGCTGATGTATAGCTCTTCGGAAGTGTTCCGTGTTCGTCGGTTAATGGTTCATTTACCATCCTGCCTGTGGGGAATCTACAGGTAGGACTATGGTACGCCAATGCTGTACACAGCACACTTAGTTTGATAATAAACGTAATCTGTTTAAAATTGCTTTTCAATTTCATATTAAAACTTGTTTTAAAAATAAAATGCCATAAAACAGCATGGAATGTGATGAATAGAACTTATGAAGAACAAAGATTTATCAATTTCTAAAATGCTAATTCTTTGTTCTTCATAATGTTCTATTGTAATTCCACAGTTTGAATAAATCCAAGAACATTTTTACCCGAGCGATTTACATGCCTTTTTGAAAATATCCTTTGAGCTGCTGCAGTATAGAAATGTGTCGTATAAAAAGGGCCCTTGCTCTAAAAAAATATCTGATCTTAAGCCCTTCAGTACCTGAACGTTGTACTGCTTAAACTGTAGAGGAAATGGAAGTCATTAACTATTTAAAGAAGCAACAAATACTTAGGTTTACCATTAATAAGCTTAAATAGTCATAATTGACTGAAAGGCCTTTAACTTTAGTTTAAGCGAAAGAAAAGAGTCTGGGCCGGAGCACCCTGCTAGCAGACTGTATGGAAGGCCAGACGCAACGGCATGTGTGGCACACATAGACCATGCCTGTAGTGTTAGAGTAATTCTTGAAAATATCTGAATGGATCACTGACCAAATGTCTCGTAAATCTCTGGTCATACCTGGCCTGACTCTGCAGGAAATACATTTCCTTGCAGATCTATAATTTCAAGACTGCTACAGCCTACACAAAAAATCTTTTCCTAGCTCTTTCATTTTTCTTAGGACTGTACCACTCATTCAGTGAACAAGGTTATGATATAACCTTGTTCTTTGTTACTCCTCCCTGTGTGGTGAAATAAGGTTGGCAATGTTTGGCTTATTTTCTCCTTTTCTTTGGGACAAATGCTTGATCTTTTACACTGTCAGTTTTCATTACAGTTTTCATCATATAACTTGGCTCTTATGTAAATTTGATTCTTTAAATTATTTTTTCTTAATTAAAAATAGAGATTGAAAAATGAAAATTTTCTTGCCATATTACTTTCCACACAAAAATATGCTCAAAATTCAAGTTTTTGAGCGCTCTGGTGAATACAAAAAATTATTCCCAAGTTATGAAAAATAAATTGCAACTGTATGGAAATTATTAATTTGGGCCACAAAAGTGATATTTTAATGATTTTTTAAAGCGTGTGCTATGTACAGCATTGGCATACCATAGTCCTACCTGTAGTCAAGTGTAGATTCCCCACAGGCAGGATGGTTGCAGTGAACAAGTGCATGTAGCCTACTTAAAATAGTTGAGTTTTTCTCTCCTAATCAAATTTGGTAAGCAAAACTATTCTCTGCTCTGACGGTCTGACCTAATGCTCTGGATTTCAATCAGTGATTTTGATTTTCAATTTAGACAAGGTTCATCTCTGCCTTTTATTCCAATAATTTTTTGGGTGCATTATGTAACATTTGTATGTTGTTGAGCTATAGAGCTATCCATTTCCCTATGGTACCCACAAATAATGATCCATGCATTTATTCATTGTATCCCGGAAGGTTAATATCTATTTTTTTCAATTTTTGTACAGGTTTCCCCGATTCACGAAGGAACACAGCTTACCCCAACGCTTCTATAACAGTACATATTCAAGGCATCCTACATTGTCAGAATTGGGCTCGTCAATTGGAGGATTACATTTAAGAGTTGACAGGACCAACAGATGTGTTGTACTGCCGCTTTGTCTATTCTGTTTGGACAAGTTTCCAGTGGTGCATAAAAGCAGAATGCAGATTTTTCTATGATGAAGTTGAGTGCTTGGTGATACCTACAGTAAGTAGTATGTGTGGGACTACAACACCTCAACGACCGGAGGTTGGAGTTTCAGGTATATTGGATACTGAGTGCCAGAATCCGAGCAGACATTTAAATTGAGCAGCATATGGTATCAGCAGAGGTGAAGCTCGGGAATGAGGAATGGCAATTGTGTTGCGAGAGCTACATGTATACTAGTTGTGTGATGTTTTGCTATATGGTAGGAACACAAATGAAACAAATCTGACGCCCTGTGGAGTAAGCTGACATTCTATTGATCATAGTGGTTTTAAAAAGGAAGCAGAGTTTTTAAATTTCATGATGTATTGAAAAAAAAAGGGACTTCAAACTGAGAGGTTTCATTTTGGACCACCAACCAACCTTCTGTTGGGGCTCTCTAAGATGAGAATGATTCTGTAAATTTGGTTAGAGTTGCAGTGTTGAACGAGAGCTCAGATATACAATGTTATTGTGCGGTGAGCAGTCTTACAGTCACTTTCATAATTGATTTCATTGTTATATGTTTTAATGTTGAACATTACATTATGGGGAGGTCATCTACATGTATTTGTAAGTTCTTGTGCAAGCCATTCATTTACTGTGGAACAAAGTTTATTTCCCTCTGTCGCAATAGAAAGTTGAAAAGATTCCTTCTAGCCACTTTTACCATCTACTTTCTGACTTTCTGCATTGCTCTGCCCATCCTGTGCCGTGACTTGCCGTTAACAAAATACTATCGCCTCTGGAAGGGTACATCCAGACAAGCGTTGATAAACGAAGCCAAAGATATCAATAGCGTCAATGCCGATAATGCCCAGACACATCTGGACCGAATGCCGAAGGAAGCCACCAAACAGCTGTATGAAGAATCAATGAGGAAGCGGGATCTAAGGTATGCAATCGTTGTGCAAACTATCCCAAGATATGGGAGGCCTTCTCCTCGCTATCTTTCTCAGTTAATGGTTGCGCTACATGATATCCTTCGGGAGTCTGGAGGCATCGCAGAGACGGCACTGTTCATATGTAACACCCAACGATCTGCTGGAGAGCATAAGGAAGCATTGGCTCTGTCTGAATACTTCCCGATGGTGCAGACATCGCTCGGGCCAAGAATGGATCGCTATGAACGCGAGAAGGAGGACTACCTCTTCTGTCTTCAGGAGGCACAGACGCTATCTCCAAAATATGTGATTGTTCTTCAAGATGATGCGCTTCCTCGTGCAGACTTTTACACAGTCATGGATTATGTTCTGAAATATAGAGTTGAGACGCAGATTCATCAAAGTGAGCTCCATCCGGATCACGACGATTGGGTGTGGCTTAAACTCAACTTTCCCGACTCTCTTGCCAAATATGAACGCAACTACTACTTTGCCTTGGAATGGGTTTCCATAAGCCTTATCGGAGCATCAATTTTTGTATTCATGATGCGATTTATACTGACCTCTTATTGTGGAATGAATGCTGATGAAAAAGCAATAGGGGTCCTACCGTGCTTCCTTGTGGGATTCGCATACTGCATGTTATTTACATGGCTCCTGGGGAGACCTTATGTCACTCTTCCACTAACGCTTTCCAAATCCTTCTACAGGCTTGGCCCTGGGACATCCTGTTGTCTGCCGGCAGTCCTGTACCCACAATCACAATTACCTGGGATCATCAGGTTCCTGGAAACGGTACAGCTAGACAGGAGCAGGCCATTGGACTTTGCCTTGGACGATTATCGGGCCCAGAGCAAACTCCGTCAGTTCTTGATCAGTCCAAACTTATTTTTCCATATAGGAGTGGTTTCAGCTTTGCATAGCAGCACCTCCAATTCCAGGGTTGCTGAGAGCTTTCTGTTCATTGTAAAAACCATGAAGACTCCTTTTTTCAATTGGATTCCTCAGGATTGAGAACTAAATTACCTGTACATGTATGCCACTGCACAGCTCAAATTTTGCAATAACTCAGCACAAAAAGTAATGAAAAATAATATTTCTGATTTTTACTTTGACATAGCTAATTTTAAGCTGTTTGAGAATGATCTATAACTTTAATCCCATTAACCTCAAACTCTGCAATAACTCAGCTAACAAAAGAGATTTTGATCTTGCTTTTTACTTGGACATAGCAGATCCTAAGCTTCGTTAGAGCAATCTGTGTCTTGTCAATATTGATCAGCTAGTTCAATTTTTTATTGAAATGTAGGAAAATTTTGAGGTTAGATTCAGAGAACAAGAAGAAGCTTCATTCATGCATGAGATGTGAGAAAGCCATCTCATTTGTTATAAACCCTCAATCAACTCTCGCAATTGACTATTTTTTTTCTCTCCACAAGTTGATAATTGAGTATATGAATATAAAAAAGGCCCAAGTCCATAGGAGGTCATTTCGAGAAAATCGAAAAAAAAAAACCTGGATATTTTTTTAATTTGGGCAATTAAAGTATATTTGGCCAAAAGACATCGGAGAACATAAAACAAATTTTAGTGTAAATTTTTTATGAACATTAATATTCATGTTACTTGTTGGCGGGGCTTTCTGTCTGGTGGACTTGGGTCATAGAATCATATTGACTTGGGTAATTTTTACATTTATATACATGGTAGACTTCTGTAGTAAGTAGTAGTTAAGTCATGAGAGAGGGCGCTATGATATGAATGTAAGAAAAGCCCAAGTCTTGGACTTGGGCTTTTCTTACACTCATACCAGATTTTCCTCCTTTATTTAAGGCATTTCTGAGATCAGATGATATCAGATTTATCATCTATACACACGATGAGTCATTGTATACGGAACAATTTCCCATATTTAACTCAATTTCACAAAAAATTGGACTTGGTCTGTTTTTATATTCAGATACTCAATTATTCAACCAATCGTTATTATATAAACTTGCCTGGTGGTATTATGGTATACTAATTTGCGAAATTATATTCAAATCTAGTATTAAAAGAACCATTACATAGACCAGACATTTTGACTTTGAAAGCTGAAGTGATTGGTTGGGCATGGGCAAAAGTATGTGCCGCATCTCTAAACCAGTATTTTCTGCCGGTGTCTTTCCATTGCATGTTTACACATGAATGTCATGTTCAGAATTATTTTAAAGATTTGCAAAAGTGAGACCATAGGCTTTCATTTTCTTTTGTTTATGTTTATCAAGTGTTCTCTGAATGAGAAAGTAGGAAAGCTAGAATCAAATTCCTTTACCTTGTCTGTTCAAAATATCTTTACACGTATGTCTTGTCTTCTTTCTTACCTTTTTTATTGGAAGTTCAGCGTTATTTTATGATTTTTCCATTTTCTCACCCTTTACCTCTCTTCAATTTCTGTCTTCTTTTATGCTACAGTCTATGCCAAATGTTTTATGTTGTCATTTCAAAGAAAGATTAAAAAATGTCCAAGGTTGGAGACTAAAGAGTGGAACTTGGAATAAAGGTAGAAATTTATTATTCTGTATAGTACAAAATAGAAACCTAATGATACTGATTATTCAAGAACTAAGTTTTATTTGTGTTATTTTGTGAGAGCCTTTTCTCATATAGGATACTTTGAAACATATAGGATAGTGAAAGAGGGAGAGGGGGGGGGGGTGCGTGACAGTCAGATAAGACTCATTGGCTATTTGAAGAGAGAGAGAGAAAGTAAAAAGGGGAAGAGAGAAAGAGGGGGTTCTGAAAGGGGGGGGGGGGGGTCGAGACCAAGGGCATAGTGGAAAGGGGGGGGGGGGTGGGTAGTGGAAATGATAGGGTGAGTGAATGAGAAGAGTGGAAAAGTGAAGGAAAAAGGAAAAGTAACAGGAGGGTTAGTGCAAAAGAGAAAGGAGGAATACTGGAAAAGAGAGGAAGGATGGGGGGGGTGAGATGATTAAAAAGGAATATGGAAATGTGAAATATAAAGAAATGGGAGACTTGTCCTCGCCACAATTTACTCGTCAAGTTTCCAATTTGAACTTCAGTCTTGAAATTCAACCTTATTTGCAAATATTCTTTACAATTACATTCTCATTCCTTGATTAATCTTTCAAACTTTCCCATGCAGCTCTCATTTTTCTCCTTCCACACATCAATTCAGTATGATTATCTTTATTACAAAGATTGGATTACCATTTAACGGTAAATTGCTGATTTGTCTACTGCCACTCATCACATGGTCTACCTTCATTTAGTCTGCCATTCCGTCCAACATTTCGTCTAACAACCGTTTGGTCGAATCATCACTCTGAGCATTTCGTCTCACAAGCAGTTGGTCTAATATCCATTTTATTTTCATTCATTTTGCCCAATTTACACTAGTCTTATTCCAATTAGACCAAACGGTATATGGACTAAATGGCTATTGGAACAACTGGCTAGTAGACAATATGGCGAGTGGACGAAATGGCAATTAGACCATGTGGATAGTGGACGATCTGATTATAATAGACCAAATGATTGTAGACAAATTGGTAATAGACCAATTGAAAATAAACCCATTAACATGTATTGTTTAGGTAGACCTTCAAACATTTCAACTTCTTCCTGATTTCTTGTGGATGTTCTGTGTTGCTCGATCTAGTCTCCTGTTCTTCTTGCTTCCCTCTCTTCGGAATGTTTCATCCACACATTTTCAGTTTCTCTTTCTCAAAAGTTTATCTTCTTCCAATTTTCCACTGCCCATTTTCTCCATCTTTCATGGGCTCCATCTTTCAAAGAGTTGTGATTGATATGGAAAGCCAGGAATCCAAAAACCTTGACAATCTGTTATAGAGGCGAGCCGCTGCCTCACAAATATGTGTGCTGCTCTGCTTGAAGAATTATGACATTGATGGATTTCCATATTTGAGATTTATCAGATTAATTACGACTCTTTGTGAGATGGGCCCCAGATCCCTCCTCATCTGGTAGCTTTCCATCTTTTTTTACCTTCTTTCCTGGGCCCTGTGACTAAGTTAAAAGCGATTAAAATGAGCTGATTCTATGATTATCATTCAATTTCATTGGCCGAGAGTAAACTTGTTATAGAAAGCATGCATTTGTTATTATAACAAGTCTTTATGAAACATTTCCAGCAAGCTTTTAACATTCACCATTCTGTTCTCATGATCTGTTCCTTACTGTTCACTTTTCTTCTTTCTTTTTTCTATCAGCCAACCTCCCCCCTTTCTTTTTTATACTGATTTTTCTCTCTTGCTGTCTTTCTTGCACTTTCTTTTCTCCATATGTATTCATCTCTCTTCAAGATTAAAGCCACAATCACATTATAAATTACCTACATGTATGACCAACTCAGATTACACATGAACATTCAGTCATTTTTTTTTTGGTTTTCTGTTTCCATATTTACTACAATGTATATAAAGAACATTCATGTTAACAAGTTCAATGTACATTTACACAGTTGTGACTTCTGAATCAATTAATCATGACCAAATAAAATCAAAGAAAAAAAAAAGTTGTAATATTAACTGCTATTCTCCGGGTATCTGAAATACTGGGAGGGGGGGGGAGGGGGTTGCACTTGTGTCAAATAATGGCCTTTTAATACTGACATGTATTCAGTAATTGGAAAGTCAGTCCCACTTTGTTGAACACAAAGAAAATGTTTGGGTACATGTACATGTAGCACAAAAATATGTTCCAGAACTTTATAAAGTTGACGTTGTCCATAACTATTAAAGAGCTTTACACCCCCTCCCCCTTTGGCTTATCAAAAATATGTCCTCTCTCATATTTTCATAATGTCTTTCACGACATCCAATCGGTGGCTTGGATTAAAGGTGGCATGGTGTCATAAAATTGTGACAATGTTGACTTCAGTGAATGAACAATCTGGTTAACAATAACTCTTCAGAAAAATATTGTAAGTTTTGAAACTTGATATGATTTTAACAACAAAATGAACAAATCTCCCTCATGTAGAAAATAAAGATCACCAGGGTCCAAGGGGAACTACATAAAAGTGTCAAGCCTCTAATAAACTATAATACTTCCCCATCCAATATTACATGTACCTGATGATATCTGGGCCGTTTTATAAAGCTGTTCGTAAAGTTATGCACAACTTTATGCATGACTGGAACACGTTCTTAG
This sequence comes from Lytechinus pictus, assembly GCF_037042905.1. Taxonomy (NCBI): domain Eukaryota; kingdom Metazoa; phylum Echinodermata; class Echinoidea; order Temnopleuroida; family Toxopneustidae; genus Lytechinus; species Lytechinus pictus. The sequence continues at coordinate 7,932,802 of NC_087253.1, forward strand.
GCGCTATAAAATCCGTTCATTTAGCGCAAGAAGGGGTCACCAGTCGTGTGTAAAGTCTTATGAACAGCTTTATGAAACGGGCCCCTGTAACACAAGTTAGCGATTAATAGCTACATGTACATGAAATTACCAATCAAGACCATCGTTGCATGCGCAATTTTGCTCGGTAGACTGACTAGGAACCAATCTTTCAAGTTAGCGATTAATCGCTAACCTTTGTACTACAGCAGGCCCAGGAGTGCCATAAACTTAAACATACTACATGTACATAAATGCAAACAATGTCCGACACATAATTAAAGCTGAACGATACACAGGTGACACTACCCAAGTCAAGTGTCTTGGTAACACAGAAATCTGTTGCACTTAACACAGGAGAGACATATTTTTCATATTCAGGAGCCCATTTCATAAAGCTGTTTGTTAGTTACGAATGACTTTACGCACAACTGGTGACCTTTCTTGTGCTACACTATCCACATGTAACTGATTAAGCACCAAGGAACATGTTTCAGTCGTGCGTAAAGTTGTGCGTAACTTTATGAAACACCACCCTGGTTTGAAATTTCTGGAGTTTAATAGGCTTACTTGACTTATTGAAGGTCAAATATGGAGAATGTACTGCAGTGTATCTTGAGATAAAACCTGGGGAGCGTTTCATCATTCGAAAGGACTTGTAAGACGTTTTATCAGACAAGTACTGATTTATCCGACAGTTACTATGTTAACAGTGCCTCTCTTACGATCATAACCAAGGAAAGTTGTCGGATCCGACAACTTGTCGGACGAAAATGTTGATGAACTACTCCCCAGGTGATCGTTGCGATACTGTAAACTGTACATTTGATTCAATATGTGATAGCCCGCAACCCTACTATACAACATAAATCAACAAATTTACCAAAGCTTTGCAGTTCTGGTGTAGCTGAAAAAATAAGAAAATGTTTGAGGAATGATGTTTCGTAAAGGCATGGCACTTGCCAGTATTCATTTCCAAACCAACGTGTCCTCAATCGCTGCCATCCACAAATCCAAACTGTTGGCAACAGAGATGCGGTAGAGGACATTAATAACGGTATTTGGTAGAGTAGTCTTTGGGTGACACCACCAAACCACGTCCTTTCCTCGCGCCCCTGTACACTGTCTCCACAATATCAATAACCTCCTGTTCATCGTCTATAGCCCAGTTGATCTTATTATTGTTACCGGTACCCAGATCTATCATTATATGCTTGTTCCTGAAGAAGAACATCATCGTGCACGGGTCGTACAACTCGTACATCTTGTTAAAATCAGGCACTTTTGTGATGTCAACAAGGTACACCACAGCAAAGTTTTTCACCTTGTCGCAGATCCGGTACAACGTCTCGTCCATCTTCATACACGTCGGGTCCCAGTCGTGACCGAAGCGGATGACGACGACGCGATCCTCCTCACCTAGGATGGCCTGGTCGACCTGCCAGCCGTTGTGGAGATGGCTAAGCATGTAAGACATCTTGGCTTAGTGGTCGTCTTATTTTCTTCAGAATGCAAAGAGATTGAGGAGAGTAAACCCCCACAACGGTTCAGTTGCGAACACAGCGACTGCTTCAGAGAGAGATAGAAAATATGATTTTTGAGGGGTGAACAGCCACAGTTGATAACAGGAGTAAAGACGTCTGTCTTCAGATTATCAAGAAATTCAGGAGAGTAAACCCCCCTGCAAATTACCAAGAAGTCAAAACATGTGAAGCTGCTAGCTCAGGTTTATCTGATGATAGAACTTCCTTCAGATCAAAATCTGATCTCTGAAGCAGGTGTCATCGAGAAGAAGATATGCTTGGAAGACCTGCAAGGGAAATATCAAGAAAATATTTTAAAAGATTACACTTTTTAGCAAATAATCTAGAACGACTAATTTAAAAATAGAAAAAAATCTATGTACCTTTAATCGAAACCAGCTGTACAAGCTTTGTTCGTTTGTCAATAATACGGTCTCCCAAAGTCTAGACCTATACAATGAAAAGATTAGACACTTCAAGGACTTCGCGTAATGCTTTGCGTCGATTTGCGTGTAAAATAGTTAAGGTGCACACCTTAAAGGTCAAGTCCACCTCAGAAAAATGTTGATTTGAATCAATAGAGAAAAATCAGACAAGCACAATGCTGAAAATTTCATCAAAATCGGATGTAAAATAAGAAAGTTATGACATTTTAAAGTTTCGCTTATTTTTAACAAAATAGTTATATGAACGAGCCAGTTACATCCAAATGAGAGAGTCGGTGATGTCACTCACTCACTATTTCTTTTGTTTTTTATTGTTTGAATTATACAATATTTCAATTTTTACGAATTTGATGATTAGGACCTCCTTGCCTGAAGCACAAAATGTTAAAATAATGGAATTCAACGTGTTCAGGGAGGAATGAAACTTCATTTCACATGACAATGATGAGAAAATCAAAATATTTCATATTTCATATAATAAAATACAAAAGAAATAGTGAGTGAGTTATGTCATCAGTTCCCTCATTTGCATACGGACCGAGATGTGCATATAACTGTTTTGTGAAATGAAGCGAAACTTTAAAATGTCATAACTTTCTTATTTTACATCCGATTTTGATGAAATTTTCAGTGTTATGCTTGTTGGATTTTTTTCTTTTTATTCAAATCAAGTTTTTGTTGGGGTGGACTTGTCCTTTAAGACTAGGCACCGGTGCCTAGTCTTTCCCCAGTAGTATACTAATACTAACCTCGCAATATGTGTGAGTGGTCTTTCCCATGTCGTGTCTTTGATATGAATATAAATCGTGCGCCCTCTTTAGGCCAAAAATTGATGTTGTTGCCGTTGGACAGGCAGTTACGTCAAGAGCAAGAAAATATGAGGAACAGGGTGCTAAGAGAGGTCACCAAAGGGACTTTCGTCGATCAGTAAGTGAAATGGAACAATTTGATGATTTTAGATTTCATAATTTCATGCAATCGCATGCCATGGAAGTTGCATGCGGCATGCCTAGATTTTCCCGTGCCCAGCGGCATTAGCCAGGAGGCTTCTACTAGTTCTAGAGAGTAAAAATTATTTACAAACGTATGCTTACTCTCTACGAAGCCAGGGATTCCATCCTATTCATCTGCATGCCGCCAAAAAACTTTCGCCCCCGAGATTTATAGTTTCATTCTATAAAAAGATCTAACTTTGTTAGACCTAATCATGAAATGGGATACAACTTCATTTCCGACATTTCTACGCTATCGATTTATGAAATATGAAAAGACGGAGGAGACTTGCCCGATGTTTACGCCGCCATCTTGTTTCCTATTGTTCTTCCCCAACGTTACTGACGCACGCGTTAAAATGAAAGTTAGTATAGATCTATTACTAACCTCGCACTACTCATATACCGTCCATAGCGCTAGCGTGAGTGGAATGATTAAGACTAAGAGTAGAAAAACTAGAAATCTCGGGGGCGAAAGTTTCAGGAATTCAGGTTTTTTGGCGGTAAAAAACCTAGATCTACAATACATGCATGCAGATGAATGGAATCCCTGGCTTCGTAGAGAGTAAGCATACATTAGTAAATGAATTTTACTCTCGAGAAGCCTCCTGGCTAAGCGGCATGTCATGAACCCTTGAGTGGATCGAATCTCGACTCGAGCTCCGCAACGCAGCTCAGCCTCAGTGCCGTCTCTGGCGACTGGGCCTGCCTGAATAGCGGGGCTCTGGCAGCAGTTACCGCTAAGCAGGCCCGCTGTGCTGCGGCTCAGCTCTGATTGAAGAAGTCGAGTCCTGCGGTTGGGCTTAATATTTTTTCAACAGTGTAATACTCTCAAATTTAATGAAATAAATGGCACACATTGTAGTTTAACACTCACCCTATAATTTAAATAAATTTACAACATGATAGTTACTTACAGGTTACACAGTCAAAGTTTGGACACGGAAAAGCGATAAGTTCCCTCTTCAAGTCTTTTTATGACTATTGACTTGTGAAAATTGTTGCTACATTAACAATGATGATATGATCAGGCAGGCTGGGACGTAGATGGCGCTCGACCTCTTCAAAATCAGACGTGCTCCCTCCTTTTTTCCCCTCGTGTGGTAGCTAGGCAAAATGATCTACCCACAGGGGGGGGGGGGGGGGGGGGGGGGGGATGGGTGGGGTGAGTTACAGGTGTTCAACCCCCCCCTTCAATTTTTTTTATACCCATCTACCCATCCCTTAGAATTCAAACCTTGCTTGTCAATTTTTTGGAGGGGGTAGGAAACGACTTGTGGTGAAGACTCCCCTTCGGGGGGGGGGGGGGGGCGGGTTATCAGCATTTCATTCAGCTTGAACCCCCCCCCTTTTCAAAAATCCTGCATACGCTACTGTCCACCCATTAAAAAAAAGAAAAATAAATAACTTCTGGGAACACTTGAGTAACACAGGGGTGGATTTAGGATCTTCCAAGAGGATCGAGTAGGGCATTTTCCCCAAGGAAAATTTGACAGGCAAAAATTAAAAAAAGGTCCGCACTTGTGTACGAATGAATGACATTTATATCCCCATTAAAATAATTGCTGTTGATTCTTACAGGGTGGGGGGGGGGGGCACACTTGTGAATGCACAACATATTTCATTAAAAAATATTAACTATGACTCTAATTCTAGATCGTATCCTCTCTTTTTATTCCTTCCCATCTATTTGTTATCTCTCTCTATTTTACTCTCCCACTATATTTCAGCGGTGCCATAAAATTTGAAAATTAGTTGAGAGTGAGCTAGACTCCCGTAGGCAAAGTATATAACTTAAGTGTCAAAATGAGTAAGATCAGTAGAAATGGACGGAAATGGAACACAATTTTAGAGAGAGAATGGACGAAAACGAGTGACTCTCACTCTAAATGAGCGAGAGTTGGCAACCCTAATATTTTTTCTTCTCCCTTCCTTCCTCTCTCTTCCCTGACCCTTTCTCGCCTTTCCTGATATCCTCGATCTCTCTATTTGTTCCCCTTTCTCCCCCTCCCTACCCTCAAGGGAATACAACACACCGTTACAACAGAAGCAAGACAAAGAAGACAAGCATGTATTCCATGTGATATTCATCAAATCATTCTATTGATCATTTCTACAGAAATGATTTTAATCGAGAATTTTATCAATTCATACAACAGGACGCATTTTCATACCAATCTGATCACACTCTATACTGGTCATTTATTCCTCCTAAAACATTAGATTTCATGACTTGTCCTTGCTCATTCACCAATTCTTTTTCTGAGAAATAGGGTAAGTTGGCCGGTTGTCTGCATCCACAAATTCACAAAAGATGTATCAAATTAAATACAGGACTTTTTTTTTTACAAATATGATCTCAAAGTAGATGATTTAGAAATTGTCAATTTGAAAAATAGTGCAAAAACATCTAAATGCATATAGAGGTAATGAAATAAATCAGAAAAATGACCTGCTATCAGATAGTAAAAAAAAAGAAGAAAAAAGATCACATGCTATTACTTCTTTACAGACTGATATAATTATATATTTTCAATATCAAGGTGTTTCAAGCTTGCAATTAATGAAAAATTCTTTTATAATAAATTCTATACATTGAAATCTGCCACTGTAGTGTTAAAATTCATTATTTCAACCAAGGTTTATACCACTATATACATATCACTATCAAATTTGAGATTCATTTACAAACAAGATATACAGAGTGGAGAATGAATACACAACAGTAAATTTACATTACATTTCATGTATTGAATACAATTTTCACGACCATTGTACTAAAATAGAAAATGAGGAAGAAAATAAAACTAGCTATGATATTACTAGTTGAGTGAGAAAACATAAATCAATATAAAAAAGGTCGCATGGCATTTCTAAGAGCATGTACACGTGTAAACAGACTGAGACAACTGACAAAAAATACATTCCAACAAAAATACATAACTGGAAAATGTTAAGTTGTAGCATTGCTTACTTGCTAGACTGTGACAATTTGAGTAAAACTCACTCTTATAACTAATTTGATTGATGAAAATGAATATGAATTCAATGCAAATAAACTTAGGATATTTCGTGTGGCTGACTTGAAGATGATGTATCCTTTTCTCTCTACTTACATGTGTTTTCTGACTAATCAAATGATGGTGATAATGGTAATACTAAGATTAAATTTTCATGCTAAAATTAAAGATAAATTCCAGTTGTGGGAACGATCTCAAAATGACTTTTTACAGAATTTAATATAATGATCACCAAAGTGTCTGTTTGTATGAATAAAAAATATGTGCCAAAGGATTCTGGAAGAAATTGTGTAATTGCTGAGAAATAAGCAAAATAAGCGCAGATTCGGTCACTTCTGTCGGGTCTTTATTCCAGCAATAATAATACACTGTCCCACGTGTGCCTATCTGTGTTGGCGATCTTCAGTGTGATCGTTTTTTAGCTAGATATTATGATTTCACAAAGTTCAGTGTATGTAACTGTACCTGATCTAGATCCACAATGATATATCAATACTTTACCTTGGTTTTACAGACTTTCTCACGAAATCAGTGTTTTACGGCAACTACGTTCATTTACATGTAGCTTTAAACTGAAAATCAATGAAAATGAATGAACGGTTGATGAAAATGGAATAAGGTGAAACTTAAATGGTGACAATAATATGCATCATAATAAAACATATTTTCATTCAATGTGGTATCAAATATATACACCTACTTAAATATTCATTAACAGAATTCCCCTACTCATGGCTTAGTAATAGAAGTTTTCATTACCATCACCCTTAAATAAAATTTCTAAATGACTTCTTGCACCCAACAGAGTAGATTTGGTATTACATTCAAAAGTTTCTATCAATAAAAACATTCAACCTTTTTTAGCTCTGTCAAAGGTACAAACAAATTTTTCATTATAATAATTCTTGTTTGGCTAAGTACTAGTAGTTGATCCCTACTACAAGGTGATTCTCATCAATTTGTTTTCTAATCAATGAATGCATAATATTCAAAGTTCTTATGAAGCGTTAAGAGACGTTAGATGATATTGTGATATATAATACTAATAATAATAATATAGGGTATTTATATTGTGCACATATCCACCTTGTTAGGTGCTCAAGGCGCTCCTATATTACCCGGCTAAGCTAGGCGTTCATAGCGCACACAGCTTTTTAAGGAATTACTTCCTACCGGTACCCATTTACCTCACCTGGGTCGAGTGCAGCACATTGTGGATCAGTTTCTTACCGAAGGAAATTACGCCATGGCTGGGATTCGAACCCACGACCCTCTGTTTCAAAGTCCGAAGACTAATCCACTGGGCCACAACGCTCCACATGGCATACGAGTGCAGAATATTGTTATTATTATTCTAAACAGCAAAAAATAAGACTGGAAAACCAAACCCTTACCAAATGCCACAAGAAGACCTATTGCAATACAATTATACATATAAAAATTACAAAACATACTTGAAACGATTCATATAGCCTAGGATAGAATTTATTACACATTTTTGTAATAAGCACGCTACTATACGACATTGCACAACCAGAGGGTTTGAATCATATGACATTTACTACATATACACAGTACAATGATCACTGCCACATCCCAGATCACCATTATCAAGTACATTTATGATGGTGATAAATGTATTCACTTTGAATCTATATTTTTGTCCATTTCTCATGTATGACAACACAAACAACATTTTTTGGGGGGTCTGAAATAGGCACACACATCATCTATAATCTGATTATAATGAAATACTTGAGAAATGACATAGTTTTGAGCGGCTTTGAAAAAAAATCAAATGCTAAATTATATCTCAACTTGTGCAAAACGTAGATAATGTGTTTTTCCATGTGGAAACCCTACGATCAGTGTAAAGACAGCATTTGCAGTTACTGGAAAGTGGCTTTACCCCCAAAAATTCAGAAAACTGGATGTGTCATGTGAAAAAAAAGAGTAAGATACTGCGTTTTGCCGTAGGGGTAGTATTACTATTTAGTACATGTATGATGTCTCATGGTATTCATAATACAGTTAGGTCTGCATAAGTCAACCTTCAATCAATAAGTCAGAAAATCACTCAAGTCAAAACAATTAGGTCTTGTTTTCCCAGTAATGACTATCACAAAAGACTTGATTATTATGGCAAATTGTCATGACCATGGGTCTGTTTCATAAAACTGGTTACAATAACAAATTTGCATTAACAGTTAAAAGCTACTGAAATCCTTCAATCTGATTGGCTGATAGTGAATCTACAGAGCTTAATTCTCCGTTGTCTACTCCTCTCTCTGTTTCTCTAAATTATTTATCACCAGGAGCAGGAAGGGCCAGGGCTGGAGGTCCAAACGGGTCCACCTGATCAAGAAAATACAAATAAAGATTTTTTAATTCAAAGACAAAATGGGGATAATGTAAAGCTCTCTGGCTACCCGAACATCAAAGCCTATCTTCACTTTTGGTAAATCCCCCAGAAGTAAATAAATCTATTGAAACATTTTATTAGATTACATGGATTTGTGTGCCATAAAATAACCATTTTATGGCACACGCATCCATGTAATCTAATAAGGACATGAAATGAATAAGTGATTCACCAATTGAAAATTATTCTCATCCTGCTGCAAAAATTTGTCAAAATATTGAGTCCTGAAATGGGAGGAATAGGGAAACAAAAGAGAATATAATGAATTTGGGTGAATTAACTGATACATTATAATTGCCACGAATGTAAATGAAATGTGATGAAGCGCAGCATTCCATAGAAGCATGTTTTATATTTGCAGTTTAGACTAGGTTTAAACCTTGGTTTAATCATCAGAATACCACCGCTGTGCTAAATAAATGAAGACTACATACCTCAATGTTAGGATGTGTATTAGCCGTGATCATGATATCAGTAGCTGACTCTCCGTCCCTCTTACGCGCTCTGGACCAGTTTGCCTTCACCTCCACTTGGTTTCTGCTTCCTGGGGTGAGTAACACAAAGACATACAATCAATATTTATAATTGAATGTGAGTTGTTTGTACATGGTTCGTCATAGAGTTATAATTACAATTGATTTTAATATGATTGATTTTATCTTATATATATGTATGTAACACAAAGATAAACAATTGATCTTTACGATTGAATGTAAGATTTGTGTACACGATTCGTCATACACCTATGATTACAATTAATTTTATGATCGATTGTATCTTATATACATGTATGTAACAGGTCCAGTTTGGTTTCACCTCCACTTGGTTCCTTTATCCTGGCATGTGTAACACAAAGAGGTAAAATTAATATTAACAATCAATTAAAATTTTTGTACACAGTTTGTCATAGATAGTTAATTTTACAATCAATTATATCTTTTATGTCACAGGTCCTGGATGATCAGGGCCCCATTGATTGATTGATTGATCCAATCAATCGCAACTATGGAAAGCCAGCAAAGTCAACATAGAAAAATGCATGTGCGTTCAAAAGATCTTCTAGATATGAATGTATATCCATAAATTCATTGATTTCTTGACAATTTGCTGTGTTTGCTTTGTTTACAAAGGACATTTTGCAATTTCCTGTATAAAAAATTATGATGCATTTCCATAAAGTTACGATAATTAGATCAATCGTAACTCTTTGTAAGACGGGGCCCTGAAATCTAATGCAAACGTCAATGCATAAGGCTTATTGTTAAATCATTTCAAATGCTCAGTCAAAATAAATCAAACATAACAATAAAAGTCCCATTTTTACAAGAATATCTCATGTTACAATGTCTAGACAAAAGAGAACTACCTTTAGCGCCTTTAAAAGATTCCTTATAGGAAACGCACAGCACGTCGTCCCTTGTGACATCATCGAACGATGCAACAGCGCCCCCAGTGGCGGTGTAGAGCTGAGTGGCCGTCTTATGTAGACCCAGTTTCACAGTAGCTTCTGTGAGGATCTCTTCTAACGATGAACCCCATACATACTGGGCTTGGTCCTCGCTGGTACCATTCTTATACACCATCACACGTTTCTATAAATATATTAAGATGGTAAATAGCAATTTGATCTAATTCATATACAATTCAGTGAGATAAATGTGCCCTGTGGGTGTTTCATAAAGCTGTTCGTAAGTTAACAGTGACTTAAGAACGACTGGTGGAAACCATCTTCCACAAGAAAGGATCACCAGTCATTCTTAAAGTCGCTCTTAACTTACAAACAGCTCAGTTTATAAAGCACCCACCAGTTGATCTAATTTATGTACCAGTCGGTCTAAATCATGTACCAGTCGTCAATTTCAAATAAAATTTGGTCAGATAACTAAACCAATTGATCTAATTTATGTACCAGTTGGTTTAATTTATGTACCAGTTGGTTTAATTTATGTATCAGTTGGCTTAATTTATGTACCAGTTGGTTTAATTTATGTACCAGTTGGTTTAATTTATGTTCCAGTTGGTTTAATTTATGTACCAGTTGGTTTAATTTATGTACCAGTTGATTTAATTTATGTACCAGTTGGCTTAATTTATTTACCAGTTGGTCTAATTCCTTTGAAAGTTGATCTAATTCATGCCCAAGTTGGTATAAGCCATGTCCCAGATTGTATAAGTCATGTACCAGTTGGTCTTACTGGGGAGTGTTTCATCGACATTATCCTTTGAAAAGTTATCGGATCTGACAACTTTCCATGATTTTGATTGGCTAAGTAGCACTGTTACTATGGAAACTGTTGGATAAATTAGGACTTGTCAAATAAAACGTCTTTTTTATTTGCCAGAGTTTTTTTAAGGTAAAAGTTTCATGCAACAGGCTCCTGATGGACTAACTGGTCGAATAAAAGTACCAGTTGGTCGAATTCATGTATCGGTTAGTCTAATTCCCCCTTCCTCTCTCCCTTTCTCTTTATACACCCATCCTATCTCTGTGTACCATGGCATTAATCTTACCTTTGTTGGTTGACTGTATAGTTTGCGACTAGAATCAATAATGGGTTTGGTGGACGAGTTAGGGTCTCTGGATTTCTGATGGGCCTTCACTTCTGAAAGATGATTCTAAAAAGGAGATGAAAGATAAATAAAAAGGAACAATTTACATTTTACCTGACTAGTGTGCAAATTGAGATTTGTCATGATTCGTATAATCTGGATGAGACAGATTGAACTTCCATTAAAGAAATTACTTAACAGGCCCGTATTCTAAAGTCAGGTTTAACTTGGACCATGGTCTAACTCTGTGCTAAAATTATGGGAAGCCAACAGAGTCAAATTTTTTTATTAAGTTGTATGTTTCTTATGTTTACTGTGCTCTTTCCCGATTAATCGATGGTGCAGACAATAATCTACTTATACTTCCTAGACAATTATGAATGATTTGAGAGCCAAATGAGCTGAAATATGATATCTTTACTGTTAGTGATTTATGTAACAATTGGCTATCCATACTCAAACCATAACTTTAAACCCGAGTCTAAGTTAAACCAGACTTCAGAATATGGACCATAAGGTGGTTTCAAACCGCCTCGATCACAAGAATCCCCGTTAAATTACGAGAACTTTTTTAGGCTGAAAAATACCCATTAATTATTCCTGCATTCACACCGCCCTGAAACATACCCTTCGGGATAAGTTCCTGGAGTTACGAGCATGCGCAGTATGGTCTGATAAGCAGCAAGGCGCGAAATTCAAAATCACTAGCCCAGCAGCAACCCATGCACGGCGCCGCACCCAACGACACGCTGGGCTAAAAGTTCCCGTAATTTGCTTTCAGACCGCCAAAATACCCACGACCTTGGAAAAATCCCCGCGAAAGTTCTCGTAATTTCGCCAAGTACCTACTATTTATCGGGTATTTTCTTTCGGGGATATTACGCGTAGTTTGCTTTCACACCGCCAAAATACCTGGTATTTTCTGATCGGGGTAAATTTCCCGATCAGAGAATACCTGGAACTGGCGAACTTCGAGGCGGTCTGAAACCACCTATAGATTCTACTAATATCACCATTCTTTCTACCATGCAAAACAACTCATAGGCTGATATTACAACAGAAAGAAAAAAATCTTACCCATAATGCAACATTCCAAGGAGTGTATTCTTGTAAAATAAGCCCACTTGAATGATAGCACCCAAAATCACTGTTCAACGCATTCATACCACAATGAATTATGTAAACAAGTAGCTAAACAAGTACTTTTCCTCTCAAATACCTTTTAGTTTCTCTGTACGATTAGAATTATAGGCTAATATTTTATCTGCAACATCAGTAGTTGTCTCTAAGGGTATATTTTAAGACTAGCTTTTTATGACAGACAGTCAGTGAGAGACCACACACAGTGCTATTGGGTTTGCTCCCCTTCATTTGTAAATGTTGTAATTGACTTTAATTTGTTATAATAAAAATGGAATTATAAAAAAAGTTCATTATCATAATTATTTATGGTAATACCATCAAATGACCATCGATTTGATGGAGAAAGTGTTTCACGGGGACATTGTGATGAATAAGGCCCGCTACTGAAAAAAAAATAAAAATAAAAAATCTGACTGTTACGAATCTATCATACCTCCAGTTGATTGACCTGGATACTTTTCTTGACCTCTGTCACGCTCGGCTTGGTCCACCCTCCTTCAACCAAGACAGGTTCATCAGGGCTGAGGGTTGGTACGTACTCAGGGATGCTCTGTCCTGCCGTTCTTCTTCCTATTAATAGGACAAAAAAGTACAATCTAACGGATAAATTGTCTTAGTTTATCAGTGACAGTACTGTTATCATCATCACCACCATCATCGTCATCATCATCAACCACCACCACCATCATCATCATCAACACCACCATCATCATCATCATCATCATCAACCACCTCCACCATCATCATCATCATCATCATCACCATCAGCATCATCATCATCATCAACACCACCATCATCATCATCATCATCATCATCATCATCATCATCATCACCATCATCACCATCATCATCATCATCATCATCTATCTTTCTCATCATGGCCGTTGTGTTAATCATCATGATCAAGATCATTATCAACTTGCTGTCATCATCATTGGCAGCAGCAGCATTATCCTCATCATCACCACAACCTTAATCATTATCATCACCATCACCACCATCAACATCTACATCATCATGATCATCATGATCATCATGATCATCATCGTCATCAACACCACCATCATCATCATCAACCACCACCACCATCATTATCATCATCTATCTTTCTCATCATGGCCGTTGCATTAATCGTCATGATCAAGATCGTTATCAACTTGCTGTCATCATCATTGGCAGCAGCAGCAGCATTATCCTCATCATCACCACAACCTTAATCATTATCATCACCATCACCACCATCATTATCATCATCATCATCATCTATCTTCCCCATTATTCTTTGCTATCAACATCATCATCATCATCAACATCAACATCATCATCATCATCACCATCATCCTCATCATCATGATCATCATCATCCTTATAAACATCACAACCACAATTATCTTCCCCATTATTATTATTGCTATCATTGTAATAATCCCCATTATCACCATCATCATCATCATATCCCTCACCATCTTGTTCTTATCTTATTTAACTTCAAGAAAGGTTACCTTGCATCTGTCTCAGAACATGCTTCTCTTTCTCCAGCTCCAACATGACCTTTGCCCTTTCCTCTCTTAGTTCTGCCTTGAGGGCACGTGCATAGTCCACCTCTGTATAGGAGACAAAAAACAAATACAAATTCGCTTATAAAATTCAAATTCAAATTTATTTATTTCACTTCCATCAAACAAACAAAAAATTGTATACCATATGTAAACATAAATATTTGTATCCGTTGCAAAAAAATTAATGATACATATGTTGTGAAAAAACACACATTGTAGGTTTTAAATATGTATACTATTTTTCAATAGAAATTAAATTAAGATGGAAATGGAGGGACCCACTAAAAAGCAATGCTTGTACAATGTGGGCCCCTCAAAAAATAGATAACACAACAAATAACAAAATAACAAAGTATAAATACAGATAATCAAATGAGAAAAAAAATAAATACATGAGAGGGAAATACCCACAAAATAAATACAAAGTTATCAAAAATATATAGTTTGATAAAGGACAAAACAACCCGTCCTAAAAATATCCACCCTATCATTCATGCATCAACTTTCCACCAACAATGTATATGCTTCAATCTTAAGACCCAATTCAATTCGATTTGAATTTCAATTCAATGCATTTCTACATGAAAAAAACATATACATATCAATTTAATACAATGTTCAAATACACTAATGGGGATTACAAGAAGCACAAAATACTGTCTCCTTACAAATTGTCCCTGATTACAGATATTTTTGACTCAGATTCATCAGGATTGCTATTTATCAAATTTCGATTAGTCGATTCGGTTTTCAAACAATGGTAGTATGATGTCATGCAAATTTTACTGCTTTTCGTCTTGCGAAATCAGCGAACATGAAACCCTCATGTAAAATTCAGCTAATGTACATGTAGTAACAGCGATTTAATGATGATACTGTAATTATCTAACATGAAAAATTCAAGGGGAATTCCCCTCCCCAAACATCATCAATACCACCATCAACACTATTGTCAACACCACTATCAATAATAATAATGAATAATCTCTTGATGGTGGTATTGACAATGGTGTTGATGGTGGTCTTGACAATAATAATAATAATAATAGTCCGCATTTAATAATCTCTTTCTCTCTCTCTCTTTCTCTCTATCCCTCTCTTACTTACGTTCTGGTGGTTTGAAGGGCTCTCCTTGTGACACCCAAACCTCAACTGGTTGTCGGTTGAAGAGTTCTGTGCGTAAATTCTCTGTGATGGCCCGCTTCATCTTCACCTCATCCTTGGTATCTGTGGTACAAAGAAAAGAAAATGTCAAGATTTTCTTTATCCCTAATAGCACTGGGGGAAGGGGCATGATGCCCCAGCCCCCTCAACGATTTGTATGATATTTCCAGAACACAAAGAGCTGGCGTCGCAAAATTTCATGACTTTTTTCTTTGAAGTCTCACGCAACTTTTATAACCAAACTCGCGACATACGAGTGTAGCATCGTGACGCCTCATGCCTTTTTATGAGACAATGTCATGCCGAGAATGGCTAATTCTTATACATTGTGTACAAAGGGAGATGATTATTTTTGGTCTAATCTGTGGTATAAAGAAAAGAAAATGTCAAGATTTTCTTTATCCCTAACAGCACTGGGGGAAGGGGCATGATGCCCCAGCCCCCTCAACGATTTGTACGATATTTCCAGAACACAAAGAGCTGGCGTCGCAACATTTCATGACTTTTTTCTTTGAAGTCTAACGCAACTTTTGAGACCAAATTCGCGACATACGAGTATAGCATCGTGACGCCTCATGCCTTTTTATGAGACAATGTCATGCCGAAAATGGCACATTTTTTAACTTGTGTACAAAAGTCTATGGGAGATGATTATTTTTGGTCTAATTGGTCTGCTTAATTAATTTAGGGTTTAACATAGTTGTCAAATGGTTTGTAATAATGATTATGATACATAAGAATACATAAAACATCATGTCTAAATGAAAAGTATTGGACTAACCTATATCTGGTCCTAGATCCAGATTCTGCATGCCATAGCATGTCACCTTCCACGTATGTAGGTCTGATAACGTCAGGATTGCTGTGCCATCCTGGGTATATATACGCCTTCCCGCTGTGGGTAACTGCAGGGCGTAGGTACACTGGTCCAGAAGCTGAAAATAGAAATGGTAAAATGAGATTGGAATACTGCGAAAAAGGTAGGTTTAACTCTTAAAGACATAAAATCCTCAATTATGACAATATTGTGATAGGCAATATTTAATTGATACAATATTTTTGGTCCATCCAGGGCATAGATTCGCACAACCACTGTGGATTACTTGAAGGTGTAGGTACACTGATCTAACAGCTGGAGAACCCCCCCCAAAAAAAAACAACGACAATAAGTTGTGTATAGCTTGCTGTTATAGTGTTCTATAAGAAAAAAAAGTATAGGAAGCCTTTCTTCTCTATTTTTTTAATTGAAGAATGGAAGGGGGGGGGGTGCTTATTTAAAAATTTAAGCATATCAATGAAGATGAGTCATATAACAAGATCAATTAATTTCCAAACTTTAATATTTGTTACATCATGTACATAGCTCCCTAAAAGTTCATTTTATTTGTAACATCAATAAAAGATTTGCTCAATTAACCACTTCAAGCACACATTCCAAAGCAGCACCCATAATATGCGAACATGTGTGCAAGTTCATAGTGACAAATGTGACATACCCCTCTGAGAGTCGACCCACAGACGATGACACCGGACTGGTTGCGGCCTTCACCGTTCTTGTAGGCGACGATACGGACGGTCTGAACCGGTTTGTAGGCTGATATCTCTCTTGCAATCACTCTAGCGCTGGTCATCTGCCTCAGTCGCTTGAGTTCGCCTTCGTAGTGTGCCACGGTGTTAGTCGCTTCAAACGCTGACAGGTCAACCTGAAGGGAAAAGATTGATTTGTATAGTGTACTTTTTTTCCTCTTTTTATCACCATCCCCACCACCTTCACAATCACCAAAATTGTTGTCCTTGTTATCATCGCCACCACCACCATCTTCAACATTATAATCATGATTATCATCATCACTGCCACTTTCAACATCATCACCATAATCACCACCATTATAATCGTAATCAACATCATCTTCCATACCTTTACCATCATCGTCATCTTCAATATGATTATCATAATTATCATCACCACCATTATAATGATCATCATGACCATCATTACTAATATCACTATTATCAGCATTACCACCATTATCAATACTCTCATCAACATCATCATCATCAACATAACCACCACCACCATAATCATAAACATCATCATAATCTCATCATCATTACACCATCATCATCACTGTCACCATCATTATCATCATCATCATCATCATCGTCATCGTCATCATCATCATCATCATCACCGCCATCACCATCATTATCATCACCACCACCACCATCTTCAACATCATAATCATTATTATTTTCATCACTACCACTTTCAACATCATCACCATAATCATCATCATCATGAACACCGTCATCATCACCACCACTATAATCATCATCATCATCTTCCAATCCATGATCACCTCCATCACCAATACCATCATCATCATCTTCAATATGATCATCAACATACCCACCACCACCATTATAATGATCATCATGACCATCATTACTATTATCATCAATACTCTCATCATCATCATCACCATCATCATCAATGTCACTATCATTGTCATTACCATTATCATCATCATCATCACCATCATCACCACCACCACCTTCATCATCACTACTTTCATTACCACCACAACCATTATCATGATCACCACAACCATTAACATGATCATCGCCACCACCATCACTATCGTCGTCATCGTCGTCGTCGTCATCATCATTATCATCGTCATCATCATCATGTCATCATCATCATCACCACCATCATCACCATCATCACTAATTTGTATTTCTTTCATCGCTGTGTGTTTACCTTGCCTCCTAAGAATTGCAGACACCCCTTGATCTTCTGCCCTTCCTTTTGAGCGACGCCAACCGAGCAGCTAAACGATGTCGGCTGGCTCAGTTTGTCAAGCTTATATTGCGCCCTCAGCGTTCTCGAGCAGGCCAGGCATACCGTCATGGGTGGCTCTTCTTTGTTATTGCCCTTCATTGTATAGCCCTTGGAGGAAAATAGTGCAAAAACATGATGAATACCAGTACAAGCTTAGGTTCATTTCACTGAAGAATTAATAATGTCAGGTGTAAGTACAACTTATACTTACAACTCTACTCATCCTGTAGCACCATGCAAGTAAAATCAAAAGGAACTGTAAACTAATGCTTCACATTATCTATCATGTCATTACAAACTCAAGAACCCACAGGCTTTACAAACACGAGTGCATACTTGGTTTGGAAATGCATTTCATTTCACCTATGCGTTTATGTCTCGTGCAGAAACATCCTTCTGGCTCACATGCTTTTCAAACAGCACTAATTTGCGCTATTCAAAAAGGCTTTTCAAACGGCACTAATTTACGCTATTCAAAAAGGCTCTTCAAACTTCATAATCGAAACAACTTTCCATTTTTATATCACTGATCCAAAGTACTCGGAAACATGTTCTGTAACCTTAGTTAGGGATGCCAGTTGGAATTGATCAGAGGGCCTGAAAATCACCTAGAACACAATATTTTGTACACAAAAATGCTAAAACTATGGCCTGAAAATAAATTGCCAGAGCCTGAATTCAGGCTTTTGCCTGAAAACTGGCATCCCTGCTTAGTTCTAGCCTTGAAAAATAGATAACTACACCCAGTTCTCCAATGTCTTTCATGATGTCCACTCTTACTTTTGAGGCTGTTCGATTATCAAAGAACTACCATGTCAGGTCTCAAAAAGCAAAATCATATTTCTCCATCTAAACAAAGTGTTTAGTATTGATCTCCAGGGCCCCGTCTTACAAAGAGTTACGATTGATCCAACGATTGATCCAGTCAATCGTAACTCTATGGAAATCCATCAGTGTCATAATTTTTTCTACAGGAAATTTACAAAAATGTCCTTCGTAAAGTAAGGAGAACACATCAAATTGTCAAGAAATCAATGAATTTATGGATATACATTCATATCTAGAATTTGTTTTGAACAAACATGCATTTTTACATGTTGACTTTGCTGGCTTTCCATAGTTGCGATTGATCGGATCAATTGCAACTCTTTGTAAGATGGGCCCCTGGCCCTAGGTTAATTTTCGCAGCAGTAAAGCAAGATGGTCCTGGGATGAATGTAGCTAGATGTTGAGCGACCATTACTATGAGTTATTTTGGAAACCCTCATGAGGTATTGAAGCTAAAGACAACACTCTAAATTATACTTCTAACACCAACACAGAACTTGAAATCCCCCAATGAGATATCGGATTTATGTTCAATGTTTTCACTTACTGGCTGTTCTATTGCTTCCGAGTCGGCGATTGCAAATGTGCAGACATTGGCTCTATTGGCTGCTGTGATTTCTGTATGGGTGAAAAGATAGATGGGAGGGAAAAAATTGGATAAAATTAAGCCAATTTGAGTTTAGTTACTGATTACAATACACACAAAAGATAAATCACATACATGCACTAGGCTTGTTCATTAACCAGACTCAGCTCTGTGACAAATCTGGTTAGAATGATCAGCAAGTTTCTTCTTGCTGATATCTAAAATAGATGGCTATAAGCAAGATAAATTTGTTGCGGAGGATCCTGGTACATGTATTTTCTTAAAGCTAAATGAAAGTAGTTGCAGTAAAACACTGATTTCATGAGAAAGTATGTAAAACCAAGGTTAAGTATTACTATATCATTGTAGATCTAGATCTGGTACAGTTACATAAACTGAACTTTGTGAATTCATAAAATCTAAGCTGAAAAACGATGA
Organism: Lytechinus pictus; assembly: GCF_037042905.1. NCBI lineage: Eukaryota > Metazoa > Echinodermata > Echinoidea > Temnopleuroida > Toxopneustidae > Lytechinus > Lytechinus pictus. The sequence goes on from NC_087253.1 coordinate 7,952,337, forward strand.
CACTGAAGATCGCCAACACAGATACGCACACGTGGGACAGTGTATTATTATTGCTGGAATAAAGACCCGACGGAAGCACCCATATCCGCGCTTATTTTGCTTATTTCTCAGCAATTACACAATTTCTTCCAGAATCCTTTGGCACATATTTTTTATTCATACAAACAGACACTTGGGTGGTCATTATATTGGATTCTGTAAAAAGTCATTTTGAGATCGTTACCACAACTGGCATTTATCTATAAGAGCTTGTCAGACTCGGCACTGAAATGCTGCCATCCTGGAACAGACACTACATGTATATAGTCAGAGACCACGGCCCCATCTTACAAAGAGTTGGGATTGATCTGACCAATCGCAACTATGAACGGCCAGCAACATCAATATGTATTATTTATGTTTGTTCAAAATATTTTCTAACTATGATGTATATTCATGCATCCATTGTTTTCTTGAAAATTCACTGCTTCTCTTTGTTTACAAAGGACATTGTGCAAATTTCCTTTGGGCAATTTAAGACACTGATGGATTTCTATAAAGTTAAGATTGATGGGCCCCGTCTTAAAAAGAGTTGCGAAGATCCAATCAATCACAACTATGGATGGCCAGCAAGGTCAACATCTAAGAGGCAAAGTTGTTCAAAATATTCTCTAGAGATGATGTACATGTATATTCATAAATTCAGGAGATTGTGCAAATTTCCTGTAGAAAAAATTAGGGTATGGATGGATTTCCATACAGTTAAGTTGATTGGATCAATCGTTACTCTTTGTAAGACGGGACCCAGTACTTCCGACCCAATCAAAATCTAAGATTTCACAGAAATATCTCAGAGCTGACCGAATTTCAAACCGGGGGTCCAAGGGAAGCGGTAAAAATTTTCTCACCCCTGTCTCTGAATTCCGCTGCCATGCCAAATATGAACCCAGTCTCCTTCTCTGTAGCCCAGATCTGGTTAGCCCGACCGTTCTTCTCGGGCTTGACCGGCTGCAGGACCACCGACTGACCGGTCAGGCTAGGAGGGGGTGAACCGTCACCAGGAGTTGCGTTAGGAAGGGAACAGGTCAGGACCAGGTCCTCGTTGGCCTTGCATCGGATCAGACTAATAGACAGAATGATAATGATGATACGTTGTGTTATGGTGGGATAAGTCGTTGAGAACTTTATTCTGACCATAAACAAGATACTGGCCTTACTTACACTAACTTCCCTTTGTGTCTGCCTACTCCTTTTCTTTCATCCCCTTCACTAACCTGATTGGTCTTCTCTACTCACTAATGCCCCTTTTGTCTCCTTGTTTCTAGTGTTGCTGTAGCTTGTTTGTGGTCTATATTATGGTTGTTCCACTTTATATGTTTGTCATTTTGCCTCCGACGAAGATTCTGCTAGGATCGAAAGCTTAGGCCCCTTTTTGACTTTCTAATTTACTCCATTGGCTCTCTTTTATTAGATAAGCAGTTTTCAGCAGCTTCTTTTTGCCGGAAATAAGTTTAATCAGTAAAATTAGAAATAATGATACATTTTTAAATTTTGGCTAAAAACACAATTTGCACTGGATTTGACCACAAATTTAGGCATTCGAGCAATTATTTTTGACTGAAATAGACTTATGAAATGTTACGTAATTTCGGAACTGTGTAACCTGGAGTCGTACATTTGTTTTAAAAAATTGCTTGAGACTTGAAAGTAAAAATTAAGTGAGAAGAGCAGTCAGAACATTTTGCGCTGAGAATTTATCGCGTAAATATTGAGGGGAGGGGAGCGGCTGAATCAGCCCCTAGCCATATAAAGGTTAAAAATTTCATCACCATATATTCAAAATATTGTCCATGTACAATTGTCATGCAGATGTGATTTAACAGGACAAATATTGTAGTCCTTACCCATCATCACCGATGGTCCACCTCAGATAGGCATTGTCAGCATCTTTCTTACAGATTACGACCGGAGAGCTGTCCGTACTGGGATCTAGAGGACCTAGAACCAGATAGGGCGTGGTCTTGCAGGCGATGTAACCATCCATGTAGATAAACCTCTGGTGGGATTGACGAGGGTTGGCGGGCCGGGGCGACTTGGCTTTAGGTCTATCAAGGATGAATGAAGAGAAATGAATGGTAGTTGGTAAGGAAATAAACAGAGCAAGAAAAGGAGGTTTTCTCTTGACTTATTGTAATATCCAATTGGTAACAGAATGCTGGTGGAATCATCGGGGGTGTTTGACAAAGGTTTAAGTTTGATGCCTGGAAAGTGGCCCCTATAGTCTCGCTCTGCTCAGAATGTGAGACAATAATAAGATGAAATCATCTATTACCCTAGTGAATTTCCTTGCTGAGTTGAGAACCTTAAAACTTTTCACATGAACAAAACATATTTAGACAAATGATTTCATAAAACTCTTCTATACAGTGACTTAGACGTTGAAACTTTATCAAGTCACCCTGCTTCATGTACTATATGCTCACTTGAGTTTATGATAAAGGTCTGGGTTGGTATATCCGTCAGCCTCGCCTCCTGATTGGTTGTTAGCATCGGAAACCTCTTCAAGACCAATGTTAAGAACCTTCTCCCACGGCCACTTCAAACCTTCCTGCTTCTGGTCTGCTATCATGTGGGCTTTCTGGTGGGCACTGCAATAAAACACAACACACAAGCGAATATGTGGGACATCATTGACAGAACGCTACATAGAATTAATTATGTGGGACATCACTGCAAATAGAAATCTAATTATGTACAGTAGATGAACAACAGAAGTGGTCAGAATTTCCTAAGGCCACTTCAAACCCTTCTGCTTCTGGTCTGCCATCCCCGGGGGGCCACTTCCATTCACGAGTGGATACCATGCGCGACCATGGGGTCTCGAAAAGCACCCTAAACACGTAATTTCCATATTCTGAAAATGCGCCCCTTAACAAGTATTGGCGTGTGAAACCCTACCCTTAACAAGTATTGGTAACAAAACGATACTCTTGGCAAATGTTCCCTGAAATGAACCCCTAAACAAGTACAGGAATGTTTTATTGTTACGGGTCCTTCGGTCGTCGGCTTTACCTTATTTGGTTTAGTACGACCCCACCTTCTACACCTCGCGCAAATCGGACTCTAAACACGAAGTGTTGGGGCAAAAAGGACATCCTTTATAAAACATTTTAATTTTGTTTTATCATCCCCGCGAATTCGACCCTAAACACGTAATTTTCCTAGCGAAATAGATACCCTTTTTTCATTATTTTTGTGTTTTTGACACCCTTATCACGTTACGTACGTAACGTGCCCTATCGTGAAAAAGACATCCTTTTTACGTGTTTTTTTGGTCGCGCATGGTATCCACTCGTCAATGTAAGTGGCCCCCCCGGGCTGCCATCATGTGGGCTTTCTGGTGGGCACTACAACAAAATACAACATAGAAGTGAATATGTGGGACATCGTTGTAGCAAAACACTACACAGGATTCCATATGCGGGACATCACTGCAAGTGGAAATCTCAATAAGTATAGTTTTATATAATTCACAGAAGAGGTCAGAGATTTTTCTGAGGTCAGAGTAGCACTGCAACAGAACATTACACACAATTCAATATATGGGACTTCATTGTAAAAAAAAATAAAATAAAAATGCAATACAGAATTCCTTTAAATGGAAATACATGTACAGTTATGAATGAGAGAAAAGGCTAGGGGAGCACTTCATGAAAGAACTTGTCAGACGTTCTACCTGACAAAGTTTGATTTATCCGACAGTTACCACTGATCGTGCCAGCTTACCTCATGTTTTCATAGGGATCGCCCGGCGGCGGTGGCTCATCCTGGGGCTGCTCTGGGGTAGGTCCTCGGGCTAGCTTCTCTCTATCCTCATCGCTGAGGCAACAAGAGTTCACGATGAGGGGACTGCCAGCTCCAAGGGCGCCGGAAACCTCAAGGCACATGGCTATTGGAAGAAAGAGATACATATAAGATAATATGGTGCAATATATTGTGAACAGTGGAATGGGAGATTTATAATAAGATACAAGAGAGGTAAAGATATATAAAGGCCACCGCACACCTTACGACCCGACTGGTCGGCGACTGGCTTGCGACTGAGTGAGGGGAGATGTGACGTCACAGCTCTTGTTAGCTTGAGCGTCGCAGACCGGTCAGAGACAAGTCGCAAGGAAAATCGGAAGGATTTGACATGTCGAATCCTTATGACTGGATCGCAAGCTCAATCCAACTTCCAGCCAATCAGACAGTAGAGTTGCACGACGCGTATATGATAAACAACGCGCATACGCAGTAGTAAGCGCACTTTCTCAGACGATATGGCAAAAAAGCGCATGCGTGAGTGGCAGATCGGATCGCAAGGTGTGCGGTGTCGAGGCCTATGACTACCTTGCGATTCATCTCCCCTCTCTCAGTCGCAAGCCAGTCGCAGACCAGTCGGGTCGTAAGGTGTGCGGTGACCTTAAGAAATATTGTCATTAAAGATAATAAGGTGCAGACTGCGGATAGTATTTGACTGGGAGATTCAGAATAAGATAGAAGAATTATTCTTACAATAGATGGTTAGCACAATATATGTTTAGCTGTTTGAGATACAGATAAGATGAGAGACCATAAAAATATATACACATTCACTCATATGTGTTCTATCAGGGAAATACATCAATTTATTTGCATAGCTTCAAAATGTAGATTCCGCATGACTGAACTTACCACCTGGGTCTCGCAGTGCACAATACATCTTGATGGCATCAATGTCACCAGCGAGAGACGCTAGAAGCATCCTCCTCTGCTGCTGCTGTGTGGTTAGCTTGGGGTTCAGCCAGGAGTCACCGCTGCTCACGTAGACCAACGCATCCCTATCAAGATCTTCTAAGGTGGTGAGTTCTTTGCCGTTCTCGTTGAAGAGACGCCGGGCTGCGAAGGGTAGGTTGAGCTGTGGGGTGCACTTGTCTAAGAACTGTGTAGAAGAAAAGGGGTTGATTTGTTTTTGGAAAGATGTGATGGTATTAGAAGAGAATGATTGACTGTCCCATGATTTGAATTGACATGATTTAACTCATCATCGCTGTTGTCATCACCATCATTCTAATCCTCTTCCTCCTCATCACCATCAACATAACCACCAGCACCACCATCATCATCATCATAATCACAATCATAAACATCATCAACATAACAACCACCACCATAATCATCATAAACACCATCCTCATCTCATCATCATCATCATCATCATCCTCCTCCTCCTCCTCCTCATCATCATCACCATCATCATCATCATCATCTACATCATCATCCTCCTCATCACCATCATCATCATCATCATATCATCTCTTTGAATCATTCTTACCAGCTGAAACTCCAGTTGTTTGAGATTCACTTTCTTTGACTTTATCTTAGCTGCCATATCTTCCTTATTCATCGATCCCGACCGTCGATGCCTGTGAGGTCTCTTTCCATTTTGAGCTGTTCGATTCAAATCCTTCATCATCTTGAGGAGAAATTATGAAATTTATTACAATAAAATAATTCATTTATTCCCATTTCCCCAAGTTTTTGTAGTAATGACTTTTTAAAATTAACAATCAGCAGTATTACAATAGAATATCATAAAGATTATCTTGTTGACATTAAAAAAGTATGTACATATAAACTCAACTCTGATTGGGTAATGTTTGACATGAACATGATATCTATGCCTCCTAAGCCAATCAAAAGGCTACTTACTGTACATGGACATTAGAAAGATCTGAACCCACTACAAGTGCCATCTTCTTGCGATCCAAACAGTCATGTATCTAAGCTCAACTCTGATTGGACAATGACTGACATGCACACACTGGCCCGTATTCTGAAGTCAGGTTTAACTTAGAGTCTTAGACCATGGTCTAACTCTGTACTAAAATTATGGGAAGCCAGGGCCCCGTCTTACAAACAGTTTCGATTGATCCAATCAATCAAAACTATGGAAAGCCAGCAAAGTCAACATATAAAATGTGTGTTTATTTTTTAGAATTTCTATATATGAATGTATATTCATAAATTCATTGATTACTTAACAATTTGGTGTGATCTCCTTTGTTTACAAAGGACATTTTGCAAATTTCCTGTAGAAAAAATTGTGACACTGATGGATTTCCATAGAGTTGCGAATGATTGGATCAATCGTAACTCTTTGTAAGACGGGGCCCAGAAGTGTCAAAATGTTTCTTATTTTTGCTGTGCTCTTTCTTGATTCATCCATGGTGAAGACAATAATCTTTTTATACTTCCTAGATAATTATGAATGATTTGAGAGCCAAATGAGCTGAAATATGATATCTCTACTGTTAGTGATTTATGTAACAATTGGCTATCAATACTTAAACCACAACTTTAAACCTGAGTTTAAGTTAAACCCGACTTCAGAATATGGGCCACTGTCTCCTAAGCCATTCTCAAGTCTACTTTAGTGAGATCTGGAGCCAATTACATCATTTTTGAGAATCAATAGCAATATATAAGCTCAATTCTGATTGGATAGTGATTCACGAGAATGTCACATCTTTGTCTTCTGAGCCAATCACAAGGCTACTTACATTAGTGAGATCTGGGCCCACTACATATGCCATCCTGTTAAGATCTTTCTCTCCATTCTTCATCACTCTTAGTCTCAAGGGAACAGCTGCGAAAGAGAGAAAATAAGAGTATAATTTCTTTAAATTATTATTTTTTACACTTTTAACAAAGTGGAAACATTGTGATATATTTGTTATAAATCTCTTCTTTCAAGCAGAGAGGCACATTTTATGAACACTCGTTTAACTTACACCACAGTATAAATTATGCTAAGATTACCTTTTCAAAGAAATTTAATCCCTCAAATGGTTATTTGTTATCATGTGAACAAGACAATGGAGGTTGGAGGTATCAAATAGTTTGTCTTGTGGCGTTCGTCAGCTGCAACCAACCGAGTACATGCCTTTGAATAGGTAGATTGCCAACTCGTCCACTCACCACACGGTCTACCTTCATTTAGTCTAATGCCATTTGGTCCAATCATCTCTTCGTCTAATCACTATTTCGTCTCATAACCAGTTGGTCTAATGTTCATTTAATTTTCATTCATTTTGCACAATTAACACTTAGTCCATTAGACCAAATGATATATGGACTAAATGGCTATTGGGCCAACTGGTTATTAGACGAAATGGTGAGTGGACGAATTGGCATTTAGACCATGTGGATAGAGGACGAACCGATGGTAGACAAAATGATAGTAGACGAGTTGGCAATTGGAAGAATTGGCATTAGACAAATTGGAAATAAACCCATGAATATCATATAGGACTACATAGAAAGCAAATCTCCCTCTCAAACTCACTTCTGTATTCCTCATTGGTATCCTCCAGAGCACCCACTGAGCTTTTAGTCCTAATGGGCGGGGCATAGGCGATGAAGTAACCTTCCATCGGCCAATCAAAGTTCTTATTGATGTCCCCTCTCCAATCGACGGGCCAGGAGTAGGCTAACTTATTCCACATAGGGTTCGTTGACATCAGGTCGTTGTGACGCCATTCTCTCGGGCGATCCAGGTTCTCCTGCTTCAAGGCCCACCTACAATGATACAATACAAAGACACAATGATACAAGGAGACAGTGATACGAAGATACAATGGCCCGTATTCTGAAGTCGGGTTTAACTTAAACTCAGGTTTAAAGTTGTGGTTTAAGTATGGATAGCAAATCGTTACATAAATCACTAACAGTAGAAATATCATATTTCAGCTCATTTGGCTCTCAAATCATTCATAATTGTCTAAGAAGTATAAAAAGGTGATTGTCTTCACCATCGATGAATCAGGAAAGAGCACAGTAAACATAAGAAACATACAACTTAATAAAAATGTTGACAATTTTGGCTTCCCATAATTTTAGCACAGAGTTAGACCATGGTCTAAGTTAAACCTGAATTTAGAATACGGGCCAATGGTACAAAGATGCAATGATATGATGATTAAATGATTGGGTTTGTTGACATCTGGGGCCCGTTTTACAAAGAGTTGCGATTGATCCGATCAATTACAACTATGGAAAGCCAGCAAAGTCATTATATAAAATGCATGTTCATTCCAAATTTATATGAATATCCATAAATTCATTGATTTCTTGACAATTTTGTGTGTTCTCCTTTGCTTACAACTAGGACATTTTGCAAATTTCCTGTAGAAAATTTTTGACACTGATGGATTGCCATAGAAATATGATTGATTGGATCAATCGTAACTCTCCGTTAGACAGAGCCCTGGAGAGCATTTCATGATTGACCAATATTTTGTCCAACAAGTTGTCAGATCTGACAACTTTTCTTGATTTGATTGGCTGAGAAGAAATGTCACTAATGTAACTGTCGGGTAAATCTGGACTTGTCGGATAAAACCACCGGCAGGTCCTTTCATGAAATGCTCCCCAGGTCGTTGTTACGTTATTCTGTTGGAGGGTCAAAGTTTTCCTGCTTCCAGGCCCATATACAATACAACAATAATACAGTTGTATGATTAAAGAAATGATAACAATAATACTTGTATGGAGATACAATGATAGTGTTTTTGCATTCTTGTATAACAAAAAAAAAATATTACAACTTTTATTTTTAGATGTCGTCACCATCAGGCTTATTTTCTATGGTTCTTGTTTTGGTTTTAAAAAATAACTGCCATTAAATGATATAAAATCGACTCCAGTGCTGCAACTATTCCAAAATTGCCTTGTGCACACAGTTTCTACTGACACACCCTGGCCTGTGCGTTATTTGTAATATATTAAAACAGTCAGATTACCTATTTGCCTTGGGCCATCTATGTTTATGATATAGCTTCTCTATACCCAAAAGTTCAAACTTGTGACCAACCCAGTTTGAACTGTGCATTACTTGTTATATATTGCACATTCTGATACCTACCTCTGAGCCTTGGCCCATCTATGTTTATCAGATAGCCTCTCCATACCCAGGAGTACAAACTTGTGACCTTTGAACCCTGGCTTGGGCGGGTCACCCTCCTCCTCTTCTGCCCCATAGCCGTCCTCCCATTGGTTGGTTTGGCTGTTATCTCCGAGCCAATCACTGGCTGAGATTCCCTCATTGCCCCCTCCTCCCCCTCCTGATAATGTCATCTCCATTCCCTGCTGGTCGTCACTAGAGGGCGCTTCAGCAAAGGTCAGCAGAAGACTTTGGTTCGCCTGGAAGTCAGAAAGGAAGAAGATGAAATATATATAGTTACACGTAATGTATACAATCTGGATATATGTAGCATCCCGCAGACACTATAAACAATAATTAATGATAGGGAAATATTTTAAATACATGATCCAATGTCTCTGGCAACCACCCTGATTGGGCAAAGATATGACCATGCATAACTTCATTATTCTTTCATAAATTTTTTTTGGTCAAAATATCTTCTGGCATTTTGTTTTCAAAACCAACTTCACATCTTAAAGACAATCTTTCCATGTAAGTGTAAAACATCTTTTCTTCTAATCCTCAGTTTCTGCATCAACCTGACAAAATACCCTCTTGCAAAAAACCCTGTCATATCCCACTTGCACCAAAGTTGTTGACAGAACTTTCATTACAGGTATAAGAGCATTCACGAGCAGGGCTTAGATTAATCAAAAGCCATGGATGTCATGTCTTTTTGATGCCCTGTTGAATAACCTTGTTATGACTTTTAATTTTTTTTTCCCATTGGTATGTAATTTGAAAAATATGCCCTACAAAAAAGTGGCACTGTCCTTAAAATATCGCAAATTTACTGGTGTGGTACATACAGGTGTAGAGTCTGAACAAGTTTTTCATTGTACATTTATTACCACTTCTAGTGGATAATTTTCTAGAATAGTAGTTTGAATATTTACCCAGTTTGCTATTCTTCCGTCGTTCAAGAAAACCCACTGCTGGCCATCCATACGTTCCTCTCTGCAAGAAGGTACAGACAAACAAAAAAGTTAAGTCATTTAACATATACAATGACATTAAAAACCTGAAAATTGAATTAAACATATCACAATTCCAATACCCCTCTGCACCTGTTTGTGATAGTACAAACTGTCTGTAAAGAGTGTTGCAACTTTTTGAGATGCCTGATGAACATGGACAGAAACCAAATTATGCTAGATTGGCAAACATTAGCCGCCCATTGAGGTTAATATTCACTTGGTCTACTAGCAGATGGTCTAATTTTCAGAGACCATTATTGTTCAAACCACTAGATGTACTATTAATGTTGTCCAATTACTGCTTGGTCTATCATTTCATCTAATGTACGGCTGCTCGAATTGTCATTTTGTCTTCTTATTACTTAGCACTTCCTTCACCCTAACTAGGCCGGGCTTTTTTGGCTGTTCTGTGGCCGGGGGGGGGGGTTGATTCAACCCCCCCCTGAGATCTCAGCCGCCGATCGCGCGAGCGCCGCAAAAATTTGCACGCTGGTAGTGTGCGATGTAATCTACAAGGCTGTATGGTAAAATTTTCCAAAATAATGAGATTTCATTTTATATGAATTAATTATGCTAATTTATGCATAAATCATACTTTTTGCTCTAATTCACTAAATAAAGCTCCTAGAATGCTAATTTTTGGTAAAAAATATTCTTTGTAGCATTCTTAACAATGGCAATTGAAAAAAACTTCGGTTTGGAAATCAATTTCCTATGTATTTTATTGTTTTATGAATTTCTTATGTATTTCTTTGTTTTTCAACATTTTGTTTTTCTTTGTTTTTTTCACCAGATTTATTGCACAACTTTTTTGAAGCATAATTATGCTAAAATCAATTGCTTTCAGCTGTATAAAGTAAAAATAATCATATCTTTATGAATAAGATGAGAAAACTCAATTTGCATTGACTTTGTACACTAAATCACGTTTTGGAAAATTTTTTGGTCTGACATGCACTTACAAAATGTTGCGTAATTTCGGAACCGCGTACCCGGGGGTCTTAAATTTGGTCTCAAAAGATGCGCGAGACTTAAAAGTATAAACTCAGTGAGTGGCGCGGTCAAAAAATTTCGCGCGGCAAAATGATCGCAGAAAATGTTGAGGGGGGGGTTGATTCAACCCCCCCCCCGGCCATTTTAGGGTTAAATAATAAATCAATTCATAAACAATTCATATACAGTTGTACTAAAAATGCCGAGTGTTGAATGTAGACAACACCACTACAATGTTCGGCAAGCCCAGAGAAACAAAGTATATTGAATGTAATATTTTATCACCTGACTTTACACTCGAATATCTAGAACATGGTAGAACTTGAATACTATATATACAGTGCATCCCAGAAAAAAGGAAACCAAGGTTCTGGTGCCTTTTTTCTTCAAAGGTGAATAAATAATATTTCAATTACATAATCATATAATTCAATCGTTCCTCTTTATTCTAATATCTAATATAAGACGAACACCTCACGCATTAATGAGCAAGATAAGTTTTAATTTTTATTGTCAAAATAAAGTTGCGCAGAAAAATTGGACATGGTTGGTTCGTGATACGACGAAAGGGCTTATTCGATGATTGGCTCATTAGCATTTCTTATGTATTCTTTAAGATTCTCTCACTGATTCTTGAAATGAGAGTGGATTCAGAATCACACGTGAGTTTCTGCGCAAATCGCTTTTGATATGCCTCGATATTTATTGTTTGTAATCTGCCATGCGTGAATGATTTGCTAAGCTGTTGGTTTCAAATGAGAGATGAGATTCGTCTCTTGCAATGAGTATCAAATTTATAGTAAATTATATTTAATAATTGAGAAATCTATCTCTGAAAACGGGTTTCCTTTTTTGTGGCACGCACTGTATACTTATTTTCTGGTGAGGTTCACTAACTTTTGAGCACCACAGCAATTATCTGGGCTAAGTGGTGATACACCAAGTTTTGACACAATGTGTAAAGCCTAATTTGAAAATAGACAATTTGGAAAATGGGCCAAATGGCAATTATTTGAATGGTTAGTAGAGGAATTAAGATTAGACCATGTGGGATAAGACGAAATGGAAGTAAACATGTGGGTTAAGATCAAGGGATTGTTGCATACAAAATTATGTTTCTGTTTATGGTAACTCCCGTAGGAACTCGGCAGGATAGCATTTTGCCGGTAAATGCCAAGCTGGTAACCGATTACCTAGAAAACATTTTACGTCTAGGTTAATCAGTCATAATGGCTGACCTTATAGACGACAGATATTACTTTATTATTCTGGCAAATAAACAAAAACTCATTGAGAAACTCTGGTTGAAAGAAAAAAAAATTGCCAGAGTTTTCCTATTATGCAATAGGCCCAACTAGTAATCGAGACCTAATCAGACAGTAGCCAAATTGGGTTTAGACAAAATGGTACTTCAGCAATCAGGTGGGTGAAACCAAACAGAAAGTGGACCAAATGGGTGTAGACCTAGTGGTACTTAGGCAATTAGGTGGGTGAAACCAAACAGAAAGTGGACCAAATGGGTGTAGACCTAGTGGTACTTAGGCAATTAGGTGTGTGAAACCAAACAGAAAGTGGACCAAATGGGTGTAGACCTAGTGGTACTTCGGCAATTAGGTGGGTGAAACCAAACAGAAAGTGGACCAAATGGGCATAGACCTAGTGGTACTTAGGCAATTAAGTGGGTGAAACCAAACAGAAAGTGGACCAAATGGGTGTAGACCTAGTGGTACTTAGGCAATTAAGTGGGTGAAACCAAACAGAAAGTGGACCAAATGGGTGTAGACTTAGTGGTACTTAGGCAATATGGTGGGTGAAACCAAACAGAAAGTGGACCAAATGGGTGTAGACCTAGTGGTATTTAGGCAATATGGTGGGTGAAACCAAACAGAAAGTGGACTAAATGGGTGTAGACTTAGTGGTACTTAGGCAATTAGGAGGGTGAAACCAAACAGAAAGTGGACCAAATGGGTGTAGACCTAGTGGTATTTAGGCAATTAGGTGTGTGAAACCAAACAGAAAGTGGACCAAATGGGTGTAGACCTAGTGGTATTTAGGCAATATGGTGGGTGAAACCAAACAGAAAGTGGACCAAATGGATGTAGACTTAGTGGTACTTAGGCAATTAGGAGGGTGAAACCAAACAGAAAGTGGACCAAATGGGTGTAGACCTAGTGGTACTTAGGCAATTAGGTGGGTGAAACCAAACAGAAAGTGGACCAAATGGGTGTAGACAAAATGGTACTTCGGCAATTAGGTGGGTGAAACCAAACAGAAAGTGGACCAAATGGGTGTAGACTTAGTGGTACTTAGGCAATATGGTGGGTGAAACCAAACAGAAAGTGGACCAAATGGGTGTAGACCTAGTGGTACTTAGGCAATATGGTGGGTGAAACCAAACAGAAAGTGGACCAAATGGATGTAGACTTAGTGGTACTTAGGCAATTAGGAGGGTGAAACCAAACAGAAAGTGGACCAAATGGGTGTAGACCTAGTGGTACTTAGGCAATTAGGTGTGTGAAACCAAACAGAAAGTGGACCAAATGGGTGTAGACCTAGTGGTACTTAGGCAATTAGGAGGGTGAAACCAAACAGAAAAGGACCAAATGGGTGTAGACCTAGTGGTACTTAGGCAATTAGGAGGGTGAAACCAAACAGAAAAGGACCAAATGGGTGTAGACCTAGTGGTACTTAGGCAATATGGTGGGTGAAACCAAACAGAAAGTGGACCAAATGGGTGTAGACTTAGTGGTACTTAGGCAATTAGGAGGGTGAAACCAACAGAAAAGGACCAAATGGGTGTAGACCTAGTGGTACTTAGGCAATTAGGTGGGTGAAACCAAACAGAAAGTGGACCAAATGGGTGTAGACCTAGTGGTACTTAGGCAATATGGTGGGTGAAACCAAACAGAAAGTGGACTAAATGGGTGTAGACTTAGTGGTACTTAGGCAATTAGGAGGGTGAAACCAAACAGAAAGTGGACCAAATGGGTGTAGACCTAGTGGTATTTAGGCAATTAGGTGTGTGAAACCAAACAGAAAGTGGACCAAATGGGTGTAGACCTAGTGGTATTTAGGCAATATGGTGGGTGAAACCAAACAGAAAGTGGACCAAATGGATGTAGACTTAGTGGTACTTAGGCAATTAGGAGGGTGAAACCAAACAGAAAGTGGACCAAATGGGTGTAGACCTAGTGGTACTTAGGCAATTAGGTGGGTGAAACCAAACAGAAAGTGGACCAAATGGGTGTAGACAAAATGGTACTTCGGCAATTAGGTGGGTGAAACCAAAAAGAAAGTGGACTAAATGGGTGTAGACCAAATGGCACTGTACCACTGAGGGGAATACCCCTCCATGCTTACCTCTCAAGGAGACACACAGGTATGCCATAAGTCTCATTGGAACTCCCTGGAAACTTGACATCAATCTCCCACTCAGGGCCACGGTTCAACATCAGGGTGAGAGCTAACTTTGGGTGTGACTTGCTGTAGATCACACCGTCCTAGGAGAGAAGATGGGATGGAGATACCAAGTTAGGAGAGAAAAAATGAGTTTATAACTGGAACTGTTAATATATATATTTTCAATTGACTTTTAGAACAAGCCTTAAAATTAGGCCCCAGATCGGAAAAAAGAAGATGAAGAAGAGGGGGTGAGAAGAGGGAGATGGAGAAGGGAAAGAAGAGAAGGAGAAGAATGAAGAATAATAATGGGATTAAGGGGAAAGAGGAGAAAATGAAAGCAAAAGTAGAAAGAGGATGAAACTTACTTTATTAATGCACCATGACTGAGCCCTGACAGGCCAGACTTTAGAGGATTTTTGTTTCTCAGCCACGGACACCTCAGGATATAACATCAAACTTTCATCATCCTAGAAAAGAAATAAAATTAGAAAAGGTTACACATGATTACCGTAAGTAACGGACTATAAACCGCACCCGTGGATTAACCGCACCCCCAACTTTGGACTAAAAAAAATAAAATAAAAAATAAAAAATCCTTCTCACGTTTACATGCATATTTGAGGTACGAAGAAACAAAAACTCAGTTACAGATTTCAAGGTATCCAAAGAGATTACTGGTATGCGGAAATCTGCTGTTCTTGATCAATTCATCTAAATGTTAGCAAGAAAGAAAAGTCCCGACAATATTGGCCACTTACACACTCACTCACCCCACAGTCACAGTGTACACACACACAGCACTGCCGTTCTTACATTGCAAACTACGATATGGTACCAGCAGTACATCTTATCAAATTATGATGTGCCTTTCCCGGCGTAGGAGGAAAAAACATTCACATTTCTTGCATTACAACCTCACAATCACTTACAGAGTTTGTCTAGCATTCGATGTCTTAGCATGAATTTTGGATACGGGATTACAGGAAGGTTCAAGAAACAAAGAAATTGGCATTTTTTCCATTTGTTTTTTACGGCTTTGTGCCGTCTCTTAGCTCGTGCGTAGTGTACATGGTATCTTATGAAAACCAAACGAGAAAGAAAAAATAAGCTGGCGCGAAACGGGACTTTCGCGGCCGGGGAGAATAGCGCCAGCTTAAGTCGCACTATATATAACCACAATACAACGCAAGCTAGTCTCAGCTCACGGCTCAACTCTCGCTCAGCTGTGACAAAATATTAGCGAGTATGCTTGGTTTCTCTTTGAACTTAGCCAGGGTACTTCGCTGCTTTGAATCAGAGAATAAAGTCGAAATTAGTGTCATGAAGGTGGGTGCGTTTGTTATGGACAATATTTAATTAAGATCGTAATAATCGCTTCCCATTACCCGCGGCTCATACCCCTCTAAACAACATTGCCCTGGGCGGCTACGCCCGGCCACTCGGTGTGTTGTGAACTGACAGACGTCTTACATGTTCGGGAGGGGTTACGGCGGGCTGGCTCAGACCCGTCACCGTGGATAAACCGCACCCCCGACTTTTGCTTCTATCCCGCCGAGAAAAAGGTGCGGTTAATAGACCGTTACTTACGGTAGCCTTTTACATCTGCAATGATTCTACTAAGGTGTGTTCATAATTAGCAGACTAATTTTTTATGCCATCTGAATTTAATCGTCATCATTACTATCACCACATCACTACCACCACTATCACCATCATTTTCATCACTTCCATCATCATAGTCATGAACAACATCATCATCATCACCACCACCACCATCATTATCATCACCACCATCATTATCATCACCACCATCATCATAGTCATTATCGTCAGTGTTATGAATGTCACATTCATCCTCCTCCTCCTCATCATAATAATCATTATCATTTAGTGTTATGATCGTCATATTCATCATCCTCCTCCTCCTCTTCCTCATCATAATCATCATAATCGTTAAGTATTATGATTGTCACATTCATCCTCCTCCTCCTCATCATCATCACCACCATCATTATCCTCATCATCATCATCATCGTCGTCATCATCATCATCGTCGTCATCATCATCATCGTTATTGTCAGTGTTATGATTATATTCTTCATCCTCATCATCCTCCTCCTCCTCATCGTTATCATCACACAACACATTCCAAAATTTCAGCCTCAGACCTCATGTTGTAGGAAGTGCGCATCGGGGTGAAGGTCATGAACTTTCATGTCTTCTTTGACCTTCTCCCTCAACTCCAGGGGCGTGTCTTCATTGATCTCCTGGAAAGCCTCCTCAGGGTACATGTCGCGGATCATCCATGATGTATGTCTGCATGGGTTAAAGGTCAGAGTTCAAAGGTCAAGTGAATGTGTGGTATCAATGTTGGCACTTTGGAGGGTGGCACTGTTTATGGTCTTTCATCTTTCTAAAAATCTGACTGGTGCTTAATGGTCTAAATTTACAAAATCTACAATTAATTGAACCCATTGTTTATCAAATAATGTCCAATGCTGATGTGTGCTTTTATCAGTGTGCCACATTGATGCCCAATGCCATGATTTAGTATGCTATTTTATTCATGAGTACACTGTTTTGAATAAATGAATTCCCTGTTCGAAACAGTGGGCATTAATAATGTAGCCTGCTCAACTATGGAAAGAAGTGTCAATTTAGCACAATGTAACAAATGCAACCATCATCATTGGAATTGTAATTAACACAGGAACTCTCCATAAACCATGGGTTCAACAGATTGCTTTCAAAACAACCTTTGGGAATTCTTGCTATTGTGATCGTACATGTAGCCTCCAGTTTTCCATGATACAGAAAACTGAAAAATTTCAAGGAAATCAAGAAGAACATGGAATTCCTAATAAAAATCAAATTAACAAACTTCCCCCCAAATCATAATTTATTCGGCCCAAAGTTTAATTAACGAAACATAAATGAAAATCAATGCTCAAATAAAAGATAAAATAAAATACCCCCCCCCCCTCAAAATCTCAAACAAAAAACAGTTTTAGGACATGTGTGTTCATATAATGTAGTAATGAAAGGAAAAATGATGTGCACTTTGAAAGAATTTGTTCTCTTGCAAAAGTTGATGGAAGGGTCAGGTAAGAGAGCATCAAGCCCCAAACCACCCCCTACCTAACTATTTTTAGCCTGTCAAAAGACTTTGTACATGGAAATGCTTTCTGTGAATGGTGATAATCTTTTGTTTTGCTTTTCGTTTTGTTTTGTTTCTTTTCATCTTTTTTCTTCAAAGTGCCCCACCCCCTCCCCCTTGAGGTAAATACTATATCTGCATCTGTACCTCTCTCCTCCTTCTGGTATCTGGTCAGCAAGAAGTGGCTCCCTCACAACCACCCTCTGAGGTTCTCCATACGCCTGGGAGTAATCCTTGTATCCTATCGCTTTATCTAAGGTCAGCTGAAGACAGTATACTGAGGGGAAGATAAAATATGATTTTTGATTAACAAGTATCATCACCACCACCACCATCATGAGCAACATCACCATCATCATCATCACCATCATCATCATCAACACCACCACCACCATCATCATCATCTTCACCACCACCATCATTATCATCATCATCATCATCATCATCACCACCACTACCACCACCACCACCATCATCATTATCATCATCAAAGTCACTATTATCATCATTTTCTCTACCTCCTCTTACCATGAGGGTCTCTATATGGCTCTCCGAATGAAAGCCAGACTTTCTGATCGTTCTTCAGATCATAGACATTGGTGATCTCCTTGCCCTTGTTATTAAAGATCTTGGTGACGATCGTGCTGAGAGCTGTTGTATTCTGCTCTGGTCTCACCCATCGGGTTATGGTATCAAGGAGCTGCGTGGGGGAGGAGTACAAGAAAGCCAGTAGATGGGACTGCATCTTAGTCTAAACATCATATTAATTATAGGCCAACCATCACATACACATCCAGAAATAATTCAACAAATTATCCTCGTAGACATAATCATTACATGCTAAATAATGTTCACATGGGGAAACTGCTACTTCCAAATTTACAATCTTCAAAATAAAATTAGAAAGGCCCTCCAAAAGCCCCGAGTAATCCTTTTTGTGGCAAGACTTTGGGGAAAGTGCATACAAATGACAAGGTATTTGCTAATGATACCTGTAATTTTTTTAAATTATTACTATCATTATTTTTTTTTACAGAGAATGAAGCAATGATAAAATTTGGCATAGTGTCCCTGGCTCATTTGCAAGAATTAGTAACATATAATTCACAATGGTAAATCTCTAATTGTAAAACGCCTACTTAGCTTGTTGTACGCGAGCGAATTGGATGCTGAATGTCAAACATTCGTACCGTTGCACACCAACATACCATCCAAAATGTACCGTTGCATGGCTTTAGGAGGTGACGTCACAATATGATTCAATTCATTACGCTCAGTAAAATAATGAAGGTGAAATACACGTATAGACTGCTGGCTAAATGCGTAATGCTGCTCGAGGTCATGTGCGCTTGTGGGATTTTGCTTTTCGCTTTCAATATTTTTACTCTCTTTTCATAGATTACTGCAGGGAAAACCTATTGTTTTTCATTTTTTTGCTAAATTACGAGGCGTTGTACAACACAAATAGCAAATATTCATATTTGTGCAATGGCGCAAGATTTCGCATTCGGTGAAAGAGACGCTCTTTTCAACTCGGCCAGCGCTTCGTTGAATAGACATCTTTCTTTCACCTCATGCAATATCTCACACCATCGCACTCATGCCTTTTCGCTATTTGTATACCATAGGATTTAACATACCCTTTGCATGAGAAGGTTTTGTTCTGCCTGAACTCCCTTAGAAGCCTCCTTCATATTGAAGAACACAGTCTCTTCTCCATCATTCCTTCCATTCTCATACACCTAGGTGGAAAAAACAATTAACATCAAGTGCTTGTGTTAAAATGAATGAACACCAAAGGCCTTTCAATAGAGAGAATCAACACCTTAGGGGCTGTGTCAAAATTATTAACAACAAAAATTGTTTGTGCTTAACACGTAACACCAAAAGTTTGAGTAAAAAATGAATACCCTATTAGTGCTTGTGTTTAATAAGTTACCACATTTAAAGATAAATACCAGTTGTGGTAACGACCTGAAAATGAGTTTGAACATAATCCGATAAAATGACCACTCAAGTATTTGTACAACTGTATAAATTTTTTTTTTTAATGTGCCAATTGGCTGGGGGGAGTGTGTAATTACTGAGAAATTAGCAAAATAAGCATGGAATTCCATAAAATGTTGGGTATTTTTCCAAGCAATATTAATATACTGTCCCACATTTGCCTTTTTGTGTTAGTGATCAGGAGAATTATCAGTTTTCAGCTAAGATTTCATGACTTCACAAAGATGATTTAGTTTCAATGTACCAGATCTAGATCTATGATAATATTGTATTAATTAACATTGATTTTAAAAGATTTCTCATGAAATAATTTTCCTGCAGTTACTTTCTTTTACCTTTAATATCTGTCTTAAATGTTTACAACATACGCTCTAACTTAGTCAAACTATGTTAGACTTATGTCCAGCAATTTGAGCAATAATTGTATACATAACTTACCTTGAGTCTGATTCCTTGTTGTCCTACCAGCCTGTGTGAGGAGTCTAATTCTTTCATGTGCTTGGATTTGAACGTATGACCTTCCTCCTATGAAAATAATCACAACAAAAATCATTTTGCAAATCTGGAACTTCATAGTTATTACAGTTTAAAAACATCTCTAAAGCATCCTTACCACTCATTTTTACTATTTTTTTTATTTGGGGAACGGGAAGCGGAGACTAAAATTTTGCTTTTGAGAAGCTGGTAACACTGTGTAACTTAAAATCGATAACATCTTTCAAGAAACCGGGTCCTGATGTGTACTCTAAATTTCTAATGAAGCTTTATCACCGACTGAACCAATTTTTAAAACTTTACTTTGGGGAAGGGGAATGACAGACTCGGTTTTGGTTTATTGAGAAGCTGATAACACTTTGTAACTTGCATTTTATGAAACCAGGTACTGGTACAGATTTGCTATATCAGCAGAAGCATTATCACTGATTAAATATTACCCCCCCCCCCCAAAAAAAAAAAAATCAAATTTGGAAAAGGGGAAGGGGACACTAAATCTTTGCTTATGAGTAGCTGATAATACTAAATAACTTGAATATTAAATAAACCTCACCAGGGGGCCATTCCATAAAGATTTTCAACTGTTGTAACTTTGCCGTAACGGCAAAGACCATGGGAACTCGGATGAGAACCCAATCACAATCAAGGTTTCAATAGTAGTTACAGTAATGGCAAAGTTACTCTTTGGCGCATCGTGTTCTAGTGGTTCTGACTCTCGCCTTTCAAACAGAGGGTCGTGGGTTCAAATCCTCGCCATGGCGTGTTTTCCTTCAGCAAGAAATTGATCCACACTGTGCTGCACTCGACCCAGGTGAGGTAAATGGGTACCGACAGGAAACACATGTAATTCCTCAAAAAGCTGTGTGCACCAGAATCGGTAGACTAGTTAAGCGGCCGGGGGTAATAAGGGAGCGCCTTGAGCACCTAGCAAGGTGGATATGTGCGCTATACAAATCCTATATTATTATTATCATAATTGCAAGGGTTTCTTCATGAAACCGGGTCCTGATACACACTCACCATCTCCATGGCAGCTTTATCACTGATTGAATCCAGGATGTCATCCATTTTACTCCTCGCTTCATGGAAATCTTCTATCAGAGTCTCAACCTATGCAGAGAACGACAATTTTAAAGGGGGAGTGAACTGTGCGTGGTCTCTCATTGACTGTGTGTTATAAATACATAGCTTAAAATATACGTTTTCAAATATCTACTAATACTACAGAGAATAAATTGAACTACATGTATAATTGTATTTGTATAGAGAAACTAAAATGTTTTGAGATCTTCATGGAAATCTTCTATCAGAGTTTCAACCTATGCAGAGAACGACAATTTTAAATGGGGAGTGAACTGTGCATGGTCTCTCATTGACTGTGTGTTATAAATACATAGCTTAAAATATACGTTTTCAAATATCTACTAATACTACAGAGAAAAATTGACCTATAATTGTATTTGTATAGAGAAACTAAAATTTTTGAGAGGAAAAGTAATTGGTTTGCTACTTGGTAACATAATTATTGCAGTATAAATGTATATTGAGTAGTTAATTAGCATGTTATCATTCAAGTGGGTCTATATTACTAGACTACACTAGCATTATGGGTCAGGAAACTGGCCAGGTATGAGTAGTTTAGGACTCGAGATGGCGCTGTTGGTTTGTATCTGCTTTAATCAGCAAACTGGTACTTGCAGGCAAAGTTTGGTTTACATTATCACGGCTATATAAACACTTGGCAAGATTAATATTTCAACCACAAAGTACAATGTAAATGGCAATATGACCTTTCTTTCGAAAACAGGAATTTTGTTCATTGGCAACATAATTGCATTACGAATGTTTATTCTGTTTTTATCTACACACAGATTTACTTTATTTAAATTTCAATCACTTGACCTTTGCTTCAAATTAACCACTCATTTTCTGTTTTTTTCACTGTTGTTCATTTAGTCCTATTTGTTTGTTTCTGTATTTTGATTTCAAACATAATAGTAGAAAATCAATTTATTTTTTCTATCAATTGCATTTGGCATTTTATCAATGTTAATTTAACTTATGATTTATCTCTCACCATTGTATAATTATACTATCTCTGTTGATTTTTTGCTTGTAAATTGAACATTTTCAGCCTGCGAGCTGCCTGTTTGATATTTTTTCAATTAACCAAACTAATTCATTTCAATTCAATAAAGAGTGGTTGCAAATGGACTTTACACAGGCAGTTTGGGCAATAATTTTGGTTGAAGAAATGTTTACCTGTGTAATTTCCTTATCCATGACCACCACCTCCCCTGCATTGCCCCTGTCCTCCGCTGCTTGTCGGCCTTGCCTGAGCTCTCCCAGACGTGTCTTGTGCATCTTGGTCTGCTGCTTGCAGATCTTCACTATCTCAGTCAGGAAAGCTAAAAAAAAACACAAACATAGGTGGTAATTTTCTGTTGAAATAAATATGTCTCAAAAGAATCCAAGAAGTGAAGGTAGGGTAAGGAAAATGGGGTCAGATGCTTTACAAAAAGGTCATTTTACTTGTAATTATTTCACTATTATTTTAGAATTGCCCTAAACATATTGTCGCTGGTATATCAAAGCCCAGAGAAAGTTTGATTTTTCAGATATGAATAGCAACCTTCTCCTGCCTTGAAAGAGTTCTCTACACGGATTGGGGACTGTTTCCAGACAATAATAATAATAATAGGCATTTTATATAGCGCCATCTATCTAGAAATATTCTATTCCGAGGCGCATTGTTTATTATTATCATTACTATCCTTGCTTTAGCTCGAGCTGCCTTTCAGCGCTCAGTGCATTCAAGGAATTAATCCTGCCGGGTACCCATTCACCTCACCTGGGTTGAGTGCAGCACAATGTGGATAAATTTCTTGCTGAAGGAAATTACGCCATGGCTGGGATTCGAACCCACGACCCTCTAACATTGTCCGAATTCACAAAGATGGTTTCAAATGTACATGTACCATGGTTCGAAACTACAGACTATTGCAGGTTTTTATGTACATAATGTTGAAGATACATGTAAGTGTAACATTTGCCTATCCATATTTAAACCACAACTTTGGACCCAAGTTCAAGTTAAACAGTTCAGAATAAAGGCCATTACCTGTCTGAGTACTTACTTTTAGCTCCTAAAGCACTGAACCTTTCCCCCTTGGAGACCCAGACTGGTCCATAGATTGGTGTGGTGCTACTCTGCAGGCAAGCGTCTAGTCTGGGTACTGCAATGTCATGGAGAGAAAAATATATAACAGGTTTGAGATGAGGCTTACTCGTCTTCTGAAAAGTCAATCAATGATTTGGGATGAGTCGCCTTTCATGATTTCCTAAAAATGCTGGAAACCCTTCAATCTTAGGAAAACAAAGTTCCTGATTTGTGATTATTGAAACTCATTTTCAGTTCACACATTATCTATGCAGTTGCAGTTAACTGTTTACAGTAGAAAACACTGTCATGTCAAAGTTTGTACTTTTGGCTTTTTGACCAATCATAATTATCTTACTTTTCCCTGATCTGATAGTACATTTTTATCAAATTCCCAGGTTTTTTGTGACTGGAACAGGTGAAATAATTCTCCTGATTTCCCTGATTGGCTTACCAATTCTGAATAGTAAAAATACAAAACAAAACAAAAACAAAACAAAACAAAATCTGAATTCGAAACAACATTAGATCAAATGAAAGCAGTTCAAAATTGATATTTGAAAGTTATTAGAGATTAAAAATGTTATGCTTCAGCAGGACTATTCATGCTCACACTTTGAGGATGTATGCTCTAAACACTAATATCAACACCAACACTGACACCTGAGCCAAAAACTAACACTACACTTGAAAATAACACCAATGATATACTTACAATCATTAAGATCCTCTAATTTCTGTCCATCCCATGTATAGATAAATCTTGCAGGACTGTTGAGGTTTAACTTTGATGTACATGAGTCCAAAAACTAGAAACAAATAATCAAAGAAATAGAAAAGAAATATTGAGTGTATTACAGAAAGTCTAAAACTGTTCAATGCTGGAAACAAACAGTAGAATTTCGAAAAATCTTAATCAACGAAAATTGAAGACAGGTCAGAAAAGCTGTATTTTAGAATTATGGTGATGGTCGCAGCCTCATATGGTCTGACAGCAGTCTCCTAGACCATGGACATGAAATCAAGACAGCTAGCTCATAGCTCACAGCTCATGTGAATGTTCAAAAGCAAATGGGTTTGAAATGATATATAATCTATATATTTTGGATTCTTGCTGGCTTAGGGTGAGATGTGTACACTGTCTAATCTTGGTGAAACTTCCCCCCCCAAAAAAAAAAAAATGGTGACAAAAGAAACTGTTGTATCACATTGAAAAAGTAATTGTACAACTTACATTTCCTAAGTATAAAGGAGAAAATTACTCTTTCCAATAAGCTGATTTTCTGATGTCTAATTTCTGAATACCAAATAACTAAATTGGTTATCTCTAGGAAACCTGCCCTGGCAGCTTATTGTTGAATTTAAGGTGGCAGATCACATATTGGCTTGAGGATAAATACATGTAGGTGTTATACCAACCTGGTTAAATTGTTCGAGATTAGCCACCACCTCCTGAGACTCTGCTGCATCACCGTTGATGAAAACCATCACACGACGCATCCCGGATGATAACATGTTTCTGCAAATTAGAATGTTGGAATTAGCCCGTATTCTGAAATCAGGTTTAACTTAGACCATGGTCTAATTCTGTGCTAAAATTATGGAAAGCCAAATATGTCAAAATTGTCCTTACTTTGTATGTTTCTTATCTCTACTGTGCTCTTTCCTAAATCGTTAATGGTGAAGAAGGCAATCTCTTTTATCCTTCTGAAACAGTTAAGAATTATTTTAAACAAAAATTAGCTGATACATTGAAATTATACTGCTATAGATTTATGCCACTATTGGCTATCCATAGTTAACTTAAAACCAGACTTTTAATTAAACCCAACGTTTAGATTGGTGTCGGCTTTCCCGTGGAGTACAGCCACAGATCCGGTATTTTGTTTAATCCCTTCCCTTGAAAGTGGATGCTCATATGACTTTAAAGCTACTTTCGAAGTACAAAGTTTCTCATAAATAGGGTTGCATTTCAGGCTTCTCAAATGCTGCTTTCAAATCCCAACCAATATTATTTGCCACTTTACTTAATATGCAATGTGTATAATTACATGTAAGAATGGTAGTCAAGGTTTCTCCTTTCAGTCGTAACTTCATTTGTTTTTGTAATAAGGTTGCCACTAAAAATAATAAACATACATAGCTTGCCATACACCAGCTGTTCCTTATAAAACCGTTCGTTATAAAGATAAAGAGCTTTTTTTATGACAAACACTGGGAGCATTTCATAAAAAAAATAATCAGTGATTTTCCATGTTAACTGTTATAAGCTACTGAAATCCTCCCATCTGATTGGCTCAGAACAAAAAAGGTCAGTGAAAATCATTGACAAGATGCTTCATGGAACATCCCAAGTTCTTCTGGGATAGGCAGTATTAACTTACCTCATTCTCTTTGAGAGTGTAGTCTTTGTCTTCTTTTTATTGCTTGGTAGAACAACACCATCCAGTGTCCAGGCAGCATGCATGTTCTTCTTCACAATACCTGACAAAGAAAGAGAATATTGTCATTAGTATTACCATCATAGAATCATCATCATCATCACCACCATCATCATCATCACCATCCTAATCATCATCGACACTGTCATCACCACCACCACCATAATCAACTTCATCAAAACATTATCATCTTCTCTTTCTCCTCCCCCTGCTCATCACAATAATCATCGACCTCCATTACAGGTCTACATCATCATTATCACCATCATCATCAACATCACCAGCCCACCACCATCATCATCAATAATGGATGCAAATATCGTCACTAATAACATCACCACCACAACCATCGTCATCGCCATCCTCCTCCTCCTCAAAATCTTTGACATCTTCACCATTGCCATCATCATCATCACCACCACCACCACACTACCTACCATGAACAGGCTTGAAAGGATTCTTGAACGGTTCTCCTCCTGAGATGTACACCTCACCGTCCCTCGGTATCTCCTCCGCACCCTTCACCTCCGTCCCATCCTCAAGGAAGATTCTCCGAGCTGCAAACTCAAAGTCCAGCTTCAGAGTGCAGTACTCAAGGAACTGTTTTGGGCACAATGAAAAGATAAAGAAAGAAAAATAAATAAAAAATTGCCAAAGTAAAACAGTACAATAACATTGTACTCCATATCCAATATTATCCAATATCTTAGATAAAATGAAGGTAAATTTCCTAATTCAGTACTCTCCCAGGCAATGATATAAAGTAAGAATACATTGAAGAAAAAAATGAAATTAGTGACCTACCGGTACATGTATCAAAATTTTGTGTTTGAACTGTTAACATTTTACAAATTTAATGTTCCTTCTGATTAGAGTTTCTAACGAAAACAAAGAACCAGCTATAAGATATGGTTAACTGTTGTGATTGTGTTTTTTTCTCTTTTACAGGAAAGGGACACCTTCCTAAATTCCTTCCTTTGTCAAAGAACAGCAATAATATACATGTACCCTACAGTATGTACATACATGCAGGTATCTCTCATCTATACAATAAGGGCCCTGATAAAGGTGTTATGGTATTCAATGAACAAATCTTGCCAAGTACTACTCAATCACCTCACCAAGGCTGAGTGAAGCACAATGTGGAATTTTATTTTGTTCATTTTGTTTATATTCAAAGCTAACTGAAATCTAACTACATGTAGTTTTAATATAGTTTCAATGGCCTTAACAGCTCCAAAGTCATTATTTAAATGGGACAGGACACATAAAATGTTGAAAGGTTGTCCACTAATGTACGGAATGTGACTCACAATTTTCATGGTAGGTGCAGTTATCTTGACACACTTCTCCCTGCTTCCGTTCCTATAACACATGGCCCTGATGACAGGAGGCTGTAACCGGTTCAGCATCTTACCCCTGGAATGCTGGGAGTACGTTGACATTGACGATGCAGCAGACCGTCCACTCCATGGCCTGTAACACCCAACATATGAACCAAAACCAAAACCAAAACACAATAGGAATGGTTTATTGTCAATGGCTGTATGGATAGTGCAGATTTTTTTTCTTTTTTAGAATTATGGCAATGCTGCTGGCAATTTCATATTGCCTTAAGAACGGTATTCTCATTCCTGTACACAACACTTTAATTTCTGCCAAATACAGGCCTGGGCCCCGCTGCATAAAAGCAGGGTGCTACATAACTTTTTAGAAGCACTTGCCCAGTCGGGCAAGTAAATTTTTAAATAGTTGGAATATACTTGCCCAAAAATCTATTTCACTTGCCCGAAAAAAACCTTGAAAACAAAGTTTTACCTCTTCAAAAGAACGTTTTGCAGTTTTATAAACCGTTGACCCTTTTCTCTCTTTTGACATGAATTGATCTACCTTGTTATTGCATTTCTTTTTCCAAGGTGATTTCATCTTGCCTGCCATGACCAAAATTAGGGTCAATATCATATATCGACCCTAATTTTGGTCATTGTGTGAGAATTTTGCTTGCCCAATTCGAGCAAGTAGTTCTGGTCTTTACTTTAAAACACTTGCCCGACTCTAAATTTTACTTGCCCCGGGCAATCGGGCAAGTGCTTATGTACATGTAGCACCCTGATAAAAGTTACCACTGTGGTAACTATGCCATCCAACGGTAACTACAACAATAATTAACAGCAAATCAAAATCAAGGATTCCCTGCAGGTGACACGACATTTGCTCCTGCGACATTTGCTCCGGTCTTAATATCTCAGAGGGTATTGGTTTAGAGTTAGGATTGTAATATAGTTTTTTTTTTTAATAATGTAAAGATAAGGATAAAGGTTTATTTAGTTTTGGAGGTTAGGTTTTGTTTGGCTGAA
Source organism: Lytechinus pictus (assembly GCF_037042905.1). Classification (NCBI taxonomy): domain Eukaryota; kingdom Metazoa; phylum Echinodermata; class Echinoidea; order Temnopleuroida; family Toxopneustidae; genus Lytechinus; species Lytechinus pictus. The sequence goes on from NC_087253.1 coordinate 7,980,312, forward strand.
CGTGCAGATTTTCCATCGGAGCAATTGTCGCCGGAGCAAATGTCATGGAACCTCCATGCAAGCTACAATTGGATGGCAAGGTTACCATGTTAATGTAGTAACTTTAAAGCAACGGGGCCCCGGATGTGCATTTCTGTTTGGTGAAGGTAAAGGAAACTTGTATGTCATAATTGAATGTCATAATTTTATCATTTTACTCATCTTATTTCAATGAAATTGTCCGCGTTGTGCTTGGTACATTTTATTCTCTATTTATTCAAATTGACTTCATGGGTGGACTTGGTCTTTACAAAAATATTTCACTTTCTAACTTAGATATATACACATACCTTGACTTATACACCGGGGCACTCGCCGGCCGGTGTTTACCCTTGGTTTTCTCCTCGACCTCCTCTTCCCCAACTCCATTCTGCTTCGGTGGATCAACCACGAATCTGGCGTGGATGCGCTTCCGCTCCCGCTCCGACCGCGAGGAGGTCTGGGCTGCCGAAAACGGGCGTCGACTGGACTGTGGGCGTGGTCTCCCCCTCGTGTCTCCCGCAGCAGTACCGATGATGTCGGTGTGGGCGAGGCGCTGGAGGTAAGGGGAGGGGTTCTTGGGAGATTTCACCAACCTGTAAGGGGTAGCAATAAAATGCACACTGTATTGTTTGCACTGGAAGCAATTACACATACATGTATTGCACTAGCAGTAATATGAAACATGTAAAAAAGGAGAGTGTGGTTTGCAGGAAAGGTGCCTTTGATGTTGTTATTCAACTCTAAACTATCCTTTCCAAAGGCTGATTCTTATTCACATGTTCTATCCTTTTTTAAAACTCATTGGATTAAAAATAAAAATAAAAATTGGATCCACATAACTATGAAAGATCCTAACAGTGCATACAGCAGTAATATCAAATAGGAAAGTTGAAAAAAATATCTAGCTGAAGCAAATTTTGATGATTATTCATACACTGTAAGTGAAAACCGGACTTTATCGTTCATGTAATTTTGCATAATTTTTTTTGAACAATGTTTTCTGTATCCCTTGTGCACTGTGTGAACAAGATAGATCTTTTTCACAAGAGGCACTTTCAGTTATTTTAAACCTGGTTCACTTCATTTATTCAAACAGAGGGTCGTGGGTTCGAATCCTAGCCGTGGCGTGTTTTCCTTCAGCAAGAAATTTATCCACATTGTGCTGCACTCAACCCAGGTGAGGTAAATTGGTACCGGCAGGGAGTAATTCCTCAAAAGTAGGGACAGTGATTTTCCGCGATCGCGGAAAACGGACGGAATTCACGGAAAGGGCCTTTTGAAACGGAAAGTGGCATTTCAAACGGAAAATCACGGAAAACGTAATTTCCCTCAAAATACACAGAATAGCAACAGAAATTACTCCAAAATCACAACAAAATGAGAATATTAAATGGCCACAAAACCCCATAAAACACGATCTCACTTCGCTACTATCATGACAATTCACACATCGTGACTGCACTCGACATCAGCACACTCAACCGATACCCGGGGCGGCGCGGCCGGCCGTGTTGGGCTTCACATGCACACATATCGTTCAACTACACGGTCGTGTGTTGCTGCCCTCTACGTTTGAAGATGTAACAGCACGATATCGTGGTTTTAAAATCCAAGATGGCGGATTGGCAAAAGCCGTTGACTGATGATAACGATGTCCAAAAAAAAACCAAATTATCGATGAAATATGATTACACCGTGAAATAATGCTAATAATGTGAAAGGTGAGGATGTATGCATGCTAAATGGGTTTGTAAAAATGTTTTATGCACCCGCATAGATCCGATTAGAACGGATTCTATTGTGTTGTTGGTACAGTAGCAGATACAAATTTTGACCAGTGCGATTCAATATGATTTTGCTATTCAATGTGTAAACGGAATTGTCACTTTTCCGTGTGTACAAAGTCTATGGGGAAACGGAATTTCCGTTTTCTGACATGCTGAAACGGAATTTGAGATTTTCTGAAACGGAAAAGGCAATTTTTTGAAACGGAAAATCACTGTCCCTACAAAAGCTGTGCGCACCAGAATCGGTAGCCTAGCTTAGCCGGGTAATAACAATAGCAAGGTCCACTGGGAGAACAGTTTTCGGAACTGAAGTGGCTACCCTGGGTTAATATGCCGTTATTAATATTATTATTAATATTATTTACTTTATATGTTAGACACATGGACATCAATATATATTGTTAATGATCCATTTTGTTAATATTAAGTTAAATATGCATAGATCTACTGTGAAACACAAAAAGGATCAATAAACCAAGGATTACAAGAAAACAAAAACAACATCAACCCAGCATATATATTCAGCATACATGTATACACGATGGAGCACTGTGGCCCAGTGGATTAGTCTTCTGACTTTCATACAGAGGGTCGTGGGTTTGAATCCCAGCCATGGCGTAATTTCCTTCAGCAAGGAATTCATCCACGTTGTGGTGCACTCAACCCAGGTGAGATGAATGGGTACCTGGCAGGAATTTATTCCTTGAAATGCCCTGTAAAAGGCTGCGGGGCTAAAGCCAGGGTAAAAATATCCAAGTGCTTTGGAAGCTCATAGGGACGTTATGAAACAACGTGATATGTGCTATACAAGACCAGACCTGCCAACCTCTGGGAATGAAAAACTGTATTATGTGATAAAAAAACTGTATTTGTCCCCCAAAAAAGTGTATTTCATAATAAAATGTGTGGCGCACTCGCTCATTGCGGCGCTCAATCTGCATGCAAGCTAAAATGCGCACTGCTCTTGCAGATGAAAAAAAAAAACATTGAAACATGTGTATAACCCACCCTGGTCTTAACAAAATGATTGAGAAAAAAAAGTTACCTGAAACTACTTTGATCTAATAACCATATTTGTGTAAGTTTTATGAAATAAAGACACAGAGATGATTTTTCTCAATATATTACGAAAAAAAAAAAAAAAAAAAAAGATTTTTTCTACAAAAACATATTTTTTAAAGAAAAAACGTTCTGCCGTAGTTTAGTTGCAAAAACGTACTAAATACGCCAAAACATACTGGTTGGCAGGTCTGCAAGACCAGCATTATTATTATTATTATTATATTTAACACCAAACCTGAAAAAGCCAGTGTATGTGTAATGGAATATCTACCTCTTCCTTTGAGAAGCTGATCTCTCTTTCTTCAATCCATCAAGATATTGAGCCACCAGCAAGTCTTCATAGCTGACAGCATCCATCCCTCCGGCGGCACACTGCCTGGGCGAACCCGGAGAACGCTTACTCACATGCACAGGGGGCATGTGAACTGTACAAGAAAAATATGAGAGAATATTTAACTAAAAAGTATTATTATGTGGATAAGTTCCGGGCAAGTCCAAGAATTCGCGCGTGTTACGTATGGGACATTTCAGAGGCTTTAATGACCTGAAAAATAGTGTTAAATGGCTTTGATTAGATTGAATACCCTCATGACTGTAGACAACTAGGAGAAGAATAATCATGCAAAAAATGGTGACATATGACCTTGACCCTGACCTTTTAGAGAGAAAAGATGTGCCGTTACGTATGGGACGCAGAAAAAAGACAATTTTTTATACATTTTTTTCAAGTTGAGAATTCTCTGAAAGTATTTCATTTGACAACTTGTAACTTAGTGTGGTAGAAGTCACAATACTCTAGTATATCTAAGGCAAGTTTCATGTTCTAAGCCAAATCCCCGTAATTACAAACTCTAATTAAACAAATTAATGACATGTTACGTATGGGACAGTTACGTATGGGACATTTTGTCCCCATAGAGAACGTACACAATTTTCCCCATAATTCAAAAAATTGAAATAATTTAAAATAAGGAAATAACAAAAGAGTTTGAAAAAAAAAAGAAAAAGAAAAATTCAACAGATCAGGATCAGCCGGGTTCTTCTTTGATCGCAGTCAGCGCAGCTACAGCTGGGCGTACGAACGCGACAGCCAATCCATGGGCCCGTCTGTACGCTCAACTGCAGCGATCGAAGAAGAACCTGGCTGATCCAGATCAGGGGAGCGTTTCATGAAGGGACTTTGTCCGACAAGTTCTGTTTTATCCGACAATTACCATAGTAACAGTACCTCTCAGCCAATCAGAATCAAGGAAAGATGTCAGATCTGACAACTTGTCGGACAAAAATGTTGATGAAACGCTCCCCAGTTCACTATTTTCCAGCATATTTTTCAGAAAGGTCGTAAGCTGATTGTATTTGATATGAATTTATCTTTATTATTTCTTCCCTTTTCCCCCACCAAATTGCAAAATTTAGGAGTAATCGAGGAGGGTGCAAAAGCACACCCTTTCTCCATAGATGCTGTAGTTAAGCGGCGGTTGTTTGCTCCACCGTTATGAGCCCAATGGCCGTCATCCGTCTGTGTAGGACAAAAAAATCTGAGAATGTTGAAAACCTCTTCCGAAACAGCGGATTTATCAGTCTACATTTTGGCAGCCGTCTGTTTTGAGGAGTTTTTAAACATTTTTCTTATTTCTCCTAGTACACAGAAGGCTTGCAAAGGTGCAGTTCCCATTAGGAAGTTTGCAACAGAAACCCCCTCCCCCCCCCCCCCCGAGGGGATGTTTGATTTTTTAGCTAATAAAAAACAAATAAAAAGTACTGCACCTATAGCAAGATTTATTATTCCGTTTTGGCCTGAAATGCACCAAAACGTAAAAAAAATAGCATTTGAAACTTCATTCTAAATAATTATTATTGTAATAAAAATTATTCATAATCAAGTTTCAAATTTTATTATTTGTTGAATATTAATTTGTATCTATAAATTGATCTCCAAAACAGCATTTTGTAATATCGCATATCGAAGCTACGTCATAACGAAGCGGTTCAAGCCCATTTGTATTTACAAATAGATTGAGGGATCTACAATGTACAAGAGATCGGTCTGGTAAGAAACCTCTCATTTTTCATATAAATACTAAAATAATTTTGACCCCTTCATACGCATTAGGTGTATTAAGGTTCATAGACACGATAGATAAATAAAATCAAGAGAAACAAACTGTGAATCGTAAAATACTTGCATCGGCTGAAAAATATATTTCAAGATATTTATCGGCCGATGCAAATATTTTACGATTCATGATATTTATCGGCTGATGGAAGTATCTTTTTAATTTAAATTGGCACTGCTCTAGACCAAAAGCTTCGGTCTCTGTTATGTTGGTTGTTCAGCTGAACTCCGTTGGCTTCACTCACCAAATACAGAGACCGAAGTTCTAGCGCGATCTGTACAGGGGACTCAATGGCCATATGTTTATGTGTATTAAGTTCGGATAAAACAGGGCAGTGAAGTTGCGCGACAGCCGAGGTAAGTCACTGTTTTTGTTCCTTTTAACTTGATTTTCCCCGTTTTTTGGCAATTAATGCCAAGAGGGAATATTCATTTGCATTTCGGTCGCGTTAATTTAAAAAAAATTGATTCATTAAAGACAAAAATTGAAGAGCCCCGACGGGGGGATTTTGCATTGTAAGTACCCTAATGGTGGCTGCACGATAGCGAGCCGTCTGTGTATGAGGAGAAATTAAAAAAATAAAAAAATGTTAAAAAACTCCTCGAAACAGACGGCTGCCAGCTGTCTAGCACTGCTCATGATATTGTCGCCCTCTATACGATTCTTGTAGCTATAGACTACGATAACAAAGACGGCAACATGGCAACAACAACAATTTCTTCTTCTTCTGATAAAGTACAGTCCAGCGACTGGTGTATTGTCGTACTATACTAATTTTCATGTAAAGTAAAAAGAAGTTTATATCCTAATGGGGGGGGGGGTGAAGTTGTAGCCTATTTACAGTCATAAGTTTAGGCTCAAAACCTTAAAGAAAACAAGTATTTAGGAGCAACATTGTAGTCTCCAAAATACTTGGTGCGCTGTGTGTGGGCCTATGCCATCTCGTCCCAGGCTTCATGGAGAGCTAGAGTAAGCGTAAGTCAGTAATGAATTTTACTCTCCAGAAGCCTACAGGCTACTCAAGGCAAGCCTAAGACTAAATGTAGACCAAAAGCTTCGGTCTCTGTTATGTTGGTTGTTACGCTGAACTCCGTTGGCTCCACTCATCAAATACAGCTAGAGACCGAAGTTCTTCTAGCTCGATCTGTACAGGGACTCAATGGCCATATGTTTAACTTATGTACTACTATTAAGTTCGGATAAAACAGGGAAGTGAAGTTGCGCGACAGCCTAAGTACATGTAAGCCACTGTTTTTTCCCCCTTTTAAGTTTATTTTTCCCCGTTTTGGTGCATTTCAGGCCAAAACGGAGTAATAATCTTTGTTTTGGTACAGTTCTATTTATAATATAATATTTTTATGAAATAAAGACAAAAATCGATGAGCCCCGTTGGGGGGGGGGATTTTGCATTGTTAACCCCCTAATGGTGGCTGCACGATAGCGAGCCGTCTGTGTACGAGGAGAAAAAAAATTGTTCAACAGCTCCTCGAAACAGACGGCTGCCAGTTGTCTAGCCTGTGTGGAGTAGAGGCGCACGGCCAATATGGGAGACTCTCTCCTATAATGGGAGACAATCTCCCATATTGGAGACTTGCTTTGCGAAAGAACAAAAGAAACAACACCAACAGGCAACAAAAGCGGAGTTTTTCCCACCCAAAATTTTGCCTCACTGAGGTCAGAAGCCCATTGATTTGTTTTGTGTGTGGATAACAAAAATCCTTATCAAAACAAAAGTTAGACGGTGAAAAGGGGTAATTTTTCTTGAGGAATCTGCTCATCACATTTTATATGCCGCCAAGCAAATCCTTTTGCAGCAAATGTAAACAAAGCAAATTGGTCTCCCAAACTGGAGACTGTCTCTGAAATTGGATACCCAAATTCTTCACAAAAGTCTCTGATATTGGAGATAATCTCTCTCATAAATTGGGAGACAGTCTCCCAATATTGGCCGTGTGCAGCCAACGGAGTTCAAAATCAGACTTCAGTCAAATCATAGTAGAATTAGACAGCTGGCAGCCGTCTGTTTCGAGGAGTTTTTTAACATTTTTTTTATTTTTTAATTTCTCTGTATTTAATTTGGTGAGTGAAGCCAACGGAGTTCAGCTGAACAACCAAACAGAGACCGTCGACCGAAGCTTTTGCCATTTTGGTCTAGGGCCTAACTCTAACTAAGTAGAATTAGGCCTAGACAGCTGGCAGCCGTCTGTTTCGAGGAGTTTTTTAACATTTTTTTTTTTAATTTCTCCTCGTACACAGACGGCTCGCTAGCGTGCAGCCACCATTAGGGGACTTGCAATGCAAAATCCCCCCGTCGGGGCTCTTCAATTTTTGTCTTTAATGAATAAAAATTTTGAAAATTAACGCGACCAAAATGCAAATTAATATTCCCTCTTGGCATTAATTGCCAAAAAACTGAGAAAAATCAAGTTAAAAGGAACAAAAACAGTGACTTACCTGTCGCGCGAATTCACTTCCCCGTTTTATCCGATCTTAAGTACATAAACATATTATGACCATTGAGTCCCCTGTACAGATCGCGCTAGAACTTCGGTCTCTGTATTTGGTGAGTGATGCCAACGGCAACGCAGTTCAGCTGAACAACCAATTAACAGAGACCGAAGCTTTTGCCTTTGGTCTAAATTAGGCCTAGTAGAATTAGAAAAATATATTTTCTCTCACTGCCAAAGGCAATACAATAGGCAATAATTAAACCATGTAAACAATATCAATTATTTGAACCCATTTATTCCGTCACTCATCCGGGTTCGGGGGTCTCGACTCGACTTCTGACTTAACTATTAACTTAATTAAGTTCAGCTCAGCGCTCAGGCCTCAGCGGCTTCCGCACCTCCACTCTCCTGTCCCAGGATGTCAGGCTCAGCCTCCCCCATGTCCGCGGCGCGGTGCTGAGCCGAGTGCCCGACTATCCAAAACAACCCGTCTGTCTGCATAAACAAAAATGCAACTGCAACTTGTACCAAAAATGCAAAAATGAGCCCCTTTTCACGAACTCAATCTCCCTCAGTTAAGCCGCGTCTTGTCTCTCAAAATGAGGTGAAAATTCAAATTACACTTACTGCTTAACTCTATATCTTTTCTCAAACGAATATTCTCATAACAAAAACGATTATAAAGAAGCCGATTTCAAAGGATCGCAGGTATTCCGCTGTGGATTGTCATGGTGACGTCAGGTAGGTACGAGCTCCAGCTCGTTCTTGCGCATTTTTCGACTGTAGAGGGCGGCAGATAACAAGAGAAAAGGTAGGTATTCTCGTGTTAAAATTGCTTAAAAATGACATTCTGACTTCATATGTTTCTCATTATTGATTGAGTCTACTGTTTTAAGGTATGCCTCAGGATTTTTCATTTTGAAACTGCACTTATCTTCCGTTATTTAACGTGGAATAAACCAATTTCACATTGCTAGTTATCAAAGTTAGTACTTCGGTCCCACACACTTCTAACGGTGTGTGTTTAAATCTGGGGGCGGGACAGATGGCAAGGCATGCGCACATCCATGAATGAGTGTTGTGAGAGGGTGAGAAAGTGTGTGTGTGGTGTCGGCAAGTACTGTTAAAAAACTCCTCGAAACAGACGGCTGCCGGTGTCATAGGCGATTTAATTTTGGAGGTACTAACTACTAATGATAATCGTAGGGTGTCTGGAGAAAAAAATTATTTTTCTTATTTCAAGAAAATATCACATTTTCTTTGAGAATTTGAAGAGAAATTACCTTCAGACTGACAGAAATGTAACATTTTTGAAAAAAATCCAATTATTGGCTGCAAAAAAGAAGAATGAAATTAGGTAAATTTTCAGCATTTCTCTGCCATAGACTGTGTAGTTAAGAAATGGACACACACAAATCCAAATTTTTAGCTTCCGAGAGCTGTTATAAATTTATTATTAATGCCAAAAACTTGTCCATAAAGAGTCCAATAGGATTTTTTATGCTCTATCTCATGGTATGATTTTTATAAAGATTTGGAAACCAGATCACAATGAAAAATTGCGACAAAGTGAAAAAAATTGTGCAAAAACAGAAATTTCATTTTCCCATAGAAAACGCATGGAGAAATGGCAATTTCAACACACACAAAAATAAGGGTTTGCAATTTATCTCTAAATCCTTATTTAAAATGATCATATAAACTTGTCCTTACTGTCAAAAGAAGCCCCTGAATTTTCTCTTTCCATACATGCCAAACACAAGTTAATAATCAATTCAGATCACATTTTTCTAGTAGCCTGAACTTCCCCGAAAAAATGTGCCATATTTTCCCCTAAATTAGCCTGTTTTATGCTGACACTTTTCAGTGTGGCTTCAGACACCCTAGTAATCGACGGCTCTTTTACCCGTCGATTAGTACCGGATTTTGTTGTGTGATGCGATCGTCATAGTCGATTTGTTCCGACCAGGCGATTTGTTCCGATACGCTGTTCATGCACCATTATCACCCCTACAGCAAGAATGTGATATTCCAGTCGTCCTTTTCAACCAATTGGCACCTCCAAGTCAAACACACCCACAGAACAGATACAGTTGCCGATTTGAGAATCTAAAGTTATTTAGGCCTTAGGGAGTCGTCTGGTCGTATGCATTTTTAGCACTCTTCCAATTACATAGTAAACATCCGGGGACGGCTGCTTTGTGGAGCCATGAAGCCCTATTCACATTGTGTGCTCCCTTTGTGCGCCAGTGCTATTCGGGGTGTGAACTTATATCCACCAATATGGCTGGTTTGTCTTGGTCTTCATAACCAAGCAAGAAATAGGATGAGATTGGCGCGCTATGGTGATGGGGGGGGGGGGGGTAAACACTGCTGCATGCTCTTCGAACCCCCAAAGTAATCAAGTAGAAATCAAAATGAATGTATCAATACAAGAAAACTAAGTCCAACAATAAGGCTGCCAAAAACACAGGGAACTCTCAGGGACACCTCATTGAGACACACACTATGCGCATATATATATTTTTCTTTTGGGGGGGTGGGGCATGGGACCTGGGTAGTCAAAAAAGGAGGAAATATATGAAAATAAAAGGGAGAGAAAAAAACGTAGGAAGAAGAGATCGCAAAAAATGGGGAAAAGTATATGAGAAAAGGAAAGAAGGAATAAGGGGGGGAAATGAAGGGGGAAAAGAGGGGGAGATGAAATAATAATAATAATAAAAGAGCGTGCATGGGCGCGCCACCGAACTGACCTTAAGCTTGAGGGAGGGGGTGCTTTGGCGCGGATCCAGGGGGGAGGGCACACCCGGCTCATGCCTCCCCAAGTTTGAGAGCCAAAAAAAAAGTCGAAAGTTCCGTATATGTGCAAGTGCTAACCCTTTTTAAAATTTTTGCCTGTCAAATTTTTCTGGACAAAATTGCCCCCCAGGATATTCCTGGATCCGCACCTGGCTGGCATTATGTAGGCCCTATATATATATATTTCATTTAGAAGTGAATGAATGACTCAAAATTGGTTGTATAGCTTCTCATTGGCGGCGGAAGCCAACAAATTTAGGGGGGGGGTCTACCTGGAATTTATGGTTGGACACAGGAAAAAAAATTGACAAGCAAAAAGAAAAAAGGTGAACAAACAAAATTTTAGGGGGGACCACCTGAATTTAGGGGGGACGCAGAAACGAAATTGACAAGCAAAAAAAAAAAAAAAAAAAAAAAAATTGCCTATGTACTTCTTAATATCACTTTAATTGCACCAAGCTTTCGATCAAAGCTTGGCACAAGAAATAAGCTACAAGATTTGTATTGTCATTTCACTGATCATTGAAGTATGAAACACCAGCGACGTTCTGTCCGCAAGTCATTTCTCACGCTATATATTTTACCAAAAATATAGAAATATGAAGACAGAGGAAAATAATCAGGAGCGGCGGGGCAAATTTTAAAGTGGGAGAGGGACACAGGGGAAAAAGGCAAAAAGCGCACTTAAATATGAAAAACAATTAAAAAAAAATAGTATACTATCTACCCCAGTGGTGCAATGAGGCAAAAGTTTGGGCCAGACATGGCGTACAACGCAAATTTTTTTTTTAAAGCTGCGAGCAAAATTTTGACTGTTTAATTAAAAAAATATATAATTTGTGATGTATAGATTTTAACGTAATATGCAGACAAGGGATGTGTTAGAAAGGATAGGAATCTCTTCGCTTTAGTACCAGCCTGCTTTAACCAATGCGAGATATCCTCGCATTGGGAAACAAAATCACGAAACATGTTTTACAATAAAAAAAGGTTAAAAACAAATACCGGTATAACGTCGTTAGGGTACACCCTACTCCAAAAGGAGACGTGGTACAGTGCGGTACCGGGCCGCGTCGTATCGTGTCAACTGTCCAAGCAGTGCAGCGCTGCACGTGCGCAAAAAAAGGTACCGGTACCTAACGTACGAGGCTGAAATACCTCTTATCTAGATGTACCAACATTTTTAGTTAAAGACCGAATTATATAAATAATTGGGATGAAATTACATTAAAAATCACACCAATATATATATTGAAACATTTCACCAAAGCAGATATTTATAGAATATATTTACTACATTTACTACATTCTGACGAATACGGAACCAAACGGCGGCTCTCCTGTCGTTTCGGCAAAAATTTCAACCAGTCATTTGGATCCGGGGGGCCTGATCGACTAGTTGTTTTGTACTGGCGGTACTAATCAACTAGCCGTTTTGGACCGCCGGTACCCGGGCCAAAAATCCTATGACACTGGCCAGCTGTCTACACTTTGCATAGCCATAGCTAGGAGTAGGATTGCGCAAATTTTTCGATTAAAAAAATGTCCCTATGAAACTAAATACTGAAAGGTAATGAATCTATTTCCGCTTAGACATCTGGCAGCCGTCTGTTTTGAGGAGTTTTTTAACATTAAATTTTTTTTTTAAATTTTTCCTGATACACAGACAGTTCGCTATTGTGTAACCCAGTGAGCTCCCGCCCGCACAGCCGGCGGGAGCCCAGGGGCTTACCATGTATTTGACCATAGTCACCGGACTAGGGTGATTTATTATGGTCTAAATATTTCTCCAAATGAATTGTGAAAACAGAAAGTATACAATTACCACGATTATATGGATGAAGGTCTAACGAGTGGTAGTTTCCTGACATCTGGGCACAGACTGGAACCTCAAAAAAACGAAAAGTTCTCTCCTTCTACCCAGTCTCGATCGGCCATTTTGTTACGATTTTTAACAAAAATGGCCGATCGAGACGGGGGTAGAAGGAGATAACAATTTCATGTAATTCTGCATCAAATTTACAAGACAAAAATTAATTGTTTATATTTTTTTCATTAATTAATTATGCAAATAAGCATATGAAATTTGCCCTAAATTTGTTTTTTTTTTAATGTTTTTGCCTAAAACTCTATTTATTAAACTAGTAGAATGCTAATTTTTGGTGAGAGTATCAATTTTCACATAACAAATATCCAACAAAAATTATTTATTTAATTTCTTTTTTTATTTGTATTTCTTTGTTTTTTCGAACCTTTGTTTTTTCCGATGAACTTTGTCGGGACTCTTTTGCGATCATAAATAGCGTAAAATAAATCAATTTGAACCAACAAAAGTAAAAAATAATCATACATTTATGACTTTTGGTTGAAAAACACAATTTGCATTGACCTTGTATATCGAATCACGTTTTTGAGCAATTTTGGGTCCGACATGCACGTACAAAATGTTGCGTAATTTCGAAACCGCACATACAGGCATCGCAAATTTGGTCTCAAATGATGCGCAAGACTTGAAAGTAAAAAGTCATCGAACAGTGTAGTCAAAAAATTTCACGCAACAGCGTAGTGACCAAATTTCTCGAGGGGGGGGGGGCTCAAATTGATCCCCCCCATTTGATTAGGGTTAAAATATTGCATTAGGGCCTCTTTAGGGGCCTACAGTAAGCCTTAAATGCGCACTCAGACCTAACTGATAAACAAAACAAGCATGGTATACAATACATGTTCAGAAGAGTGTGAAATACTTCATATATTTTTATTCATAATTATGTTTGGGGTAACTAGCCCCTTCAATTTTGTTCCAACTAACCCCGGAGGCCCATTTGACGTTCATAAGCTTACAGCACAAAAAAGGGACTTCACCATGGCTTATTAATAACCTCATTTTGAAGCTTGGTACAAGTGTCTGTCATACCCCCAAACTGGCCAACTTGATTAATAAACTTCTCTGAAATAATAAAACATTTCTGAAAGAGAAAAAAATTACTCTGAAGGTCAAAAAACAAAAATTCCTTTCTAACTTCTCCAGGCTTGTTGCACATGTTTTGTCTGTAATATGGTGGATGGCTGTTGATAATGACAATAAATTGAGGGCAGTATTGCAGAAATTTATTTAAAGACGTTGAAGAAAATTACAATGTTTCAACTTACCCCGCGTTCCAACTAACCCCGGTCTCCCCTACTTTTAAGCCCCCATTTTCTTCATTCGCCCATTAAATTTGATAAAGTACATTAAAAGGCCATATTTCTTAATTACATGTATGTCTTTTGTCTTGATTAATAATTAATTAGTAATTATGAATATTAATAGGTTATAGACAAGTATAACCTTGATGAACATTGACTAGGTAGACCATTAATACATCAAAATCATTGCACAAAAAGCTTTTAAAAAATTAAATGAAAAGCATACATGTGCATTCCCCTTAAGCTCTGTTGTGTGCCATGCCCAAAACAAAGAGAGTAATAAGATTACGCAATCGTCTTTTGTCCACAAAAAGCCATGTTTCTGTATCACAAAGATGACAATAACTCGACTTCTAGAAGTCAGAATTTGAAAATTCAATCAGTTTTGTGAATTGCAGATATTGAGCCTCATTGTAAGCATATAAAACATGCTGGAACAGCCTTTCCTAATTTTCACCTGAAGTGCCTACTATTAAAGGTCAAGTCCACCCCAGAAAAATGTTGATTTGAATAAATAGAGAAAAATCAAACTAGCATAACGCTGAAATTTTCATCAAAATTTGATGTAAAATAAGAAAGTTATGACATTTTAAAGTTTCGCTTATTTTTCACAAAACAGTGATATGCAAAACTCAGTGACATGCAAATGAGACAGTCAATGATGTCCATCACTCACTATTCATTTTGTTTTTCATTGTTTGAATTATACAATATTTCATTTTTTACAAATTTGACAATACGGACCAAGTTGACTGAACTATATAATATTAAACAATGCTAATTCCACATGTTCAGGGAGGAATATATCATTGTTTCACTTGACACTGAGGAGCAAATTAGAATATTTCATATTTCACATAACGAAATACAAAAGAAATAGTGAGTGGATGACATCATCAGTCTTCTCATTTGCATACCGACCAGGATGTGCATATAACTGTTTTGTGAAATTAAGCGAAACTTTAAAATGTCATAACTTTCTTATTTTACATCCGATTTTGATGAAATGTTCAGTGTTATGCTTGTTAGATTTTTCTGTTTTTATTCAAATCAAGGTTTTGTTAGGGTGGACTTGTCCTTTAAAGTTGAGACAAATTGAATCCAAATTTTAAATCGGTAGGATCCATATTAAAGCCACTTGAAAATTCAGTGAGTGTTCAATGGGTTTCAATTGGAATTTTGTGATTGGGCACAATTTAGCAGCTCTAGCACACATTAACTGTTGAATGTGCAATATGCTATGTCTAATGAAGGGCAGAGGCTGTCGGATGGTGGTGGGACTACATGTAGGCCGCTAAACATGGCGGTACATTTGAAGATTTTATGAAATATTGAGGTAACAGGTGAAAATAATTATAAACATTGCAATTAAAATATATTCGATAATTGATGAAAATTTCGAGCAGGTTACTCTATTATAAAGAGGAGACCTATTAAAGGACAAGTCCACCCCAACAAAAAGTTGATTTGAAAAAAAAGGAGAAAATCCAACAAGCAAAACTCTGAAAATTTCATAAAAATCGGATGTAAAATAAGAAAGTTATGGCAGACTGATGACGTCACCCACTCACTATTTCTTTTGTATTTTATTATATGAAATATTCTAATTTTCTCCTCCTTGTCAAGTGAAACGAAGTTTCATTTCTCCCTGAACATGTTTGAACCATTTTAGCCATTGTTTTAACAGTTTATGGTTAAGTTAAGTTGGTCCTTCTTGTCAAATCTGTAAAAATTGAAATATTGTATTATTCAAACAATAAAAAACAAAAGAAATAGTGAGTGATGGACATAATCGACTCTCTCATTTGCATATCACTGATTTGTGCATTTAACTGTTTTGTGAAAAATAAGCGAAACTTAAAGATAAATTCCAGTTTTGGTAACGATCTAAAAATGACTTTTTACAGAATCTAATATAATGACCACCTAAGTGTCTGTTTGTATGAATAAAAAATATGTGCCAAAGGATTCTGGAAGAAATTGTGTAATTGCTGAGAAATAAGCAAAATAAGCGCGGATTCGGTCACTTCCGTCGGGTCTTTATTTTAGCAATAATAATACACTGTCCCACGTGTGCCTATCTGTGTTGGTGATCTTCAGTGTGAACATTTTTCAGCGTAGATTTCAAGATTTCACAAAGTTCAGTTTATGTAACTGTACCAGATCTAGATCCTCGATGATATACTGACAATTAAGCCTTGTTTTACAGACTTTCTCATGAAATCAGTGTTTACTGCAAATACTGGAATTTCTCTTTAAAATGTCATAACTTTCTTATTTTACATCCGATTTCGATGAAATTTGCAGCGTTATGTTTGTTTGATTTTTCTCTATCGATTCAAATCAACAATTTTCTGGGGTGGACTTGACCTTTAAAGATGCTCATATTCAAACATCTAACGTTGACCACTTTATCAAACTGTCAAGGGGGGGGGGGCATTTTTTACTTGCCGTACGGCCGCCATAGAGGAAATGTGACTGCAGCATTAGGTATTTTTGATTGATTATTAAGCCCTAAATAATAATGAGAGAGAGCCAGCTGTGACATGTGTACTTAAGGGAAAGAACATTGATTTAATATCAGTGTGTAAACACAAGCTGATGCTGTGGCAATAGGGATGTGTTTAAACCTAGATCCTGTTCAGTGACAAGCAGTGTACATGTACGTACATGTATATGTACATGTAGGTACGTTTTAAAGATTGATTTTTAAAATAAAAATACAGGACGATGATATAAGCAATGTTCAGACAAGTGCCCTACTGCCCTGCATACATAATTGTATGCTACAGCTGATGCTGTATAATTAGCAGAAAGACGTGTTCAGACCAGTGTTATTTTTTAGTGAAAATGATATTGATTTGAATATAATGTGTAAGCAACAGCTGATAATATAGGTACAGGTAGGTGTTCAGACCAGTCCTGTGTAACGAGTGTAAAAGATGTTTCTGTTCAGATCAGTGCTGTAATATGTTGATTAAATTATAATAAAAATAGCTGCTGCTGATATACCATTACATGTTCAGACCAACCCATAATTTCTCTTCCTTGAGGGAGGTTCACATTATACAAGCTATGCTTTTGAGTGAATCTCCCATTTCCACAGATACCATTTTTGCTATTTAGATTATATATTATAATTTGTCTACAAAATGCACCATATTTTATATATTGTATGTTAATTATCATTGATGTTTTTGGATATAATTCTAATGACAATGATTTGTATCGTAAATATTTGTTATAAATGTATGAAAATGATTTGTATCAATATTTATGTCATTTCTGTTGGAAATAAATCTGAAATTTCTTTTTTATTCCAATGCGTAAACACTGGCCAGTATACATGTATGAGGACCATGTTTTCTTCGACCCAATCAAACTACAAATGTCACTATCAGTTGTAATTTTTAAAGGAAAATGTGTATATATAATTCTAACCAAAACTTTTAAATAATTTATGCATTCTATGAATAATTTTTTGTCTTATTTTGTTGAATCATCAATTGAAAATGAAAGAATAAACTTTCAAAGACTTTTATAGAAATGAATGAACTTTCCCTGAGAAATCAAATGCTCAGTCACTTACAACCTTGAATACATTAAAAGGAAGATTCCTATTTTTGAATGAATAATATTTTATATTTAAAACAAAATGATGGAGATAATACTGTAAAATAATAATAAGAGTTTTGAATAGGAAGTACGGGAGGGGGAAAAACACAGAAAGCACTTGAGAACTATTTTCCCCAGTGCTAGAATAATGAAGGCCATGATCAGTGCATGTATGAGGCTGTTCTCACTACGTTCCTAAAACTAGTTTACTGGAAACTAGTTTAGTGGAAACTAGTTTAACGCGTAGTGAGAACGGTCGAAGCGGTCTTGGAAGCGATCTTCCAAACCAGTTTGGAAAACCACCTCGCGATGTAGTTTTCAAGATTGCTTTGCCTCGTTAAACTGGTTTTTTTAATAGCGTAAGTGAGGACACAACCGTTCTTCGGGAAGCAATCTTCGCACATTTGGAGCACGCTACTCCACACGACAGGTGTAGAATGCCTACATGCATGCTGCGGTTTCGAATTTCGCGCGAAACTTGTCACCCCACTGAGAGCGTTTCCATAGCAACAACAGCGCTTTACGTGAAGTGATTTTGAAAACCACTTTCGTGTGATCAAGTGGGAACGCTAGCAAAGCGATCTTCCAAAGTGGTTTCCTGAATCGGTTTCAAGTAAACTAGTTTTAGAAAGCGTAATGAGAACGGCCTCTACAGTATGTCTGTCTACATGCAATCATTTGAATGCTATGTTGGAGAAAGACGTTAATATTGATTTTATCCTTTATATTGATTTTGACTCATCCTTTAGGTACAATGAATGATTTATTTTGACCTTTCACCCTGGAACATGGTGTATTTCTCTGGCTCATTGATGATCATTCTATTGTTGGCTCTGTTTCATGTCTGGATCCATTGATTCTTTTCTGTGTTTTTTTTGTTTATTTTTAAAATGATTTGATGGATTGAGTATCGGTACTTGTTCTGTGGAAGATGGAAGAGTGTTATGGGGAATTTGATCATATAGTTTTGTAGATTACATGTATGTCATGGGTTACCCGCGTGCCAATTTTTGTCGTGATCGCGTGATTGACGGCCGAGATCATAGGGGGCGGGGGCTAAATAAAAAAGGGATTATTTTCCCTCCATAGCCTACAAGGATAACTTATTCCATCAATGTTATCACAGCAATTAAAACGACTGGTTAATCTTTAAGAAAGAGTGTAATTTATACATTTATCTACAAATAATTGTGAAACTTTGCTATACTCCCAGCCCCTCTTCAAGTAACAGGGTTGTTTGATTTAAATCATGTCGATTTAAATCATGATTTAAATCGCGATTTAAATCAGTTGATTTTTTTTCAAAACAATCACTGATTAAAATCAACTTTTATGAAAATTTTTTTTCTCTATTGTATATATATATATGAAACAGATACTTTCAATGTAATCATTTTCATTTCTGTTCCACATGCTTTAGAGATACTTTAAAAGAATGATACACCCTCATGGAGTCTGATTTAACACCACTGTTTTATTTTCAAATTGTAAAACAAGCAAAACTGATGAAAACAACAAGTTTCTAACGAAGTAATGATAAATAACTCTCTGTATGTACACCAAAAAATTTAATCTTCAATAAAATAATATATAAAATCTACAAAGGTGGTCAAAGTCCACAACTTGGATACTTTTACAAAACAGCTGAACTACTTGTATGTACCTCCTTCTTGTTACTATTAATACCCATTCTTTCAATAATAAGTTGAAGGCATATGTGTACATTTGATAAGAATTACATGTATATTTGCATGCTTGTGTATTTTCTTATCAATACCCATACATTCAATTACACAATTTCAAAGTACACATGTATACTTAATAAGTAAGAATTTAAAAATGGGAAAGTTGCTTGGCAAGTGTTACTGTATGCAGCAATACAACTGCTGTGCTTGCTTGTTCATGTAATAGTTTGAAAAAAAAACAGCACATCAATGATGTGGTGGACAGTGGTGCTTATCCTGCATCTTGCAACGAAATTTATTGAAGTATTATTTGGAACTGAGGTTACACTGTAATGAAAACATAAAATGTGTATTTTGTTACAAGCATATCAGGAAGTGCCTATTGCAAATCTGGTTAAATATTACATTCAAATTAGATGTTAACGTACAGTTGTGACTTGCGAATGCTTTGTATACCAGATGTAGCTCTAGAGTTGCAAACCCTATTTCTGTGGAAACAAGTCTTATATGATAAAGCTTTACAATGACTTAAAGGCATTGGTTAACATTGTGTTCAGTTTTAAAAATCTGAGTTGCATGTTCTCACGTGTATGCTAACATGTCTATGGGAATATAGAAATGAAACAGAGCAAAAAATGCTTTAAAGTGTTATCATTTAGAGAAGCACTCCAAAAAAGTAAAAAAAATAAAAAATAACCTGTATATAATAAAGTGGATTATTGTGTCAAATAGTACAATACACAATGTTCAAAAGACTACTTGACCACTATTATTGGTGTAAAACAGTTTAAATATAGTTTAAAACTTGTTAAGTGTGACCATTATTTTTCGTTGGAAAAAAAAAAAAAAAATCTGATTTAAATCATAAAAATCCGATTTAAATAAAAAAAAAATCTGATTTTTTTTTATTTAAAAAAAAAAAAAAAAAAAAATCAACAACCCTGAGTAAAATGCATCCATGCACTGTATAGTTGAAAAGAAGCCAGAAACTTTACTGATAAAGACTGTACATTTTCTTTGATTCTAGATTTCAATTTCCCCCATGTAATCCACAGATTCAAAGAAAAAAATAAGGTCACTGGTAACTTTGTACATCCAACATACATGTACAAATCACATTTGTAGATTTTTTTGTCAATGCATGTGCCCTACCCATTTTTATAAATCACCCAAATTGAGATTCTCACTTAAAGATTTTAATTCCATGTGTAAACTGTCTAAACATTTTTGATTATCATCTCTCGACCTCTTCTCGTACAATTAGCTCATTACATGGATGAACTGTTGAAACTGATTTAATCATCATCTCTCAACCTCTATGACACTGTCTGAACACAATCACCTTTCCACAGGTGCTTTAGACATATTGACACATGTACATGTATGTAAATGTAACCAGCAGGGAGTTGGGAGTTTATTCTGAACTACACTGTTGGAATGAAGACAAATGAAGATGATTAAAATTAATCATCACTTGCGTGTATGTACATAAATCTATAATTGCCAGCTGTCTGAACACTCCCTGTAAACATGATCTGCTGCACCATGAGTAAACCGTCTAAACACACTGCCCTCGGGAGGCTTGTCTTGCAGACTGTGCACACATTAACATCAAGCCTCCTTCTTGAATTATAGGGATTCTATCTTTTTATCGTAGAGGAGACCGTGTTTGACGGTCAAAATATGGGATGTTTGTGCAATATGGTTAGGAATGGACAATGAAAAAGGTCAGTCGAATAAGGATTTTTGTAAAAATTTTATCTCAGTTTGTTTTATGTGGTCTCAATATTTATGTTTAGCAGCCTGAAGAAGCTACCTTGTCTGTGATGAGAATTAAGAAATTTCATCTTCACCTGATCTCATTTTGTTAAGGATTGATATATTTTCTTTGATTTTGATGGATTTCATATGTATACATGTAGTTATCATTATTGTTTTTTTATGATTGTTTGCTTTTGCCTTTTCTCCCTTATTGAACAAGTTTTGTTCTTGAATCGATAAAATGCATCCATACTCATCCATCCATCCATCCATATTGTTGGATCACCTGTTGTTTCATCCTTAGGGAGGTTTAATGTCACATGTCGTGTGATGCATGGGATTCGATGCCAGATAGGAAATTCATACTGGGTAATTATATGACACGGTCGTCAACTTTTATTGAATGAATATTACATGTAGGCTCCATAGTGTACAGGGGCCTACAGTGCATTCATGCTACATAATAAATGTCACACGAGGCATGACATTAAGTATGCCAACATTTAATTGTGTGCATGAAGTTCCTTTTCGTCAGAATATCAGATGACATAAGAACTTGCAGTGGTGTGATGAGCCAAAAGTTTTGAGGGGGCTAGATATGACGTATCGCACCAAATTTATAAAAAGTTGGGAGCGAGCAAAGCAAGCTAGCAAAAATTTTAATATTTTGATTGCAAAAATTAAATTTTGTGATATTCAGAAAATATCACATTTCATCCTTCTCTTTTTTTCTTTTCTTTCCTTTTCTCTTTGTTTTCTTGATCATGAAAAAAATTGGGGAGAGGGGCAAGAGCCCCTCCCCCCCCCCATCTGTATGCCACTGATAACTCTGTGAATACATGGTACACAACACATGCAAAAAGGGTTTTAGTCTTTTTTTTGTAATTAAGATTAATAATGAACAATGATCTGTGGCATAGATTTCAGAGCTATCGAGCAATTCCATATATTATCAACCTTAATTTTGTATGTTGGACTCCCATTTTTTTTAGTCTTTCTTCACTTTATAAACTGCCCAAGTCATGGTCCTTTGAGAAATTACAGACTATCAAAAGAACAAAAAATCAGAGACAGAAAACTTCATGAAGGTCCCATTGGGGGTCGGATGTACATATTATCTGGAATTGCCCTGTTTGTATTTTGATTTGATTTGTTCTTTTTATTAAATTTTTTTATTTTTTTTCAGGGGGGGGGGGGGTAGGTGCATTGTAGGAGTGAGATTCAGTGACATTTCAAATTTCAAATACAAAGACAAAATTAAATTTAAACTGAGTCTTCAGTCATCTATGATCAGACTAATTGGTGTATTGTACAGCAGTAGTGTATTTTTGAGGAAACATCAATATTGATTTTTACATTATAAGAATATTAAAGTAAAAGGCAAAGCGCCTTTTTATTGTGATTCCTTGAATTCAGCATTAGCAAGTCATCTGCAAATCTGCAACCTTTGAGAGCAAAAACACAATTACCCCCACTGCCAGGAAAATCCAAATTAAATGAGAAATATGCCAGTAATATTTACATACTGTAGCCTATGTATTCACTTTCACTTTCAGTGTATTTTTCTATTATTTATTTTTAGTATTGTACAGTAATATAATACCCTGTGACAATAGGGTGTCTACATACATGTATATATCTACGGAGGCATTAGTTATAAATAGCGTTTAGTCATTTTGGCTTACATTGATGATCTCCCTCCCTTGCCCGTTTCATGTAGAATTTTTTTTTTGGAGGTACAATGTAATATTAGTTACTATTACCCTGTGGTGATGGGGTTTTCTATCCATGTGGAGGCGTTAGTCATAAATAGCTAACAATGATTTTCCTCTCTCCCTCTTCCAGTCTGTTTCTTTGCCCCCAGGAAGCGAGAAATTAACCAACATTTCTAGTCATCACAAATCCTTGCTAGAAATAGACCCAGTCACGGCCCGAATAGTATACAGACAATGATTGTAGCATCAATCACCCATGATTGTTCCTGATACTTTCTATTTCTAGTGCCTCCTCCTCTTCATTAGTTTACAAGAGCTTGTTTTCAGCACCTTCATATTTTACTTGGGTCTGGAATTATTATCTTTCTAGATGACAGCTTGGCCAGCGTTATGCATTGTTTGTATAATTGCTGTGCACTCTTTCCTGCTTTTGATCAAAGACACTGTGTTTAATGTCAGACTAACACTGTTTCCAGATGTTGTTTTTGGATTGTGTTAAATTCGAAGAAGATCTTATAAACGTTCTTAAATAATAAACTGTAGCAATGGAGCCTACATTTAGTGAGTATCTGTTGTTATTTTGACATCATGCCTATGTTTGTTTGTTGGGGTTGGGGTGGGGGGTTATTGCAACATTATGTAGTGCTTTGGTTTTTTTTGGGGAAAAATAGGTAGGTGATTTCTATATATTGTTTGTATATTTTAAAGTACTTACTTTATTGTAATGTACATGTACATGAAATTAACAATTGTTTTGCAGTATTTTTTTCAGCCTGAAGACCTTTAAAAAAAAAATCAAATTACATGTATACTTATTTTTAAGGCAAACTTGATGTCTTTTTGTCCAGACGTATAGAATAGAATCACATCTATAAAACATTATCCATGATAATTTCTTCTGTGCTTGTTTGTGAAGAAGAAAGTGCTTACAACGCTTGCTATGTATTATGCGGAATTAGTTTTGAGAGGGTTTTTTCTCTGTATCAATTGTTCAAATCACTGCCGCAGCACTAATGAGGTGTTGTAGCTCAGTGGATAACTCTCCAGACTTTGAACAAGAAGGTCCGGGGTTCGATTTCAATGCAGCACTCCCGTCCTTTGGCAAGGTGTTTGCCACTCTCCACCCAGGTGTATTAATGGGTGCCTATTAGGGAGAAATTCCTTGAATGCTTGAATGTGAAGTAGTGTTACTTGTTATTGGGGATAGACCAGGGCCCCGTCTTACAAAGAGTTGCAATTGATCCGATCAATCGCAACTATGGAAAGCCAGCAAAGTCAACATATAAAATGCATGTTTGTTCAAAAAAAAATTATAGATATGAATGTATATCCATAAATTCATTGATATCTTGACAATTTGGTATGATCTCCTTTGTTTACAAAGGACATTTTGCAAATTTCCTGTAGAAAAAATTATGACACTGATGGATTTCCATAGAGTTACGATTGATTGGATCAATCGTAACTCTTTGTAAGACGGGGCCCAGTTTTACCTGCTTATTCACACACTCTTATTCCTCCAATAATTCTTTCCCGTAGGACATTCCCCTTGCCTCTTCTCTTTTATCCTCTTTACTTTGTTCACTGCCTTCAAGTCCCTTCTTCCGTACATTCTGCATTTTTCACTTTCATATCTTGTCTTCGATCTGGATCCTCTGGCCCGTATTCTGAAGTCGGGTTTAAAGTTGTGGTTTAAGTATGGACAGCCAATTGTTACATAAATCACTAACGGTAGAGATATCATATTCAGCTCATACGGCTCCCAAATAATAATAATAATAATAATAATAACATTTGTAGGGCGCTTTATACTGGTGTTTCAAAGCGCACAGGTTGGCAGATTATAATAGTATACAGTCAATCGGTCAAAAAAAAAAAAAAAAAAAAAAAAAAAAAAAAAAAAAAAAAAAAAAAAAAGTTAAGTTATGAGAAAAGGTGAGCTTTAAGTGACGATTTGAAAATTTCTACGGAGGGAGCATTTTGGATATGAATTGGGAGTTTATTCCAGAGGGTGGGAGCAATTACAGAAAATGCACGATCACCATATCGGGTCTTAGTGCGAGGGCCATGAATTAAATTATTGGAATATGATGAACGTAAGGATCTGACAGATGAGGAAGAACGAAGGGAAATAAGGTCTTGGAGATATTTGGGTGACATATTATGGGTAATTTTGTATACAATGAGTAGAATTTTGAACGTTATGCGAGAGTGAACCGGAAGCCAATGAAGTGATCGGAGAATAGGGGTGATGTGTTCGTGTTTCTTGCTCAAGGTTACCATTCTCGCTGCAGTGTTGAGGATTCGCTGGAGGGGAGAGATGGAAGAAATTGGGAGGCCGGCAAAGAGGGAGTTGCAATAGTCTAGATGGGATGAGACGAAGGCATGAATGAGTTTTTCAGTAGAGGCTTGGTCGAGTAGTCGCCTGACCTTACCAATCCTAAATAAACCCCATGATGCTGATTTGCAGATGTTCCTGATATGTGGCTGGAGGGTAAGGTGCTTGTCTAAAGTGACACCAAGGTCTTTGACAGAGTCAGACATCTTAAGTATGCCCTCTCCCATATTGAAGTCTGGCAGAGGCTCCGTAGCTCTAAATTGCGAAGAAAGATGTACCAGTTCTGATTTGGCTTCGTTGAGACGGAGTCTGTTCTTCGCTGACCAGACCTTGATGTCCTTGAGGCAGTCACTCAGTAGATTAACAGCATATGTCTTCTGGTCGGATGCCATGGATACGTAGATTTGCGTGTCATCTGCATACATGGCATAACTCACACCCCGATGGCTAGTGATAATTTTTGCAAGAGGACCAGTGTACAGAAGAAATAGGAGAGGGCCCACAACAGAACCTTGGGGGACTCCGCAGCTCAAAGCGAAAGGTGCTGAGAAAGTTCCATTGATAATCACCCGCTGAGTACGATCTTGCAGGTATGACTCAATCCAATTTTGAGCCGTTCCGGTAATGGAGTAGTCATGTGCAAGACGCTGGAGCAACACTGAGTGGTCTAAAGTGTCAAACGCCGCAGAATAGTCCAGTAGAAGGAGTGCAGCTTCGTTACCCTTGTCGACGGTAAGCAGTAGATCGTTGAGTACTTTCAAGAGAGCCGTTTCTGTTGAATGAAAGTTGCGATATGCTGACTGCTTCTCAGGAAGTAAATGATGACTGTCCACATAGCACATGAGCTGGGATGCGACGATTCTCTCCAAAACCTTGCTAACAAATGGCAGGTTGGCGATAGGGCGATAATTGCCAAAGTCATTCGGATCAAGATTGGGCTTTTTCAACAGAGGAAGAACTAGTGATGATTTGAATGATTCAGGGACAACACCTGTTGTGAGTGATGAATTGATAATGTTTATGAGAAGCGGTAGAAGTTCATCAATACAGTCTTTGAGCAACCAAGTTGGAAGAGGATCAAGACTGCAGAACTTCGGTGGTAATGACTTGATGAGATGGCGAAGTTGAACTTCAGTCACTGGAGTAAACTCACTCAGTTTGCAATTCAAAGAGCCCACAGGATGTTGTTGATCACTAGGAACGTCAGGTGCAAAAGAGGACACAATATCACTGATCCTCTTGCTAAAGAATTCACTGAATTTGTTGGCGAGATCAGAAGCAGATGAGTGTTCAGGATAAATGGAGGACTGAGAGGGGGTGGTGAGTTTCTGTACAATACTAAATAGCTGTTTGGAGTCGGCGTTAGCGATTTCAGATCTAAAGTATTTTGATTTGGCATCAGTGAGGAGATTGTAGTAAGTTTCGCATTCTTGACGATATAATGTCTTATCAACCTGCAGGCCAGACTTCATCATTCGACGTTCTGCGCGTCGCCTCAGTCGCCGTGCCTCCCTAATTTCAGCAGAGAACCAGGGAGCTTTTGGTCTAACTGTAACAGTCACAGTCTGCAGAGGGGCGTGCTTGTCCATCAGTTTACCAAGACAGTCGTTATACAGATAAGCAGCCTCAGATGGGCAAGAGGGAAATTGAATGGAATCTAAGACATCTTTAACATCCAGACTAAAAGATTTAGGGTCAATGTTAGAAAGTTTCCTGAAAGTCACTTTCTTCTTGGGGTTTTGGGGCCCTTTGAGATTAATAATACATATAATAGCAGAGTGATCAGATGGCAGAGATGGTAAAATGCTATGCTGGGAGATAATATCTTCCGAATTTCTACTAAGGATAAGGTCGAGTGTATGACCAGCCTTGTGTGTAGGCCCGTTGATGTGTTGTTTGAATCCAAGGGCTTCCACTCCATTAAGAAAAGATCTAGCAAAATTGTCTGAAGAATCATCCACGTGAATATTAAAGTCACCAAGAAGAATAGGAGGATGAACATCCACAGCAGCACTTTCCAGAAGAGTGAGAAACTTTCCAGAAGAGTGAGAAACTCTTCAAGAAAATCACCACTTGAAAAAGTGTGCCGGGAGGATTGGGGTGGGCGGTAAATGCAATACAGTTTAACAGGAGATGATGGGGTAAGATGGACGGTTAGATCCAAAAATTCAAATGAGGAACAATTGAAGGTTTCATTTACAACACAGCGTGCTGTGGACCTGTAGAGGACACATATACCTCCTCCCCTAGTCTTCCTGGGACGATTGATAATGTTGTAATTTGGAAGGGACAATTTCAACTGCGCAATAGTAGGGTCATCTCTGTGATCACCTGAAAACCAAGACTCAGTGATAACTAATACATCAATATCATTATCTATGATCAAAGAAGTCACTACATCAATCTTGTTTGTCAAGGATCGTGCATTCCATAAACCTAAACGAGTACCAGTAGGCCTCGAAGGAAGGGGATGCGGCCTTGAGACCATACGCCTGTGTCCGCGATGAGTAGGACCATGTCGGCGGATACCAAGGTCACAAATCCTTTTCCAAACAGTCAGAGGAAGATGATGAGAAGGCTTCCTATCTAACTGATGGAGAGTAAGAACATCATATTGAATACGATCTGACTGTGAACTGTTACAATATTCATTAAATTTAAATGAATCAACATCATAGCGTGGGCCTGGATTCATATGAATATCACCTGATAGTAAAATGGCTAACTGAAAACAGGCACTTGTATTGCTATAGTAAGCAATAGGCCTACTACAGTACTTCAGATGCCTGTATACAGGAATAACAGAACATGAATAGGTAACTCTGGCATCAGAAGGCAGAGTGAATACATGGTTAATATTCAAAAGAAATACAATCAATGATACACAAAAGAAGAACCTAAGGAACTTAATCCCCTCCATTGTAGATGGAATGTCACTACTGTCTGTGATTAAAGAGGCAGAAGTGAAGTACAAACTGAACTGCCTGAACAATAAGTAAAATAGACAGTGAATAGAGGCATGAGTGTAACACAGGACACTGAAAATGGCAGTGTTGAGCAAGTTCAGATATGGTACATAAAATACAACTTCTCAATACTGAGCTTACTCACCAAAATATTGAATAAAAAAAGGTCTAGCAAGATCCTTGACATATACAGAATGCAGTGTTAACAACTAAATTCAAGATAACCTCAAAATAAGGCAAAAAATCAACAAAATGAACAGGCGCACAAAAAAAAAAAAAAAAAAAAAAAAAAAAAAAAAAAAAAAAAAAAAAAAAAAAAAAAAAAAAAAAAAAAAAAAAAAAAAAAACATTCATAATTGTCTAGGAAGTATATATAGATTATTGTCTTCACCATCGATGAATCAGGAAAGAGCACAGTAAACATAAGAAACGTACAACTTAATAAAATAAATGATACTTTTGGCTTCCCATACTTAAACCACAACTTTAAACCTGAGTCTAAGTTACACCTAACTTCAGAATATGGGCCAATGTTTCAGAATCTTCCCTTCTCTTCTTATCTCTCTCTCTCTCTCTCTCTCTCTCTCACACCCTCTCTCTCTCTATATATATATATTATATAAATCTCCATCCTTTTGCCTCCCCCTCTCAGTGTTCCTGTACTTAGTGCTCTCTCTTTTTAACTTTTATCTTTCCCCCCACCCCTGTCTATCTCCCCCTCTCCCCCATTCTCTCCATATGAAAATCACTTTTTACCTTATTGTATTCTCACTTCCTCAGGGGTGTGAGAGTTCAGATTTTTAGCTGATTTCAGATTTTTTTTGTTTTGATTATCAGCTTAATTTCAGCTTATTTTTGGCTTTCCTCTGTACAAGAACTACTGGAGCTCTTTCTATTTCAGACTTTTTTTCAACAATCTTCAGCTTTTTTCAGATCTTTTTATTTGTGACCACTCACACCCCTGCTTCCTCTATCGTTATGCAACCTGAACTAATTCATCTAATTAATTCAATCAATAACACATGTATAACTTTGGATTTTATATGTTATCCTCTTTTTCCCCCTTCAGAGTTCCACACAATGGAGTTTGTTGACTTCATACGCATCCCAAAGGTGGATGACGTTGTTCTCCATCGCCATGGTTACCGGCCAGTATGCGGTACACTCTGTCTCACTGGACACCACATGATTCTTTCATCTCGGCAAACAAATTCAGAAGAATTATGGGTAATTTATATATTTGTATACTCTTTACAAAATCGTCAGTATATCCAGTTGATTTACAAACATTAAATGGTAATCGAATTTGCATCTTAAGCACCAGCACTTTTGAATTCTCTGTTCTTAGCAATAAAAGGAATATCTTCCCTTTCTCAGTTAAAGAGTACTTTAAAGACCCACCTTTTTAATTCCTAATATAATATGTACATGTACATGTAACTACATGTATGCTATTTTGTTATAGATTTATAAATACTGTAAACTCTTTATTATTGCTGTACATGCATGTACATGTAGCTCTTGTAGATTGTAAGTTCAATTTATTTTATGTTATTGTAAAGCACATAGAGAATTCAGAATTGATTATTATGTGCTTAATATTCTAACATTATTATCATTACTCATCATGTTTATATAATATATATATATACATGTATGCATAATGTATATATTATATTAAACATTTTCATTTTGTTTCTAAACTCCAAAAGAAGGTTTTATATTTCATCTATTGTATTATGAAATTCATGTTATGTTGCATTATTGTTCCTATGTGAACATTTTACGTTTGCCCTTCCCTTTCCCACGCAAAAACTAATAATACCGGTAATAATAATAATAATAGTATTATAGTAATGATAATAATGATGATGATAATAATGATAATAATAATTATAGTAGTAATATCATAGTAATAATAATAATAATATTTAGATGATAATGATAATAATGATAATGATAATGGAGCGTGTGGAGCATTGTGGCCCAGTGGATTAGTCTCCGGCCTTTGAAACAGAGGGTCGTGGGTTCAAATCCCAGGCATGGCATAGTTTCCTTCAGCAAGAAATTAATCCACATTGTGCTGCACTCAACCCAGGTGAGGTGAAAGGGTACCTGGCAGGCTACAGCCCGGGTAATAATATCCAAGTCCTTTGGAAGCGCATAAAGACGTTATTCATAATGAGTTATGGGCTATACAAGAACTTATTATTATTATTATTATTATAATGATAATAATTATAATAATTGTAATAATAATAAGATATAATAAAATGTAAAATCAAAGGGAAAAGAACTTGCATGTCCATTGATGACAGATCATTCTTTCACTGAATAGAAAAGATACATGTATACACTCTACAATGTACACAAGTATTTGGATGCATGTATTTGTGTCATTGATGTGAACATCATTTCTCTTTAAAGTTTAAGACACACATGTGCACATTTATCAACTTTGTTTCATAATTCAGTTTCACTGTATATTGTTAGCTTCCTCCTTTAAACCACTTTTAGTTTAATAAATGTAGTTTCTATTGTACAAAGTAGGTAATTTGCAATAGACTGCATCTTTTCTTGCTTCCTTTCCTCTCATTTCTCTCTCTGTCTGTCTCTCTCTCTCTGTCTGTCTCTCTCTGTGTCTCTCCCTCTCCCTATACTCTCTGGCCCGTATTCTGAAGTCAGGTTTAATTTAAACTCGGGTTTAAAGTTGTGGTTTAAGTATGGATAGCCAATTGTTACATAAATCACTAATGATAGAGATATCATATTTCAGCTCATTTGGCTCTCAAATCCTTCATAATTGTCTATGAAGTATAAATAGATGATTGTCTTCCCCATCGATGAATCAGGAAAGAGCACAGAAAACATTTTTTAAGAAACATACAACTTAATAAAAATGTTGACACTTTTGGCTTTCCATAATTATAGCACAGAGTTAGACCATGGTCTCTAAAGTTGAACCCGACTTCAGAGTACAAGCCTCTGTCTTTTCCTTCCTGATAATGATATTTTTATGATGATAATATTTATAATGGTAACAATGAATGAATGATAATGATGGTCTCAATTAAGATAGCATGTATATATTAATGAGTGAAGAATATGATGATGATGATGATTGTGATAATAATATTGATGACGATGACGAGACCTGGGGTGCGTTTCATCAATATTTACATCCGACAAGTTGTCAGATCTGACATCTTTCCATGATTTTGATTGGCTGAGAGGCACTGTTCCTATGGTAACTGTCGGATAAAATGGGACTTGTCGGATAAAACGTCCGACAAGTCCTTTCATGAAACGCCCCCCTGGTTCTTGAGTCCAAATCAAAGTCACATGTCCAAGTGATGATACTGATGATGATTATGATGATTTATGATGATGATGGTCATTATAAGGATCGTGATAGAAATTTGATCATGATGAAAATAATGATAACTCTATCCAATTTCCTGTGGAAACCTTGTCATGCCTGTATTTAAACCTAGATATGAATGGGTTAATAAGGACTAGAATGGTCTCCCAGAGGTTGGCAGCTCTGACTGAGGGCAGGGAAGTGGCAACCTAAGCCAATGTCAGCCGTATGATAGTATTTTGACCGCGCATGTCCTCTTAAAAGAATATGATGAAAATGTCCTTCTAATTGTCATTATACATGTAACTTGCAGCTCCTTCATAACAACGTGGACAGCTTGGAGAAGAAGTTTGTGGGTTGCACTGGTCAGCTGACGGTCAAATGCAAGGACTTTGGCATTATCCGACTGGACATTGTTGGGATGGATGAATGCCTAAAGGTAGCAGAGACTATTGAATCTCTTTCTAGTCTTGGTAAGTATTGTTTTACTTTGTTTCTTTCATCAGACCAGTATGTAGTGTCAAATGACCTCTTTACATGTACATCCATGGATATTTCAGAAAAAAAACTCCTCAGAAAAGTAATTTGGTACACTAATGGTGTGTTGCGAAAAGTTAGGACCATGAATTTTATTTTACTATCATATAAAAAAATAGTGTGTTTTATTCAATAAATAATTATTCATCTGAGTTGTTTTGAAAGTCAACTCTGCTGCAATATATTATTGAATCATGTATGAAAGGAATGGTCCAGTCTGGAAATATTTATATCTCAATAAATAGAGTAAAATTCACAGAGTAAAATGCTGAAAATTTGATCAAAATCGGATAACAAATAACAAAGTTATTGAATTTCAAAGATTTGTATTGTTCTGGTGAAACAGTTCTAGGCATGTCGTCATGAATATTCATTAGGTGGGTAGATGATGTCACATCCCCTCTTGTTCTTTTGTATTTTATTTAATATATGAAATTAGGTTTATTCAAAATGTTTCTACTAAGAACTAAAACAACTGATTAAAGATAAATGCCAGTTGCGGTAACGATCTCAAAATGACTTTTTACAGAATCTAATATAATGACCACCCAAGTGTCTGTTTATATGAATAAAAAATATGTGCCGAAGGATTCTGGAAGAAATTGTGTAATTGCTGAGAAATAAGCAAAATAAGCGCAGATTAGCGCACTTCCGTCAGGTCTTTATTCCAGCAATATAATATACATGTACACTGTCCCATGTGTGCCTATCTGTGTTTGCGATCTTCAGTGTGATTGTTTTTCAGCTTAGATTTTATGATTTTACAAAGTTCAGTTTATGTAACTGTACAAGATCTAGATCGACGATGATATTACTTAACCTTGGTTTTACAGACTTTCTCACAAAATCATTGTTTTACTGCAACTACTGTCATTTAGCTTTAAGTGCATTTAGTTATTTATTGCCGCAACTTATTTCATCATAATGGAGACACATCATTTACACAATTCATGTAAGAAAAAATGAAACAATTATGATTTCATGTAATGACATAAGAAAGAGGAAAGTGGGGATATGACATCATCAGCCCACCAAATGAATATTTACAACGATGTGCATACATGTATAACTGATTTCACAAATATTGATAAACTTTAAAATGCAATAATTTTGTTATCTGTTATCCGATTTTCATGAAATTTTTAGCATTTTGCTTTAGGAATTTTACTCTATTTTTATTTAGATCTAAATATTTTTGAGCCTGGACCACCCCTTTAAATGCAGGCAAGACTGACATAGGTGTGCTACTTGTTTCAACGAGAAATTCAATTTGGGGTTGCTATATACATGTAGTTAAAATCGAGATTTGCAATTGATTATAATACTATATTTTCTTACTACACCTGGGGCCCGTCTTACATAGAGTTGAGATTGATCCGATCAATCGCAACTATGGAAAGCCAGCAAAGTCAGCATATGAAATGCATGTTTGTTCAAAAAAATTTCGAGATATGAATGTACATCCATATTAAGTCATTGATTTCTTGACAATTTTGTGTGTTTTCCTTTGTTTACAAAGGACATTTTGCAGATTTCCTGTAGAAAAAATTATGACACTGATGGATTTCCATAGAGTTACGATTGATTGGATCAATTGTAACTCCTTGTAAGACAGGGCCCCGGTTAGATTTGTCACTCACAACGTGATAGAGGATTCTCATGACTAGACCTTTGAACTTTTTGTGACCTATGTTTCGCTTTCGCAGAGCCAGTGACGTTAACTTATCCGTTCTTCTACCGAAGTACGTTTGATGAACTGGAGGATGGCTGGCATGCCTTCTTACCAGAGAACGAGTTTGCGAGGCTTGCGAGTGATGACTGGAGAATCAGTTATGTGAATAAGAACTTCCAGGTAGAGTTTCTTAGATAAGCTCCTCTTGATTTGTCTCCCATCTATTTTTTTTTTTTTTTTTTGGTGAGTTATTCCACATGCACTGTTGAGACTGTGTCTGTCTATACCACATCACAAAAACCACAAAGGAGGCGTATCCTAAAGTAAGCTTCCCTTTAATATCTTTCAATACTTGGAAGTATCTCAGTAGTGGTGCTAGCTTGCAGCATATATTCAACAACTGTGTGTGAATCCTTCAGTTTTGTATTAAAAAACAAAGAAAACTCGGGATCGGCCAAGGTCGATGTACCTTCGAATTGCCTTGTTTTAGCTGTGCCCTTTGACCTTGACATACTCTAGTTCCCTCCGTGTTTCTCTAACTCTTTCCCTCCTAAATCAGTGCCTTTTAAAGCACTTTGTTTATTAACCCTCAGATCTGTCCAAGCTATCCTCCCGCTGTGATAGTGCCCAAGTCAATAGACGATGATGCGTTGGTGCAATCAGCCGCATTCCGTTCTGGAGGAAGGTTCCCTGTTCTCAGCTACATGCATACTGCCCAGAAAGTAAGTTTTTAGACCAGTTTTACCATCAATTCCATGATCAATTTTACAATCAGCTGCATATATTCAATAAATTTTGCTTCTTGAAATTTAATTTGCAAATTTGTTTCCTGCTTGAAAGGTATATTTATAATTTAGAACATAATTAATAGCTCATTGATCACAAGCTCCCAAATCAATCAAGAATTTGTGTGATTTAAGACTGTAAATATTACATTACAAAAAATATGAATAGCTCTGCAAAGAGATGTGATAACAAATTTCCTGCTCATACACTATTTGTTTATTGAATTCACTTTGTTTATATAGTTTATGGTGTGCTTCTTTTTCTTGCCCCTGAATTGTAATTGTTTAAGAATTATGTGAATTTACATGTTCATCCGGAAATCTGTGAAATCTTTCAGTTTTTTATCTTGCTGAAACCTAGGGATGTTAATATGCCCTACCGAATCATGTTTATATTCTACAGATAGAACCCAAAGCAAGTAGAGGAGTTAAGGTAACAGAATGTTGTTATTAAGGTGTCTTCCTATCAATCCATTTGGGACTTTTTGATTTGCTTTCACTAGTGGACAGCTCAGTAATTATGCAGTTCATAATAGAGTAACAAAGTGATGATGTCGCAATATTTTCTTTTTGTGTTTGCAGCATTTTCTGTACCATTCCTGCAAAACTTTGGGTTGGGAAGGTATCTTGTCATGCTCTTCCGAAATATTGTATAAAAAATGCTGAAATATGGAAAACTTACAAGGAAAATTGATGGATGTCACACTCCAATACTCTATTGGCTGCTTTGAATTGTGACAAGCAACATGGATTTCACCCAAATCACTCATTTCGCCAGAACTTACAGTAGGAGGGATAGTTTATCAAGTTTGAAACTAAATTTAAGGTTTTCAGAAATGGAAAATACAATTTTTGGAAACAGAAAATCACTGGCCCTACCAGGCAACAAATTGATTCTTATTTTTCATTTATTACTTATATATTTTAATTTTTTATTCATTTTTTTTTGGGGGGGGGGGTGGTGGAAGGAGGGCTACCTTTTACAACTGATTGCTGAAATCCGTAACATTTGATAAGCTTTGAATGGGGAATATTGGGGACTCTCTTTTTTCAATTTTAAGGGCTCTTTTTGGCATTTCAAGGCTACATTATCACCCAAAGCCGCCATGTAATTTTTTTACCTGGTCCCTACAACGGATGCTTGCGCAGCTCTGTGTTATGAGAAGCCTCATTCCACTGTCTATGAGGACAAAGCAGAGTGTCGTGAATCCATGTATGTAGAAGTCCAATAGTGAAAGTGCATTTCGAAAGTCCCTGTTGCAAAACTTGTGAATAATATGTGTATTCCTAAACCAACTACATATCACTTCACATAATGTACATGCAAGTATCCAACACTTCACTGTACCAACGGTTGATTCATAAAACCATTCAACATTCAAGCTACAGGTTGCAAAATTTAGAACTTTCTTGAAGATGTACTAAAATGGATATTTTTTCTTCACTCCACCTCATATTGTTCATTTTATTATTCTCATTTTATTAATTTTATTGATGTCACCTTGTAAGTTTAAACTGATTTATATGTCATGTACATGTAATCAATCATTTTATTGTTTTTGTTATTAATACCATTTTTTTTTTCATCCTGAATCTGATTTATTTGCTTTCATTTCATGTACGGATGCATGTAATTATGGTTGTTAGTATGGTAGTATAATAATGATGATTATGGTAATGAGAATGATAATAATAATATTAATAATGATAATAATAATGATAATAACAATTTTGTTGATAATAATCCTCTTTTATACATTTGAACGACATCTCTAAGTTCTTTACAGATGTACATGTATATCATATTGTTTCACAAAACTCACTAATGTCAGCAAATGTGTAGTAACTAGCGTACTAGGATGATCCTGCGCCAATGAATGTTTTTAACAGAAATATGGCGCAATACAATGTTGTGGATCATCATCATCATCATATTATTATTACCCTGGTCATCGGATCCTGACATGCTCGCACACAATGTACACTGGACTATTCACTTTCTTCACTCCCTTGAAAAAGATGCTAGAATATGAATTAAGATTCGTCTTGTCCATTGGCTTAGTTTCTGAATTAATCTTCATTGTCATTTTCAAAATTAAATTCATAAACATGTACATAATGGCCCGAATTCACAAAGGTGGTTTTGAAAACCCAACGGTTGAATCCATGGTTTATGCTGATTTCCTGTATAAATTAAGCTTAATTTGGCGCGTATCGGGCGCGTGTACAAAAGATGTCCAACGCTGAAGCGCGCTTTTGTCACAGTGCGCCAAATTGACGCCAGTTACCATGGTTAGGTACGCTGTTTTATTCATGAGTCCACTGTTTGAAGAGTGGACTCATGAATAAAAACAATCGACTCATGAATAAAATATCTTGGATAACCATGGTAACAAGGCTGGCATCAATTTGGCGCACTGTGACAAAAGCACGCATCAGCGTTAGACATTTTTTATACATGCGCCCGATACGTGCTCAATTAAGCGTAATTTATACAGAAAATCTGCATAAAGCATGGACTCAACCGTGGGTTTTAAAAACCATATTTGTGAATGTGGGCCAAAGTGTTTTGTTTCATAATTCCTGTTGGTACATGCACATGTACAATGAAATACATGTACATGCATGACCAACATCCAAAGAACATTGTAACTCAAATATTCATTAAACAATGATTGATGTGATTCACATGTACATGTTAATATATCTACATGTAAATTGGACTTTAATAAGCAAATATGAGCTTCAAAACCAATTTGGGCCAACATACTGTTCATGTAAACACCAAATATTTTTTAATCAAGTTTAAACAATTCTTTTTTAGATTTATATGACGTTTTCCCACCCCTCCCCCCCAAACCCCCCCAAACGCAAGCCAAAAATCAATCGCAAATCCCGAATGCGCGCCGTTGATTGGTTGAAAATCAAGATGCGCATGATTTTCAGAGTTGCGGTTGATTGCAACTCTTTCTGCAACGGGCCCCAGTACAGTGGTCATACACATACCTGTGCATTCCTTTTTTTCTAGACTGTATGTATTTATACAGCAGTTAATAATGGTATAATTTTTCATCACTGTAACCAAAACTGAAATCAGATTCAAAGGAGGGTACCCTCCCCCCCTAAAAAACCCTATCATTGATAGATGTACTCTGTATTATCGTCTTGAGTCTGACAACTAAAATGGCATATTCATACAGGCTCATGCATATTGTGCATGTATTCAATTCACAGTACAGTGCGCCATCTATTGGTATAATGCTCTCACGATCACCCATTATTATCATCTTTTACCCCTTTCATAAACCCAATTATGCGGATAATAGCCGCATAATTTGGTTGTAAAATCGGAGCGGGACTAGAGTTATCCGCATTATTTTGATGCTGCAATTATCCGCATAATAGTGGCATCGGGACCAGATTTTGACTTTGTGAATGCATTTCCAAGGTAATGCGGGTAATTGCCATGGTGCGGTCACAAGGTCACCCTTTTCCAACACAACCGCATCGGAGGGGGTGTGTGCAGTTGCCATGACAATTATCAGCCTTTTTCAGGTCGGGCGCTCGTAAAAAATAGTGTGGATTATTTTCAGAGTTTGAGGATGGGTTTATGAAAGGGATATTTGATTGGTAATTGTTTTTTCAGACGGTTATCCTACGAAGTAGTCAGCCACTGACCGGGACCAACACAAAACGATGCAAGGATGATGAGAGATTGTTAAACGCTGCCCTCAGTGTTGGAAAGAGGGGATACATCATCGATACAAGGTCATTGAATGGCGCTATGGCCGCGAGGACCAAAGGTCAGAAAATTACAGGAGTACTCGGGGCTGAAAAGTGATTTGTACAGGCCAGGGAGAGAGGGATAGTGACTAATAAAAAAAAAAGAACGAAGTAAAATAATTTCAAGGCTTCTTTTAATTGAATATACATGAAAACAGATACATGGGGATATGCTCAATGTCACAAATATGCAGGGGGGGGGGGCTGAAAATGTAATATCTCCACATTCCTCTTGTTATGTTATTACACGAAATCATAATTATTTCGTATTTTCAAACAATTGTGCACGATATATATCTCCCTTGTAACAAAATAATTTGCAGGAATGATTATCATATACATTAAATTTAGTAGTCATTCAACATGTTTTTCATATTTTTCTTGAAGGACGGAATTTGAATGAATATAATTTCAGAAAATTTGATAAGAAAGAAGTGGGGATATGATATCATTAACTGGCTCAATGCATATTCATAAAGACACGCATTGAACTATTTCACAGAAATAATGCAAAACTTTAAAATGTTGTGACTTGATATTCACTGTTCGATTTTGATGAAATATTTAAGGTTTTTTTTTTGTTTGATCCTACTTTTTCTGTTGAAATTGTATTATGTTCAGTGTGGAGTACTACTCCTTCACAATATAATGTTTAATGTTCCTTTCTTACCAGTGGCAACCTGATGAGCATCGATAGGATATCTGGGGCCCGTTGCAGAAAGAGTTGCGTTTAAACGCAAGCCAAAAAATCAATCTCAAGTCCCAAATGCGTGCTGTTGATTGGTTGAAAATCCAGTTGCGCATGATTTTTAGCGTTGCAATTGATTGCAACTCTTTCTGCAACGGGCCCCAGAAGAGAAGACCTGGATCCCGTCTTACAAATAGTTACGATTGATCCAATAAATCGTAATTCTATGGAAATCCATTAGTGTCATAATTTTTTCTACAGGAAATTTGCAAAATGTCCTTTGTAAACGAAGGAGAACACAGTCACCAAATTGTCAAGAAATCAATGAATTCATAGATATACATTCATATCTAGAACAAATTTCAAACAAACATGCATTTTATATGTTGACTTTGCCGGCTTTCCATAGTTGCGATTGATTGGATAAATCGCAACTCTTTGTAAGATGGGGCCCTGTTCTTTCCATTGATTTAAGCAATTAGACAGACAAAATACACTTAAATTAACTAAGTTTGAAGCTAACCAAACTTATTTTTTTATTTTATTTTATTTTTGTTTTTTGGGGGGAAAGGGAGATTTTGTCCACTCCTGTGAACTTTCTCAAGCCAATTGATCAGTCACATAGTTTGCTGCCTGTAGTGGTGTGCACCTCCCTATTTTCTTATCACTTGACTGAAGATTGGAAACAATATATACCCAGAGTCTCTATTCAGTATTGGATTAATTCTTTTTATATACTTGAATGTCTTCTCCAAAGCGTCTCATTCATATAATAATACTATGTCATTAAACCAGCCCATTTCCCTCAAACTCTACTAAACATAATTATTTTCTTCAAAGTTTGAGGTACATGTATGCAGACTTGTCCCCTTATGAAAGTTATGAAAATCCTTTTTCTTTTCTTCTTTAAAAAAAAATTCTTGTTCAGGTGGTGGTTTTGAGACAGAAGTGAATTATCCCCAATGGAGGCGTGTCAATAAGCCTCTTGATAAACCCAGTATCCTACAAGAATCTCTCTGTAAACTACTTGAAGGTAAGATATACATGAAAGGAAAGCCATCACCATATTAAATTCATTTTTAAACAGATTCCAATTCATTACAATTTCCATGAAACTTGGTATTGTTAGGTTACTTTAATAACAAAATGTCTAGCAAAAATCACAAGTTTTGTCTCACCTGCATAGCAGAGTGAGACTATAGGTGCCGCTTTTCCGACGGCGGCGGTGTCAACATCAAATCGTAACCGAAGGTTAAGCTTTTGAAATGACAGCATAACTTTAGAGTATATGGACCTAGTTCATGAAACTTGGACACTATCAAGTATTACTGAACATCCTGCCTAGGTTTCAGGTCACAAGACCAAGGTCAAAGGTTATTTAGGGTCAATGAACATTGGCCAAGTTAGGGGTATTTGTTGAATTACCATGATAACTTTCATGTTTATAGATCTGATTCCTAAAACTTGGACATAAGAGTCATCAAACATCACGGAAGTTTCAGGTCATATGACCAAGGTCAAAGGTCATTAAGGTCAATGAACTTTGGCCATGTTGGAGGTTATTATTATTAAATTGCTGTCATAACTTTCAAAGTTTATAATGGATATAGTTTATGAATTGTGGACATAGGGGTAATCAAGTATCACTAACAAGTCTAGGCCACATTATCAAGGTCAAATGCCATTTAGGGTCAATGAACGTAGTATTGTATCATTATATCAATGGTGTTTTTTGTGAATAATTATTTTATAGTAGTGTTCAAAGTCAGCACTGCTGCTATATTGAATGCAGGTGAGGCTGCCAGAGGCGCTCCACTTGTTCCTCATTGCCCTCTATCAAAGAAAAACATGCTTATTTTTCATTAAAAAAAAATATTGGAGCATAAAATTGGTTGAGACCGTGCCAATGTATCAATGTATGTAATTGAGATTTTTGGGACACAATTCAGATCGAAATATTTATGTCCGAGGCCAAACTTTAACGTCACCAACCGAAAGACGTGGCCAGGG
Source organism: Lytechinus pictus (assembly GCF_037042905.1). Classification (NCBI taxonomy): domain Eukaryota; kingdom Metazoa; phylum Echinodermata; class Echinoidea; order Temnopleuroida; family Toxopneustidae; genus Lytechinus; species Lytechinus pictus. Next base: position 8,020,650 of record NC_087253.1, read on the forward strand.
CTTGATCCTTTAACCTCTGCATCAATTTGTAGGGGAACAGTTGGATTGCATGCACATGCCATAACACCTGATAGTTTTCACAGATTTCACAACTGAATTTTACAGTTGCGGAAGTGGTTTATACGGTACACCACGTGTAACGTCCCCGGAGGACTGAGATAAAATTGGATGGAAAAATAAGTGAAAAGGAACAGGAGTCCTTCCAGGACTTTACTCGTGGAAAACGTTAACCACTTCCGCGATTGTTCATGCCACCGTGCAAATTTTCAAGCATCAAATTTCACAGATTTTTTTACCACCATTATTCCGTTTCACTCCCAGCATGCATGGACAATGGATGCTCTGCCGACAAATGGATCAGTCGTCTTACAAACTGCGGCTGGTTACACCATGTTAAGGAGACGCTCACCACAGCCTGCTTAGTTGCACAGTGTGTTGATAGAGAGAGTAAGTACTTGTAGATACTCTACGGATACGAATACATTAGAAATTGATCAAGCGCCCTCTAAGGTCTGTTTGGTACGTTTCAATCCTGTGTGTTACGATTGGTACGTTTCAATCCTGCATGTGTTACTAGTATGCAGTTGATGCATCTTTTCATTGTAAAAATTATTTATCAAGAAATGTACTTTGATGATTTGTGTAACATGAATATATCAATAAATAAATAAATTAATTAATAAAGGTCTTAAACTGACAAACTGGTTAGTTACATCACGTGAAGGAGACGCTTACTATGGCCTGCGTAAGAGCACAGTGTGTTGATAGAGACAGTAAGTAATAATGAATGGACATATGCATTAAATCTTCATCTAGCGCCCTCTAAGGTCAAGACCTTAATCTGAAAAACTGGTTGGTTACATCATGCAAAGGAGACGCTCACTACAGCCTGCGTAGTAGCGCAGTGTCTTTATAAGAGAGAGCAAGTAGATACTGTACAGGCACCAATTAATTATATATTGATCTATAACCCTCATAGTTCAAGATCTTAATTTGTTCATTGTGGTTGGTTACATCAAGCTGGCAATAATTACAGCCTGCATAGTAGTGCTGGGTGTTGAGAGACAGAGTAAGCGTGTAGATTTCTGGCGCAGCGCAATAAGAGAAAAATATTTAGTGCCCTCGTAAGTTAGTATACTTCATACTTTCTTGCTCAATATTCCTCCGCTGAAATATCAGACTTCCCGAAAGTCAGTAAAATATTCTGGAGTAATTACTTGGAATGCAATACCAGTAGATCGTATGAAAATGTCCCCATCTATTGCTTCATTTTAACAAAAGTAGAAAAAAACCTCTCATGAAGGAATCTTAAGGCGACCGCACACCTTACGATTGGTCTGCGACCCGATTTCAGAATAAAATGTACTGTAGTAGAATTTGATGCTACATGTAATACTGAGACTTTGAATATCTTACTGTGTAATGTTCTAAACCATTACGAATACCTGTGTTCAAATCTGTGACTGTGCTATCATCCTTCTTAGAATAAAATAGCAGTCGTACAATTGCCTACGATTTGAAACTAATTTGGCCTTTACTCTAAAATAAAGGCTTGTAATCTTTCAAAATGGTTATATCCGTGTTATTTTAATTAATTTTAATTTCAAATAAAATGATAAGTTCCATTCACTTTTTAAGAAAATGAGCAAAATGCGATTTGTTCCAAAATCGGATTGCGAACAGTCGTACATGTACATGTATGGTGTGCGCTGGCCTTTAAGTAAACTGTTATAGTAACTAGTTATGCATACAATTTTCCCATCAAAATTGCACATATATTACCCCCCCCCCCGTCATCTCTCTATTTATTTTGTATAATCCACTATGGTATTGGAGCCCAGCCTATGAAAGGCCAATGGCCTCTGCTTACTCCCCATGCTCTTTGTATTTATAATGCCATCTACTGTATATTGATTGTAAAAATTGTTTTTTATGATAATTGGAAATAAATAAATGAAATGAAATAAACTGTTGGTTGGTTACAAAAGATTCTGAATACAGACTTGCTAGTTAACTGTACTACTTCCAAAGTAATACACTGTATGTATGAACTAATTGATTTCTTGATTTACATACATGTATTGTTCTCATGTTTTAAATGTTCCCCTTTGTGATATCAGTTTGCTCCTCTAAATTTAGGGTTCACTTGGGATGTTATCTTTCTTATACAATGTATATGTTTTTTTTTTGGTCTCAGATTCTGCTGTTCTTGTTCATGGGTCAGAAGGTCTGGATGCGAGTCTACAGGTGACCTCGTTGGCTCAGGTTATTCTCGATTTAGACTGCAGAACAGTGAGGGGGTGAGTACCGGTGTAGATAAGATGATAGGGGTGGTGTTTACGATAGTGATGATGATGATGATGATGATGATGATGATGATGATGATGATGATGATGATGATGATGATGATGATAGGGATGATTATGATGATGATGATGATGAAGATAGGGATGATTATGATGATTGTGATAGGTGATAATGATTATGATGATAATGGTAGTGATGGTGAAGACGATAATGTTCTTGATGATGATGATGGTTATTGTGGGTTCAAATCCCACCGCAGCACTAGCGTCCTTTGGCAAGGCGTTTATCTACATTTGCCACTCTCGACCCAGGTGTAGTAAATGGGTATCCGGTAGGAAGGAATTCCTTGAATGCTCGAGCGCCCGATCAGGGTAGCCGTGCTAAAGCCGGGGTAATAGTATGCAGCGCTTAGAAACATTTGTATTAAGTGCTATATAAATGTTGCATCATTATTATTATTGTAATAGCCTAAAACTAATGATAATGAATATAAATTATGGGGGTGATAATGATGGCAGTAATTATGATAATGATGATGTTGATGATGAGGATGATAATAGCCTAAAAGCAATGATAATGAATACAAATTACAGTGGTGATGATGAGAGTGGTGGTGATTGTTATGATTATAATTTGATTATCATCATCATCATGTTTGAGTGATTTGCTGAGGATGAGGAGAATGAGGGAAACAGAATGAAAGAAGAAGATGAAGAAAGAGACGAAGAACAAAGATAGAGATGAAGAAGAGAAGAAAAGCAAGAATAAGGAGAATGAGAAGAAGGAGAAGAAGATGAAGAAAAGGACAAAGAAGGAAGAAGGGGAGGAAAAGGGGGAACATTGGTGGTGGTAGTGATAATGACAATGATGAGAGCAGCATTGATAAGAGGGAGGGGAAGGAACACTAACCAAATACTTCTTTCATTCTTATTACAGCTTTGAAGCTCTCATCGAGAGAGAATGGATCCAAGCTGGCCATCCGTTCCTCAGCAGATGTTCCAAATCAGTCTTCTCTCAGAGCAAGAACAAATACGCTGGTCCGGTGTTTCTTCTCTTCTTAGACTGTGTCTGGCAGGTACATGTACACTATCATTACATCCATATGGTTATTTTAACCTGTAACTCATTTCTACCAATATCTATACCTGTTGCCATCTTGAACTGGGTGACTCCTGTACAAAGTCTACATGAATCACATAATTCATTAATCAACAGGTTAACCCATTGTCTAATGGAACCGAGTGATCACTGTACAAAGTCTATGTAAATCACAGAATTCAGTAGTCTACGGGTTGTATTTTGTATCTTAGACATAGTATTCAAAAGTGAGGTAATGAAAAAAAAAGTGTTTTGAGTCGCCAGCTACCCAATTTGAAGAATGAAAGCTGATTAAGGCCATGGTAATAATGTCCAAATCCTCTGGAAGTGCTTAGAGACATGATATGCGCTATAATATAGGATTTGTATAGCGCATGTATCCACCTTGCTAGGTGCTCAAGGCGCTCCTATATTATTATTGTTATCAAGGCAGCTATAATTTGAGCATCTCACAAAACATTGGACACCATTTACATGTACATGTATTACACCCTCTTTTTTCTTTGGCTTTCATTAGATTTTCCAACAATTCCCATGCTCCTTTGAGTTCAACGAGAAATTCCTCATCATGCTGTTTGAGAATGCATACGCAAGCCAGTTCGGTAAGTATAGGGGGATGGTTCGTGGAACAAATACAGCCAAACCTGCCTAATAGGGCCACCCAGGTGAAACAGTAAAAGTGGCCACTAGAGACATATAGCCTAATTTTTTGCCCACTTTGTACGACTTAAGTCGCCAAGTGTGACTCACGTCACATTTTATTCACAATACACACAGAGTGCATCAAGTCTAATATATATACTCATAAAACAATAATGATGTGTGCATCGCATTTTACAGTGTACGTACACACAAAGCTATTTACAATAAACCAGTTAGCATAAAACATGCAAAACCCATCTTTAAGTTACGCATTGGAATTTTGTTTCGCAGGAGGGATTAGGTCCGTGGCGGGCAAAGAGTTGGTAGACAGGTTCTGTAACACACATTTCTTCCAAATAGAACACAATTTAGGTGGCCACCATAGACAGGTTCATATTAGAGGCAGGTGGCTGCTAAGTCAGGTTTGACTGTAGGTTCCGTGGCGTTTGCTCTGGCGACAATTGCTCCACAGTGAATCCCACACACCAATGGAATGGCCAACTTCAACCCTGGGTTTAACACTATATACCCTACCCTAAAACTAACCCTAAACCTAACATAAAACCCTATTGCACCCTAACCCTATATCTTAAGCGAAATAAAATCCGGAGCAATTGTCACTTGAGAAATGTTGTGTCACCTGACTGTAGTCAGTGAATTTCACTGATAAGTTTGCTCTGAGCCAATCAAATGCAAGGATTTCAGTGGCTTGTAACAATAATTATTTCGTGAAATGGATCCCAGATTGGTGTACAGTGCTGTTTGAAATATAGTGAACCCCACCAGAAAATGAACATATTTATAGTGCTCATGTTCTGCCATGTATTAGATAGTCATTTGTGAAGTCAGGTGATGAAACGGTACATTCAACAAAGTTTGTTTCTCTGGGCTTGCCAAACATTGCGGTGATGTTGTCTACATTCAACATTCGGCATGAAGGGGTGTAGTTTGGGATGGGGTCCACTAACTTCTGGACACAAATGTTTGTACTCCTTGGGACCCTTTTATGATAGTTGTCAACACTGACAAGTGGTCAGTATTGCTGTAGTAGCAGTCTGACACCTGGGCGTCTCAGCCAAACACAGGCAAGGAAAGGTGATAGATGAGGGGCCCATTCCATTAAAGGGATGCTCCAGGCTGAGAATAATATGATTTAAACAAATAAAGAAAAATCAGACAAGCAAAACACTGAAAATTTGATCAAAATTGGACTAGGAATAGCAAAGTTATGGCATATTCCGGTGAAGCAGTTCGAGGCATGTCTTCATGATTATTCAATGAGCAACTTGATGATGTCATATCCCCACTTGTTCTTTTGTATTTTATTATTTGAAATTAGGTTTATTCATTTTTTTTCTACCAATAACTGAAAAAATTGGATTGGCAACTGATTTAGTCCATTATTTATTAATTGTTGCAACTTATTTCATCATAAAGGAGACACAATATTCACACACTATGAAAAAAATGAAACAATTTTAATTTCATGTAATAACATAAGAAAAAGGAAAGTGGGGATGTGACATCATTAGCCCACCTAATGAGTATTCATGATGACGTGCATATAACTATTTTCACAAAATATTGCCAAATTTCAAAATTCCATAACTTTGTTATCTGTTATCCAATTTTGATGACCTTTTTAGCATTTTGCTCAGTGAATTTTACTCTACTTATTTAGATGTGAATATTTTCATCCTGGAGTAACCCTTTCAGAGTTATAACCATTTTAACTTAAGGAACTTATGGAACCTTCTTGTACCATGGTAACAGCGCTCGGCGCCAATCAGAATTGAGGTTTTCATGGTACATGTAGTTACAATAATAACACAATAATCCGATGAATGAATGTCTTTACTTTCTTCTTTCAGGTACATTTTTGTGCAATAATGAGAATGAAAGAAGAATGGCTCGAGTATCTGAGAAAACAGTTTCTCTTTGGTGAGTTCCAGTTTCATTATGATTTATGTTTCTTTCTTCCTTTTCTCCTCTTTTTATTTCCCTATTCCAACATGTCCTGATCCTCAGTCTTCTTTTCCTCTGTGATTCTCCCTCACTTCGCCTTCTGCTCCTTCTTTTTCTTTCCCCCCTGTCCTTCTTTTTCTTTTCTTTATCTTTGTCTTCTTCTCCTTCCTTTGCTCTATTTCTTTTTCTTCTACTTCTTCATCTCGTCCTTTCATTACCCGTGTCCTCCTCCTCATTATCCTCCTTATCCCCCTTGTTTTTCTCCTTCTTCTTCTTTTTCTTCTTTTTCTTCTTCTTTTTCTTCTTCTTCTCCCTCTTCTTCTTCCTCTTCTTCTACTTCTTCTTATTTATTCTTGTCTTTGTTCTTTATCTCCTTCTTCTTCCTCTTCCTCCTCTTCTTCCTCCTCCTCCTCTTCTTCTTCTTCTACTTCTTATGTATTCTTGTCTTTGTTCTCTATCTCCTTCTTCTTTTTCCTCCTCCTTGTTGTCTTCCTCCTCCATTTCTTTGACTTCTTCATATTCATTCTTTTGAAATGAAGGGCGGGGGAGGGGGATATTAGGTAGGACCACATGCATTATGCAACATAGTTTACCTCGGTCATGATATTTCCAACTGCATTTGTGCATTCCATTTATTCAAGAATATTGTGTCTCATCTTTTTTTTTTATTGCAGGACATACATCAACCGTCCTCAGATTCTCCAGACATTCTTCAATCCCCTCTACCAACCCAATCAGCAGGTCATCTGGCCTTCAGTTGCCCCACAGAGCCTGGTGAGTTAATTTATTCAATACTGTTCAACTCTTGAGTTACCATGTTTTACGTGTATGCAAACAAAAGAGAGGCTGAACGCATGACATTTGTACCGTTGCACATGTACATCTACCTCCAATATGTACCATAGGATATTTTTATTACATGACAATACGATTCTGTTCATTACACTTTAACTTTGCAGGTGCAAACTGAGTATGGCTTGCACGCTAAATGTGCACTTCCCTGCAGATGTAAGGCATGCTTGAATCACCAACTTGGTTTCACTGTTACGTTCAATCAATATGTCTTCATTTTAATTTCTTCATTGCTGTAGAAAAAAAATTGATTGTCGTATATTCACCAACTTTACAGCCATTATTGTACACAGTATTTACTGCGCCTCGCATTACATGTTGATTATTTGATTACATGCCCGTACTGCCGAAGTTTGGTGTTTGGACCGAGCGCTGTTTAATTGATAAAATTCACTATGAAAACAGCTTTTATCATACTGAATAGGGTTGTCATACTCAAGTCTCTATTTAAGTGATTTTTTTACTGTTTATCAGTCTGTTTTAGGCCTCCTGGTCAAGCCTCTATTTCTACTTACCTAAGTTGTATTGACTTTCTGTTCTAGGCGCTATGGTCAAGCCTTTACATGAGATGGACGTTGAGTGATACAGTGACCAGTATACCCACACAGGTCATCAGAGATATTAAACAGAGTGATAAAGAACTCAGGTTAAAGGTCAACGAACTAAGGAGGTAAGATGATTATATCGCCTGTAAAGAGGAATGAATGTCATAAATGGAAATTAAAAACAGCAGTATTCAAACCAAGAGTGTAGTGGGTGGTTCCACGGTACACCATATATTCTTTTGTGCGCATGTGTTGGTCCTGAAAAACAACTATCCAAACTTAATGTTTCAAGAAGTGTGTTATTGTCTTCTTCAGGATAATGAGCAACAATAACAATTTAAGTAACAACAGGGATGTTTTAAATTATGTTCTAATTTATAGAACTCAATACAGGTATAGGTATCACCTATCATCTATGAATGTGTTTTGGGAAAGCTTTGTATATACAGTGTACATGTACATGAACATTAGTCTCGCTTTCTCATCATCATCTGTCTCTTGCTCTGTATAACTTGCTGTATATTTGTTTATTACTACCGGTGTGTTGGCTCAGTGGGTAGAGCGTCTGTCTCACAACCGGGTCGTCGGGAGTTCAAACCGCGGCATACCAAAAGACGTTGAAGAGTTGAAGAAAAAAGAAGAGAAGAGTTGCTGTTATCGTGTTAGGTGTTCAACGATTAAAGGGATAGAGCCTGGCTATCCATGATAGCGGCTGCCGGGCCAACGATCAATTCGCCAAAGCACATTTTCGGAGTACTTCATTTCATGCCTATTTCAAACAATAAAATTTGGATTTTCATTTTCATTTTTTTTACATTTGTTTGTCTATATTTTTCTATTTCTCTAGGCAATTGGCAGATCTTCAAAAGGAAGCCTTAGAGAAAGGGTTGATCAGCGATTGAATGCCAGCCAATTACTCTACATTCCTTTGTTTTCTCTCTCATGAGGACTGTAGTTAAGATCAGTCCATTGTGATGTCACAAAAGAAGTGGACTTGTCTATTTTCTCATGGGCAATTCTTTTGAAGTATGTACATCCAACCCGCTATATGCAGGACGTTCTTTAATTGATACATCCTCCTTTGTGCTTCATATGAACAGGGCCCTGTCCCACAAAGAATGACGTAGATCCAATCAACGACAACTTTGGAAAGCCAGCATCTGCAACATTTAAGATACATATTTCATTAAAAAATATTTCCTAGATATACTGTATATTCATACATTCATAGTGTTCTTGAAAATTAATTTTGCTTCTCTTTGCTTACAAAGGACATTGTGCAATTTTCCTGAAGAGGAAATTATGACGTTGATGGATTTCCATATACGTGAGGTTGATCGGATCAATAGGAACTCTTTGTAGACAGGGTCCAGGGCCTCCGTCTTACAAAGAGTTACGATTGATCCAGTCAATTGTAACTCTATGGAAATCCATCAGTGTCATAATTTTTTTCTACGAAAAGTTTGCACAATGTTCAATGTATGCAAAGAGAAGCGCAGTGAATTTTCAAGAAAACTATGAATGCATAAATATACATCATAGCGAGAAAATGCTTTGAGCAAACGTGTAAAATAGATGTTGACGTTGCCGGCCGTCCATAGTTGCAATTGATCGGATCAATCGTAACTCTTTGTAAGACAGGTGTAATGTTCTCATTATGGCTTTAGTAGGTCATGTAGAGAGGTAAAAATAGAGAAAATTGTGGGTCAGGCGAACAAATAAGTTAATGATTTTTGGGAGATTTTCCGCATGATAATTGGCAAGGTGAAGATTCCCTTCACCAGATGGTGGTCAATGAACATCTGGGTCCCTTAACACAAAGGTTAGTTATTAATCGTACGCTTGATTTTCACGACTGATTGTAAATTGTAGTCAATACAGTCAATCGTAGAACATTTTTGTACGATCATTGCTAAGCTTTGTGTTAAGGGCCCCAGGGGTGTGTTTCATGAAGCATCTTGTCAGTGATTTTGACTGGCAGTGTTGCTCTGAGCCAATCGGATGCAAGGATTTCAGTAGCTTGTAACAATGGTCAGTTAAAATCGATGATTATTTGTTTCATTTAATGCCACCTTTTTAGGTTAAGGCTTATGACATTCTGAACCGTAGATAACGGCTTCAGCACATGAACAAAAAAATCAGATACTTGAACCATGTTATGTAAATGCATTGAATGCTGAATTCTATAATTACCTCCCGGTACCAGTAGGCAATGGGGTTAGACAGTTTGACTTGAATTCTCAAAGGTGGTTCTCTCGCCATTGTTTGGTTTCTTTGGAAACCTCAATGAATTCTAGCTAAAAATCAGGTACATAATGCAATTCATCATCATTGTCATATGCAGTAACACCTGCATAATTCGTATCTCTTGGTATTATACTCTAAATCTCGTCAACTATGATGAAATTCAACTCAAAACATGATGTAAATAAATATTATATGGTATTATACTCTAAATCTCGTCCACTTTGATGAAATTCAACTCAAAACATGATGTAAATAAATAATATATTTATGCCTAGACTGCATTATTTGAGGTCCAATAAGGCACACTGTAATGTACATAACAAGTTAGATTATCTGTCGTGGTGTTCTAAACAGAATGGAACTTTTAAATGGGAATCCCCTTCTATTAGTTGTACAGTAAGCTTCACAAATAAGATTTCTGCTGTTCAGTGTCTTTATTATGCATTACAAGATGTGGAAGTGCTTTTTGTGTTAGAGGCTATGAAGCAAGCATTATAGTGTGCTAGATGTTATACTTGTTCTGTCTTTGATTTCATCGAACCATGCCCTTCCTTTTAATACTTCTCTATATTAGCCTATATGAACATTTAATACTATAAGCAATTTAATTTCAATTAAATATCAATTTATATCATTCAAAAGTAAAAACAATTTTGAGGTAAAAATATATATAAAATAAGATAGAATGTGGAGACAGCTTGGACGAACATTAACCCTTTGCGCGCTGATGTTGCAATTTTCCATATTCGTACAATTAATTCAACAATTGTAATAATTAGTTTTCTCCCTTACCTTCAAATTAGATAAGCTAATAAAAAGCAATAGTTATTGGATGACATCTACATGTATATAATAATAATAAGTATCAATTGTGCAATATGGATATATTGAATGGAAACAATTGTCATTATTATCCCCCAAAATTAATTCAGTGTGCAAAGAGTTAAAGTCTTGTGAAATGCGTCCACCAGTGTATCACATTGGTTTCAATAGTACAATTTTTACCTCTGGCCCAGTGGATTATTCCCCAGACTTTGGAATAGAGTGCCATAGGTTCAATATCCATCAATGGTATAATTTCCTTCAGCAACATATTGATCCACATTGTGCTGCTCTCAACCCAGGTGAGATAGATATTACCTACTAGGATTTAATTGTGACCTGCCACCCCAAAATCAACAATAAGTCGATCAAAATGAATATTGAGATTGTTATGTAGCTTGAAAATTCATTTCCTAAGCTTTAAAATGATATATAATATGTTAACCCTAAATCTCCCGGGTTATTTTGATTCTTGTCATTCCGGGGGGGGGGGCATTATGGCCCCCCTTAAGATCTCGGCCGCCGATCACGCGAGCGATGCAAAAATTTGCACGCTGGTAGTGTGTGATGTAATCTACAAGGCTGTATGGTAAAAGTTTCCAAAATAATGAGATATTATTTTATATGAATTAATTATGCTAATTTATGCATAAATCATACTTTTTGCTCTAATTCACTAAATTAAGCTCCTAGAATGCTAATTTTTGGTAAAAATATTCTGTTGCATTCTTAACAATCGCAATTAAAAAAAACCTCGGTTTTGAAATCAATTTCTTATGTATTTTATTGTTTTATGAATTTATTATGTATTTCTATGTTTTTTTACTTTTTGTTTTTTATTGTTTTTTCAATGGAAATCGTTCCAGACTTAATTCTGATCATAAACAAGGCAAAATTAATTAGGTTTAATCAGTAAAAGTAGAAATAATGATACATTTATGAATTTTGGATAAATACACAATGTGCATTGGATTTGTACATGAAATCATGTTTATGAACAATTTTGGGTCTGACATGCACTTACATAATGTTGCATAATGTCGTAACCGCGTACCCGGGCATCCCAAATTTGGTCTCAAAATTTGCGCGAGACTTGAAAGTAAAAAGTCAGTGAGCGGTGAGATCAAAAGATTTTGCGCAGCAGATATATCGCGAAAATTGTCGAGGGGGGCCATTATGCCCCCCCCCCCCCCCCCGAGAGAATTAGGGTTAAAATTGACAAACCATAACCATTACAAGTACTTGGTTTAACGCAGAGGAAATTCAGCAAGAGCTTAAAAAATAAGGAGAAAACAGGTGTGAAGTTTGAGGTTCACTCAAGCATGAGAATGCATACTGTGTAATCTCAATGAAACTTCCAAGCCGTGCAAAAAAGTAGTGTCCAAGAAACTCTTGTATCTTCTTTTATTCAACTACATGACTGCAAATTTTCTGTATGAAGAAGAAGAATTGCTCTTTCAGATATTAAAGCTATTTTTTTATATTGGGTTTTTTTAGACTAAATTACTATTTTGGTTTAGAGAGAACCTTGCCTGGCGACCTATTGGTGGTTCTGGGGTGGTAGGTCACAATTATTCCTTGAAATGCTTGTGCACTGTAAATGGCTGCCAGGATATATAATAATGTACAATTCATGTTGAAGTGCAGAGATACATGTACATGCATGTTACTGTACATGTATATCTTAATGTGATATGTTGTATACTAGAACTGTGCATCATTGTTATTATTACTATTATCATTATTATTATTCTTATTATTATTTGTTTTATCATCATTTTCATTATTATTTTTGAATCATTTTAATCATGTGAAATGATAGGATATGATTTATTACATGTTTGGGGTCATTGTAACACTCTCTGAAATGCATAATTATATTACATTTATATTCTGCAGCTACATGTTATCCTTTAAAATGCTCTTTTGAGTTCTGATCATAGTTTTACAATCCTTAGTCTGTGTGCAGAAGTGTACACATACAAATTCTTTGAATAATTGTATTTATTAGTTTTCTCTTTACTTAGGTGCTAGAGAAATTGAGAGTGTAAATAAATTGAAATTGAAATTGAAATTGAATTAAAGTGAAACGTAAGATGGGGCAGCTTTTAATACCAATCTTGCCACATTCCAATTTGTGTATAGTCTGGTAGAAGTAACCTACTTGAATGTATTTCAATCTGATTGAAATGAATAATATGTTACAGTCAGCTCTTCTTTACGATTCATATTTGAAGGTTTCATCCACTAGCGTACCTACGGGGGGGGGGGGGGTGGGCAGGGGGTGCACTCTGCCCCCCCCTGACGAGTCACAACCCATGCAAAAACGTATCTTTGCCCCCCCCCCCCCCTGACCGGCTTGAAAAAGCTTTTTTGCCCCCCTGACAAGCTTGAAGACCTTTAATGCCCCCCTGACGAGCTTGAAGACCTTTTTTTTTTCTTGTCAATTTTTTTCTGGTACGAAATCCTTTATTTGTGATCGAAGACATTTTTTTTTTTTTTTTTTTTTTTTTTTTTTTTTGCTTGTCAAATTTTTGGGCGGACGGTTTTGCCCCCCCCCCTGTGGAAAATCCTAGGTACGCCACTGGTTTCATCTCATGATTTTTTTGTCTTGTAGATCAGGATGGCTTATTTTGTAGCTGTAGACACTCCTAGAAGAAAGAGTAACTTAAAAGGATCATGGACCTATAACGATAGGTCCATGAGAGAATCAATACTAAGGTAGTTTTAGGGCGATTTCATGCAAGAAAAATCAGCCATTTTCACAACAGTTTTCAACCTGCTGTCCAAATGAACGAAGAACTTCGATTAGCTTTGTGGTAATACTAAAGTACTACTGGGTAGACATGCAAAAACTGACAACCATCAAAAATATGTGGTCCATATGTGAATTAGAGCTTAAAATGTTGCGTGTCGTACTGGACATTTCTGCGTCCCATACGACACACAACATGTTCACCTATTATTTACCCATTATCAATTTTTCTTGTGTAGGTTATTAGTTTTTCACATGACTATGCACTATAGCTTTATCATTGACAAAAAAAGAATATTGTATGGCTCAAACATTCGGCTAGGCAGAGGCGTCGATCCTGGGGGGGCAGGGAGGGCGATCGCCCCACCAATGAAAATATTGGGGGGCAAACATATCATTTTGCCCCCCCAATAATTCTGGATATGCATTAAAAAAAAACAAGATTGTAATGTTCAGCAAGCGAGATTGAGATACACAACTCGTTCTTTATTTAAAATCGTGCTCAAAATGTCCGCTTTTCAGATTGGAATATAAAAATTTTCAGCTCGCGCTTCGCGCTCGCATCATTTCTGTAGCAAAAACCCATACTTTTCATGATTAAATTGGTGAATGTAAATGTCCCATTTTCAGTTCTAAGCCTCAAAAGAACTGCTTCAATTTGCAATCATCTTTTCTTGGATATATAGCTTGTTCTTTATCAAAAACGTCCAGTAAACTGTCATTTTTTCAGATCGAAATATCAAAATTTTCAGCTCGCGCTTCGCGCTCGCATCTATTCTCTTTTAGATACAAATCTTAATCATTGGTACCAAAAATGCTTAGAATATCAAGTTTTCAGCTCAGAATATAAAGAAATTTGAGCTCACTCTCGGCACTCGTACTATCTGTGTAGTGAGATACGTGTCTGTGTCTCATGAGTCATACATATATATAGATATATACATATATATATATATGTGTGTGTGTGTGTATATATAATTATAATATATATATATATATGTATGTGTGTGTGTATGTGTGTGTGAGGGTGTGTGTGTGTGTGTGTGGGTGGGTGTTTTGTACGATCGAGCGCCTTTGGAACGTTAATGATTTCGCCCCCCCAATCTGAAAAATGGATCGACGCCCCTGCGGCTAGGAAACTAGAAATTGTTGTCAAAATGTCCTGTACGACACGTATGGAATCGCCCTTTATCAAAATACTTTATAAAATAAGAAAGTAAGTATTGTACTGTCTATGAGGATCATCAAATTGGCCAACATGCTTCAATATGCCTTATTGTTTTTGTACACAAATTTTTCCTATTAACATTCATATCGCATCTTGCCTCCTTTTGACCAGAGCATACTGTATGTCATGGGAAAATTTAATTCACACCGCATATGTCAAGGTCAGGAGAAAATTAGAATTACATAGAATAGAGAGGAAAATTTGCCAATTTGTGTGCAAAGCAGATGAAAAGTTGTAAACAAAGTCAACCATTTTGTATCATGTTTTTCCAATTTTCAGGATTCCTATAGAAAGTGTGTAAAGATCTTATATAGCTTTCTTAATTTATAACCAATTGTGATGAATTTCTTCTTTTAGATACTCCCCTCATTTTACTACTGGTATTTCCAATAAGATTTATTATTGCCTGACTATGGTTATCTTTCAAGGAAGCATTCTGCATTTGCATTTGTCTGATTTATGTTTCATCAAATTGGGAAATATGTTCACTTTTCTTATACGATATTAACTTTATTGGAATTTATGACAATGTTTCAATGTGCGCAAAAAAAGTGCAAAGGTACTTATATATGATCTACTGTTATTGTAAATAGAAAAGGAAAGTCTATGTGAATTGTATCTATTAAATGTTATTACACAATATATTTGTTTATATTGACATTATTGCGTTGCAAGAAGGGTAATGTTTTTACAACAGGCATGGTGTGAAAAATTTGATTAAGTTATTAATCTAGAATTCAGATATAGATTACAAAATGTTTTGAAGCTTTTAAGTGACAGATTTCAAGGTTGTTTTGTATCACAGAGTCTTATCTCATTTGTGAAATTTCTTTTTAATGCACAGCTCAATGACTTTTTTCGTTTCAAGTCTTGCGCATCTTTCGAGACGAAATTTGTGAGGTTTCGAAATGATGCAACATTTTGTAAGACTGCATGTCAGATAAAAAATTGCTTTAAAAAATGGGATTTTCTGTACAATGCCAGTAGTGTTTTAAACCATAAATCATATAAATGGATGATTACATGTAATTTTGATAGTTCAAATGGATTTACTTCTTGCTATTTATGATCTAAAAGAGTCACTGGCAGAGTTCATAAAAAAGTCGTTTGAAAAACAAAGAAATTCATAATTCACAAAACAACACAACTGGAATCAATTACATGTATGTTTTGACATTTTTGTAGACATTAAATGGACGTTAAATGGTGGCCCCGTGTATAGGAGAGTCACCACCTTTGCACGTTAAGAACCCACTGCACTATTCGTATAAGAGTAGGGGAAAACCCCGGTGTAGTGGTCCACCTGCATTTCCCCCAATCAGTTATATCGGGAGGAGAGACCTGCGGGTCACAGTGATTCAGTTCGCTTTTCGCCCCCCAGGCACAGGTGATGCCAAAACAAATAATAATAATAATTTTTAAGACATATTAGTGTGCTTGTTTCTAATCTCTTTCATTCTACAGTTATAGTATCATACATAAATGATGTTGGACTATTCCAAATAACTTATTTCCCATGTTTTATGTCTAATGCAATAACTATTTTTCATAATTTGTATAACATTATTTTGTTTCAATTGATACCATGAACTTCATTATGGATTAAGTGGAAATCCCATGGACTATCAACATATATGCGTCTGCATTAATCTACAGTGCGTATAAAAAAAAACGGGACAGATTTGAAAAGTCTAAAAAAAATTTGTTTCAAATTATGATGTCTATATTTTGGTGTTAATAGGTGCTCTAAGGTCTTATCTTTGAAATGCAATTAAAAAAAATAATTTTTGTTCATGCGTGAGCGACCCAGAAGGAAAAACCAGTTAGACCAGTATTTTTTTTACTGGTCTCCAGTAGATTTTTACTGGTTTCCAGTATATTTTTACTGGGCCAGTTGATTTTTAACTGGACCAGTAAAAATCAACTGGAGACCAGTTCCAACAACTGCATTCCAGTTGAAGCAATTAGTAATACCGGTTAAATTGTTCTTCATCAAACTGATGCTACTGGTCAAATAAATGGTTTTCAGTAGATTTTCACTGGTTTCCAGTATATGTTTACTGGACCAGTCGATTTTTAACTGGACCAGTAAAAATCAACTGGAGACCAGTTCAAACAAAGTAGTAATACCAGTTAAATTGTTTTTCATCAAATTGGTGTTGTACTGGTCAAATAAATAATGACTTTATTTCAAGTCAGCCCATATGATTATGGAAAATGAATCTTGCAATTCAGAGACAGTTATTACTGTTATCATTTATCATTTTTATCATTCTTTTTATAATTATCATAATTATTATGATTATTATGATCATTAATTGTTGTTATCATTCTTATTGCTGTTATCATTGTTATTTATATTGTAATTATTATTATCAATATCATAATTATTAAATATTAACATTGTTTCCTTTTTAAATGATTAAGATCAAAGCAAGATATAGTCTTCTGATAGAGTCAACAGGTCTAGAGTAATTCATTGTTTGAAATTGAACTGGTCAAGACAAGTAATACCAGTAATTCTGATGATGCTGATCACGTGGTTTACCTCATTTGCATATTTCCTGTTTTTAAAAGAAAAATCAGGATTTAGAATGGAATATCCTTGCAATGGCACTCATTGTTGTTTAAAAACTTTCTAAATAAGTGTGTGAACTAATTCACAATGAAAATGTGTAATTTCATACATCACATTTAAAATAACAGCAGAAAGATTTTTTCTTTTCCATCACATTTCACTGACAATGGTACAAACCAAATGCATGTAATAAATCGATCCAGTAAGACCAGTACGAGGACCAGTTCAACCAGTTCGAGGACCAGTCAGACCAGAAGAAAACACCAGTAAAAGACCAGCGAAATTGGATACCAGTATATG
The DNA here is from genome assembly GCF_037042905.1 of Lytechinus pictus. NCBI lineage: Eukaryota > Metazoa > Echinodermata > Echinoidea > Temnopleuroida > Toxopneustidae > Lytechinus > Lytechinus pictus. The sequence goes on from NC_087253.1 coordinate 8,037,989, forward strand.
AAGACCAGTGAGACCAGTAACAATCAGAAAAAATACCAGTATAAAATTCCAGAAATTCAAGACCAGTTTTATTTTCAACTGGACCAGTAAAATTTTAACTTGACCAGTATGACCAGTTAGACCAGTAAACCGATGTTCCAATTTACAGAGTTACCAGTTAAAATTATATTGGTCTAACTGGTCCAGTGGAACTGGTTTTTCCTTCTGGGGAACACGGGACGTTTTTGTTGGGGTTCAAAAAGAGGCTTGCGCCAGAATTGCAGAATATGAGTAATATGATGATCAGACTTCTTGCTAATCAGGAGACTTCCTCTTGATCTTTTCATTATCTGTGCCATAATTTTCGAATTATGCTGTCAAATTTCATTGACAAATTTATTTATTTAATTGAATTATTATGTTTTTTCATTTAAACTTCTCTTACCTTTTAATTTTCCTTCATAAGTAACTGAGAAAAGAAGATTTTTTTGTCAACCCAGGCAAGAAGATTTGAATTATCAATTGGGAAAACTTGTGATTATTCAAATCCTTTTATTATGTGAAACAAATAATGTTATGTATCTTTAAAAGACATGAATCTATTTTTCAAGGGGTCATTGATTCCTTGCCCAAGTTTAATTGCTTGACAGGAAACACAGGAAGGGATTCATGTCTTTCAATGACAATGGTGTATTGAGTCAATTTTGAAGGAGCTAGATATGGCAGATCGGGTAGAATGTATTAAAAAGTTGTGAGCGAGCGAAATGAGCACGCAAATATTCCCACTTTTTTATTACAATATAAAATTTGTGATAGATTTTGACATAATATTCATAAAATGATATCATATTTTACTTTCTATCTTTCCTATTATTTCCTGTCCACTTTTTTTCTTGGTCATGATTTTTTTCTATTGGCAGGGGGGAACATCCCGAGCGCCCGCCCATCTGTGTGGCACTGTTCAAAGGGCACCATAACCTTTGTAGCACACAATGAGAGGATTTTAAGGGAAAAAATCCACGCTCTCCCATACTTCGGTTGAAACAAAATTGTTTTAGCTTGAAGAAGGAATATTCAAAGCTAACAGAGCATATTAAAAAGAAACAACAGAATAATTCAAGCAAATAAATCTGAAAATTATGGCAAAGATAATGAAAAGGTTAAGAGGATGTCTTCTAATTTATAATTTTATGCCATTTTGGCGCAAGCCTCCTTTTTAACCCCAGACAAAAACATTCCGTGTTCGCTCAAGCATGGACGAAACTAAATTTTTTCAATAGCATTTGAAAGATAAGACCTTAGAGCACATATTAATATTAAAATATAAACATCATAATTTGAAACAAAAATTTTATAGACTTTTCAAATCTGTCCCGTTTTTTTTTTGATACGCACTGTATTTCTATTCATTTCATCCATTCAATGTGTGGTTAACCAGGAATGTGTGCATTGTGCATTGCTTTTCACCAAACATGGAATTTAGGGGCTCCTCTGTAAACAGCAGGGCTTTTCATCACATTCAAATGCTGTGAAAAGAAATGCTGTTTACAGTAGAGCCCGTGCATTTCAAAACCACTGAAGCTAGGAATTTGATATTCTGTTAATAGCAGAACAGCTTATCAAAAATATGTCTGTGAGCGAGTCGTCCAATCATTCTACTAACAATGAGTGGGTATCCCACCACCAATTGCAGCAAGAGATATTTTAACCGCAGTGCATTTCATTAAGTTCCCCAAAACATCATATTAAAAGTCCCAAGAAATCCAAGTAGGGGAAATCTGTCTAATTTTTCGTATCTTATGTAAATAAGCTTTTGTTATATGTGATTTTTTTTATTTTCCTGGAAGAAATGGAAATATTTATCCGCGCAAAATGATTTAAATGATCAAACTGATGAAATCAAGGTCAGATTTTTGTCTGCAATTTCTCATCAATTTCCATGTGCATTGACATTTTTTTCCTTAAAGGGATGGTCCGGGCTGAAAGTATGTATAGCTTAATTAATAGAGTAGAATTCACTGAGCAAAATGCTAAAAATTTCATCAAAATTGGATAACAAATAACAAAGTTATTGAATTTTAAACTTTAGCAATATTTTGTGAAAATAGTCGTCATGAATATTCATTAGGTGGGCTGATGATGTCACATCTCCACTTGTTCTTTTGTATTTTATTATATGAAATTAGGTTTATTCAAATTTTTTCCTCCAAAAACTAGAAAAATTTTATTGACAACTGATTTAGTGCATTAGATATTTATTGCTGCATTTTATTTCCTTGTAAAGGAGACATATCATTCACACAAGTATGAAATAATGAAAAAAATATGATTTTATGTAATAACATAAGAAAACAGAAAGTGGAGATGTGACATCATCAGCCAACCTAATGAATATTCATGACTTCTGTCTTCACAAAATATTGCTAAACTTTAAACTTCAATAACTTTATTATTTGTTATCCGATTTTGATGAAATTTTTGGCATTTTGCTCAGTGAATTGTACTCTATGTATTAAGATATAAATATTTTCAGCCCGGACCATCCCTCTAAGATCATAAACATCAGCAACTGATGCAAAAATTAATGTCAGCATTCGATACGAAATAGGATATATTAACAATACTATTGGCATGCATCATTAGAGTAATAATATCTTTAGATTAAGGACAAGTACTTTAAATTATTACCTATACAACGCATTTTAGGAGATAAATAAAAGTTATATTTTTCTCGTTATTTTCAATCCGAGACCAACAAGGTAAAGATTTGTCATGTTGCCCTCCCCGGGCTTTGCCCATAGAAATCCTGTACAAAATGTTGCAGACAATATTTGTCACATTTCTGCTAGTGTGCTTGCGCAGTATAACCGATTTCGATCGCTAATTTCAGTATTTCAGAAATCTGGCTGGAACCAGTTTATGACAACGACATTTGTGACAGTGACATTTATTCCTATGTCGCCCATATAGTTGGTATTAGTCCAGGATAGAAGAGGCATAACCATGTTTTTTTCATATACAATTTGGGAGGGGTTTCTTGTCAATGCTGATTACGAATCTGAATAATGCCAGTGATGTAACATTGAGCATTTACCATTTTTACCATTACAAGTACTTGGTTGAACACAGAGGAAATTCATAAAGAGCTTAACAAATAAGGAGAAAATAGGTGTGAAGTTTGAGGTTCACTCAAGCATGAGAATGCATACTGTGTAATCTCAATGAAACTTCCAAGCCGCGCAAAAAAAGTCGCGTCCAAGAAACTCTTCTATCTTTTCTTTAATTCAACTACATGACTGCAAATTTTCAGTATGAAGAAGAAGAATTGCTCTCAGATATTAAAGCTATTTTTTTTTTTTTGGGGGGGAGGGGGGTTTGGAGACTAAATAACTATTTTGGCTGTTAACAGAGAACCTTACCTGGTGACGTATTGGTGGTTTTTGGGTGGTAGGTCACAATCATTCCTTGAAATGTTTGTGCACTGTAAATGGCTGCCAGGATATATAATAATGAACAAGTCATGTTGAAGTGCAGAGATACATGTATGTCACTGTATGTGTTTATCTTAATTTGATATGTTCTATAATATAACTGCATCATTGTTATTACTATTATTATTATTATTATTATTTATATTGTTATATCATCATTGTCATTATCATTTTCGAATCATTTTAATCATGTGAATGACTTCTATGATATGATATATTACATGTTTGGGGTCATTGTAACACTCTCTGAAATGCATTATTATATTACATTTATATTCTGCAGCTACATGTTATCCTTTAAAATGCTCTTTTGAGTTCTGATCATAGTTTTACAATCCTTATTCTGTGTGCAGAAGTGTACACATACAAATTCTTTGAATAATTGTATTTATTAGTTTTCTCTTTACTTAGGTGCTAGAGAAATTGAGAGTGTAAATAAATTGAAATTGAAATTGAAATTGAATTAAAGTGAAACGTAAGATGGGGCAGCTTTTAATACCAATCTTGCCACATTCCAATTTGTGTATAGTCTGGTAAAAGTAACCTACTTGAATGTATTTCAATCTGATTGAAATGAATAATATGTTACAGTCAGCTCTTCTTTACGATTCATATTTGAAGGTTTCATCCACTAGCGTACCTACGGGGGGGGGGTGGGCAGGGGGTGCACTCTGCCCCCCCCCCCTGACGAGTCACAACCCATGCAAAAACGTATCTTTGCCCCCCCCCCCCCGACCGGCTTGAAAAAGCTTGTTTGCCCCCCTGACAAGCTTGAAGACCTTTAATGCCCCCCTGACGAGCTTGAAGACCTTTTTTTTTCTTGTCAATTTTTTTCTGGTACGAAATCCTTTATTTGTGATCGAAGACACCATGAGAGAATCAATACTAAGGTAGTTTTAGGGCGATTTCATGCTAGAAAAATCAGCCATTTTCACAACAGTTTTCAACCTGCTGTCCAAATGAACGAAGAACTTCGATTAGCTTTCAGCGGCGTAACAGGGGTCGGTGGCCAGGGGGGGCAAGAGCCCAAAATTTCCCGGTCATATCATGGTATGAACAGGTGTAATGGTGTAATGAGGCGACTATTTTGAGAAGGCCAGATATTGCGTATCGGGCAGAATTTATCTTTAAAAAAAAGTTGCGAGCGAGCGGAGCGAGCGAGCAAAAATTTTGACTTTTTAATACAAAAATCAAATTTTGTGATAGATTTTGACATGATATCCAGAGAATAATATATTTCACTCTTCTTTGTGGCAGTAGCGTGAAGAGTAAAAAAAAAAACGAGGGGCGCAGTATAGCACATGAGCTAAAAAGCTGCTTTATATAAGTCCCGAGCGAGCGAAGCGAGCGAGAAAAAAAAATCACCTTTCATGATGATGATAATAATACTAATAATAATACTTCTCTTATATAGCGCATAATAAACTGAAAGTTTCTCTACGCGCTTTGCAATAAAGGAAACAAAATACACATACTGCAAACAAAGAAGAATCTAACTTTGAGCTATTTTTTTATATTATATTCAGTAAATAAAATCATATTCTACACTTTTCCTTTGCTTTTCTTTCCTCCTTTTTTTTGTTCTTGTTTGTAGAACTTTTTGGGGCCATGGCCCAACCCTTCCATACGAAGTGCTGTGCGGTTGGGGTTCCGGGGCGTAGCCCCCGGAACTTCTTGATATCAAAGCCATTTAAACCTCGCAGATTGCCGCTATTTTAATCAAAGCGCGGGCATGTACAGGATATAGCTCTTACACAACACATTTATTCAACCCAGTTGCGTAATGAACCAAATATTTTGATGGGCAAAACATAGCAATGTGGGAAAAATCTGTAAAACGTCGCCAGCGTGCAAAGCGAGCTGGAAAAAATTGCCTATTGAAATTACATTTTAATTATGTGATAGATTTTTCCATTATATTCAGCAAATAACACATTTCAATGTTTCCATTCATTTCATTATACGTTGTCTCCTATAATTTATTTTATTTCCTCTTGGGTGTGGAACCATGACTCCCCCGGCCCCCCGCGCCTGTGCAGTGATTGAACGTGATTGTGAACGGGGGGCGTTATAGAGCCATTTGAAGGTTATAAATGAAGAGCCCCTACTGCGTGGGGTCTGGGGCAAAGCCCCGGTAGCTTATTTGAATAAAATTTAGCAAGCTTATAGCACAATGTTGTATGCAGTCCATCTTTCTTCCCGCTCTTTAATATCAATCATCGGCAGCCCGGTCGTGTTATTTTTTTTCTTGTCCCTTTTCTTTGTTTTCCAAAAATTAGCTTTTGACTAATTACATTCTACCTTCGTTTCCCGCTATTGTTTGCCATTTTGTCATCTTTTAATTTATTTCCCACCGTACTATTGCATTACATAGGCCTATTTCGGAATGATTTGTTCTTTCTTAAATGTTCTTCTTTCGTATATTTTCCCGCTTTCCTTCCTTTTCTATTAAAAAAAGTTTTTTCTTCGTTTTCTTTTCATTTTTCCTTTCCCTTTCCTTTCCTCCTTTCCTTTTCCCCTTTCCTTCCCCTTTCCCTTTCTTTCTCCCTCCTTTTTTTCTTTTTCCCGCTTTTCTTTTATTTTCCCGGTGAAATCCGCCAGGGGGGGCAACTTGCCCCCCCTGCCCCCCCGCCTGTTACGCCACTGTTAGCTTTGTGGTAATACTAAAGTACTACTGGGTAGACATGCAAAAACTGACAACCATCAAAAATATGTGGTCCATATGTGAATTATAGCTTAAAATGTTGCGTGTCGTACTGGACATTTCTGCGTCCCATACGACACACAACATGTTCACCTATTATTTACCCATTATCAATTTTTCTTGTGTAGGTTATTAGTTTTTCACATGACTATGCACTATAGCTTTATCATTGACAAAAAAAGAATATTGTATGGCTCAAACATTCGGCTAGGAAACTAGAAATTGTTGTCAAAATGTCCTGTACGACACGTATGGAATCGCCCTTTAACAAAATAATTTCTAAAATAAGGGAATTATGAAAGTTTTGAAAAGTATTGTACTGTCTATGAGGATCATCAAATTGGCAAACATGCTTCAAAATTGCTTATTTTATAGTACACAAATTTTCCCTATTAACAATTGGATCCGCATCTTGCCTCTCTTTTGAGCAGAGCATACTGTATGTCGTGGGAAAGTATAATTCACACCACATATGTCAAGGTCAGGAGGAGAATATCAGAAATACATAGAATAGAGAGGAAAATTTGCCAATTTGTGTGCAAAGCAGATGAAAAGTTGTAAACAAAGTCAACCATTTTGTATCATGTTTTTCCAATTTTCAGGATTCCTATAGAAAGTGTGTAAAGATCTTATATAGCTTTCTTAATTTATAACCAATTGTGATGAATTTCTTCTTTTAGATACTCCCCTCATTTTACTACTGGTATTTCCAATAAGATTTATTATTGCCTGACTATGGTTATCTTTCAAGGAAACATTCTGCATTTGCATTTGTCTGATTTATGTTTCATCAAATTGGGAAATATGTTCACTTTACTTATACGATAGTAACTTTATTGGAATTTATGACAATGTTTCAATGTGCGCAAAAAAAGTGCAAAGGTACTTATATATGATCTACTGTTATTGTAAATAGAAAAGGAAAGTCTATGTGAATTGTATCTATTAAATGTTATTACACAATATATTTGTTTATATTGACATTATTGCGTTGCAAGAAGGGTAATGTTTTTACAACAGGCATGGTGTGAAAAATTTGATCAAGTTATATATCTACAGTTGAGAAAAAGATTACAAAATGTTTTGAAGCTTTTTAGTTTTGCTGGTTTAGATGGATTTATTTTGTGCTGTTTATGATCTCAAAAGAGTCCCTGACAAAGTTCATTAAAAACTAAAAAAAAAAGTCCAAAAAACAAAGAAATACATAAGAATCTGCAAAAAACAATATAATACAAAAGAAATTGTTTTGATATCGCAATATTTTTCATGTTCATTTGCTGAGAACACCACAAAGAGTTTCTACACCAAAAATAAGAACATTTAGAGCTTTATTTAGGGAATTAGAGAAAAAAAGGTATGATTTTGCATACTAATTACGCATAAATTAGCATAATTAATCAATAGCGTTTCGCATGGAAAAAATTAATACAGAATTTTGTAGATCATGTTCCAGGCAAGCTGGGTGCCAATTTTCGGCGCGATCGACGGCCGAGATCTCAGGGGGGGGGGGAGGGCGGGATGCTGGGAGGCCCCCCCCCCCCGCGTCCATATGAACTCCCAAAATACCCCGGCGTATATAGGGTTAAGTGACAATTTTCAAGGTAGTTTTGTATACAAGAGTCTTATCTCAGTTGTGGTTACAATGTCCTAAAATTTCTTTTTAATGCACAGCTCACAGACTTTTTCGTTTCAAGTCTTGAAATGGATGTTTATATTTACTTCTGATGGTTCAAATGGATTTACATCTTGCTATTTTTAATCCAAAAGTGTCACTGGCAGAGTTCATAAAAAAATTGTTCGAAAAACGAAGAAATTCATAATTCACAACAACACAACTGGAATCAATTACATGTATGTGTTGACATATTTTGTAGACAATTTTTAAGACACATTAGTTTGATTGTTTTTAATCTCTTTCATTTTGCAGTTATAGTATCCTACATAAATGATGTTGGACTATTCCAATTACCCACGTTTTATGTCTAATGCAATAACTATTATTCATAATTCGTATAACATTATTTTGTTTCAATTGATACCATGAACTTCATTATGGGTAAAGGGGAAATCTCTCACACACTAGGTATGCGTCTGCATTAATCTATTTCTATTCATTTCATCCATTCAATGTGTGGTTAACCAGGAATGTGTGCATTGTGCATTGCTATTCACCAAACTTGGAATTACGGCGCTCCTCTGTAAACAGCAGGGCTTTTTATCACATTCAAATGTGTTGAAAAGAAATGCTGTTTACAGTAGAGCCCATTCATTTCAAAACCACTGAAGCTAGGAATTTGGTATTCTGTTAATAGTAGAACAGCTTATCAAAAATATGTCTGTGAGCGAGTCGTCCAATCATTCTACTAACAATGAATGGGTAACCCACCACCAATTGCAACAAGAGATATTTAACCACATTGCATTTCAGTAAGTTCCCCATAACATCATATTAAAAGTTCCAAAAAATCCAAGTAGGGGAAATTTGTCTAATTTTCGTATCTTATGTAAATAAGCTTTTGTTATATGTGAATTTTCAATTTTTCTCGCAAAAGTGGAAATATTTATCCGCATAAAATGATTTAAGTGATCAAACTGATGAAATCAAGGTCAGATTTTTGTCTGCAATTTTGTCAGCAATTTCCATGTGCATTGACATTTTCTTCCTTAAGATCATAAACATCAGCAACTCATGCAAAATTAATATCAGCATTCGATACGAAATAGGATATATATTAACAAAACTATTGACATGCATCATGAGAGTGTCTTTAGATTAAGGACAAGTACTTTAAATTATTACCTATACGAGGCATTTTAGGAGGTAAATAAAAAGTTATATTTCTCTCGTTATTTTCAATCCGAGACCAACAAGGTAAAGATTTGTCATGTTGCCCTCCCCGGGCTTTGCCCATAGAAATCCTGTACAAAATGTTGCAGACAATATTTGTCACATTTCTGCTAGTGCGCTTGCGCAGTATAACCGATTTTGACAACGACATTTGTGACAGTGACATTTATTCCTATCTGAGTATATCGCCCAAATTAAGAGTGGGTATTAGTCCAGGATAGAAGAGGCTTAACCATGTTTTTTTCATATACAATTTTTTTTTTTTTTTTTTTTGGGGGGGGGGGTTTCTTGTCAATTCGAGGGTGCTGATTACGAATCTAAATGATGCCAGTGATGTAACCTTGAGCATTTTCCGCAAATTGGCAAAATTCAATATGGCTGCCAAAATATTCATATTACCCATGAAAATCGAAAAAAAATGCCAGCAGACTGGCTATAAAGTATATGCATGTGTTGCAGGAGTGAAATACTCCGAAATATATTGTTTTTTGCCGGCAGTTTTATGATTTTCATGGGTAATTTTCATATTTGGCGGCCATATTGAATTTTGTCAATTTGCGAAATTTGAAATTAAAAAGTCAGTGAGCAGCGTGGTCAAAAAAATTTGCGCGGCGAAAATATCGCGCGTTTCGTTGAGGGGGGGGGGGGGCTCCGAGCCCCCCCCCCCCCGGCCTAGTCAGGGTTAAATGATATATACATGTAATATGTTAGAATTGACCAACAATGACCATTACTAGTAATTGATTGAACACAGAGGAAATAATGCATACTGTGTAATCTTAATGAAACTTCCAAGCCGTGCAAAAAAGTCGCGTCCAAGAAACTCTTGTATCTTTTCTTTAATTCGACTACATGACTGCAAATTTTCAGTATGAAGAAGAAGAATTGCTCTTTCAGATATTAAAGCTATTTTTTTTTAATATTGGGATTTTGGAGACTAAATTACTATTTTGGTTTAGAGATCGAGAACCTTGCCTGGTGACCTATTGGTGGTTTTGGAGTGGTAGGTCACCATTAGTCCTTGAAATGTTTGTGCACTGTAAATGGCTGCCAGGATATATAATAATGAACAAGTCATGTTGAAGTGCAGAGATACATGTATGTTACTGTACGTGTATGTGATACTATAACTGTGCATCATTGTCATTGTTACTATTATTATTGTTGTTATTATTGTTATATCATCATTGTCATTACTTTCTAATCATTTTAATCATGTAAAATGACTTCCATGAAATGATATGATTTATTACATGTTTTGGGTCATTGTAACACTGTCTGAAATGTATGATGATAATGAATTTATACTGCAGCTACATGTTATCCTTTTAATATCCTATTTTGAGTTCTGATTATAGTTTTACGATCCTTATTCTGTGTGCAGAAGTGTACATGTACAAATTCTTTGAATAATTGTATTTATTAGTTTTCTCTTTACTTAGGTGCTAGAAAAAGTGAAACATAAAAATTAAGATGGGGCAGCTTTTAACTTGCCACATTCCAATTTGTGTATAGTCTGGTAGAAGTAACCTACTTGAATGTATTTCTGTTTGATTTAAATGAATATGTTGCAAAATTTACAGTCAGCTCTTCTTTACGATTCATATTTGAAGCTTTCATCTTATGATTTTTTTGTCTTGTAGATCAGGATGGCTTATTTTGTAGCTGTAGACACTCCTAGAAGAAAAAGTAACTTAAGAGGATCAATACTAAGGTAGTTTTAGGGCGATTTCATGCAAGAAAAATCAGCCATTTTTTAGCATGATCGGTTAAGGGTTAGCATTGAGGTGTAAAATTTTTTTTAAGGTATTTCTATCAAATTTGCTTTTAAAATAATCTTTGATATCTCAGGTTTAAAAAAACTTAGTTTCATGAAGATTGATGATTCCGAAAGTACCGGAATAGTCCATTTTATTCATGGGGGTGCTGTGACCTTTCATCACGGACGGACACTTCTACTCAAATTAAATTCACTCTAGTTTTATTGTTTTTAAAGTTACACTAATTTGGTTAAGATGTTCTTGCACTCTGAACATTACTCTATTATCAGACATAAAGTAGGAGAACAAAAATATTGGGAAGTAATTTTTTTTAGAAGGTGTTAACATTTTCATTTTGAAATTTCCGTCCGTGATGAAAAAAAAGATGAAAAGTTTTTTTATTCTTTATCGGAATAGAAAAAAAAATAAAAAGGTGTAGAGGTATCTCTCTAAACACTGTACATCATTTTAGTTGAACATAGCTGAAATCCATACATTTTATCCATATCATAAACTCAATCAAAAATGATCACGGACGGACATTAATTTCATCACGGACGGACAAAGTTAATTCACTCAAATTCAATTCACTCTAGTTTTATTGTTTTCAACGTTACTCCAATTTGTTTTGAATGGTCTTGCACTCTGAACATCAATCTATCATCAAACATAAATTAGTAGGAAAAAATATGGGAAGTAAGCTTTTTTTGGTAGATGTTAACATTTCCATTTTGAGATTTCCGTCCGTGATGAAATTAATGTCCGTCCGTGATAATTTGTATTAGGATAATATCTATGGATTCAGCTTTTTATTCTTTATCAGAATAGAAACAGAAATAAAAGTGTGTAGAAGTATCTCACTAGACACTGTACATCATTTTATTTGAACATAGCTAAAATCCATACATTTTATGCATATCATAAATCAATCAAAAATGATCACGGACGGACAAGTGAGTAATATAAGCAAATACTGTGGAATGATCCATATATGCAAATGAGAAACTTTATGAATTTAATTTTAGCTTCCATTTGCAGCGAAAAGTGGCTCTGAGAATTATTCAGAACTCAATTGGAATAAACCTACAACTCTTCACAATGTTTTGTGATATCTTTGTTTGGCTGTTATTGGGGCTATATTGTTGTCAGGAAAAATTGTTAAACATTGGAATGCAGATAGAGTTGGAACCCGGGGGGCCACTTCCATTCACGAGTGGATACCATGCGCGACCATGGGGTCTCGAAAAGCACCCTTAACACGTAATTTCCAATTCTGAAAATGCACCCCTTAACAAGTTTTGGCGTGTGAAACCCTACCCTTAACAAGTATTGGTAACAAACGATACTCTTGACAAATGTTCCCTGAAATGAACCCCTAAACAAGTACAGGAATGTTTTATTGTTACGGGTCCTTCGGTCGTCGGCTTTAGCTTATTTCGTTTAGTACGACCCCACCTTCTACACCTCGCGCAAATCGGACTCTAAACACGAAGTGTTGGTCGGGGCAAAAAGGACATCCTTTATAAAACATTTCAATTTTGTTTTATCATCCCCTCGAATTCGACCCTTAACACGTAATTTTCCTAGCGAAATAGATGCCCTTTTTTCATTATTTTTGTGTTTTTGACACCCTTATCACGTTACGTACGTAACGTGCCCTATCATGAAAAAGACATCCTTTTTACGTGTTTTTGGGGTCACGCATGGTATCCACTCGTCAATGTAAGTGCCCCCCCCCCCCTCGGGAGTTGGAAAGCTACATGTACATGTCTATAGATGCCAAAAAAACAGAAAATAAAATATGGCAAGAACAAGTCCAAAGCTGTAGATTTCATCAATTCAAGCTTGCAGAAAGTGATGGAAAAGAAGAAAGTAAAATGCAATGCATAATCTGATAAGCAGAAAATCAATATTTCCATGTACAAACCTATGGATTCACAATGCTTCTAACAGAACATGACATCACGGTCTTGAGGCTTGTGAAAAGTACATAAATACATTTTTTCAAAGTCCATTTTGGAGCTACGTAATTGCTTATCTGGTAAACTGTGAAAATGCATAAAGCTTGCACTGCAGTGTTTAGAAGTTTAATAAGCTTTGGATTGGTATATCAATTTCAATTTTGGATTCGGTCAGGGCCTAAATACATGAGGGCTGTTGATGTTATGGGGTGTCTCCACTTTGATATGTGCAAAAGATGAATTTGAAGAGAGCCTCCGACAAGTGTTGTGTCATACTTGATCCAACAAACAAGCATAAGGATCAGCAACCTGTCGATCTTTTCGATTTAGTTTTTGGACCTAAAAAAACATCTTTGCTCTTGGAAGAGTAATGCCTAAAAATCACCACGATCATAAAAATACTTGTATCAACATGATCATTGATCAACTAGATGTTGATTTGGAACCTACTAGTATTCTACAATTAATATTCTTTACATTCGATTTTGACAAGAACTGTGTTAAGAGCAATCATATGACCCTAGATTATACTGTGCGTCTAGCATAGAAATCAAGTTGCTACATCTTAAATCAAGTTGTAGCAACTTGATTGAAGTTGTAGCAACTTGATTGTGCAACTAATACTGTTTAATAATATTAAAATATGTACAAATCATCAATACAATAGCATTTGTTCCCCCCAAAAAGTATTAAGAACTTCTTACAGGGTACTTGGATTTTGATTGTGTCCGTCCGTGATGTCCGTCCGAGATGTCCGTCCGTGATGGAAAATATTTGCAATTCTCTCAGAAGTTTGATATTGGTTAAGAATTCAATATGCTAAACATAGAAGCTAACATACCTGAGTGTTAGTTGCATTAACAATTATTGGTCAATGTTAAGCTGTTTAGATAGAAACAATAAAAATGTACAAAAATTCTAAAAACCAAATTTCTATCATGTCCGTCCGTGATATGGCACATTTAGTGGATACCTATGTTTGTAGGTAACCATGGCAACACATTTTTTTCATCATTCAGCATACTTTGTCCTACCCTTCACTATAAAATACAAAGGAACCTTGTTCATCTTATTCCTAATTTGTTACAAGCCTTCAAAACTTTCAAAATCTATCAAATGTCCGTCCGTGATGAACCGATCACGCTCTTTTACAAAATTTTTCAACCTGCTGTCCAAACGAACGAAGAACTTCAATTTGCTTTGTGGTAATATTAAAGAACTACTGGGTAGACATGCAAAAAACTGACAACCAACAAAATATGTTGTCCATATGTGAATTAGAGCTTAAAAGTTGCGTGTCGTACGGGACATTTCTGCGTCCCGTACGAAACACAACATTGTCACCTATAATTTACCCATAATCAATTTTTTTTTGTGTGTAGGGTATTAGTTTTTCACAACACTACCCACTAAAGCTTTATCATTGACAAAAAAAAATATTGTATCGCTCAAATATTTGGCTAGGAAACTAGAAATTGTTGTCAAAATGTCCCGTACGACACGTATGGAATCGCCCGTTATCAAAATGATTCATAAAATAAGGGAGTTATGAAAGTTTTGAAAAGTATTGTACTGTCTATGAGGATCATCAAATTGGCAAATTTTCCCTATTAACATTCGTATCGCATCTTGCCTCTCTTTTGAGCAGAGCATACTGTATGTCGGGGGGAAAGCATAATTCACACCACACATGTCAAGGTCAGAAGAAAATTACAAATACATAGAACAGAGAGGATTATCTGCAGATTTGTGTAAAGAGCAGATAAAAATCAACCATTTTGTAGCGTGTTTTTCCAGTTTCAGGATTCATATAGAAAGTGTTTAAGATTTTATATGGCTTTCTTATTTTATAACCAATTGTGATGAATTTCTTCTTTTAGATACTCCCCTCATTTTACTACTGGTATTTCCAATAAGATTTATTATTGCCTGACTATGGTTACCTTTCAACGAAACATTCTGCATTTGCATTTGTCTGATTTATGTTTCATCAAATTGAGAAATATGATCACTTTTATTATATATTAACTGTATTGGAATTTATGACAATGTGCAAAAAAGTGCATAAGTACTTATATATAATCTACTGTTATTGTAAATAGAAAAGGAAAGTCTATGTGAATTGTATCTATTAAATGTTATTACACAATATATTTGTTTATATTGACATTATTGCGTTGCAGAAGGGTAATGTTTTTGATCAAGTTATATATCGACAGTTGAGAAAAAGATTACAAAATGTTCAGTGAAGCTTTTTAGTTTTGCTGGCTGAGATGGATTTATTTTGCGCTGTTTATGATCTCAAGAGTCCCTGACAAAGTTCATTAAAAACTATAAAAAAGAAAAGGTCCAAAAAACAAAGAAATACATAAGAATCTGCAAAAAAACAATATAATACAAAAGAAATTGTTCTGATATCGCAATATTTTTCATGTTCATTTGCTGAGAACACCACAAAGAGTTTCTACACCAAAAATTAGAACATTTAGAGCTTTATTTAGGGAATTAGAGAAAATAAGTATGATTTTGCATACTAATTACGCATAAATTAGCATAATCAATCAATAGCGATTCGCATGGAAAAAATTAATACAGAATTTTGTAGATCATGTTCCAGGCAAGCTGGGTGCCAATTTTCGGCGCGATAGACGGCCGAGATCTCAGGGGGGGGGGGGGGGAGGGCGGGATGCTGGGAGCCCCCCCCCCCCCCCCCGCGGCCATATGAACTCCCACAATACCCCAGCGTATATAGGGTTAAGTGACAATTTTCAAGGTAGTTTTGTATACAAGAGTCTTATCTCAGTTGTGGTGACAATGTCCTAAAATTTCTTTTTAATGCACAGCTCACAGACTTTTTCGTTTCAAGTCTTGCACATCTATCGAAATGGATGTTTATATTTACTTCTGATGGTTCAAATGGATTTACTTCTTGCTATTTTTAATCCAAAAGTGTCACTGGCAGAGTTCATTAAAAAATTGTTCGAAAAACGAAGAAATTCATAATTCACAACAACACAACTGGAATCAATTACATGTATGTTTTGACATATTTTTGTAGACAATTTTTAAGACATATTAGTTTGATTGTTTCTAATCTCTTTCATTCTGCAGTTATAGTATCCTACATAAATAATGTTGGACTATTCCAATTACCCACGTTTTATGTTTAATGCAATAACTATTATTCATAATTCGTATAACATTATTTTGTTTCAGTTGATACCATGAACTTCATTATGGGTAAAGGGGAAATCTCTCACACACTAGGTATGCGTCTCCATTATTCTATTTCTATTCATTTCATCCATTCAATGTGTGGTTAACCAGGAATGTGTGCATTGTGCATTGCTTTTCACCAAACTTTGAATTTAGGGGCTCCTCTGTAAACAGCAGGACTTTTCATCACATTCAAATGCGGTGAAAAGAAATGATGTTTACAGTAGAGCCCATTCATTTCAAAACTACTGAAGCTAGGAATTTGACATTCTGTTAATACCAGAACAGCTTTTCAAAAATGTCTGTGAGCGAGTCGACCAATCATTCTAACAATGAGTGGGTAACCCACCACCAATTGCAACAAGAGATATTTTAACCGCAGTGCATTTCATTAAGTTCCCCAAAACATCATTAAAAGTCCCAAGAAATCCAAGTAGGGGAAATCTGTCTAATTTTTCGTATCTTATGTAAATAAGCTTTTGTTATATGTGAATTTTTTTATTTTCCTGGAAGAAATGGAAATATTTATCCGCGCAAAATGATTTAAATGATCAAACTGATGAAATCAAGGTCAGATTTTTGTCTGCAATTTCTCATCAATTTCCATGTGCATTGACATTTTCTTCCTTAAAGGGATGGTCCGGGCTGAAAGTATGTATAGCTTAATTAATAGAGTAGAATTCACTGAGCAAAATGCTAAAAATTTCATCAAAATTGGATAACAAATAACAAAGTTATTGAATTTTAAACTTTAGCAATATTTTGTGAAAATAGTCGTCATGAATATTCATTAGGTGGGCTGATGATGTCACATCTCCACTTGTTCTTTTGTATTTTATTATATGAAATTAGGTTTATTCAAATTTTTTCCTCCAAAAACTAGAAAAATTTTATTGACAACTGATTTAGTGCATTAGATATTTATTGCTGCATTTTATTTCCTTGTAAAGGAGACATATCATTCACACAAGTATGAAATAATGAAAAAAATATGATTTTATGTAATAACATAAGAAAACAGAAAGTGGAGATGTGACATCATCAGCCAACCTAATGAATATTCATGACTTCTGTCTTCACAAAATATTGCTAAACTTTAAACTTCAATAACTTTATTATTTGTTATCCGATTTTGATGAAATTTTTGGCATTTTGCTCAGTGAATTGTACTCTATGTATTAAGATATAAATATTTTCAGCCCGGACCATCCCTCTAAGATCATAAACATCAGCAACTGATGCAAAAATTAATGTCAGCATTCGATACGAAATAGGATATATTAACAATACTATTGGCATGCATCATTAGAGTAATAATATCTTTAGATTAAGGACAAGTACTTTAAATTATTACCTATACAACGCATTTTAGGAGATAAATAAAAGTTATATTTTTCTCGTTATTTTCAATCCGAGACCAACAAGGTAAAGATTTGTCATGTTGCCCTCCCCGGGCTTTGCCCATAGAAATCCTGTACAAAATGTTGCAGACAATATTTGTCACATTTCTGCTAGTGTGCTTGCGCAGTATAACCGATTTCGATCGCTAATTTCAGTATTTCAGAAATCTGGCTGGAACCAGTTTATGACAACGACATTTGTGACAGTGACATTTATTCCTATGTCGCCCATATAGTTGGTATTAGTCCAGGATAGAAGAGGCATAACCATGTTTTTTTCATATACAATTTGGGAGGGGTTTCTTGTCAATTCGAGGGTGCTGATTACGAATCTGAATAATGCCAGTGATGTAACATTGAGCATTTACCATTTTTACCATTACAAGTACTTGGTTGAACACAGAGGAAATTCATAAAGAGCTTAACAAATAAGGAGAAAATAGGTGTGAAGTTTGAGGTTCACTCAAGCATGAGAATGCATACTGTGTAATCTCAATGAAACTTCCAAGCCGCGCAAAAAAAGTCGCGTCCAAGAAACTCTTCTATCTTTTCTTTAATTCAACTACATGACTGCAAATTTTCAGTATGAAGAAGAAGAATTGCTCTCAGATATTAAAGCTATTTTTTTTTTTTTGGGGGGGAGGGGGGTTTGGAGACTAAATAACTATTTTGGCTGTTAACAGAGAACCTTACCTGGTGACGTATTGGTGGTTTTTGGGTGGTAGGTCACAATCATTCCTTGAAATGTTTGTGCACTGTAAATGGCTGCCAGGATATATAATAATGAACAAGTCATGTTGAAGTGCAGAGATACATGTATGTCACTGTATGTGTTTATCTTAATTTGATATGTTCTATAATATAACTGCATCATTGTTATTACTATTATTATTATTATTATTATTTATATTGTTATATCATCATTGTCATTATCATTTTCGAATCATTTTAATCATGTGAATGACTTCTATGATATGATATATTACATGTTTGGGGTCATTGTAACACTCTCTGAAATGCATTATTATATTACATTTATATTCTGCAGCTACATGTTATCCTTTAAAATGCTCTTTTGAGTTCTGATCATAGTTTTACAATCCTTATTCTGTGTGCAGAAGTGTACACATACAAATTCTTTGAATAATTGTATTTATTAGTTTTCTCTTTACTTAGGTGCTAGAGAAATTGAGAGTGTAAATAAATTGAAATTGAAATTGAAATTGAATTAAAGTGAAACGTAAGATGGGGCAGCTTTTAATACCAATCTTGCCACATTCCAATTTGTGTATAGTCTGGTAAAAGTAACCTACTTGAATGTATTTCAATCTGATTGAAATGAATAATATGTTACAGTCAGCTCTTCTTTACGATTCATATTTGAAGGTTTCATCCACTAGCGTACCTACGGGGGGGGTGGGCAGGGGGTGCACTCTGCCCCCCCCCTGACGAGTCACAACCCATGCAAAAACGTATCTTTGCCCCCCCCCCCCCCCCCGACCGGCTTGAAAAAGCTTGTTTGCCCCCCTGACAAGCTTGAAGACCTTTAATGCCCCCCTGATGAGCTTGAAGACCTTTTTTTTTTCTTGTCAATTTTTTTCTGGTACGAAATCCTTTATTTGTGATCGAAGACACCATGAGAGAATCAATACTAAGGTAGTTTTAGGGCGATTTCATGCTAGAAAAATCAGCCATTTTCACAACAGTTTTCAACCTGCTGTCCAAATGAACGAAGAACTTTGATTAGCTTTGTGGTAATACTAAAGTACTACTGGGTAGACATGCAAAAACTGACAACCATCAAAAATATGTGGTCCATATGTGAATTATAGCTTAAAATGTTGCGTGTCGTACTGGACATTTCTGCGTCCCATACGACACACAACATGTTCACCTATTATTTACCCATTATCAATTTTTCTTGTGTAGGTTATTAGTTTTTCACATGACTATGCACTATAGCTTTATCATTGACAAAAAAAGAATATTGTATGGCTCAAACATTCGGCTAGGAAACTAGAAATTGTTGTCAAAATGTCCTGTACGACACGTATGGAATCGCCCTTTATCAAAATAATTTATAAAATAAGGGAGTAAGTATTGTACTGTCTATTAGGATCATCAAATTGGCAAACATGCTTCAATATGCCTTATTGTTTTTGTACACAAATTTTTCCTATTAACATTCATATCGCATCTTGCCTCCTTTTGACCAGAGCATACTGTATGTCATGGGAAAATATAATTCACACCGCATATGTCAAGGTCAGGAGAAAATTAGAATTACGTAGAATAGAGAGGAAAATTTGCCAATTTGTGTGCAAAGCAGATGAAAAGTTGTAAACAAAGTCAACCATTTTGTATCATGTTTTTCCAATTTTCAGGATTCCTATAGAAAGTGTGTAAAGATCTTATATAGCTTTCTTAATTTATAACCAATTGTGATGAATTTCTTCTTTTAGATACTCCCCTCATTTTACTACTGGTATTTCCAATAAGATTTATTATTATAAAGTCAAAAAGGGGCCTAAGCTTTCGATCCTAGCAGAATCTTCGTCGGAGGCAAAATGACAAACATATAAAGTGGAACAACCATAATATAGACCACAAACAAGCTACAGCAACACTAGAAACAAGGAGACAAAAGGGGCATTAGTGAGTAGAGAAGACCAATCAGGTTAGTGAAGGGGATGAAAGAAAAGGAGTAGGCAGACACAAAGGGAAGTTAGTGTAAGTAAGGCCAAGAGGGATTAAGATAATGAGGCAGGCAACATCAAACAGGATCTGGAACAAAACAGTGATAGAGGGATGAATAACTAGAGAATTAGTGAGAGGTGGGTCAAACAGGTTACAAAGAAAGGCTTAATAAACTGGTGCATAAGAGTGGGGGGGAAAAAAGAAGAAAAAGAATGGGGAACAACTGATAATGTGCAAAAGACATATAAGTATATATGATAAAGCATTAAACAAACTAAGAGAAGAAGGTAAGTGTAAATATGTATCTATAAGTGATATGTATATAAATATATCCAAAAAAGAAATGTATATGAAAAAATACATAAATATATACACATATGGTGTAACTGATATGGTAATCCACTAGGTGTGACGGGAAAAAACATAAGACTATATAGTAGGAAAGAAAAAAAAATCTGTATATGTGAAAAAGAGGAAGCAAATTGCCTAAAAAGGTAAAAGCAAATATAGAAGAGAGGGGGTGTATTATGAAGAAACCATAGTATACATGTAAATAAGCAAATGTGGTAAATCTAAAAGAGGTGAGTGGAGAAAAAACAAATATATATATATATATATAATTATTATTATATCGCCTGAATAAGGAAGGAAAAATTGGAGCTGAGCTTGTATGAGATATGGGAGGAAAGTAGAGTAAGAAACTATAATGTAACTATTCAAAAGAGCTGAGGGGAAAAATTATATGTATATATAAATTGAAAGTGGATAGGAAAGAAAAATCAGTCGTTCCCCTCTTGGATGTTCAGGCCATGAGGTTGGATGGTGCGAAGTCGTCTCATCCAGAGCTTTTCCCTGCTAGTACGGACTGAGTCAGGACGGGTACCTAAAGATTCGATGCCCTGTAGCATCATGTCAGTGATGGAGTGGTTGGGGAGGTTAAAATGGCGGCCAACTGGAGTGTCCAGCTTTGCTGTGTTGACGGTGGATCTGTGCCCGTAGAATCGTTTCTTGAGTGTGGTCTTGGTTTCCCCTATGTATTGTACCCTACAAACTCTGCAAGTGATGAGATATACAACATTAGTGGTAGTGCATGTGATGTTGCCCTTGATTTGGTGAGACAGGCTGGTAGAGTTGCTGGTGAAAGATTTATAATTGCCTGACTATGGTTATCTTTCAAGGAAACATTCTGCATTTGCATTTGTCTGATTTATGTTTCATCAAATTGGGAAATATGTTCACTTTACTTATACGATAGTAACTTTATTGGAATTTATGACAATGTTTCAATGTGCGCAAAAAAAGTGCAAAGGTACTTATATATGATCTACTGTTATTGTAAATAGAAAAGGAAAGTCTATGTGAATTGTATCTATTAAATGTTATTACACAATATATTTGTTTATATTGACATTATTGCGTTGCAAGAAGGGTAATGTTTTTACAACAGGCATGGTGTGAAAAATTTGATCAAGTTATATATCTACAGTTGAGAAAAAGATTACAAAATGTTTTGAAGCTTTTTAGTTTTGCTGGTTTAGATGGATTTATTTTGTGCTGTTTATGATCTCAAAAGAGTCCCTGACAAAGTTCATTAAAAACTAAAAAAAAAGTCCAAAAAACAAAGAAATACATAAGAATCTGCAAAAAACAATATAATACAAAAGAAATTGTTTTGATATCGCAATATTTTTCATGTTCATTTGCTGAGAACACCACAAAGAGTTTCTACACCAAAAATAAGAACATTTAGAGCTTTATTTAGGGAATTAGAGAAAAAAGGTATGATTTTGCATAGTAATTACGCATAAATTAGCATAATTAATCAATAGCGTTTCGCATGGAAAAAAATTAATACAGAATTTTGTAGATCATGTTCCAGGCAAGCTGGGTGCCAATTTTCGGCGCGATCGACGGCCGAGATCTCAGGGGGGGGGGGGGGGAGGACGGGATGCTGGGAGGCCCCCCCCCCCCGCGTCCATATGAACTCCCAAAATACCCCGGCGTATATAGGGTTAAGTGACAATTTTCAAGGTAGTTTTGTATACAAGAGTCTTATCTCAGTTGTGGTTACAATGTCCTAAAATTTCTTTTTAATGCACAGCTCACAGACTTTTTCGTGTCAAGTCTTGAAATGGATGTTTATATTTACTTCTGATGGTTCAAATTGATTTACATCTTGCTATTTTTAATCCAAAAGTGTCACTGGCAGAGTTCATAAAAAAATTGTTCGAAAAACGAAGAAATTCATAATTCACAACAACACAACAGGAATCAATTACATGTATGTGTTGACATATTTTGTAGACAATTTTTAAGACACATTATTTTGATTGTTTTTAATCTCTTTCATTTTGCAGTTATAGTATCCTACATAAATGATGTTGGACTATTCCAATTACCCACGTTTTATGTCTAATGCAATAACTATTATTCATAATTCGTATAACATTATTTTGTTTCAATTGATACCATGAACTTCATTATGGGTAAACACACACACTAAACACACACACTAGGTACGCGTCTCCATTATTCTATTTCTATTCAATTCATCCATTCAATGTGTGGTTAACCAGGAATGTGTGCATTGTGCATTGCTTTTCACCAAACTTGGAATTTAGGGGCTCCTCTGTAAACAGCAGGGCTTTTCATCACATTCAAATGTGTTGAAAAGAAATGATGTTTACAATAGAGCCCGTGCATTTCAAAACCACTGAAGCTAGGAATTTGACATTCTGTTAGTAGCAGAACAGCTTTTCAAAAATATGTCTGTGAGCGAGTCGTCCACTCATTCTACTAACAATGAGTGGGCAACCCACCTCCAATTGCAACGCGAGATATTTAACCACATTGCATTTCAGTAAGGTCCCCAAAACATCATATTAAAAGTTCCAAGAAATCCAAGTCGGGGAAATTTGTATAATTTTCGTATCTTATGTAAATAAACTTTTGTTATATGTGAATTTTCAATTTTCCTGGCAGAAATGGAAATATTTATCTGCGTAAAATGATTTAAGTGATCATACTGATGAAATCAAGGTCAGATTTGTGTATGCAATTTTGTCAGCAATTTTCATGTGCATTGACATTTTCTTCCTTAAGATCATAAACATCAGCAACTCATGCAAAAATTAATGTCAGCATTCGATACGAAATAGGATATATTAACAATACTATTGACATGCATCATGAGAGTAATAATGTCTTTTGATTAAGGACAAGTAGGGGAAGGCGGGGTAAGTTGTGACACTTTTTGCATTTTGCATGTTAGAATCGATATGAGTAATAATATTGTAGAAATAAGTACCTTGCCTTTAAATTTGATTCTTGGGAAATATTTTTCACATTGATATAACTCTCTACCCCAACACTTAAAATAATTGTGAAAAAAAAAACGATGTCAAATGGCCCAACTTGCCCCATCTGTGGGGTAAGTTAATTGTGCCACCGTCTGGGGTAAGTTGAGCCACAAAAACTATGTACAATATGTATGCAGGAAGAAGCAGCATGTCAATTTTTTATTTCAAGTATTTTCACTTGCTAATTCTCTATAAATACTAACATCCTCTAAAAGTAAAAGAACTGTCATGTAAATTTACACCTTTCTGCCTGCATATCAATGGCTTATCAATTTTTTTTTTCATTCTTATTACTCAACTTGCCCCATGATGGCTGGCTCAAAGTACCCCAGTCCGAACTTAATGCGATATTTTCACATCCACACATTTCTTATGCATCCATCATTTAAAAGACTATGACAAGAATGAAGATCCATACCTGGACTAACAATATTGTTCTTATTTCTTTATTATATCTAAAGACGTGTGTGGGTAAAAAGCACTCCTCTATTTTACACCCTTTTTTATTTTTTTGGCTGAAATTTGTATTTTCCGTCTAAAAAAGACACTTTTTGTTTCAAAGTCGAAAACAATATGGTTGGGTAAAAGGTTATGTAATTGGTCATCAATACATAACACCACCACAATGTCTGACTCATTCAATAATTGCCTGGGGGTGGTGGCTCAACTTGCCCCTGTGCTCAATTTACCCCGCCTTCCCCTACTTTAAATTATTACCTATACAAGGCATTTTAGGAGATAAATAACAAGTTATATTTCTCTCGTTATTTTCAATCCGAGACCAAGAAGGTAAAGATTTGTCCTGTTGCCCTTCCCGGGCTTTGCCCATAGAAATCATGTACAAAATGTTGCAGACAATATTTGTCACAATTCTGCTAGTGCGCTAGCGCAGTATAACCGATTTCGATCGCTAATTTCAGTATTTCAGAAATCTGGCTGGAACCAGTTTATAACAACGACATTTGTGACAGTAACATTTATTCCTATGTCGCCCATAGAGTTGGTATTAGTCCAGGATAGAAGAGGCATAACCATTTTTCATATACAATTTTTTTTTTTTTTTTTTTTTTTTTGGGGGGGGGGGGGGTTTCTTGTCAATTCGAGGGTGCTGATTACGAATCTGAATGATGCCAGTGATGTATCATTGAGCATTTTCCGCAAATTGGCAAAAATCAATATAAAATATTCATATTACCCATGAAAATCGAAAAAAATGACAGCAGACTGGCTTCATGAGTAATAACAATATACATTTATTAGTTAATCAGTTTAATGAACAAAGCAAAAAGGTATCACTGTGGCTTAAAGTTAACAAATTATCACTAAATTTAGCAAAAACAAAATGTATTCTTTTCAAAACAGAGTAATAGAAAGCAAGTAATATATGAAGTACCCCCATTATATATAGATGAAACTCTTATTGAATGAGTATCTAACATACAATTCCTAGGTATACTATTAGATGAGAATCTCTCATGGAAGCCTCATATTACAATGATCTCTTCAAAAATCAGCAAAACTACAGGATTACTTTCAAAACTTAAACACTATTTACCATTGAATATATTATTTACTATTTATAATTCACTAATTTTATCCTATTTGTCCTATGGTAATATCGTTTGGGCAAATTCAACCCCTTCAAAGTTGAAACCATTGTTTTACTGCAAAAGCGTTGCTTGCGTATTTGTACAAACTCACATTATTTAGCTCATTCAAAACCTTTATTCAAACAGTTAAACACATTAGATATTTATAAATTAAACACTTATCAAATTGCCATTTTTGTATTCAAGTGTATCAAAGGAACCGTTTTGGCTCCTCTTGCCAATATGTTTGAAACTAATTTTATGATTCACAAATATAACACTCGAAATAGTAAAAAATTACATATCTGGAATATTGATAAGCAGTATATGCAAAAAACAGTTAGATATACAGGGCCCACAGTATGGAACTCATTACCAACTTCGATTACGGAGAATGTCTTTTTGAATACTTTCAAAAAAAATCTTAAAGTTTATTTATTGTCATATTAATTTTATTTCAATTTAGATTTTAGCCTATATTAATTTTGAATTCTACCTGAGAGAGAGATGGGGGTAGGGGGTGGGACAGGGGGCAGGTGGGGATAGGGGGGCAAGACGTTGAATTCAAATACATGCGCCATCTAATATTGTTATCATTATTTTACTTGTATTTTGTCAACTTTTGGACTCCTGCCATTTACAAGCTTTTTTAAAAAAGCTTTCTACAGGTGTTCCATTTTCCATTTATTTCTATCACTTACAATATTAATTTACTATGCTTATGTATTTAATCTATTTTTGTATATACATGTGTATTTCAAATGTACATATTTTGTTGTTTTTTAATGGAAAAGAATAAATGAACTGAATTGAATTGAATTGAATAAAGTATATGTGTTGCAGGAGTAAAATACTCTGAAATATATATATTTTTTTGCTGGCAGTTTAATGATTTTCATGGGTAATTTTCATATTTGGCGGCCATATTGAATTTTGTCAATTTGCGAAATTTAAAAGTAAAAAGTCAGTGAGCAGCGTGGTCAAAAAATTTTGCGCGGTGGAAATATCGCGCGATTCGTGGGGGGGGGGGCCTCTGAGCCCCCCCCCCCCGGCCTAGTCAGGGTTAAATGATATATACATGTAATATGTTAAAATTGACCAACAATGACCATTACAAGTACTTGATTGAACACAGAGGAAATTCAGCAAGAGCTTAAAAAATAAGGAGAAAACAGGTGTGAAGTTTGAGGTACACTCAAGCATGAGAATGCATACTGTGTAATCTCAATGAAACTTCCAAGCCGTGCAAAAAAAGTCGTGTCCAAGAAACTCTTTTATCTTTTCTTTCATTCAACTACATGACTGCAAATTTTCAGTATGAAGAAGAAGAATTGCTCTTTAAGATATTAAAGGTATTTTTTTTTTTTGGGGGGGGGGTTGGAGACTAAATTACTATTTTGGCTGTTTACAGAGAACCTTGCCTGGTGACCGATTGGTGGTTTTGGGGTGGTAGGTCACAATTATTCCTTGAAATGTTTGTGCACTGTAAATTGCTGCCAGGATATGTAATAATGAACAAGTCATGTTGAAGTGCAGAGATACATGTATGTTACTGTACGTGTATATCTTAATTGATATGTTCTATATAACTGCATCATTGTTATTACTATTACTATTATTATTGTTATATCATCATTGTCATTATTTTTTAATCACTTTAATCATGTGAAATGACTTTCATGATATATGATTTATTACATGTGGGGTCATTGTAACACTGTCTGAAATGCATAATTATATTACATTTATATTCTGCAGCTACATGTTATCCTTTAAAATGCTCTTTTGAGTTCTGATCATAGTTTTACAATCCTTAGTCTGTGTGCAGAAGTGTACACGTACAAATTCTTTGAATAATAGTATTTATTAGTTTTCTCTTTACTTCGTTGCTAGAGAGAAAGTGAAATGTAAGATGGGGCAGCTTTTAATACCAATCTTGCCACATTCCAATTTGTGTATAGTCCGGTAGAAGTAACCTGCTTGAATGTATTTCAGTTTGATTTAAATGAATAATATGTTGCATAATTTACCGTCAACTCTTCTTTACGATTCATATTTGAAGGCTTCATCTCATGATTTTTTGTCTCGTAGATCAGGATGGCTTATTTCGTAGCTGTAGACACTCCTAGAAGAAAGAGTAACTTAAGAGGATCAATACTAAGGTAGTTTTAGGGCGATTCCATGCTAGAAAAATCAGCCATTTTCACAACATTTTTCAACCTGCTGTCCAAACGAACAAAGAACTTTGATTTGCTTTGTGGTAATATTAAAGAACTAATTGGTAGACATGCAAATAAGCGACAACTAACAAAAATATGTTGTCCATATGTGAATTAGAGCTAAAATGTTGCGTGTCGTACTGGACATTTCTGCGTCCCGTACGACACACAAAATTTTCACCTATAATTTACCCATTATCAATTTTTCTTGTGTAGGTTATTAGTTTTTCACATGACTACCCACTATAGTAGCTTTATCATTGACAAAAAAAGAATATTGTATTGCTTAAACATTCGGCTAGGAAACTAGAAATTGTTGTCAAAATGTCCCGTACGACACGTATGGAATCGCCCTTTAACAAAATAATTTCTAAAATAAGGGAATTATGAAAGTTTTGAAAAGTATTGTACTGTCTATGAGGATCATCAAATTGGCAAACATGCTTCAAAATTGCTTATTTTATAGTACACAAATTTTCCCTATTAACAATTGGATCCGCATCTTGCCTCTCTTTTGAGCAGAGCATACTGTATGTCGTGGGAAAGTATAATTCACACCACATATGTCAAGGTCAGGAGGAGAATATCAGAAATACATAGAATAGAGAGGATAATTTGCCAATTTGTGTACAAAGCAGATGAAAAGTTGTCAACAAAATCAACAATTTTGTATAATTTTTTCCCAATTTTCAGGATTCCTATAGAAAGTGTGTAAAGATCTTATATAGCTTTCTTATTTATAACCAATTGTGATGAATTTCTTCTTTTTTAATTACTCCCCTCATTTTACTATTTCCAATAAGATTTATTATTCCCCGAGTATGGTTATCTTTCAACGCAACATTCTGCATTTGCATTTGTCTGATTTATGCTTCATCAAATTGGGAAATATGATTACTTTTATTATATGATATTAACTTTATTGGAATTTATAACAATGTTTCGATGTGCAAAAAAGTGCATAAGTACTTATATATAATCTACTGTTATTGTAAATAGAAAAGGAAATTCTATGTGAATTGTATCTATTAAATGTTATATATTTGTTTATATTGACGTTATTGCGTTGTGAGTAGGCTAATATTTTTTCAACAGGCATGGTGTGAAAAATTTGATTAAGTTATTTATCTAGAATTCAGATATAGATTACAAAATGTTTTGAAGCTTTTAAGTGACAGATTTCAAGGTTGTTTTGTATCACAGAGTCTTATCTCATTTGTGAAATTTCTTTTTAATGCACAGCTCAATGACTTTTTTTGTTTCAAGTCTTGCGCATCTTTCGAGACGAAATTTGTGAGGTTTCGAAGTGATGCAACATTTTGTAAGACTGCATGTCAGATAAAAAAAATTGCTTTAAAAAATTGGATCTTCTGTACAATGCCAGTCAAAGCCAGTAGTGTTTTCAACCATAAAACATATAAATGGATGATTACATGTAATTTTGATAGTTCAAATGGATTTACTTCTTGCTATTTATGATTTAAAAGAGTCACTGGCAGAGTTCATAAAAAAGTTGTTTGAAAAACAAAGAAATTCATAATTCACAAAACAACACAACTGGAATCAATTACATGAATGTTTTGACATTTTTTGTAGACATTTTAAAGACATATTAGTTTGCTTGTTTTTAATCTCTTTCATTCTACAGTTCTATTATCCTACATAATTGATGTTAGACTATTCCAAATAAGTTATTACCCACGTTTTATGTCTAATGCAATAACTATTATTCATAATTTGTATAACATTATTTTGTTTCAATTGATACCATGAACTTCATTATGGATTAAGGGGAAATCCCTTGGACTATTAACATATATGCGTCTGCATAAATCTATTTCTATTCATTTCATCCATTCAATGTGTGGTTAACCAGGAATGTGTGCACTGTGCATTGTTTTTCACCAAACTTGGAATTTAGGGGCTCCTCTGTAAACAGCAGGGCTTTTCATCTGTTTACAGTAGAGCCCGTGCATTTCAAAACCACTGAAGCTAGGAATTTGACATTCTGTTAATACCAGAACAGCTTTTCAAAAATATGTCAGTAAGTTTCCCAAAACATATTAAAAGTCCCCAAAAATCCAAGTAGGGTAAATTTGTCTAATTTCGTATCTTATGTAAATAAGATTTTGTTATATGTATATTTTCAAGTTTCCTCGCAGAAATGGAAATATTTATCCGCGTATTACATGATAAAAGTGATCAAACCGATGTATTCAAGGTCAGATAGTACGATGGAAACAATTACATAGACATTTTTTCCGGAAAGAATTTGCTCCGTTTGCATAATATGCAAACTTTCTCTTATGGTCATAAAGGGCAACTCATGCAACAGTTAATGTCAGCACTCGACACGAATTAGGATATATTAACAAATACAAGGCATTTTAGGAGATACATGTAAATAAAAGTCATATTTCTCTCGGTACTTTCAATTCCAGACCAATGAGGTAAAGATTTGTCAAAACCATGCCAATACCATGCCATAGGAATCCTGTACAAAATATAGGGGCAATATTTGCCACATTTCTGCTTGTGGGCTTGCGCAGTAGGAGCCGATTTTGATCGCTAATTTCAGTATTTCAGACATCTGGCTTGAACTAGTTTATGACAATGACATCTATTCTTTTGTCGCCCATAGAGTGGGTATTAGTTTAGGATAGAATAGTCATAACCATGTTTTTTCATATATAAAATATTTTTTTTGGTTTCTTGTCAATTCGAGGGTGCTGATCACGAGTCTGAATGATGCCACTCGTAAACCTTGTTACCTTGAGAATTTTCCGCAAATTGGCAAAAATCCAACATGGCCGCACAAAATATGCATATTACCCAGGAAAATCAGAAATTTGCCAGCAGTCTGGCTAAAAAATTGTATGTAATTGTGTTGCAGGAGTGAAATACTCTCTGAAATAATCTCTCTTTTGTTTGCTGGCATTTTATGATTTTCATGGGTAATTTTCATATTTCGGGGGCCATATAGAATTTTGCCAATTTGCGGAAATGCTCAAGGTTAAGAAATCATAATAAAGTATTGTATATGTGAAAAAAAAAGTTTGGTCAATTTTCTATGGGGCCTATCCTGGACTACTTTATTGGAGAAACAATCATGCAAATCACAAAATCATCAATAGTATTTCATCAAGTAATTCCGTTAGTGTGTGGAAGTTGGATTTGTCGCCAAAGAATGCCATGGGACCCGAAGATTAGACGTTAGACGTTACCCAGAAGCGGATCTAGAGGGGGGGTTAGAAAACGCCATTTTCACACACAGATTTTCAAAAATTTTCCCTACTGTGGGAGGGGGGACACCCCCCTCCCACACCCTCCCCCCTCGCTCGCTCCGCTCGCTTGGACTCGGTCGCTACGCTCCCTCGCATACCACCCCAACCCCCCCCTTTATAAAAAGCTGGATCCGCCCATGTTACCCTACCCTTTCTTATTTTTTCTATATTAAAAATATGACCAACTTCGACCCTCGGTATAATACCCTACTCTAAAAGTAACATAACATCATATTGCAGCCCTCACCCTACATCTTAGAAATAATTAAGCCCGGAACAATTTGTCGCAGGAGGAAATGTCGCGTCATCAGCCTCCGATGTGCCAGCACTACTTTTTATGTAGCTGATAGAGAAAGGCCTACTCTGTCCTCTACAAGTGGTTTAAAAAACAAAATGAAAGTGATTTTACTCTAGTATATATAGCAGAAATTTCATTTTGCCTTATTGGGGGCTCCAAACAGCAAGATGCCTCCTCTAATACCTCGGTCACATTTGTTCTACGGCGGCCGTACGGCGAGTCGAAATTTAGTTTTAAAATTTTGTGTACTAGCTAGTTTGAATAAAAATGTAAAAAAACTGCTGCTTTCGACTCGCCGTACGGCCTCCGTAGAGCAAATGACTTAAGATAGGTTTCATGAACAGAAAAGTTGTTTTAATATGTAAAAGAGCCCTTTGCCCTTATCTTAATTTTAAAATCCATATTTTATTGTTCGAAATAGATACCATAAATGAAATACTTTTGCCCAATTGATCGTTGGCCCGGCAGCCTCTGTGCAGCGCCAGATCGACGAGGCTCTATCCCTTTAATTATTGAACACCAAACAGGATAGCATCAACTCCCATCTTTTAACGTATTTTGGTCTGACGCGACCGGGGTTTGAACCCCCGACCTCCCGGTTGTGAGACGGACGCTCTACCAACTGAGCCACACCGGTCTGCACAGGTATGCACATCTAATAGTACAATGTACATACTCTTTTATCGCAACGCTCATTAGTTTCATACGGTTACTGTGTGTTAGTTACACTAACATAAGCTACTGTATTCTCTTAAATGGCATTCCAGCAATTTAATTGTAGTCAGTATAATTTAGAGTGGCTTCTACACGGAGGTTGCTTTTTGGTCTAATTGCATTGTTGTATTAAACAATATACAATCTATTTGCCCTTTATCGACGCAAGTTAAGACGTAAATACTGCCACATGAAGCATAATCAATATTCTCGGTGATATTGTGTCGGATATTTTTATTTTGCATTAGTTGTTTATTATAATAAAACACAGATATCAATGCAGAATCAAGTTTTTAATTAAAAGACATGGACAAAATACAAAATTTGTTGTATATTCAGATCAGAAAAAAGGACACTTTAAGGACTGATTATAGGAGCACCAGGAACAATGAAGACATATATGTTCTGAGCAAATTATGTTTCATAAAGTTATGAAAGAATGCTTCTTATGTGAAAAAAAACTTTGCATAATTATAATATAATATAACATTATAATGAACAATGATTTATTCTTCCCCACTAAGTTTCTCTTCCTTTCTCCCTCTTTTCCTCCCTCCCCCATTTTTCGCCAGCCGATGGGGAGGGGGGGGGGGGGCACGTGCCCCCATGCTCCCCGTAGTTACGCCACTGGCACGGAGGCACTGTCTTATTTGAAGTCATATCTCAAATGCTTCAAATTTTAAGAGAATCAACAACACTTTGCACTTCTCTTCTTATCACTACTATAAATCAATAACGTGAGGGTAGTCGGTAAATATCATTTACGTCTGGATATTATATTCTCTCAAGTACAATGTAATATCGACACGCTTTGGTAACACGGTATGAACAGTTGTAAACATCATGTGGATGGTTGCAACAATGCACCAATGAACTGCGTGATTCAGCTATTCTGAGAAATATATTTCTTTCACATTTTACGGAATAAGGGCTTCACAACGTTCAAATACACAGAGCGCTGCAGACATTCAGAAGCTTCACTTGATTTTCAACATTCTTCTCTCAAGGTACGACGCGAAGACAGGTTGAATTAACCTGCAGACAATGAATAATAGTGAAGTTCTAGATTCTTAATGAAGGTTCATTTTGACACTGTATGACATGATACAGGCTAAATAACGGCGGGACCAGTAATTTGGCAGTATGGATGATGTGTTTCAAAAGTTACAAAAAGCGGTATCGAAAGGAAAGATTAAGGAAGTAAAACAATTAATCAAAAAATGTGCTAACATAAACGAGGCAAACCAAGATGGATACACGTGTTTACACATTGCAGTAAAGAACGACCAAAGGGATATCATTCAGTTTCTCATTATTTACGGAGCTGATGTCGAAAAGACTACCTCAGAGGGACAAACACCCTTACATCTCGCTGCCTCACAGGGACTTCTTAAGGTCATAAAAATCATTCTCCGTCATGGAGGTAAAGTGAATACACGGGATCATGATTGTTGGACTGCATTACACTTAGCAGCTGGGAAAGGTCATCTTGATGTAACCAAACATCTCATCAGTCAAGGAGCTGAAATTGGTAGAGAGGGAAAAGATGGTTGGACTGCATTACACATTGCAGCTAAGACTGGTCATCTTTATCTCACTAAACATCTCATCAGTCAAGGAGCTGATGTGAATAAAGGAAATGATGATGGTAGTACTGCATTATACATTGCAGCTCAGAATGGTCATCTTGATCTCACTAAACATCTCATCAGTCAAGGAGCTGATGTGAATAAAGGAAATGATGATGGTAGTACTGCATTACACATTGCATCTCAGAATGGTCATCTTGATCTCAGTAAACATCTCATCAGTCAAGGAGCTGATGTGAATAAAGGAAATGATGATGGTAGTACGGCATTACACATTGCAGCTAAGAGTGGTCATCTTTATCTCACTAAACATCTCATCAGTCACGGAGCTGATGTGAATAAAGGAAATGATGATGGTAGTACTGCATTATACATTGCATCTCAGAATGGTCATCTTGATCTCACTAAACATCTCATCAGTCAAGGAGCTGATGTGAATAAAGGAAATGATGATGGTAGTACTGCATTACACATTGCAGCTAAGAGTGGTCATCTTGATCTCACTAAACATCTCATCAGTCAAAATGCGGATGTGAATAAAGAAAATGATGATAGAAGTACTGCATTATACCTTGCAGCTCAAAATGGTCATCTCGATGCCATCAAATATCTCATCAGTCAAGGAGCTGATGTGAATAGAGGGAATGATAGTGGTAGAACTGCACTACACATTGCAGCTGAGAATGGGCACCTTGATGTCATCAAACATCTCATTACTCACGGAGCTGGAGTGAATAGAGGGCACTATTTTGGTAGTACTACATTACACTTTGCAGTTATGATGGGTCATCTTGATGTCAGTAAATATCTGATCAGTCAAGGAGCTGAAGTGAATAAAGGGGATAATGATGGTAGGACTGCATTACACATTGCAGCTTGGTATGGTTTTCTTGATGTTAGCAAATATCTCGTCAGTCAAGAAGCTGATGTAAATAAAGAAAATAAGGATGGTCAGACTGCATTGCTCTTATCTGTCAAAAATAGGTCTGTTGAAGTCATTGATTATCTGATAGGCCAAGGAGCTAAAGCCGACAGGGAAATCGCTAATGGTTGTGCAAAAATACTGTCTGCCGTTCAAGATGGTCGCTCTCGTAAAGCTAACATTCCCCCAGGACCAAGGGAACGGTCTGAAGGAGACGATATCCACGGAACGACGCCTCTAGAGCTGTCTTTGCGATTTGGATTCCAAAACATTGCTGAGATTCTAGTCACATGTTCCACAGCTGAGGTAAGATCTTCATTCTAATAATTATATTTTTTCTACTTTATATAAACCCCTCAAAAAAGTTTGGAAATCTGTGTTTGGCCATTAATTACTCCAAACTCCCAATTTCACACAATGCATATTTTGCATCATTCAAAAGATCATTTAATTTTAATGATCATGCCATCACGAAAGGAGTAGGATTCAAAAGTGTTGGATGAGGTCTGAATTGAAAAGCTGCAAAACAAGCAGAAATAGTCATGAAGGATCAATACAGAACATGATTCTTTTGGCTGTGTCAATAGATCTCGAGATGAAAATCCATTCAAATCAAGCCCCTGCTTCTGTATTGATGGTTCCGTGTGATAACATGGTTTGAGTCGCGGTTTGAAATACTCATGCATGTTTGTTTGTTTGTTATGTGTTTATTTGTGCAGAGGTGTGTTTGATTCCATGTTAATGTTGATGTTAAGGTGCATGAAAATAATTAAAAGAAACCGCTGAGAAACTCACTCATCACCACTGAAAAAAGAACAGTGACTTTCAATATTGTGTCATTTTGCAACTTTTGAATTTTGACCTTGCCCCACATTTCAACGAAGTGCACCTCCATGTGAACCATAATCATATCATGTAGGGTATCATTTTAAAGAAAATTAAATGAGCTATTCATTGATATTAATTACACATTGATATTTACTAAAACCGATGAGGAATTATCGATCAAAATCAAAAGAAACCGCTGGGAAACTCACTCATTACCACGGAAAAAAGAACAGTGACTTTCAATATTGTGTCATTTTGCAACTTTTGAATTTTGACCTTGCCCCACATTTCAAGGCACTGCACCTCCATGTGAACCATAATCATATTTTGTAGGGTATCATTTTAAAGAAAATTAAATGCTAATACATTGATATTAATAACACATTGATATTTACTAAAACCGAGGAGGGATTATCGATCAAATTCAGAATTCCAAACTTTTTTTGAGGAGTTTAATTAGTAATATAAATTTTGCACTTGTAATTACCAGATTTGATCCAATTTCTCCATGAAGTTCAGACCTTAAATAAATATCTTAAAATATGAGTCTCTTCTTTACAAATCATGATTATAATGTTATTTTTTTTAAGATAGTGCGTCATTTATTTGTTTTTCTCTGTCCAGGTGACCGAAAGTTATTTTCATCATGCGATACTATGCGGTCATACTTCTGTTGTTGAGTATCTAGTCAATCGAGGAGCGGATCTCAATGTTCAGTTAGCAAACGGTCAGACGTGTCTTCATGAAGCAATCAAACTTTGCGACAGGACGGAGAGAAAAGTACAATATAGTGACACACTAAGAAATGTGAGTAGCATTCAACATTGTCAGCGTACGAATAAACCAACCATGTACAAGATGATTAGCGATGCAAATTTCATTGCTTAAAATAATAATCCATAATCCTATCTAAAACTTGTAATTGATCTTTACTTCCCAAGCTACGTAACTTGGTATATGCGGGTGTGTGTGAGTGTAAATGTTTGATTTATTTTTTTATTTACTTATTTATAGATTGAAAGGTGCAAGAGCTTTTGTATGATGTATGATACCCCGACTCACCCCTTTCCCCAAAACGATTAATAAAAAGATAATGATAATAGATTATTCCATCTTTTAAATGACAAAATATATTCTCAAAATTTTTTCTGCACTCTCTAAAACGAACTGCAGTGTGTTCACATATTTAAGCCTATATTATGTCTGGTGGCTTGAGCTTTGGGCATATTTCTGGCATGTTTCAGATTTCTGATGAATTTTACGTCGGAGAACTTGCTCCTGACAAAGCCTTGGTGTTCTATTTGCTTGACAACGGAGCCAAGATAGATGTGGAAGATAAGTCAGGTAGACTGCCAATCCATTATGCCAATGATGAAGTGGTCAGACAGATGATATTGTCAAGGTACTTTTTCATACTTAAATTCTCATTTGTAAAACCTTAAGCTCATACATGTATTCAATCGTTCTAAACACAATTTATATACAAAATGCTGACGCGAACAATCATACAAAAGATTCAAAATAGTTTCGATAACCTTTTTTTATAGCAAGTCCCTTTAGTATTTCATTTTCAAACTAACTCATCCTTTTAAATACTGTCATAAAAAAGCAGAAGTGTTTTGTAATTTGTGTAATTTCTAAAACATTTTTCCTATGTAATTTCAGTAATTGATAATGCAAACAAATACAAAATAGAATTAATAAAATTATTTTTTTCCATTACACGTCTCTTGATGTATATTTCTTTCCTTCGAAACCGTGTTAACAGCGAATGAAGCATTTATTTATTCAGAAACACTTTTACCAAAACTTAAAAAAAAATGTCTGGTGAATGTATTTCTAGGACAAACCAGTGTTAAAAAAGGAAACAAAAAATATCATTAGAGAAAACTGAGAAAAATACCAGCATTTTTTTTTCACCTGCATAGCAGAGTAAGACTATAGGCGCCGCTTTTCCGACGGCGGCGGCGTCAACACCAAATCTTAACCAAAGGTTAAGTTTTTGAAATGACAGCAAAACATAAAAGTATATAGACCTAGTTCATGAAACTTAGCCATAAGGTTTATCAAGTATTACTTAACATCCTGACTGAGTTGTAGGTCACATGACCAAAGTCAAAGGTCATTTACGGTCATTGAACTTAGACCATGTTGGGGAATCAACATCAAAATCTTAACCTAAGGTTAAGTATTTGAAATGACAGTAAAACTTAGAAAGTATATAGACCTAGTTCATGAAACCTAGCCATCTAGTATTACTAAACATCCTCCTTGAGTTTCAAGTCACATGACTAAGTTCAAAGGTCATTTAGGGTCAATGAACTTTGGCCCAAATCTACTGAATTACCATCATAACTTTTAACTTTTTTGATCTGATTCGTGGAACCTAGACATAAGAGTAATCAAGTATCACTGAGCATCCAGTGCGAGATTTAGGTCACATGATCAGGGTCAATAGTCATTTAAGGTCAATCAACTTTAGCGAAGTTGGGGTTTGTTTGTTGAATTACCATCATAACTTTTAAAAATGAATTGGTCTAGTTCATAAAACTTAGACAATGAAAAGAGTTATCAAGTATAACTAGACATCCTGTGCGAGTTTCAGGTCACATGGTCAAGGTCAAAGGTCATTTAAGGTCAATGAACTTTGGCCAGGTTTGGGGTATTTGTTGATTTACCATCATAACTTTGAAGGTTTATTGGTCTAGTTAATTAAATTTGGACATGAGAGTAACACTGAAGATCCTTTGCAAATTTCAGGTCACATGATCAAGGTCAAAGGTCATTTAAGGTCAATGAACTTTAGCCAAGTTGGGGTTTATTTGTTGAATTATCATCGTAACTTTGAAAATGTATTGGTCTAGTTCATACATTTTTGACATAATGTAAGAGTAATCAAATATCACTGAACATCCTGTGCGAGTTTCAGGTCACATGATCAAGGTCAAAGGTCAATTAAGTTTGGCCATGTTGGGGGTATCTGTTTAATTACCATCATAACTTTAAAACTTTATGCATCTGATTCATGAAACTTGGAAATAGGAGTAATCAAGAAGCATTGAACGTCATGTCCGAGTTTCAGGTCACATGACCAAGATCAAAGGTCATTTAAGGTCAATTAACTTTGGCCAAGTTGGGGGTATTTGCTGAATTACCATCATAACTTTGAAACTTTATTGGTCTAGTTCATAAAAATTCAACAAAAGAGTATCACTGAACATCCTATGTGAATATCAGGTCACATGCCCAATGTCAGAGGTTTATGAATTTTGGCCATGTTGAGCATGTTAAGGGTACATAACTCTGAAAATTTAAAGATCTGATTCATTATACTTGGACATAACATAATTTAAAAGTTTATAGATCTGATTCGTGAAACTTTGACATAAGGGTAACCAGGTATCACTTAACATCATGTGCGAGTTTCAGGTCACATGACCAAGGTCAAAGGTCATTTAAGGTCAATGAACTTTGGCCATGTTCGGGGTGCCAGTGTCATAGGCGAATTGGACCGGGCAGCCGATCGGGGCCGGAGGAACTATCCGCCGATTAGTTCCGAGTTTTTTGTATGATGCGATCGTCATAGCCGATTTGTTCCGACCAGGCGATTTGTTCCTATACGCCGTTCATTCAACGTTGACACCCCTAAAGCAAAAATGTCCTTTTCAACCAACTGGCTCCTCAAAATTAACCACATCCACAGAACAGTACAGTTGCCGATTTGAGAATCTTATTTTGGGACATAGAGATGTCTATATGTTTTGGAAATATATAATTTATGCATTATTTTAGCACACTTCTAGCACATTGATTACATGTGTATGGGGCCACGAAGCAATATTCACACTGAGTGCTCCCTTTGCACGCCTGTGCTATTCGGGGTGTGAACTTCGATTTTGTATAGATCTAGGTCTTCATTACTTAAGTAAGAAACCGGGGCAAGAAATAGGACGGGATGGCGACTGTTGTGCTGAGGGCAGGTGGGGGTAAACACTGATGCGTGCTCACCAAAACCCCCAAAGTAAGTATATAACAAATAATAATATATAAATAAAAGAACTAAGAGCTTAATAGTCCTTCAAGGCTGCCCAAAACACAGGGAACTCTCAGTGACACCTCATCGAGACAAACCACACACATGCACATATTCATTTTTTTTGGAGGGGGGGGGGCTTAGGGGCTAAGGAAACCCGGGTATTCCAAAAAGGAGAAGGAAATAAATGAAAATTAAAGGGAGAGAAAAAAAAGAGATTCGAAGAAGAGATCGCAAAATTAATTGGGAGAAAGTATAAAAAGAGAAAGGGGGGAGGTAAGAGGGAATTAAGCCGAAAGGAGAGAAAAGGAAAGCAAGAAGGTGGACAAAGGGGATTTTAAAAGGTTATAAAAGATCGTGGGCGACCATTTGAAGTGTGACCTGTAAGGAGGTGCCGAATTGATCATAATTATGACGACTCAAAACTGGTCCTAGCTTCTTTCGATCATCAAAGCTTGGCGCAATAAGATATACTAAGCTACAAAGTTATGTATTTTTATTTCTTTCCATTGATCATTGAAGTATAATGGCACCGACGTTCTGTCCGCTGGTCATTTCTTACGCTATATATTTCACCAAATGTATACATATGAAGAAAAAGGAAAATGATATAATCAGGGGCGGCGGAGCAAATTTGAGAGTGGAAGGGGCACGGGAAAAGGGGGGCACTTCCTCTATTGAAAAGTGAACTTAAAACAAATAACAATTTTATAAGAAAATAGTCTACTATCTACCCATGTGGCGTAATGAGGCAAACGTTTTGAGGGGGCAGACTTGGTGTACGAGGGATTTTTTAAGCTGCGAGCGAGGAAAATGTTGACATATTTAAAATAAATATATGATTTGTGATATATAGATTTTGACACAATTTTCAGAGAATAATATATGTCAAAAGGGGTATTGTGTGCAAACAGATAACCCCCATGCCTACGGAAGTGCGAGATGTCCTCGCATTAGATAAAAAAATCGGTTACAGCCCGATAGACCGCGGGTCCGATAGACCGCGGGTCCGAGAGTCCGCGGGTCCGATAGACCGCGGGTCCGATAGACCGTGGGTCCGATAGTCCGCGGGTCCGATAGACCGCGGTTCGATAGACCGCGGGTCCGATAGACCGCGGGTCCGATAGTCCGCGGGTCCGATAGACCGCGGGTCCGATAGACCGTGGGTCCGATAGTCCGCGGGTCCGATAGACCGCGGTTCGATAGACCGCGGGTCCAATAGACCGCGGGTCCGATAGTCCGCGGGTCCGATAGACCGCGGGTCCGATAGTCCGCGGTGTGTGTAAAATTATGATCAGGATATAGTGAGATCCAATTAAGAGGTCAAAAGGCCAATGATACGAGTCCATGGGGTTCTATAACGATGACCCTAAGGACAATCGCCCCATGACATCTACTTCAAGGAAAATATAACTAAAGGTATAATTCCTATTCTAATTGCTTGTCCTTTTTCTCTTCCTTTTTTCTGTTTCTTACCCCTTTTTTTGCGCCACCATGGGGGGGGGGGGGGGCAAAATCTTTGCCCCTTGGATCGGCCTATGTATGTTGACTTGAAAACCACTAACACTTACATGTGGGATTGAAGCAGAGGATGCATACCTCATTAATCAATTATTGCGAGCGCGTAGCGCGAGCTGAATTTGATAATAACTCTTTTTTGTGACCCTGAACAGGTTATCTATCTCGCTAAACAGACTTAAAACTCGAAAACATTGTTTTTTCTGTTATCGTAAAAACGGGATATTTTGATTCAGCCGCATTAATTTAAGTTTTTTGGGCAGGACATATATTTTACTATAAACAGGCAATACGAGCAATGTTGCGCCCCCGGTCGATAATGAATTTGCATGAAGCCCTCTAAGTTCAAGGTCAATTTGGCGCCCTCGGTTGAACATAAACTTGGCGCCCCCATGTGAAATATAACTTTGCCCTCCCTCCCCCTCTCTGAAACATGTATTTGTCGCATTATGGTCAAAATTCAAATTAGCGCTCCCCTAGTTCGAACATCAATGATACTTCCATATTTCTCGTATTGTAATATTATTTGGGCCAACTCCTGTAAGTCTAGCATCATAAAGCTTATAATACTGCAAAAGAGGATTGTTCGTATTATATCTGGATTACATTTTCAATCTCACACAAATCCTGTATTCAAAGAGTTAAAATTATTGAAATTTAGCGATATTAATTTGCATCAGCAAAGTATTTTTATGTACAAAAGCATAAACAACATTTTCCCCTCTCAATTTAGTAATCTCTGTCATTTTAACTGCAATTCGGATATTCATAAGTATAGCACGAGAAGCGCTACCCAAATTCATTTACCAAAACATAGAACCCGAAGATTTCAATACGATATTCGCTACTCTGGGCCAAAATTTTGGAACAGTTTACCAGCCCGCCTACAAAACTCTCGTTCTTTGCAATCTTTCTCTTATAAAATGAAACTTTATTTAAATGCTCGCACTGACAGAGATCCTTGACATGTTGACATGCTTGAACTACCTTCCATTTCTAATGTTAATTAATGCACATGCCTTACCTGTTGCTCTGCTAGACAAATGTCACTCAAGCTCTTTATATATACATGTACCAATATTACGTAATTGCGACCAGTTTACTCTGTTATTCAAATGAACTTATCTTCTAATGCCTACATTTCTTCTCCCTCTTCTCCATCTGTGTTTCTTTTTCTACTCTTAACTTTCTTATTTATATGCAATTACATATGATGTCATTACAGTACGTAACTTGTTATTTATTTGTATCTGGCGACCCCAACTCAAGCTCTGCTTTCCGGGTTTTCGCCTCCTTCAAAATTGTGTCGAAATATATACTGTATTCGTTACTATGTCAAATATTATTTTGTATCTGTTTGAAGGAAATAAATGTGATTTTCAATCAATCAATCAATCAATTCGGTGCCCCGCTAGATCGAACATCAATTCGGCGCCCCATAGTTCGAACGTCATTTTGGCGCCATCAAATCGACGTCCAGGGGAGCGTTTCATGAAAGGACTTGTCGGACGTTTTATCCGACAAGTCCCCTTTTATCCGACAGTTACCATAGAAACAGTGACTCTCAAAATCAAAATTAAGGAAAGATATCAGATCTGACAATTTGTCGGACAAAAATGTTGATGAAACGCTCCCCAGGTCAACATCTCCCTCTTCCGTTTCCCATCTCCATTTCTTTCTTTTTTCTTTCTCTTATCCTCATTCCCCTTCCTTCCTTTCTCTTTCTTTCTCTCTTTCGTTCCCCCTCTTCTTTCCCCCCTTTTCTTCTCTTTTCCCCCATCTTTTCTTTCCCCCTTTTCTTCTCTTTTTCTGTCTTTTCTTTCCCTCTTTTCCTCTCTCTTTTCTCGTTTTTCCTCTCTTCCCCCCTTACTCTCTCTTTTTTCTTCTCTTTTCCTCTCTTCCTCTCTCTCTCTCTTTTCTTGTCTTTCTTCCCATCTTCTTCTCTCTTTAAATATTATTCTCTTCCTTCCTCTTTTTTTCTTCTTCTTTTCCCCCTTTTCGTTATTCTTTTCTTTTCTTTCTTTTCCCTCTTCAACTTTTTTCTCTTTCCCCCTTTACTTCTCCCTTTCTTTTTCTTTCCTTTCCCCCTTTTTTCTCTTTTAATTTTTTTCTTCTCTCCCTCCCCTTCCTCCCTCTCCCTCTTTCTTCTCTTTCTTTCCCCTCTTTCTCTCTCTCTCTCTCTCTTTTCTTATCTTTCTTCCCATCTTCCTCTATTTAAAAATTCTTCTCTTCCTTCCTCTTTTTTTCTTCCTTTTCCTCCTTTTCCTTTCTCCTTTCTTTTCTTCTCTTCCTTTTCCCTCCTCTTTTTTTCCTCTTCTTTCCCCTTTTCTTCTCCCTTTTTTTCTTTGTCTTCCCTTTCCCCTTTTTCTTCTCTTCTTCTCTTACTTTCTCCTTCTTACTCTCTCTTCTATTCTCTTCTTTTCCCATCTTCCTCTCTCTCTTTTTATTCTCTCTCTTTTCCCCTCTTCCCCCCTCTTTTTTTTGAGCTGGGGTGGGGGGGGGGTGAGGCAGTTCCCCCTCGGCCCCCCCATGGATCCGCACCTGATAGAACCCCATGGCCTCGTATCATTTGACCTTTGGACCTCTCGATGACATTTGATATATCTGATCATAATTTTACATACACTGCGGACTATCGGACCCGCGGTCTATCGGACCCGCGGACTATCGGACCCGCGGTCTATAGGACCCGCGGTCTAACGGACCCGCGGTCTATCGGACCCGCGGTCTATCGGACCCGCGGTCTAACGGACCCGCGGTCTATCGGACCCGCGGTCTATCGGGATGTCCCCAAAAAATCACGGTCCATGTTTACAATCAAAAAGTAAAATGTTTAAAAACTAGCTCCAACTCCAAAAATGAGACGTGGTACGGTGCCGTATGTCAACTGTCCAGCGCTGCAATAAAAAAAATGTAGCCTATTAGTACCGTATACAAGGCTGAACTACCTCTTATCTACACCAACATTTTTAATTTCAGACAGAATTATAGAAATAATCGGTTTTGTGATATTAAAATTACATTAAAAATTACACCAATATTAAATATATCGAAACATTTGATAAAAAAAATATTTATAGAATATTACCGTTTAAACAGAATTATGGAAATCATTATTTCTACGATAATATTCAAATTACATTTAAAATAACACCAAGATATAGTTTGAAATATTTATCAAAGTAGATAATTATAATATCTACCTTAGAACATTTGATAAATGTAGAACCGAACGGCGGCTCTCCTATCGTTTCGGCAAAAATTTGAACCAGTCATTTGAATCTGGCGGGCCCGATCGACTAGCCGTTTTGTACTGGCGGTACTAATCAGCTAGCCCTTTTTGACCGCCGGTGTCGGAGGCGAAAACGTCCGGCAAGTTTAACCCGTCTGCGCGGACGAAAAATCCTATAGTATTTCAGGGTTTTTTGTCCGCGGACAAAAACACCGTGTTGAGTGGACGAATTCTCCGCCGAGGGGCGGACGTTTTCTCCGTGCGTAGTCTTTGTTTTTAAGTCGTCATAACACATAAGGCTTCATGTTTTGCATATCCTGTCAGCCGCGTATTGGCGTACCAGGAAAACTACCCCCCCAATAGGGTTAGGTGTTTACATAAGGGGAGTAAGGGGTAAATTTTTTATCAGGCAAGAAGGCGATCATCATGTATCTTTTATACATGTTTATAAATGCGGTGCTAGTGTTATGATGATTTAGCAGTTTGGGAGATTCTAGAGAATGCTTTACCTACACAACAAACTTTGCATTAAAGGTAATAATGAGATCAGTCATTATCAGGCAAACATTTTATTATTTGCCCCCAAAATCACGTTTTCAGAAACTCCAAACTGTCTGAAAGAAACAGTAACGTACTGTAACTCAGCTGGATGTTATTAG
The DNA here is from genome assembly GCF_037042905.1 of Lytechinus pictus. NCBI lineage: Eukaryota > Metazoa > Echinodermata > Echinoidea > Temnopleuroida > Toxopneustidae > Lytechinus > Lytechinus pictus. The sequence continues at coordinate 8,082,289 of NC_087253.1, forward strand.
ACTATAACGCTGCAGCAACGTATAATGCAGGGGCACGAGTGCACCGAATCTTTCGAGGTATTAGAGTTTTAGACATCTCCTTGGTCGATTTAAATAATTGCAAATAATACCCTAGCCTAAATAGCTAGACTACGAAATTACCCGACTCTGTCAAATAGTTCAGTTTAGTTCAATGTGAAATCATCCCATTATTTCAATGATAGGGGAAGGGGCACTCGGTTGCGGCAGTAGGCATCCGCCAATATCACTCTTCTAATCGGCCTAACATGTCTAATTATTGGGATATCATTATAATGATATAACTAATAATAACTAGATGTGTACTACTGTTATTGTATTATATCTCCATGTATATTGTGATTATTATTATTACTAATAGTAGTAGTATTTGAAGAGTTTAGTTGCAAAAGGGCTTAATAGGTCCATTTTGGACCATTCTGAGAAAAACTATGTTTTTTATTCTTACTTACTGCAATATTCTTATGAGAAACTAAATTGTCATGTTGTACTACCCTATCATGTGAACATAAAATTGGGTATACAAGAAATCTACCTGTCTTCAATTTTTTTTCTATAAATTCTTTTAAAAATTATCATTGTCGACCTAAGCCCTTTTGCAAGTAAACTGAAATGAATCCAATCTATTTTGATTAAAAAAGTAATTTTTCTTTTCCACTTTTTTCACGTTTTCATGTAAATTTCAAATTTCCTTTGTTTTGATCAAAGCGTACTAAGAATTTAGAGGTTTTGAGACAGAAAACAATAAAATTTATGAACAATGGACGTAACCCCTTTTGACAAATGAGCTCTTCAGAAGAGTTTGTTTGCAAAAGGGGTTAGGTCCACTCCAAGAAAATTATGTTTTTTAATTCTCCTATATTGCATATTCTTATGCGTAACTAAATTTTCAAGATTCCCTACCATGACAACATAACATTGGGTATAAAAGAAATCTACCTTTATTCATATTTTTAAAAATATTCTTTTCCAAAAAAAAATTGGTGTGGACCTAATCCCTTTTGCAACTAAACTGAAATGGACCTAACCCCTTTTGAAAAAAAAGTGATTTTTCTTTGCAATTTTTGATCCCTTGTAAATAGGAATTTCAACTTTTCTTTGGTATTATCTTATAGAGCTACTAAAAATCTATACATTGAGACCAAAAAATTAAATTTGATGAAAAATGGACCTAACCCATTTTGCAAGTGAGCTCTTCATTTCTTATCATTAGACCCATTTTCATAGAAAGGCTATTCATCAAGCAAGATTTTGAATTTCTCCGTTTGGAAGTATATTGGCGAATGCAGGACAAGTGGGATATTATTAGCATACTGCCAATTGAGGTTTTAAAAGGGGTTTCAAATAATGAGTGGGGGTGAGGGATCGAGGGCCCTCATCCTATGCGTCGGAATTTTACTCCCCTTATACTTATAAGTTTTTGTTTGTTCTTACTATTTTACGCCTAGAAAAGTAATGTGAATTAGTGTAGGGGTATAGCACCCCTACGGTGGCATGTGAAGTAAACTCGCGAGGGATTAAATCGACCAAACCTGTATATTACTCTTCTAGTACTTGTAGTCATAAGGCTTGTGAAAATATGTCGCTTTTTGGTCACATTCGTACGAACCAGACATTTTAATGAAAAAGTCAAAAGAGCAGATTTTGACACTCCTTTTGGTCCCGATAGTGGGATGTGCATTATGCAATTAAATGGATACTCCACGCTGAAGTAAATATGATTTGAAACACAATCAGGAAAAATGAGACAAACAAAACACTGAATATTTTATCAAAATCAGACAATGAATAACAATTTATGACATTTTAAAGATATTTGAATTTTCCAGTGAAACGGTTCTAGACGTGTCTTCATGAATATTTAATGAAAAAAATTGATGATGTTCTTGTTCTTGTATATTTCATTATATGAAATTAGGTTTATTCATTTTTTTCATCCACGAACAAAAAAGATTGGACAACTGATTTAGTGCATTATATATTTATTGCTGCATCTTAATTCATTATATGGGAGACATCTCATTCACAAATCCATTAAATAATGAAATATATATATATATATAATTTCGTGTAATAATATAAGAAAAAGGAAAGTGGGGATTTGACGTCATCAGCCCACCTAATGAATATTCATGACATTCATGACAGCTATTTTTACAACAAATTTTTCTTAAGGGTGAACTTCCCCTTTAAAATATACACTACACGCACAGATTGTCTATGTAATTTCATAACGTTTACTAAACATGAATAAAAGTGGTTATCTATCTTTTGTCCTAATACCTATGCACTATTTGCCGGTTCGAGGACAACTACCCCCTGGACAATCACCCCCGGACAACTACCCCCTGGACAATTACCCCCCGAGGACAATTACCCCCCGGACAATTACCCCCCGGACAATTACCCCCCGGACAATTACCCCCCGGACAATTACCCCCGGACAACTACCCCCGGACAACTACCCCCCAGACAACTACCCCCCGGACAACTACCCCCCGGATAACTACCCCCCGGACAACTACCCCCCGGACAACTACCCCCCGGACAATTACCCCCCCCCAAACAATTACCTTCAGAAAATCCCCCCTTCTCTCCAGCATCAATGTTAGAATTAAGCGGGACCCATTGTAAGTTTTGGTCGGTGGCACAGGTTTCCGAAATATTTTCTTCTTTATCTTACGTTAATAACTTTTTCTTTCTCTTTTATATAGCTCTTTCTCCTGTTCTCTCACTTTCTTCTTTTTTTCCTTTTTTGTTTTTGTTTAGCGGCGCCTTCTGCATCATGAAAAATGGGGGGGGGGGGGGCTTGCACCCGAAACCTCCCGTTTGGCTATGCATATATATACATCAGAAAATTTGTAAGCTGGCCCTCATTCTAAGTTTTCATAGAACAATTGAACACGATTAGTCATAATAATCACAAATGCTGAATATCTCTGATTCCAACTGATCTTATTTTTTTTAGAATGCTTATTTTGGGTTTAATTTCATGTAAGAAATCAGGCAAATAGATAAAACGTAAAAAAGACACCTTTATAGGTAGAAATATTGAAAGTCGATAACGCAACTATCAACGCTAACACTGTCAATTAGACCTATAAATCTTTTATTTTACAACAGTTCAACTAACAAGAAGCTAAGAATTATGAAACAATTGGTGCACATTCCAGATTAAGATGTGGCTTTATAACTTAATACAGTAAGCTAAAAAAACTATATGCAAAGATAATACACACAAGAACACCTTGTAAATTACAAGGTGTTTTTGTGTGTATTATTCTTGGGTGAAAGTAATTAAACATTAAAGTAGGTAATTAAGTACCAAATTTACTAAATAGTAAACGATATGACATAATCAAATACAGTGTTTTTTCTATACAAATTGGCAATCATGATAGTATACGATTCGTTTAAGGTGCATTTTAAGGACGGTTTGTAAGAATTTATAAAGAAGTAGGCCTATGCAAATCAAATAATGCGACCGAGCACCGTGAGCTGAAAATATTAATATTTAGACCATAAAACGGACATTTTACAGAGCACTTGAAAAATCAATTTGTAAATTAAAAAAAAATGAAAGCTCGATATCCGAGATGAAATATGTTTTGTATATTGACTTCGAAACTTGATATTTTAAGCTCCATATCAGCCTATATTGAGCAAGATATTAATCTCATTGGAAAAGCAATGCGGGCGCGAAGCGGAAAATACTTGATATTCCGGTATGAAAATGGTGAATTTGAGCACTATCTAAAGCATTGTGTATGGTAATTGTGAAGTGGATGTGGAAAGCACTTCATAAATGATGCGAGTGTGAAGCGCGAGCTGATATCTTCATTTTTATTTTGACCTAGGACCTGGACATTCTAGGTCTAAGGACATTTTGTCATCATATGAAAATGATGACAACTTTCTTATTCCTCTTCCTGAGCGCGATATGAAACATATGAAACTGTGATATTGTCGATATTCTTTTCTGAAAAGGGACAATTTAGTCAATAAGAATTCATGAAAATTTTATTATCATATTTATTAATGTAATAAGCCTAAATGAGTGAGTAAAATGTGTTGACACTGAAGCCTGAAAACTGGATATTTTAAGCACTTTTGTAATCATGAATAGGATTTGTGAGTTGATATATTTTTAACAAAAATGCGAGCGCAAATCGTGAGACGAAACTTTTGGTAAACTGTCATAAAAGATGGGTTTTAAGTAGTTTGTTATATAATTTGGCAAAAAAAAAATCAAATAATGCGAGCGCATAGCGCAAGCTGCAAGTTATATTCACATTATAAAACATACATTAAACAGAGCACTTAAAAATCAGTTTGTAAATCAAACAAAATTATGAATAATGTCCGAGCTGAAACATACTTTGTAATATCGACTTCAAAACTTGACATTTTAAGCTACATATCAGCCTATTTAGCAAGATGTGAAGATGTGTATCTCATCGAACAGGCTATGCGAGCGCGAAGCGTGAGCGAAAAAATTAATATAGTGACATGAAATACATTTTTTAATCATTTCCCAAGTCATCCCCTGACCTTTTTTTTGTACTCGTCTCCCTCCTCTTTTTTTTCTTTCTTTCCCCTTTTTTCTTCATTTTTTTGCTCTGCCGATAGGGGGGGGGGGTCGGGCCCCTCGCCCCCCCCCCGGATCCGCCTATGGATGGAGCTCAATTTTACAGCTTTCTTACGGCGTACGTTTGATTCCAAGATACTCGAGAATGCCTTGAGTACGTACGGCCGACGTATGACTCAGTGCACCCCTTTGTCTAGGGGGTAATTGTCCGGGGGGTATAGTTGTCCGGGGGGTAATTGTCTAGGGGGTAATTGTCCGAGGGTAGTTGTCCTGGGGGAATTGTTTGGGGGGTAGTTGTCCGGGGGGTAATTGTCCGGGGGGTAATTGTCCAGGGGTAATTGTCCAGGGGTAGTTGTCCGGGGGGTAATTGTCCGGGGGGTAATTGTCCGGGGGTAATTGTCCGGGGGGTAATTGTCCGGGGGGTAATTGTCCTCGGGGGGTAGTTGTCCTTAGGGGGTAATTGTCCGGGGGGTTATTGTCCGGGGGGTAATTGTCCTTGGGGGGTAATTGTCCGGGGGGTAGTTGTCCGGGGGGTGATTGTCCAGGGGGTAGTTGTCCTGATACCCTATTTGCCCCCCCCCCCCGATTCAACGATTCTATAGCAACATAAAAATGTATAAGTAGGACCAAAGGCCTGCTAATTTTGTTGATTCACACGCAACAAGTAACAGTAACACAATGTACTTGCATATTAATCTAGTATTGATTTGATTGATTGAAAATCACATTTATTTCCTTCAAACAGATACAAAATAATATTTGACATAGTAACGAATACAGTATATATTTCGACACAATTTTGAAGGAGGCGAAAACCCGGAAAGCAGAGCTTGAGTTGGGGTCGCCAGATACAAATAAATAACAAGTTACGTACTGTAATGACATCATATGTAATTGCATATAAATAAGAAAGTTAAGAGTAGAAAAAGAAACACAGATGGAGAAGAGGGAGAAGAAATGTAGGCATTAGAAGATAAGTTCATTTGAATAACAGAGTAAACTGGTCGCAATTACGTAATATTGGTACATGTATATATAAAGAGCTTGAGTGACATTTGTCTAGCAGAGCAACAGGTAAGGCATGTGCATTAATTAACATTAGAAATGGAAGGTAGTTCAAGCATGTCAACATGTCAAGGATCTCTGTCAGTGCGAGCATTTAAATAAAGTTTCATTTTATAAGAGAAAGATTGCAAAGAACGAGAGTTTTGTAGGCGGGCTGGTAAACTGTTCCAAAATTTTGGCCCAGAGTAGCGAATATCGTATTGAAATCTTCGGGTTCTATGTTTTGGTAAATGAATTTGGGTAGCGCTTCTCGTGCTATACTTATGAATATCCGAATTGCAGTTAAAATGACAGAGATTACTAAATTGAGAGGGGAAAATGTTGTTTATGCTTTTGTACATAAAAATACTTTGCTGATGCAAATTAATATCGCTAAATTTCAATAATTTTAACTCTTTGAATACAGGATTTGTGTGAGATTGAAAATGTAATCCAGATATAATACGAACAATCCTCTTTTGCAGTATTATAAGCTTTATGATGCTAGACTTACAGGAGTTGGCCCAAATAATATTACAATACGAGAAATATGGAAGTATCAGAGCACAATATAACATACGTAGAATGTGACTTGGCAAGAGATATTTAATTCTAGATATAATACCAATGTTTTTGGATACTTTACTTTCGATCTCATGTATATGATCTTTCCATGTCATAAAACTATCTAAATAAATTCCAAGGAACTTGGCCTTGTCTACCCGTGGTAATACTACGTTGTCGAGTATAACACATGCATCATTAAAATCGATATTCTTTCTATTATGAAAAACCATGTAGTTACATTTCTTGACATTTAAAGATAATTTGTTAGCCTTAAACCATTCACATACATGTACAAGATTTGCATTCACAATATCACAAAGGGAGTTCAAGTTTGAATTGCTATGAAATATATTTGTATCATCGGCGTATAATATAAAGGATAGCTCATTTGCTGATTTATAAAGATCATTAATATATAATATAAATAACAATGGGCCGAGGAGACTGCCCTGGGGAATTCCACAGGTTATTGTCTTAAAGTCTGACACACATGATTTGTATTTAGTACATTGTAAACGATTATTAAGATAGCTAGTGAACCAATTATAAGCAATACCACGTATGCCGTAACGATATAATTTAGATAGTAATATGTTATGGTTAATTGTATCAAAGGCTTTGGATAGGTCGATGAAAACTCCAATTGCGAACTCATTATTTTCAAAAGCATCTATTATTTTACTAGAGAGACTTGTAAGAGCCATGCTTGTGGAATAATCTTTACGAAACCCAAATTGATTATCATAAAGAATAGAAAATTTATCAAGAAATTCGAAAGTCCTCTTGTAAACAATACGCTCTAATAACTTAGAAAAAACAGATAAAACAGAAATAGGTCTGTAGTTCGTAAATTCACCTTTGTCCCCAGATTTAAAAATTGGTGTCACTTTGGCCTTTTTTAATTCATGAGGAAATATTCCTTTTGATAAAGACAAATTAAATATATGACACAAAGGTCCACAAATATATGGTACGACTTGTTTTATGACTCTTGGACTATATTCATCCAAACCAGCCGCTTTATTGTTTTTAAATGTTTTAACAATGTTACAAATCTCATTCTCCGAGGTGGGATACAGATACAAGGAGTCAGTTGGTGGATCATTGATAAACTTCAAATAGTCCGTTTGAGTTTCAGGGATTCTGTTTGCCAAAGATGGACCGATATTAGTAAAAAAGTTATTAAACGAATTCGATATAGTGCTCGGTTCTGTAACAGTTTTACCGTTATGTTTAAACACAGAATTTTCACTTGGTTTACTTTTATTAAGTAGTAAATTAATTGTTTTCCAAGTGCGATTAATATTGGATTTATTGAGTAAAAATTCATTATGAAAATATTGTGATTTTGTTTTACGAATTAGCGCTGTGAGTAAATTACGATAATTTTTATAAACGGAAGCATTTTCATCTGACGGATTACGTATATACCATTTATATAATTTATTCTTATGTCGAATAGACTGTAACAGTCCTCTCGTCATCCAGCATTTCAATTTTTTATTCCTATTTTTTTCAACTACGACAGGGAGATTTTTATCATATAGTTTACGAAATTTCGCCTGAAAAAGATTATAACTTTCATTTGGATCGTCATTATCATATACTTCTCCCCAGTCGACTTCTTGTAAATCCCTATATAAAACTTCAATATTTCTCTCATTTATCATTCTACAGCTAGCCTTTGCATTTGGTGATTTTACATTGCTAGTGCCGAATTGTGATATATGAAAGACTGGCAAGTGATCAGAGACATCACAATACAATAAACCAGAATCAATAGATGAATGTATGTTGTTTGTAAATATGTTATCGATTAACGTGGCAGACGACTTCGTAATACGTGAGGGTTTGTTAATTAAAGGGTAGCATGAATTACTAAATATCATATTAATAAAGTTTTTAACAGAATTGTTTTGATCATGTTGTAATAGGTCAATATTGAAATCACCCATTAAAAAACTTAATTTGTTTTCGCTGGTGAGTATAAAAACAAACTCATGTTAAATATCACAATGGAGAGAACACCTACGAGAAAGAGTGGATTGTAATTTACAAATATAGTAGCGAATTATCTGGAAAACAAATATGATTGACTTTCGCAAGCATTACACGGACACCATTGTCAGATAGCTTGTGATTTAGACACCCTGAAAAATCGTAACTTGCGACCCATCCAGTCGCCGAAAAAAACGTAGCCTGTACTCCAGTCGCTGAAAAAAATATGCGGGCGTAATCTCCGGAAAACACGGACATTTTCAGCGGGCAAAACGTTTTTTTACATCCGGGCAGACGGAAATGCCTGAACGACATCAGGTGTTTTGTCCGTCTTCGCATTTCCGGGCGTTTTCACCGCCCGGGCATAAAAAATCTGCTACACCGGTACCCGGGCCAGTTGGCCTATGACACCGGCCGCAGGAAACGTCACGCCCGTGCTCGCAAACACCCTAGGGTACTTTTGCGTCCACCCGAGGGTATTCGAGGGGGGAGGAAGGGGTGTCTGCCCGCACCCTCAATCGCCCGCGTCCCAATAACATTGGCTGCGCCCGCATTTACCCTAGGGCACACTAGCATTAGGTTAACATGTACTTCGTTTACTTGTAATAGACCATTATGTTTTCAAAACTAGTGTGATCGGAAAATGTTGTAGATTTTATTTTGAACTTAAAACATATAGATGTTTTTCTTTTATTTCATTCTTTCCTTCATTCTTTAGTTTCTTTTCCCCTTTGAATTATTTTCCCTTATTCTTTCTTTCCATTCTGTCCTTCCTGTTTCTCTTCCTTCTTTGTTTCTTAAAAAAAAATGAAGAAAACGGTTTCCTTGTGTGAAATAATTGTGATTTAATGTAATGGAGTCTATGATCCATTCTTTATCTTTTTAGATAAGTTATACGTACACATCCCCCTCCCTTCAGTGTTAACTATACACCTACAATCTCATCTCCTATTATGATCAGTGTACGATCTATCTAGATAACATATCAAAATAGTCTTTTGTTAAGTTTTAACGGGGGACACAGAAGAAAGGCATATTAACCGTGTTAACAAAATAACAAATAAATGAGAAGATTTGATTTTTTTTTTGGTAAATCAATATTGACAAATTGTTAACAAAAGTCCACAAGTCACCAGTGAAATATATTTCATATCAATAAAGGAAACACTAAATATGACAAACTGAAGATAAAACAGAATTATGAAAATTATGGGCATTTGTGAATTCACATTATGTGAAAACGTGCAATCGATTGGGATCATCAATTCTTTGATAAAAACAGTTATTTAAAAACCTAGTGAGGGGAATGAAATGTTAAAATGATTACTACTTGACCAAGATCATACAAAGTAGACGTGCCACAAAGCGAACACCTGCAAAACTGGCTGTACTCATCAATTTTTTGTTGTTTTGTTATTGTTAACAGTCCGGGATAGTTCTGCTCCTCGTTCACCCACCCATCTCCTTTGATCAAATCATGACAGGGTGTTCTTAGAAATGGAGGGGGTCATTAATTTGTTGATGGGTGAACAACAATAAAGAAGGATATTCTTTTCATTACAGTTCAAATCGGGTCTCTAACAACCCCTCCCTTTGAAACCGTTAAAAAGGAAAATAGGGAAGGGAAGAGAGAGAATTTAATAGAAGAAAGGGAAGAAAGGAAATGGAGAGGGGTGAACAACGGAGAAGGATAAATGAGAGAGAAAATGGGAACGGGAGAAATGAAGGATAGGAAGGGAAAGAGAGAGAAAGTAAAGATTGAAAAGAGGGAAAGATAAGTAGAAGGGAAAGGGGAAGAAAATAAAGGTTAAAAGGAGAAAGAGAGAGAGAAAGTAAAACTATAAGTAAATGGTAATGGAAATGTTTCTGACGCTATTTTCATAACAGATCATAAAGAGGAAGGGAGTGGGGATGGCAATAGTGATCATTTATATTTCTTGGTATTCATTAGGTCTGTTTTTAATAAATTGTCCATACGGTATTTATTACTCCAATTTCGTTGTGAATAAACTACACTGTAGAACATTTTGGATGAGTCTTAACGGGGGAAAAATAACATGGATGTATACCAAATGGTAATTTAATAATCATGGTAATATATCCCTATATGTATGGATTGTGTTTCTATAGAAATGTCAACATTTGTATATGGAACCTCAATTGAAAGGGGTGATGTCGATTTGACGAAATAAGAGGGGAGCTCAATGAATAAAGATAAATAAACCAAGTTACAGCTTGTAATAATATGAAAGACAATGTTTTGCGGCAGATCGAAATATGATAGCTATTGAACATTTTCTTGATATATTTGCTTTCAAAGTTTATGTATTTTCGAAAGCTACTATATAACGAATGGGTACTTACTGCAACTCGTTAATTATCACCTAGCGACAAAGTAAGAATGGATTTATACAATTAATTCTTTTCTTTTGTTAAGAGTTTTGGGGTTGCTCAAGCACAGGCTATCAAACCATGGACCTATTCATAGGTCCGTAATTAAACACAACCTGTAATTCTTTGTTATACTGTGTATATACCTGTATGTATAATTATGAAACAACCGTTTCTTGTATTCTAAGGATATATGTAAAATATACTTTCACAAGGCTGTGCATGGCATTACATGTTGGAAAGAGATAAAAAATAGTTAGAGAGAGAGAAAAACTAAACGAGAAATGAAAAGAAAATTTGATGACTAGAGGTGCATATAAAATGACGTCCAATGATAAAGATCGGGAAGTGATGAGAGCTACTGGTTGAGATAGATAGATATATAGATGCAAAGGAGGAAGGGGAAGAAGATGAGCAAAATTCAAGAGGGGTTCCAGCATTTTGATGAGGATAGAAATATTCCTTCTCCTTTTCTCTCCTTTTCCCTTTTTCTTTTCTTTGTCCTCCCCTTCCATCTTCCTCCTCTTCGTTTTTTCTCCCCTATATTGTATCCTCTTCTTTTCCCCTTCCCTCACTTTTTATATTTCTTTATTTCCTTCTCTTTTTCCCTTCATCCCTTCTTCTTCGCTCTTTTTTGTCATTTTCCCTTTCTTCCTCTCCTATCCCTTATCTGCATCCCACGGATCCGCGCCGGAACGATATCAGGGTATAAAATAAAGGATGACCATGCAGGGAAAGAATACAGTAAATAATTCTAGCACGACCTCCGGACAAGTAGCGCCAACATCGACCAATGTCAGAAACGCATTTACGATCACGATCCACGATGTCAATGAATGAAATAACGGACGACCACGGGAAAAAATATTAATAGGAAAAGGGCCCTTTACGCCGATATCAGTGTGTATTCGAACACAATGAGTGATTTGGTGAAAAAAATGAAATCCCAGTTATCACCCCAAAGTTTTTAAATCTTTATGAGATTATGAGATCTTTATTTTATGTACGATGAATGTTGAGAAAAAACGGCCTTGAAAACCTATGCTTGATATAGGATTAAAATCACGTATAGTTTTGAACGAATGTGTCAATTTAGACCTCTTGCTTCGACTAAGAATGCACAGGTGAGTACCCTAGGGAAAACACCCTAGGGCACATACACCCTAGTGCAGGGGTTCTCAAACTACGGCCATCAGGCCCGCGAGACTCTGCTGGGTTTTCTAAAAACTTTTAAGTCATGTAGACCTAACCGTAATAAAAATAATGGCAGTCAAATTAATTTGAGTCTTTTCTGTCTGTTCGATCTACTTTCTTATTAGATGACCAGCGCTATTCTCACCAAGTGCATTTTCCACAATGATCATTATTTTTAAAGAACTAACTCATACCGAGGTACCTTGACAGGAGCCGCGAAACGGTTTTCAAAGTGCAGGAAGGGGGGCTGGCAATGCAAAAAATCACAATCACATGGTAATTTCTACGTTTTTGTACATGGTTTTGGCTTCCGCGGCCCCTGCTTGACCAGTGAACATTTGCACCAGTGCCTTCGTCTGGCAATTACACCGTTTGTGCCAAGGTTCAAGCAACTTGTTGCTGACAGTGTCACTTTTCCCAGATTGAAATGACTAGGAGACGGACATCCTTGTTAGAGTCTACAACAGACATGCTCTATTATTCAATTTACTTTGAATACATACAATTTACAAGCAAAGTTTCATCAATTTTTAGTACAAAATGTTAGGAAATATTATAATTGAAAAAATAGAAGATGATTACAACTATTGAATTCATACATTTAGTGTAATCCAAAGACAAAAAGAAAGCTTCAAAAATAATAATGTGTCCGGACACCCGACCCCCATCCTACTACAATTTTGTTATCATTAATATTGACTCTCGCTGTATTTTGATTTTTTTTCCAATTTTGCCTGCGTTCTAAATGAAACTGTTATAAATTTGTTGAATTAAATGCTCCCAAAAGAAGGGCCCGATTGCACAAGAGAGAATCTAGGACCCCGACCGCAAAGTCTTTGCGCTTCGCGCACATTTTTTTTCTAAGTATCCACTCCACCCTGGCCTTTTCAGGTTTACTTGGAGTCTTATCTGGCCCTTCAAAGAAAAAGTTTGAGAACCCCTGCCCTAGTGTATCAACCGCAGGCATATGCCCTCGTCCGCTCCCCTCAAATGCTTGCTACGGGCTCGTGCGTTCACCCTAGGGTGTGCCGTGACGTTTCCCGCGGCCGGCACTGATACCATCATAACTTGGTAAGTAGATTGGTCTAGTTCATAAGACTTGGCCATAAGAGTAATCCTGTATTACTAAACATCATGTGCGAGTTTCAGGTCACATGACCAAGGTCAAAGGTCAATGGACTTTGTCCATTTTGGGGGTATTTGTTGAATAACCATTATAACTCTGAAAGTGTATGGATCTGTTTCATAAAACTTGGCACATAAGAGTAATCAAGTATCACTGAACATCTCATGCAAGTTTCGGGTCACATAACCAAATTCAAAGGTCATTTAAGGTAAAGGAACGTTGGTCAATTTGGAGGTAATTATTAACTTGCCGCCTAACTTTATAGATATAGTTTATAAAATGTGGATATATGGGTAATCAATTATCACTGACAAGTCTTATATAGGTCGCATGAGTAAGGTCAAATGTCATTTATCGTCAATGAACGTAGTATTGTATCATTGTATGAATGGTGTTTTTGTGAATAATTATTTTATAGTAGTTTTCAAAGTCAGCACTGCTGCTATATTGAATCGCGTGACGCGCGTGAGACTGCCGGAGGCACTTGTTTTATTCTAAGTTAACTCTTGCAGAGTTAAAAGGTTTATGAATAATTTATCTGTGTTTAAACATATACTTCTCCTATTTAGAAGGATAATAATATCTCATTGTTATTGGAAATTATTATTTTTTCAGATTAAATTATCTTGAAGACATGAAGTTTTATCGAGGTAAGAAGTCCCGTACATTTATGTTTTCCATGTTTCTATGAAATCGTAAAATACATTAAATTGCCGACCATTAATTCCATTAAAAACGTTTGTAGTTTAATGGTAATCAGAGCACAATCATCACCATAATCATGATGAGCCTTAAGGTATAACGGTTATCAGAAGTTCGTCGCCTAACAATCGAGATATTCCTGCCACTGACAGAAAAAAACAGCATCACAGAACTTTATTTCCCATATTCTCCAGATGATTGATAGAATAATATTAAAGTTTATTTTTCATCAATTTTCTTTTGCTACTGTATACATGAAAATCAATTTAACCCTTTCTTTAAATAGAGTACTATGACTGGCATTATTTTGTGTGCGCACTCTCTTTCAATTTTTCGAATGTAAATAAAACAATAACGGGTTAGCAAAATTTACTAGCAGTTTTTTTCCTTCCTATTCTTCTCTTCAATACAATTAATCAATATCAAAGCCGGGGCTTGTTAATAATAATAATAATGATAATATATATATATATATATATATAATGTAAGGGGCCCTCAGAACAACGAGTAGTGCAGGTACTCATCATTTAGTGTAGATAAACTTGGAAAACAGAAATAACGACGAGTGAGACGTAGCTCTCCGGTTTCCTTTTTTAATGCAAGCTTTCGGCCATCATCGGCCTTCGTCAGGCCTACAGAAAAAGGAAATTACGGTAACTACAACTATATATGTTGAATTATTGTAAATGTTAATCATATTCTGACCACACATGTAAAACTACTAAGCACAATTCTGTAGTACTATTAACACATGCAATTTTATACCTAATATTATACCTTATCTATATATATGTAAATACTATGTTCGTTCCTTCTGATTTCCTTTTTCTGTAGGCCTGACAAAGGCCAATGATGGCCGAAAGCTTGCAATATAAAAGGAAACCTGAGAGCTACGTCTCACTCGTTGTTATTTCTGTCTTCCAAGTATATATACAGTGCGTCCTACAAAAAACGAAACCGAGATTTATCGATGATTTATCATAACTTAATCACTATATATACAGTGCGTCCCAGAAAAAAAAACGAAACCGAGATTAAGCGATGATTTATCATAACTTAATCACAAATACAATAAACAAATGACCCACCAATGTAAAGCTTAGAATCTCCTCTTTCATCTGCAATTACTTAGATTATTCCCCATTCACGCATGAGTGAGCAAAAACAATTTAAAGAAAGGATACCAAAAACTCATTTGGCAGGGGGGTATCTGAATTTCAAAAATAAAATCACATGCCTATAAAGTTCAATATCTGCTCTTTTATTTGATACCTTAATCACAAAAATTGGCCAAGAAGTAAAAAGGTTATGTTCCCTCGAAACAATGCTTGTATTTCCATAATTTCATTAAATAAACGTGTTTTCACCGGTTTCCCACAGAAGCTCTCGCATGGTTAACAAACAACTTAATGCATGGCTGATCGTCAACAAAACGGAGTGAGTTTGAACGTTAGCCTGTAGAACCTCTTAATTTTACTAAATTATTGAAATTCAAGCCTTATTTCAAATAACCAGAACTTTGTTATTTGTTGACCATTTTCTGTAATTGAGGTATCAAATTAAAGAGCAGATATTGAACTTTTTAAAAATGTCGTTTTCTTTTTGAACCCCAGATACAGCCCGCCAAATGACTTTTTGGTATCCCCTCTTCAAATTGTTTTTGCTCACTCATGCGTGAATGAGAAATAATCTAAGTAATTTCAGGAGATTCTAAGCTTTACAATGGTAGGTCATTTGTCTATTGTATTTGTGATTAAGTTATGATAAATCATCGATAAATCTCGGTTCGTTTTTTGTGGGACGCACTGTATACATATAGATATATATATAATATATATATACTTATGTTATAAATCTCCGCTAAAAGTGGAATTAGCATCCAATTTTTCCATCATGATATCAAGTTTCTGAAACATTTGGAGTCTATAACACCGATTATTCAGGGGTGGCAAGTTTGGCTTTAAATGTTATTATGGAGTTTTTATGAATATATCTTATATGTTAAAAAAATATTTCTTACCTAATGGTTATTACACAAAGCCGAAAAACAAGCTGGATCTACTGCAAGTCGCGTCAGAGTCGACGAAAATATCTCTCAGGATATATTACAAGAGGACCATGGCTTGTCAATGTACATCCGACCCAATGCTTTGCTTCAGGGAGAATCACGAGAGATCACACTAACCCTCCTTCGAGACCCTCCAAGCGTAGAGATACAAGATGATGAATCCGTGGCCTGCTACGGGATCAGATGTGATCCTCCAAACATGGTATTCCTCAAACCTGTTAAGATTAGGATACCACACGCCCTACTAGTTGTTAACCCAACCGATGTAAAGCCAGATGTTGTGTCATATGAATGGGATTTAGTGAATGGTAAGTTTGTAGAGAGGGTAAAGTTTTATAATATCTGAACATCACTTGGATCCATAAAATGGTGATCATGAATAATCACAAAATTGCTTTTACTTTTACTTACTTCACGTAGGCTGGGTTATTTATAAGAACTAATGAATCGACTGTCCGGTAATAAAAAAACCTGATGTTGACCCGAGTTATAAGTTTGGTAGTTTGATTGATGGATCAATTGATGATTTATCACTACATTTTATTCATGTTTAATTTTATTATCATTTTATTTGTATTAATTTCATATATTTGAAGGAGCGCTGCTAATGACACTGTTTTGTTTCTGTAGTAGGACTAGACACTCAGTTTTAAGAAAGAGGTTAACAACACATATTTTTTATGACCCCAAACCCAGATCTGCCACGAAGTTCAAGAAGCATTTCATCCTACTCTTCAGACAAGCTACCATACTGCAAGGTTTACAAGAGACACCTTGAGCTGTATATCGACCACAGTGCTGAGTGGTGGGTTCTTATTCCCCTTGAGCAGCCTGTGATTAAACGCCGATTAATGTGCACACCGTATATTCCAGATGAAATAAAAAGAGGACAGGAGATTGGTGTCCACCTTCGTCTTCATGAGGATATTCCTGGAATGAATGTGGTAGGTATACCAAGTCCAACGATGTCAGAGGATATGTAGGGGCCGCGGAACGCTTTTCAAAGTGTTTGGGGGGGGGGGGGGGCTGACCATGCAAGAATCACAATCATATTAGTCAATTTTACGTTTTGTACACGGTTTTAGAACAGTAGTGGGGAGGGGGTGTATTAGTCAATTTTACGTATTTTTTCCTACGAAATTTACTTTTTCAATTCATTTTGCTTCTCTTTGTGTTGTCATATTCATTAAGTTTTAGTAATATATTATTATTTAATAAATGTATATTTTGAACAACTATAAATCCCCTCATCTTCGAATGTTAGTGAAATTACGATGCGGCATTTTTGATCTAATAGATTCGATTTCGTTTTTGGCTTAAAGTACACACCCGAAGAATCAAAACTATTTTATAATTAATTTTTGTGGTCATCATTGTAAAGGGGAAGGATTACTTATCATATATCTAACTTCACTTTTTGAAATAGTGATTAGAGTTTGCAGAAATCGGCTCTCAAAAATGATTTATTTTCATGCCATATGTCTGCATTCCACCGGTCCTCTTGCGAGCTCCAGCTGAGTGACGTCACACAATGAGCGGTGAGCAGCTGAGCTGACAGCAGCCCATTGAAGACGACCTTTCCAATCAGCGTTTTTTGCTCTTAGAATTATTTATTCCTCATAAGATTGGTCTTGTTATATAGATAAAAGTTTGAATTTACTGAACAATGAAATAAAATGCACATTTAACGTATTTTTTTTTCTTTCAAGAAATATATGTGAATAAACAAAGCACATTTTCACTTAGAAATCACACTTGCGTCACATTAATATTATAATCAATATAAAGCATAGACATTCTTCTTCACTGAACAAAAATTCTGAAATTTCATCACGTAGCAAAGTCAGGAACCACAAAAAAACACAGCAATATCCATCGCGAAATGATTGGAATTGCAGTTGATTTGCCGAAGCATTATGAGGCAACAGCGGCGAATGGTCTTTTTTTAATATATCCTTAAAAACCCGAATGCCAATACGAAGCGATCTGTGGCCAAACCGGTAAAACGTCATTTTGATGAGTGAGAGGATCCTGGTTCGGAACTCGTGTAATTTTTTTGGTTCGGGGATTTTTTTCTAAATCATTTTATTCCTTCCCCATTCCTACCCAGCTCTTTTTTTCTCTTTTTGTTTTCATGTGAGATTCTATTCAGACCTGCATTTATTAAATCGTACTTCTTAATTGCTGCTTTTGATTTTCAAGTTCTTGATTAGATTCTACACTTATTTGGGCAGGGATGGGAGGGGTAGAGGATGAGTTAAATGTCAAGTCCACATCAAGTAAAAATTATTTGAATAGAGTAATTTCCCTCGTTTTTTTACTCAAAACAGTTATAAACACAAAACAATGACATACAAATTAGAGTTGATTATGTCACATCTTATTCATTTCAAATTTTGTTTAGCATTTATTTTTTTATTATTTAATTTGAATCAGTTTTTTTGAAATTTTCTGATTTTTTTTTTTTTTTTATTCAAATGAATTTTTGGTTGGGTGGACTTCTTCTTTACTCTTCACATGGAATGCATAGCAATATTTATCCAGAAACAAAATTGTCTTAAAATGTGCAAACCAGTAATTGGACACATGTTCACTTCCTTTCATCCAGGCCACTTCCTCGATCACATCTACCAGGCTTACAGTCTTATAACAAACATGATGCACCATCACACAACTGCAAACAACATTCACAGTGCTTCACAATAGATATTTCATTTTTGTTCATACATGCAATGAATATTGTGGAAAACAAATAAAAGGCGTACCCATATTCCAATATAATTTAAAAGGACAAATATATTATGCCTTTCGAGAAAAAAAATCTTACGATATATACACGACACTTAACTTTCAGCAATCAGCCTGGTATATAATTGATACAGAGTTGCTAACAAAATATAACTTTGGGGCTTTGCAAGAAAATTATGTTCAAAGCGTAAGTCTCAAATTCAAGTGTAATAAGGTCAAGTTGCACGTGCAATTCAACTACATGTTTGTGTTTAATCAAAGGACTTACCCTTGATTTGGGACGTGTGATTGAGTAGAAAATTTCTCACAAAATGCCCTAGTTACATTACAATTGTTCTTTCGTTTTAAATTGTGTTCTTATTTTTGACAAGCTGTATTCCTGTACAATTCAATGTTATAGTCCTCTCCAAAACTGCTCTAAATTGTTGTTTCCAAGATCAATTAAGATCATTATCAGTACAAAATTTGCAAACCGTAGCTCCAGGAAAGCAGAGTGAAGAAAAAATGGCTACATGTCCATATCAGAATCTCCCAGATTGAAGTAGTAAACAGAGACCAGAGTCAGCAAGTGTGCAGATCTGTATGTAGAAGAGAGAGAGAGAAAAAGGAAATAGTCTAAATGATCAAAGTATGAATTTTATTATGTTGATGATTAAGAAGGACTACAAGAAATACTGTCTTCAACAGCCACAATATTTTTGAACAAACTGGTTAATAAATGTACTACAGGCTATGGTAGGAAGTATGTACACTAGTAGGAAGCCTACCAGACATTTTTAGTTTGATTTTAATCAGTTTATATTCTAGTTTTGGTGCACAGATTATCATCATCATCTGATACAGGAATAAGCCGGTGCAGTGGCATGTAATTCCTGGTCGACGATAAATGATAGTGGGTTTAGACTGAAAAGTTCTACTCAGAGCACCAGTGCTCTACCTCAAGTGATGTTCGTGTAGGCTCCACTCCACTTCACTATCGCTACATTACATGTACGCTACCCGGGTATAGGTGTAGCGTAGTGTAGCGGTAGTGAAGTGGAGCCTACACGAACATCACTTGAGCCGTGCTCTCCGTGTCATAACAAAGAGTGCATTTATCTTCATTTTTAAAAGAAACACCAGACTCTAATTTCGGTCAGGAATCAGGGCACTCACACGTATTGCGAGATTAGTATTAGTATACTAATCAGGGAATCAGGGTAACCACTGCAGATATTTTGTCTGGCTTCATGAATCATGACATCCTAATTCCGAGTAGAAAAAAAAAAGCTTAATTAAACATTCCTCTGAAACGAAACTGCAGATTTTTTCAGTATAACCAAGCCATTGCCTGGCCAGTTTATTTAGAAATCTGACTGAAGAAAAAAAATATTCTGCAAAAACCTTTTTAAAAAAGACTTTAGGGCCTACGTAGTCAACTAGTACAGCTTGAAATAATGCATGATTCTAAAATTACCGGTATTATTAGATCTGTATCTGTCATCTGACCTGAATGCATCGTCAGTCAGATGCCAGACCAGACAAGTACAATTTCCAAACATTCTTACCTTGACTTTAGTTTAAGGTATGACGCCTTTTGTGGATGGATCAAACAGCGTAATGTGCAGCATCGACTGCCCTTGCAGAGCCCCAGCGGCAAGCAGTGAATGGGCAGCTACAGCTTTGAGTTTTTCAATAAACACTGACTCCCTGACTGACTGACAGGAGCAACACAACCCACGACGCCTGTCCAGTGGACAAAATCGGTCTTTACAGTTCCCAGTTCAATAAAAAACGGCAAAGTAACACAGTTCTGGTTCACTTTTGGACTGAAGTTGTCGGAAACAGAAATCGGATATCACATAACATGAAGAAAACGGTAAATTGGGAAGATATTGAACAGGTCAGTAAGGTGATTCAGTGTATTATGCACAGAGGGATGATGAGCTCGACGATTGTGTGACGTCATTATTCTCGACTGTTTTCACTGCGTGAACTGTCGGTCTGGGGGCGGCTGGGGGGCTGAGAAGGGTCTCTAATAATTTCATTTCTTGCATTTCCACGACATCTATAAAACTTTTTAGTGACAATTTGTGTATAAAAAGACAAGACCTTTCCATCCATATATAATTTGTCTATAATCATCACTTTCGTGAATTTTCTTCGTGTGTGTACTTTAACAGGAAATACAAGAGGAGGAGAAGAAGCAGTGTTACCACAAGGCCTATCCTTCTATACCCATCAGTATTGCCTCCAACGCAGGGGATGTCAATATAACATCCTACCGAGGTGGCGATGCCGTGGACAAGAAGGTATTTGTTTTGTTTTACATTAGCCTGTGTTTACATTGAAACGCTTTGTCTTTATCATCTTGAAAATTGAAACTTATACGTTTTCACACTTTTTGTCATCGTGGACGGCAGGTTCTCCTTCTCCAAGAAGTTCAAAGAAGAAAGCAACACCTAATTGTGCTCCCGGTGCCAATGCATGAAGATGACACGGACCTTCCAGTTACAGTCATTCTTACCCAGTCTGGGAAACGGGTCGATGTTTTTTTAGTATCGCTCGCCTTTGTTATCAGGTGCTCTGGTATGTATGGTCATTGCAGTGTTGTTTTGATTTAAAGTGGGTAGTACCATCAGACTAATTGCACTGCAAAAATACTTCTGACACGCGAAACAATTATTAGAAGAGAAGTTTACCCTGACGACAGGTTTGTTGTAAAAAATAACAGACAAAGGGGCAAAGTTGGATGAAAATCCATTAAAGGTTAAAATTTCGGACGTCATAATAGAGCTTTCCATTTTTTGATTGTTCAAGTTTAGTTTAAAGTTCCGAACCAAGTCTCATGCTTACGTCATTGTTTAATGCTCCATTCGGCTTTGCAAAGTGCCTTTTGTATCTTTATACTGTTTTGTTATACCCCATTTAATTCTATCACCAACAATCCCACTCAACTATGCCCATGGATACGCCTTTGTTCTCCATTGTCTCTCTTTCTCTCCGTCAGTTTAATATGGTTTTTCAAACTGCTTAATCAACTTCATACCGTCCCACCAATCAAACGTTTCCCCTTTTTCCAGTTATCTTTGCAAGGTTGGATGGAGTCCGCCCATTCGTGTGTATATTGATTAATCATATTTCAGCTATATTCTGTATTTTGTATATTTTGTATACTGTTCTGTTAAATTTGTATGTGAATCTTTTTACTGTGTACAAACATTTTCAATTCAGCCATTGGCTGCCAAGAATGTTTTGATGCCTTATAAAGACCATTAGTATTATGATAACTAAAACTTATTTTTTAAGAGTGAGTGTGAGATAAATTGTCTATTGCTATGCTGAAGGTACAATGAAACCCATTTGTACTTTTTTTTGAGAAAATGATATTTGATTGCCTCTCTTAAATTCACGATAATGGGAAGATGCTCACATAGGACGTCACAAATTAAGAAATTAAGAAACTAAAAGTCTAATCAAATTATAATCTGTAATTTATTTTCTATAATGCTTTGCCAATATATCCCTTTCTGCAATTGATACCCCGCTCTTAAGCGTTTATTCATGGATATTTGTGTATAATTTTCTAACTAATTAAAATCGAATGTTTTATGCCTTTCAGCCAGCAGTCGATTTACACGTATGATGTCAATACGAGTTGTTAGCTGTGTTTTGCTTAGTTTTGTTTTCTTGTTTTTGTTCTGCGACAGGAGAACCGACTTTGGAACCATCTCTCTTTGGACGGTAAGATGCATGTTTATTGTAGTCTACCCTTCCTTTCTGAATCACATCATTATTAGGCTTTTTGCAAGTATCCCCACCAATAGGGTAGTGAACGGTTAAGTATTCCTGCAATATTAAAACGTACGACTATGAAAAACACACACACAAAATTAAATAAACGGGGTGGGTTACAAGATAGTTTGATACTATTAACCACGATTTTAGCGAAAATGTGAAAATGCGTGATTTAAGGTTTTAGTAACCAACCAACGGGGAAATTATGTTTATGGGGGCAGTAATTGTCCAAGATATTTATCTTTACTAATGTATTTAGCTCACGTTTTATATTTTGTACATACGTTTTCCGTCAACTATTTTTAATTTGACTTCGTAAGCGGATAACATTTGTCTAACTTTGATTACTTCCTTTAAAAACCATCATCTGCTTATTCCAGGGTGGTTGAAGAAGTTTTAAAAGGTGAACTCCAGGATGTTGATATCCTCAACATTGCTGAAAAGATGTCAGTGGATCAGTTTTATGATTTAGGGGTAGCTCTTGGTTTCACGATCGCACAGCTGGATGCTATAGAATACCAGAGATTCAGAGACAAGCAGCAGGCCTTCAATGATATGCTTATAAGATGGCGGCAGACAAAAACCTCTGGTCAAGCAGCGAAGGAAGAACTAATCGCAATCATGGAAACACTGGATACCCCTACTGAAGGTATGGTAATGATAACAGAAGTGCTAATGTGTATTGATAATTTTCCTTTTGTACGTGTGAATTCAAGGGTGTCTGGGCAGTGTCTGGGCATTTTGGTCAGTATATGGTTCAGTATAGGCATATGTGGTTAAGGGTGGTGAAGGTACAGGGGTGTGCGTGTGGGGAGTGTGCGTAGATGTGCGTGACTCTCTTGGCCTGTGTGTTCGAGGTGGTGCAGGAAAGTGTGCATATTGACAGTGTGCGGCAAGGCGTGTGATTTGTGTGTTTGCAGGTGGAGTGAGGTGCACGAGTGTGTCTGTGTGGATGCAGGCCATGTCACATCGTTCTGTGCAAGCCTTGCGTGTGACTTAGGGTAACTATTTCTGCCACCCGCAGATCGCCCGCAGGTCGGCCGCATTGACAATATCTGGCATGCATCTCGCACGCAGAAGTTCACAAGTCTGATTTGCACGTGGTACAACAAAGTTTTAAACACGGGTGAATTGCGATTCGCGAGCAATCACCCGCAACTCACCCGCAAGGCTTGCATGGATCAACGTGACATTGCTTTAAAGGCCCTGTCATAAGACTGTGAATGAGGGTGTGGGATTAGGCAGTGTGCGTGTGTATTTTCATGTGCATTCGGGATAGTGCATGAGGGTGTGGTTGTGCGGCAGTTTGCGAGGGTGTGTTTACGTGTGTGTTCGGAATAGGGCATGATTATGTGTACGGAATGCATGGAGGTGTTTGCCCGTCTGCTCTGGGTGGTGCATGGGGTTTTTGATGTGGGAAGTGTGCGTGTGTGTCTGAATAGCCTGCATGTTCGGTGTAGCACCCGAGGACGTGGTGAAGGGAGTGTGACTGATTAATGTACGTTAATGTGATTCCTTCTTTTTCAGGATTGTGACGAGTGTGTGGGTTTGGGCAGTTGCGAGAGTGTGTATTGGAAAAAAAAAATTAAGATCCATTATATGTCCAAAATTTTAGACAAATTACACTTTTAAATGTGGATTACAAAATATTGTCAAAGGTTTTAGCAGAAAGATTAAAAGGTATACTAAATGAGATAATTCACAATGATCAAGTTGGATATGTAAAAGATAGGAACATTGGGGATGGTGTAAGATTAATAGATGATATGTTATATCAATCTAATTTCAAAAATATTGGATATTTAATCACTGTTAATTTTGAAAAGGCCTTTGATTCTGTTTCACATGATTTTCTTTTTAAGATCCTTAAACTATTTGGATTTGGGCACTCATTCTGTTCGTGGGTCCGTGTTTTATACTCGGATATTACTAGTAGTGTTATGAATGGGGGGTTTTCTTCCGGTTACTTTAATATAAAGCGAGGGGTAAGACAGGGGGATCCCCTCTCCCCATATTTGTTTCTGCTCTGTATTGAAATACTTGCTCTGGCAATAAGGAAAGACAGACAGGTTGAAGGAATTCAATTTCAGAAACATGAAATAAAGCAAATTGTGTATGCTGATGATATATCATTGTTTGTTAAAAATACACACTCTTTAGATCGTCTTTAATACCTTTTTGAAGAATTCGAGATAATTAGTGGTCTAAAAATAAACAAAGGAAAAACTAATATTTTGTGGATGGGTCGGGATAATGACAGACCTCAGACACAGTTGTTTGGGAATTTTGTTCAGCATATTAAAATTTTAGGTGTTTACTTTTCTCTTAATGTTATAATAAAAGAAGACATGAATTACAAAGAAATACTTAGTAAAATAAAAAGACTGTTGGGATGGTGGAAACAAAGGGATATCACACTTATGGGGAAAATTCACTCGTTAAAAACATATGCATTGTCAAGGCTAAACTTTGTTTCGTCACTAATAGTGGTTCCTCAGTGGTTGTATGCTGAGGTTGAAAAGATCACATTTGAATTGTTATGGTCAGGAAAAGATCGGATAAAGATAATTATAATGTACCAGGATTACTCACAAGGGGGTTTAAAAATGATGAATTTTAAGTTGTTTGTAAAGTCTCAACGTTTAATGTGGCTTAAACGATTACTTTACGGAGAACGGGATGCAGGATGGAAGTTGTATTTTGATTTTTGTTTTCGATCAGTTGGGGGGAGATTTCTGTTTCTATGTGACTTTGACACTTCAAAATTAAATATAAAATTGCCCCCATTTTATTCAGAAATGATGAAGGCTTGGCAAGACTTAAGGAGATTTCGTTATTCTGAAGAGGAGGTTAACCCTATTATATTCAATAATCAACATATTTGTATAAAAGGTAAAACAATTTTTGACAATGATCTTTTCAATAAAGGAATATTTAGCGTTGATCAAATTTTTGAAAATGGCCACTTGAAGCCTGTGACTTTTTTTTCAAAATCTCGGTATTACCGCAAATCAACTTCTCCAAATAATAGATATTGTGCACGTTATACCAGCAAACTGGAAAAATTTCAGATTCAGATTTCAGATTTATTTATTTCACTTCCATCAATTGTACATACATGAATTGTATACCATATATAAACATAAATATTTGTATACGTTGCAAAAAAAGAAAATAATGATACATGTGTTGTGAAAAAAAAAGAAAAAACACTTAGACAATTTGGGCAACACATTGTAGGTTTTTAAATAAGTATACTATTTTTCAATAGAAATTAAATTAAGATGGAAATGGAGGGACTTACTAAAAAGCAATGCTTGTACAATGTGGGCCCCTCAAAAAATAGATAACACAACAAATAACAAAACAGCAAAGTATAAATACAGATAATCAAATGAAAAAAAAAATAACTGAGAGGGAAATACTCACAAAATAAATACAAAGTTATCAAAAATATACATTTAGATAAAGGACAAAACAACCCGTCCTAAAAATATCCACCCTTCCCCACCCCACCCCCCCCCCCCAGAAAAAGAGAGAGAAAAAAAAAGGGAGAATGCCCTGAGAAGATGGATGGGTGTTGCTGTATGTAGATAGAACACATGCCGTGGACTCAAGCAAACTGGATTCAATGATGTGTATAAAAGGAGAAAAAGGTATATAAAATAACCTGGAAAGAATATAATGCACGAAAAATGTGATTGATGCCGTAAACAAATAACCGGTAGGAAGGCGGATAAGCGGACAGGAGAGGAAAAAATAGAGGAGAAGATAGACACAATAATGTATGAGGTTCAATAATGAGCACATCGGAGAAGGACTTGTGTCAGATTTTTTTTTAATAAAAAAGATAATAATTATTTTATGTTTTAATTGTAGTCTTTAAAGTAATAATGATGACTTGACAGAGATGATGAATTAAACTTAATTTGGGAGTATATTATAAGGTTTTAATAGAGATAATTTGAATTTAGTCTTAAAAGAGTTCAAAGATGTTGCATTTGTTATATCATTATGAAGTGAGTTCCATAACTTCGGTCCATAATATATAAATGTGTTCTGAGCCCGCAAAGTTCTTAAAAGTGGTAAATGAAATTCACCCAATCGCCTTGTTGGATAGTTGTGAATGGATTGATTTTTTGGAAACATTGAATTAAATACATTTGGGAGGTTGTTGTTGTTATAGTTATACATAAACTGACCGAGATTAAACAAATATAAGTCTTTAATTTTCAATATTTTATTTTCAAAAAATAATGGGTCAGTATGAGACAAATATGCCGTGTGACATATAATACGTAGATATTTCTTTTGTAATAGGAGTAATTTGTCTAAGAGTGTTTGTTGTGTATTACCCCACGCTAAAATTCCATAATTTAAATAAGGCAATATAAGGGATGAATATAATGTCAGCAGAGACGATAATGGTAAACAAAATTTAAGCTTGTTAATTATACCAATGTTGCGTGAAATAGTTTTACATATGTTATCTATGTGAAATTTCCATGAGAGCTTATTATCGACTATTATTCCAAAAAACTTAATATGGGATACATTTTCCAAGGGAGTTCCATCAAAAATAATATCAACAGGAAGTATATTTATACAGTTGCTAAACAACATATATTTTGATTTTTGAAGATTTAGTGACAATTTATTTGCTCTTATCCATTCGGTGACATTTTCTAGTTCAGAGTTGATTATACTAGCAAGGTGAAGTGGATTTTTATGTGAAAAAAAAAAGTTGGAGTCGTCCGCAAAGAGAATGAAAGAAAGAACATCTGATGATCTACAAAAATCATAAATATAAACAATAAACAAAATCGGGCCTAAAAGACTACCCTGGGGAACTCCACAATTATTTTTTTTCATTTGAGAATTGCAACCGTTTAAAAAGACATATTGCTTCCTATTCATGAGGTAGCTCCTGAACCTTCCAAGGCCTTCCCACGCACTCCATAATGATGTAATTTGTTAAGTAAAATATCATGATTAATGGTGTCGAAGGCCTTGGAGAAGTCCAGGAACAAACCAATTAAATGAGAAGATTTATCGATTGAATGTGCCGCTTTTTCAATGAAACTCAATAATGCATGTGTGGTGCTATGCTTTTCCCTAAATCCAAATTGCGAATTTGAAAAAATATTATTTGATTTGAAAAAATTTACAGTTCTTTTATAATTAATATTTTCAAGTATTTTCGACAATGTAGATAACAAAGAAATTTCAATAGTTCAATAAAGTAAAAAAAAAATTGATTTCGTAGACTTTGGGATAAGTATGAATATTGGAAAACAGGAAACAGCTTTTGAAGTAATTAAATAAAAAACAATTTATAACTTGTGTATTACTAAGCTACAAGAGCTATACAAGTTAACACTTAAGGATGGTCACAGTGATTTTGATTTTACTGATGTAGAAATTTGTAAATTATTTGAATATATCAGGAGTTCAACTCTTATAAGAAAACAAAGGGAATTTCAGTTTATGCTTTTACATGGAGCAATATATACAAAAGAACATTTGAAGAGATTTGGTTTCGTGGGAGATAATTATTGTTCGTTTTGTTGTACAAAAACTGAATCGTACTTTCATATACTGCATAAAAGTTAAACCTCTTTGGAAATTTTGTATTGATCATTTTTGTTTAGCTGAATTAAGAACTTTAAATTGGCGGGAAATATTCTTAGGATTACCTGGAAATTCTTGTAGAATCAAATGTGTCAATTCTGTTATTCTTTTTATTAAATATGCAATTTTTAATTCCAGAGCTGAAGGCCGGGTACCGTCATTTATTAAAATACACACATTTAAACGGGTTGTATAGAAGAAGAAATACGCCTGGCAACGAAGTCAGGCAAGTTAAGTTTACATTTACAGAAATGGGATGAACTGAAGGTGAAAAGGGATTTGAATGTGAACAGGTGGGATGTGTCTAGTGTGGTGCGAGTGTGAATCCTGGTGTGAATGTTGATGCTTTTCTTTTTTCTTTTACTAGTTCTTTTCAATTTCCCCTTCTCTCGTATCAATATGATTTGCAGGTTTTTTTTTCTTTCTGTATCCTATTGCGCCAAAATGTTAAACGTTCAGATAAAATTGAAACCCTGTTGTCTCTTTTCTTTCCTCAATTCCCGATATAGACCTTCGTGCATTAGGAACAAGTTGTGCTAGGTAAGCACTTTTTTTTCAGTTTGTAATTTTTAGTTGGTTCTAAATATTAACTTATCCAATTTGTTGGTAATATTCTGAACCAACCTAAATTAAACTATGCGAAGATTGCGTGTATTTGTGGATTCAACGAAGACGATTAAACTACCTCTTACCAACTCACATGTCCATAATCGAAAACCGTGCTGAAAACCGTGCTCACTTTATCACTAAAATCATTATCCCTTTGCACGCTGAATTATAATAATATATATATATTTTTTTTTTTTTGGGGGGGATAATAATAACAATCGCTTCCATAAATTTTTTTTTACTTCAAGATATCCATTTTGCACCATTGATACTTATTCTAATCATATAGATGTTATCCAAGAGCTCTTGCCTTTTATTAGCTTATCTACATGTAATGTGAAGGTAGGGGAGAAAACAATCTAAGTTCAAATGAATTGAGTTCTTATCTTGTTGAATACTTCTTACAATTATATAGTGAAATCCCAGACAAAGCGCTTCTCGATTTATCCCGAAAGATACAACCAGAGAAGTACTTCGAAATTGGAACAAAACTCGGTCTTCAGTACATAGAGCTTGAGCACATACAACACAAGACATTTGCTAACAGGAGGGACAGCAACATTCAGATGCTTTCCACATGGAAATCATATCAGCCGCCCGGAGAAAAGGCAGTGGAGACTTTGAAACTGGTTTGGGACTCTGTCCAATCAGTAAAGAAAGCTGACAATAAGGAAGGTATGGGAAAGAACAGAAAGAAATTGTTTGACTTTGTAAAATGACAATTTTAATTTAGTTTGTCCATTGTGTTCAATCGAATTTGATTTAAGCTAAACAAAAAAGTAACAGAATAAAACAATTGAATTGCAGTTTGAACAGCCTGTGGATTCGATTGAAATTTCATATTCTCACGTGAAGAAAAGGGCTAACTTTGCACAATAAATCGGTTATTTATTATATCGGTATCATAGTATATGCCCCTGAGCCGGCGGCAAGCCTCTACTTTGTCAGCTGGCTGGAAATATTCGAAATGCAGGGCCTACAATAGATTATAACATGGATAAGATAGAGGTTTTTCAAACAAATCGAGTACATATTGAGTGAGGAAAGACTTTTTGAATGAAGGCTTAGATATAGATCATTACAGTCCATCGAATCGATATTGCATTTAATGTGGATTATTGGATCATCACTGGCAATTGATTCCATGGGCCAGATCACCTCTCTGGCCGAAACCATTCGCATGCGTTGATATGTACACAGTATTTGCAATAGGCCTACAATGTATACGTCTGAATACCATCCAAATTTTTGGTTTTTTTTGTGCTTGCTCCTTTTACACAAAAAAATATGCCTCTAGCACACAATGTAATGGGCATTAAGTCTTACTTTCCCCATAAATGAAGGATTAGATTCAAATTCCCGGGGGACCACTTCCATTGATGAGTGGATACCAGGCGCGACCATGGGGTTTCGAAAAGCACCCTAAACAAGGGAAGCAATTCTTTTCCATTTCCATTTTGTGAAACCCTACAAGTATTGGAAATATATACCTTTATCAGTATTTCAAACATCGTTTTTGACACCCTTATAACGTTACATAGGCCTATACGTGACGTACTTGCCCACTCTTTCTTTCCCCGTTTACGCGTGGTCGCAGCTGGTATCCATTCGTCAATGGAAGTGTGCCCCCGGGCGGCCTCTCGAGCTCTGGGATGAACCAAATGTGGCTCTAGAAAGTCGTCCTAAATCGGATATATCGCTGTTACCATAGTAGCAACCAGAATTTTGCACACAAAGCGCAGATTGAATGTTTCCGTTGCAGATGCGAAACGAAAAAAATCTCATGTAACACAATTTGCATTGCAGGACAGTTTTACGACAATGACTACGGGCCCAAAAGTCTCTTCCGAAATCAACTACCGTCGTAAATAAGCGTTCGCGTTCTCCAGCGAAAGGTCGGGGTTATTGGCTGCCAGCGCAAGCAGACAATTGTGCAATATGCTATGTTCTAACCAAATGGAGATATGTACGTGTAGATATAGGATACCAGCGAAGAGTTTCTCAGAATGTACCGTAACCTGTCTTTCTTTGTGCTTGAATTGTACGCTTATTTCATTTTTTTACATATTGAGATATTACAAACATCTATTTTTTTTTCTTTTAGAAGAAGAAGAAGGTACTTCTGCGGTTCTCAAACAGGTTGTTGTCGAAAGAGCCAAGCAAACTGATCTCGAAAGCGAACAAGAAACGATGGAGATCATTGACTTTTCAGGAGTGGGTAAGCAGATGCGAATGATTTTAAGGTGTTTGGAATTTGGGTTTATCGACATTGTACAATGAACTCCACATGATGTTATTAAGTATCTAAGAAATACAAATAAAAAAAAGAAGAGAAAAATATAATTTATAATTTTTTTCCATAATGAAATCTTTTTTTGTTTTCTAGTAGTTTTATGAGTTCATTGTATAATGAACAATTTCGTATCAATTTAACAGGGTAGAGGGATGGAGAGGGATATGACATCGTTATACTATGGGGTACTGCATTACCATAAGAAAACAAATGCGTTGAAATGCACATCATACATGAAAAGATAATTTTGCAATGAGTACTGATTATTCATTGTATTCATACAACTGAACTTTGTTTTTGTAGAACGCAGTTTAAAAAATATATATAAATCTATATATTGTATATTAAACTATTCTTGATGGGATTTAATCGGAGAGAGAGAGCATTGAATGCGTTTGGAGTTTTGAAAAGGAACCCATTCTATCATTGGTAAGAAAATATTGTTTTGATTTGTTAAGAAGCTAATAGTAAATACAATCGCAAAAAAGCAGAAAATTAGAAACTAAGTATTACAGATCCAAAACATACTTTATCTTGTTGATCATAAATCGTATGCACATATACGGTTCTAAAATAAGGAACGAATTGATTTTAAAGATTATCCAAGTGGTTCTTCTTGTAAGCATGAGGAAACCCGTAAGGATCTTGAGCAACACGGCGGAATACCAAACACAGAAGAACTTTGCAGTGTGGCTCGTCATGTCAAATCCTTACAAACAGCACGTTCACTTGGAAAAACGCTTCATATCGATGACGTTAGCATAGTTGGTTTCGTCACTCAGCACTGTCCTTCATTACTACGTGAGACAGCGCAGCAGATAGTACGAATGTGGCACAATGGCTTACAAGAAGGAGTCAAGGAAGATGAACTCAACAAGTTATTCAAGAAGTACAACATCTCTGGTGACAAAACAGGTTGTTTGAAATCTCTTTCTAAGCTTCTTTAATTATCGACCTCTGAATGAAAGAAACACTTTCAAATTTCAGAAACGCTTGCCCTTTCAATTCTTCTTATTCCGAATGTTTTAATTTCGAACGAAAAGAGTATTTCATATCAAGAGAATAAACATATTGGTTGGAGATTAAATGTGTTAACATGGGTTGCATAGCTAATAACTCTTTCACGGTTAATCGGCCTTTCAGCCGTTTGGTTTTCTAATCTTGTTGGTCTTAGAGCCCTGTTAACAAGTCATCTGTCATGTGTTTCTTTATTCATTTCCATTCGCATTTGTGGAACTTTATTGCATCATAAATTATATGAACTCGTGTATTTCTACTTACCTGTCCTGGCAGGGGGCTATGAAGAAATAGCACAACTCATTCGATTTGACGCAGACCTACTAGACTTAGTTCGTCATTTGGATGTACACCATACCAGCGTCATGGAGTTCTTTAACACATCCTCAGCCCTTACACCTTACATGGTTGTTCCCGTTGCCCTAAAAATGCTGATAGAATGGTCCAACAAAGGTGGAACTAGGGAGAGGCTTCTGGCGATAGCTCAGGCTTTTCGCTTCGGTGGCGCAGACATCATAGCAAAAGGTAATTCTTTTACAACAAACCCGCTATTCCAACACTCCGAGAGCATAAAAAAAAAATAATTTCGTCATTATTGTGAAAGTCTTTAAATAAGTACTGTATTTAAAAAAGAACATGTTCTACGTGTTTTCGGTATATTGATCATCCCCTCACTCTTTAGGCCTCGAATGCCAGTCAACCTACCCGTTTTTCATCTCACATGGCATCCTTGATCATAAGGGTGGGAACATGACCCTCGATGAACTTGGAATTACTGTATTTGTTCCTGAAGGAGCTATTCCAAAGGGAATGGGATCAACCGTCACCGTCCGTGTATCATTCCGCAATACTCCTAGACTTCCCATACGCGACGATGAAGTTCTTATTACTCCCGTCATAGAGACTTCTCTCACACAAGAACTTCTCAAGCCGGCATCGATAGTTCTACAACACTGTATGGGTTTCAACAACGACGATTCTACCGTTGTAATGTACACCAAGACCGGGCAAGGTATAACGTTTGTCATAAAATAGTTTAATTAATGTTAATTGCAGAGTATTCACTCTTAATACAACGGGTGTAGCTTCTGAATTATAAATCAACCCGTTGGTGGCCGCTATCACAACAGGTGAAATAAAGATAATTTAGAATCATATCTGTACCCAATTCTCGTCATTCCGAACTTACTACCATATAACAAATTTATACATACACTGTAGTTAAAGAAAATGCTTAACTGATGAACAAGAAAAATGTCTGATTGTAAAATACATTTGTTTTCCCGTCACTTAAGTGCCATAGAGAGACAGACCTGATATTGATGGAAATTAATTATTAGAATACCACGTCCATTATTTTCCAAACTTCAGGAAAATTCGGTCGCAGAATGTTGACGAGAGACGATTCACGAATCTCAAAATCTACGATTGAGTTTTGTACACGTCATATTGAAGTTCTGGCTGTGTGTTCTAAGGATCTTCGAAATCTTCAACTAACATGCTTGGTCTTCCAGCCTACTATGAGGGCACAAGTGGAGCAACCATATCTACGCGTGTACATTATTCATCCATATATGACATATGTCCAGGTATTACTATTAATTTATATCAATTTCTTCTGAATATCCTAACTTCACTTTAAACTGTGCACAATCATCACGGTTAATCACAGATAAAAAGTGAAATTCTTTTATACTTTTCCGTTACCGATTTTCGTCAGCCATAATATGGGCAACATCTCTGCCGAAACGAACAGATGTTCTCAGAAAAAGATGACACATCTCAGCTCCAGATATTCTGACAAGAATACAGCAGTTGTCTAATTAAACTTCATGATAATGACTTTAACATTAGTGTCAATCAAGAGTCATCTGTGACCAATTGATTTTCCTTTTATAATGAAGCCCCACAATCCTTTTAATGTAGCCCTTCAGTCAATCCATTTTCCATTCACCATAAAGAAATTACTGTGGATCAATTTTGTATCTTTAAAATATCTTACATTTCAGATGGAAAATTTTGTGGACATTATGGAACCATACCATTACATGATAAATGAGCACTTTACTAACCATTTTCAAAACGTTTCATTGATTTTTAAGAAACTCTTGTGAATCAAGTTTTGACTGCTTCCGTATTTCAGGATATAATCGAGAGGGAGCTGACTTCGTCTAAACCTTACTGCCAAGTCGATAAGGAATTCAAGTTCTCTATTGGGACAACAGCAAAGCATCTAACGGTAATTTGTCATGAAGAGAAGAAGCAACAAAACCAAATGGTAATGCGACTTATTACAAATTCAAACATACTTTAAACCAGGGGTTCTCAAACTTTTTCTTTGAAGGGCCAGATGAGACTCCAAGTAAACCTGAAAGGGCCAGGGTGAAGTGGATACTTAGAAAAAAAATGTGTGCGAAGCGCAAAGACCCTTGCGGTTGGGGTCCTAGATGCTCTCTTGTGCACTCTGGCTCTTATTTTGGGAGCATTTATCCAACATCCAACAAATTTATAACAGTTTTATATGGAACGCAGGCAAAATTAGAACAAAAATAATCAAAATACAGCGAGAGTCAATATTAATGATAACAAAATTGTAGTACTTTGTTAAAAGGAATCTAGATTGTACCTATACATAGCTGGTATTGGGGAGACAGGTAATATCTGAAGTATCAAATAATTTTTTTAGTAAAAGTAGATTGAATAATAGAGCATGTCTGTTGTAGACTCTAACAAGGATGTCAGTCTCATAATCACTTTCAATGTGGGAAAAGTGACACTGTCAGCAACAAGTTGCTTGAACCTTGGCACAAAAGGTGTAATTGCCAGACGAAGGCATTGATGCAAATGTTCACTGGTCAAGCAGGGGCTGCGAAAGGGGGGGGGGGGGGCTGAATCCCCCCCCCCCGCCCCACTTTTTTCCAAAACCATGTACAAAAACGTAAAAATAACCATATGATTGTGGTTTTTGCATGGCCATACCCCCTCCCCACTTTGAAAACCGTTCCGCGGGCCCTGTCAAGGTACTGCAGTATGAGTTAGTTTTTTAAAATGTTCATTGTGGAAAATGCACTTTCTCACCTGTATTATGTACATCAAAACATGGTGAGAACAGCGCTGGTCATCTAATAAGAAAGAAGATCGAACAGACAGAAAAGACTCCACTAAACTTTGTTTAAAATCAAATTTATTTGACTGTCATTACTTTTATTACGGTTTCATGGATACACAATGTAATCATATTAAGCTATGTTTCATATTGTGACTTAAAAGTGATTAAAAAAACCCAGCAGAGTCTCGCGGGCCGGATTAAGAAGTTCCGCGGGCCGTAGTTTGAGAACCCCTGCTTTAAATATTTAAAGCGCCATCTCGAGTCCTCAACTACTCATTCCTGGTCAGTTTCTTGACCCATAATGCTAGTGTAGTCTAGTAATATAGACCCACTTGAATGGTAACATGCTGATTAACTACTCAATACATTTTTACCGCAATAATGATGCTACCAAGTAGGAAAACAATTAACTTTTCCTCTAAAAAACATTTTACTTTCTTTATACAAATACAATTATAGGTCAATAAAATCTCTGTAGTATTAGTACATTTTTACAACCATATTTTTGAAGAATATGTATTTATATCACGCAGTCAATGAGAGACCACATATAGTTCACTCCCCCTTTAACATGACAATTTTCGTTGTATATCCTTGTTGATTTGCAAAGCTATTTCTTTGCACCCTGTCTTGAGTAAAAAAAAAAGTATATAAGAAATTTCATTGTAAGATTAATCAATATCCATATATGCATTTTAACTCTACATCTTCTCTCTCAAGCTAGCAAACCAAACAAATCCAAACTCAAAGTGAAAAGATTGCCATGTATTCGAGATGATTATAAACTGATGTGCCAAATTAATTGTTACCACTTTGCATCCGGTTTTTTTATAATCAATTGAATAGGTTTGATAATCTTATCCTTCAAACCTGACATTACAAGAAATGTAAGTAGTTTGATTAAAAGAATAAAGAAATGTGTTTCTTGATATATTTTAAAAAACATTTCTCACACAAAGATACCCCTCAGCGGTGTATTGAATGGTCAGTGCAGCCCTGTCGTATTCATGCTTCAGTTTACCCCAGAAGAAAATGGGAAGAAGAATATTCGCATTGCAATAAATGAAGGAGACGAGCCCATATCCGATAGAGAGTTCAACGTGTCAATAGAAGGTACAATAACATATTTTAGCAGCAAATTCAAGCTTGTTTTAACCTAAATTTACATTGCATGAAGTATCGGCAGTTTATGTTCTTTATGCGATAATAGTGAACCTAGATACCATCAACGTCTAAGAAAAAGACGAGTCCTGAAAATTGAATTAGAAATGTGACCTTTACAGTATTTTTGTTATAAGTAAGACGATTCTCACTCACCATGAATATAAATTTTCATAAAACTATTACCACAATCTTACCCCAAAAATGTAAGTACGTGATCATTCCTTGTATCACCATAAACATACCATTATTGAATTTCGATTTCTAAAGGAACATACTAGTTAGCAGGTTACCCCGTTACTCTTTGATAGATCTTTGTAAAATTAAATAAATTCCTCAGAATAATAGTAATAATACTACGAATACTACTACTGCTTCACCACCAATGTTGATATTAATAACGATCCTTATAATATTCTGCTATATTCTTTCATTTTCCATCAGATGAAACGGATTACACGATCAATCGCAGGGTTTTGTAAGTTTTCTTCTTTTTTTTGAAAATAAAATGTAACGTAATTTGGAATATGAACCCGAGGCATGCATTTTCATCCTTAGAGTAATTCAGATCTAGAATGCAAACAAGACGTGCCTTGTGATTTTTAGGACTGCAATTTGTCATTACATAGATAGACCTTTTTATAGTCCAGTCGCTTTTGGCAATCCTGGGGAAAAGTGAAGTAATAGAAATATGAATAAAGACAATAGTAATAAGAGTAACATAATCGCTTTCACATAAGACATAACTCATAGTAATACGAAAATAAACTTTACCTAATCAAAAACCCAACAAAAGTATGTTATTCCCGGGGGTAGGAAACATAGTGAAACACCACTCTTCTTTTGGACACAAGGAATAATTGGCGTTGTTTGTTTATGGAAATTTTGTAAACATTATGAATATACTATATACAGAGAAGGCCGATTGAGCTGTTTATCCAACAATCTTATCGAAACCCTGGCTGACGTGATTCTCAAGCAAAGTGATGCAAATTCCCTTGGCGGCTATCTCGGTTTCTCAGAGTCAACCGTAGAGCAATACCTCGATCGGTCAGATTCTTCTTATAAGAAATTTTCAAGATCGGGGTTCGTTGAGATGCTAAGTGATTGGAGACGAAGAGTCCGACCTAGTGAGCAGGTAAAGGAGCTTCATCGAGCCCTGAAAGATGCCGGTCTGACATATGTAACAGACACTATCCTGCATGGAGGTAACTACAGCTAGTTTTATCCTCAATATTTATTTATTGTATAAATATGTATTTATTTTATTAACAGGCAATATGTTGAGAAATGACAAAAAATACCATGAAAACATTACATGAAATAATGCTGTGAAATTGAGCATCTGCCCATAGAACATCTAAAAATACTGAAAATTATATCGAGAGGTTTCCTTATAATGACAGCTATTTAAAGCTTAATACTAGTCCAGATGATGGCCTTTCGATATTTTCCCCTCCACTCTCACTGCGCATCATCCACTGCACGCTTTTCCTTCACACACCGTAATTGTCCACTAGCTGATCGCGCAACCCTCGAATTTCCCTCTCCCGAAGGTAAATCTTGGGGTCGCGATCAGTGGGCAAGTATATAGTGTGTGGAGGAAACGAGTGCACGGAGCTCAGTGAGAACATTGAGGGGGAAAATCTCGAAGTGGCTGCATCTGGACTAGCTGAATATTACAATCCATTCCATGTGTCAACATTAGTAAACACTCTGGAAAGAAAAATTGTTTCCTTTCGACAGTTTATTTGATCTTACACGATTGAAATTACACCACGTGTGAAACACACGTGCTTCGAAAGCGATCTGGTCTGGCAGAAAGGAAGACATATGCCTGTACAATACTGTTCCAACTTTATTCACCTTTTTCTATTTAGTGACTGGCTCATCTAGGCCTACCGTTCCTCAGCGCGTGCAAAAACTTGAGTCAAAGAAATAGAAAACGACAATTCCGTTGACCTCCAGACTCTTAAGCCGTTACCTCAAGAATTGGATGGTCACTGTACGAAGCCTATGGAAATTCGAGAGTCTAGAGCCAGCGGGTTAACCTGAGGATCTCTGAAGTTATAACTCACCTATTAATTTCATCTAATACAGATCATTCACATCAAAATGTGACATAATGTTAATACCAGAGCACATATTTCATGATTTGAAGGGGTGATTATCTTTCCAAAAAATTTAATTTTAATAACATTATTACAATCATGCCAACCACAGTAGGCCTACTTATGTAGTATTGGTAGTGGTAACATATACATTTTATACATTTTCTATCATATTTTGAAACATTATTATATAATCTGTCGAAGAAAACACTATTATATCAGGCGGATAATTGAAGTTTCACATAGATTACACAGTGTGAACACCTCATGCGTGATTGACCCCAGAACTTCAGGCTTTTTCCCCATTCTCTATCTAGTCATTGTCATATACCATGATTGATTGATTGATTGAATTTATTCTTCTTCATTTCAAACAAATTTACAAAGTAAGTAGGAAATGATCAGAATGTGAATAACAGAAAAGAAAAAGGGAACTCACTGGAAAGCATCGCTTCTTTGTGTGAGTCCCTGAAATAATTAAATGATTTCAATTTATTAAACACATACACCATGTACAACTCGCTGTAAAAAAAAAAGACAAATAGAATGAGTAAATTTTCACTCGCTTCTTACATTCTACTCACATTGGTATCAAACCCAATGTCCACTCAAATTGGATTGAATTGAGAGTAAACACAATTTTACGAGCGAATGTCTCATCACGAAAATTTGATTTGCAGGGATAAAATTCACTCAACAACAAATCTCTGAGAAGCGAATATTAAACGGTCGTATATATATATCTTCTTTGAATAGTATGAATTTCATATATGTATATATTTTACCCGTTTCATTATACATTCCATACATCTCCCTACTTCTAAATGTCCATGTTTCATATATTCTTTAATTTCAAACAGTCCTTCAAATGCTTATATATAGATTTCAATCTAAATTCTTTATATATACTCTAAATGAGTATTATTTTTAGTTTTATATATACTTTAATTTGTGAACTTCACGTGTTTCCATACTCTTAACAGCTCTTAGCAAAAACTAACAATTAATTATTTCATTACAGATTATGTTTGAGACAGTATTTCACACATCACAATTATATTCACTTTCAGATGTTGTTTGAAGGTTTGCATGGTGGCATGTACAGTCGCTGATGTGGTTTACGGTACACCATGTGGAGTGTTGTAGAAACAGTGGAAAGAGGAAGAAAAGGAATTTGATAGGCAAGAAAGTGGATATTTGAGAGTAGAGTATTCTTTCTTGAAAGTAGTCCTGAAAAGGACTGTAAACCAGAAGAGATTGATTAGTTGAAGAAACAGCTTGAGTAGTAGGATGGATGAGGAGTTGCTGGCTTGAGTCGGCGAGTAGAGATAATGACTAGAAGCAGTAGAGAGACAGCCATATGGCAGCCATATTGAAAAACAAACAAACCAGCATTTATCACATACATTTATATATCGTTAGCATACATGTTTAAGACAGTACTTTATTCATAAAGAGTAGTTACACACTAACTCGTGTAAGAATTGTATTTCTGCTTTTATATTGTACATAATAGAGTTTATGTGGAAAATTCTCTGCATTCGGGGACAATTCTAAATATCATGAAAATACAGATTTGTTCAAATTCATGTTTTCTCTCTTACGTTAATATTACAGGTATGTTATAATAAACATTTGGATTTTTTTTAAAATTCTATTGTATTGCCACATTTTAACAGCCATACTGAATTTGCTTGTAGTCTTTTTTTTATCTCTTATTCTGAAAAGTGAATTTTTCAGGCGATTTCCTTTTCAGAGTAAGTCTTTAAACGTCGTGTATTATATGGTAGTGTTAACTCCATATATCCCTGGACAAATCTCATTGTGGAGCGTTGTGGCCCAGTGGATTAGTCTCCTGACTTTGAAACAGAGAGTCGTGGGTTCGAATCCCAGCCATAGCGTAATTTCCTTCAGCAAAAAATGTATCAACATTGTGCTGCACTGAACCCAGGTGAGGTGAATGGGTACCTGGCAGGAAGACATTCCTTGAATGCTTGAGCGCCTATAAAATAGGCAGCCACGCTAAAGCCGGGGTAATAATAATAGTAGGACCCGTTAGGAGAACAGTTATCAGAACTGAAGTGGTTTCCCTGAGTAGATATACCTATATTACTATTATTATTGTTATAATAATAATAATTATTATTATTGTACATTTCATACAGGTCATCTCAAAATTCCCTTTAGCTATTTATGTAAACATATAAATAGTATTATTAGCTCTTGTTGATAATTTCATACATGTCTTTACCTTAATGACTTTTACTGTAAATTACATCTATTACTTAACTGTAAATACTCCATATCATGCTTATTGTAGATTCAATATACAAAATTCATTGTATCGCTATAACATAAATGGCTACTGTAGTGTATTTCATTATATTTCTATGGTAAATAACACATATATATAGTCGCTTACTATATTCCGTACATCACTATACGCTAAACATGCTAAATAACTATTATCGTTATTAAATTGATGTATAATGTTTCTTAACGAGAACATTACAGATAAATGTTATCTCTTAAAATCTCGTATTGTAAATTACGTATATCTTAACATCATGTATTATATACAAATATTTTCAAATCTAAAAACAGTAGCTGTTATTGCAAATTCCCCATTATAAATTTCACAACTTCTCTGACATCAGATCCTAATTTTAATAATGTAAATATCATATACCTAAAGTCTATAAAATCACTATCTTAAAATCAATATCTGTTTACTCGAAACAGCACTTATTGTTTAATACCATGCATTTCTTAACACAAATTATTATAATTTCGCTATTTTTTTATTATGCATTAGTACTTTGATGGTCATTGTTGATATATTATAACGAATTTTATCCTTTTTTAAAGCTCATTGAAAATCACTAAATTAGTTTTGGGTGACTTATTGTTGCTTTAGGGTCAATGGGGAATCTCTTTGCTCTCAATAGTAGATCTTGCTAAAGGTTTCACATATTTCCCTATCTTTGAAAAGATCGTACTTTAAATTGCATGCGGCCTTTCTCACTTAAATGGCACGAGTTGTTATATGTCTCATTATTAATCATTTTCAGACAATATTTCACTCATTCACCACATTTATATTCATTATACAGTCAGGCAAAGTCAAATGTCAAAAATACCATTTACTTCGTACATATTTATAAAGATAGGGCAGCCACATTGAATAAAAAACAGCATTTATCACATACTATTTGTTATATCTTTAGTAATCATGTTATTCGACAGTACTTGCTCTTGTGAAGATTATTTTTTTATTTTACGTTGTACATAATTGAATATAAGCGGGCAATTGGCGGAAATTTTAAATATGAAGAAAGCAAAGATTTTGACCAATTTTACTTTTTTCATTGTGTCACTCCTGTGTCAAAATTACACACATATTATAATCAATGTGTTTGCATTTTTGTGATTTACATTCTAATGACATATCTAGGCGGCCATACTGGATTTGCTAACATTCTCTCTTTTTTATCTCTTTTTCATTTCAATACTCTTAAAAGTTAACTATTCAGTCGATTTATTTTTCAGAGTAAGTCTGAAAACGTCGTGTCTTACATATCAAATATCTTATATTTCTTTTGGTAGTGTAAATTTCATATACCCCTTTACAAATCTCATTGTACATTTCGTACAACTCATCGCTTTACTTTTGAAATTCCATGATATTAACATTTCCAGGAGCTATTTATGTAAATATGAAATATATGAAAAATCTTAGCAGCAATTATTAAAAATTTCATTCATAACCTTACCCTTAATAACTTTTACTGTAAATTCCATTTATTCCTTAACTGTAAATGCTTATTTTATATTACATATACTATATATCTTAATTTTTAAATTTATTACATTGATATGCTTTTATATTTTTTTTGTAAATTTTGTATACTTTCACTTAACAGCTCTTATAGTGAATTTCATATATCTCTTTGCTCATAATAGAGTATCTCTTTTTGTAAATTCCACATTGTAAATTCCACACCTTAACAGCTCTTAATGTAAATAGAAAATACATCTTAACTCTAAAAAAAATGTCGTATCTTTCATGTATCTCTTAACTCGAACCAGACTTTATGGTAAAATTTCATGCACTTCTTAATTCTTAACAGCACTTATTGTAAGTTTCATACGTGACTAGCGATCCCAAAGCCAACAATAAATAACCAGGGATGTGAATTCCATATATTTCTTAACAGCTCTCATTGTACATTTTATACATCTCCTTAAGTTTGAAATTCCATAAAATATTCTGAAGACATATCCATGTACAGTGTAAATCTGAAGTATCTATTAAGTCTTAGCAGCTCTTATTGGAAATCGCATGCATTTTGTTTTACCCTTAATGGCGTTTATTGTAATTTCCATCTATTCCTTAACTGTAAACAGTTCATATCATGCTTATTGTAGATTCCATGTACAATATATCTTAATTTGTAAATTTGTTTTATCGCGATGATATTATATTTTTGTGTCTAAATTTCACATTATTTATACTCGTAACAGCTGTCATAGTGAATGTTATATATCTCTTTACTCTTAATAGAGTATCTTTTTTTGGTAAATACCACATTGTAAATTCCACACCTTAACAGCTCTTAATGTAAATAAAAAATACATCTTAACTGTAACATTTTTTTCGGAAATTTCATGTATCTCTTAACTCGAACCATACTTCATGCACTTCTTAATTCTTAACAGCACTTATTGTAAGTTTCATACGTGGCTAGCGATCCCAAAGCCAACAATAAATTACCAGGGATGTGAATTCCATATATTTCTTAACAGCTCTCATTGTAAATTTTATACATCTCATTACGTTTGAAATTCCATAAAATATTCTAAAGACATATCCATGTACAGTGTAAATCTGAAGTATCTATTAAATCTTAGCAGCTCTTATTGGAAATCGCATGCATTTTTTTTACCCTTAATGGCGTTTATTGTAATTTCCATCGATTCCTTAACTGTAAACAGTTCATATCATGCTTATTGTAGATTCCATGTACAATATATCTTAATTTGTAAATTTGTTTTATCGCGATGATATTATATTTTTGTTTCTAAATTTCACATTATTCATACTCGTAACAGCTGTCATAGTGAATGTTATATATCTCTTTACTCTTAATAGAGTATCTTTTTTTGGTAAATACCACATTGTAAATTCCACACCTTAACAGCTCTTAATGTAAATAAAAAATACATCTTAACTGTAACATTTTATTTTGGAAATTTCATGTATCTCTTAACTCGAACCATACTTCATGCACTTCTTAATTCTTAACAGCACTTATTGTAAGTTTCATACGTGGCTAGCGATCCCAAAGCCAACAATAAATAACTAGGGATGTGAATTCCATATATTTCTTAACAGCTCTCATTGTACATTTTATACATCTCATTACGTTTGAAATCCTATAAAATATTCTAAAGACATATCCATGTACAGTGTAAATCTGAAGTATCTATTACATCTTAGCAGCTCTTATTGGAAATTGCATACATTTCTTAACCCCTAATGGATTTTATTGTAATTTCCATCTATTCCTTAACTGTAAACAGTTCATATCATATTTATTGTAGATTCCATATACAATATATCCGAATTTGTAAATTTGTTTTATCGCGATGCTATTATATTTTTGTGTGTAAATTTCACATTCTTCATACACGTAACAGCTCTCATAGTGAATTTTATATATCTCTTTACTCTTAATAGAGTATCTTTTTTTTGGTAAATTCCACACCTTAACAGTTCTCAATGTGAATATAATATAGTAAATATATATCAATTTTTACGAGCTCTTATTAAATATGTCATACATATAATTACTCTTGCTGGCGTTTATTGTAAAGTCCATCTA
This sequence comes from Lytechinus pictus, assembly GCF_037042905.1. Lineage (NCBI taxonomy): Eukaryota > Metazoa > Echinodermata > Echinoidea > Temnopleuroida > Toxopneustidae > Lytechinus > Lytechinus pictus. Next base: position 8,126,326 of record NC_087253.1, read on the forward strand.
TTTCTTATCTTTGAGCAGACGATACCACGCATTTTATAGATTCCATATGCAATATATCTCAATTTGCAAGTTTAGTATATCGCTTTACTATAAATAGCTATGATTGTAAATATCATTTGTATTTTAGGGTTTTTTGTTGTAAATTTCTCCCTTACTCTTAACAGCTCTTAAGGTGAATTTTAAATATCTATTCACTATTAATAGAGTAGCTTCTGTAAATTCCACACCTTAACAGCTCTTAATGTAAATATAATATACATCTAAAAAAAAAAAAAAAAAAAAAAAAAAAAAACGCTATCGTACAGTAAATTTCATGTATATCTTAACTCGAAACAGACATTATTATGAATTCCATGCACTTCTTAATTCTTAACAGCACTTAGATTCATACACGACTAGCGATCCCGTATAAAACTTACAATAAGTAACTAGGCACGTGAAATTAACAGCTCTCATTCTACATTTTATACATCTGCCTATGTTTAAAATTCTATATAATATTCTTAAGACATATTCATGTAAATCAGAAATATCTATTGATTTTTACGAGCTCTTATTAAAATATGTCATACATATATCTACTCTTAATGGCTTTTATTGGAAATTCGATCTATCCCTTACCTCTGAACAGTTCATATCATGCTTGCTGTGGATTCCATGTACACTGTATCTTAATTTGTAAGTTTTATATATCGCCATATTATATGGCTATTGTTAAAAAAAATCAGTTATGTTTTAATTAGTGAATTCCACATACTTCTTACGCTTAGCAGTTTCTATAGTGAATTTTATATTTCTCTTTAATGTTAATAGAGTAGTTTTTGTGTAAATTCCACATTGTAAAATCCACACCTTAACCATGTTAACAGCTCTTAATGTAAATATGATATACATATCAAATCTAAAAAAAAACAATATCATGCAGTCAATTTCATGTATCTCTTAACTCGAATCAGACATTATTATGAATTCCATGCACTTCTTAATTCTTAACAGCACTTAGATTCATACACGACTAGCGATCCCGTATAAAACTTACAATAAGTAACTAGGCACGTGAAATTAACAGCTCTCATTCTACATTTTATACATCTGCCTATGTTCAAAATTCTATATAATATTCTTAAGACATATTCATGTAAATCAGAAATATCTATTGATTTTTACGAGCTCTTATTAAAATATGTCATACATATATCTACTCTTAATGGCTTTTATTGGAAATTCGATCTATCCCTTACCTCTGAACAGTTCATATCATGCTTGCTGTGGATTCCATGTACACTGTATCTTAATTTGTAAGTTTTATATATCGCCATATTATATGGCTATTGTTAAAAAAAATCAGTTATGTTTTAATTAGTGAATTCCACATACTTCTTACGCTTAGCAGTTTCTATAGTGAATTTTATATTTCTCTTTAATGTTAATAGAGTAGTTTTTGTGTAAATTCCACATTGTAAAATCCACACCTTAACCATGTTAACAGCTCTTAATGTAAATATGATATACATATCAAATCTAAAAAAAAACAATATCATGCAGTCAATTTCATGTATCTCTTAACTCGAATCAGACATTATTATGAATTCCATGCACTTCTTAATTCTTAACAGCACTTAGATTCATACACGACTAGCGATCCCGTATAAAACTTACAATAAGTAACTAGGCACGTGAAATTAACAGCTCTCATTCTACATTTTATACATCTGCCTATGTTTAAAATTCTATATAATATTCTTAAGACATATTCATGTAAATCAGAAATATCTATTGATTTTTACGAGCTCTTATTAAAATATGTCATACATATATCTACTCTTAATGGCTTTTATTGGAAATTCGATCTATCCCTTACCTCTGAACAGTTCATATCATGCTTGCTGTGGATTCCATGTACACTGTATCTTAATTTGTAAGTTTTATATATCGCCATATTATATGGCTATTGTTAAAAAAAATCAGTTATGTTTTAATTAGTGAATTCCACATACTTCTTACGCTTAGCAGTTTCTATAGTGAATTTTATATTTCTCTTTAATGTTAATAGAGTAGTTTTTGTGTAAATTCCACATTGTAAAATCCACACCTTAACCATGTTAACAGCTCTTAATGTAAATATGATATACATATCAAATCTAAAAAAAAACAATATCATGCAGTCAATTTCATGTATCTCTTAACTCGAATCAGACATTATTGTAAATTTCATGCACTTTTAAGTGTAAGTTTTATACGCGACTAGCTATCCCGTATGAAACTTACAATAAGCAACTGGCTATGTGAATTTCCTGTATTTTTAACAGATCTCACTTTACATTGCATACATCTCATGTGGTATGATGTATTTCTAGTTAAATACATTTTTTTTTATTATAACATAGATTTCGAACAAAATCCTGTTTTCAAACAATTTCTTTTAATCCTGCATCATGATAACAAGCATTTTATGGTCAATTTGTTTGCATATTCTTGTGTGTGTGATTTCCATTGTAATTTGTATCTTCTGGTGGTCATACTGTATTTCGCAAATTTGCCGATAATGCTGAAATCTACACGAACGGAATCGTTCTGATGTTTAATTACTGTCGTGGAACTGACTGAAACAAGCATTATAAAAAGAAGGTCATGGGACCTCTAGCCTAGACTACTGAAGTTTCATAGCGATAACACAGTGTGAACATCTCACGCGTGAGTGAGCGCCAGAACTTCATGCCTTTTTCTTCTTTGTCTAATCAAGTACTTGTAAGGGTTATTGGCTAATTTTGACAGATATAATTTTAAGGCAATGTATGTGCCTTATTAGCTCATTGAAAATGTCAAAAATCATTTTGGGCGATTGGGCCTTCTTCGTAGGCTCTATTAAAGATAAACAAATGAAAACATATAAATGGTTCACATAGAATGGCAGATACATGTATGTACAGTTTAATACATAGCACGTTCATATACTGCTACCATATACAGTGGTGCTAAACATGGTAAATTGTTAGTGAACCCCACCAGAAAATAAAACAATTTTTTATGTTAGCAATTTTTGCCATATTTAAGATATCTAATTCTAATGTCAGGTGATGAAATACTGTATTCAATAAAGTTTATCTCTCTGGGCTCGCCGAGCATTGCAATATTGAATATTGCTCTCTCCTTTTAACATTCAGCATAAAAGAGTGCATTTTCTGGTGTGGTTCACTAACTTTTAAGCACCGCTGCATATACACCTAAATGTATAGGTAAAGTAATATAAAATGTTAGTAGTCATTTAATTTTACCTGGATATTCCGGGCTACTGTATATATTCGGTGTCGTGTATTAAGTATGGGTTGTCTTGAGCGATATATTGTAGAATAGTCATTATAACGTAACTCTTAATGTAAATTCCACACATTTCTTAATTCTTAACAGCTCGTATTGTTAATTTCAAATATTCCTTAAATGTAAGTAGCCATTGTACATTTTGTTTCACTTGTTTAATGAATTCTTATATATTTCTAAACTCTGAATTGTAAGTGTCAAAAACTTATTGACTGAAATCTGCTTGTCACTCTATTTTTTTGTAAACTCCATAAACACTTAAATAGTTCTTGTTAAAAAGTTTACGCTCATCCTAACTAGTCTTATATTCTAACAGCTCTTATTTCCATTTCAAATGTACCTGTACTTTTAACAGCTCATATTGTAGAGTTCACAGACTTACATCTCTTAAATCTATACTTTGGTGATCACGCTTTTTCTTCAATTGCCCTGCCTTTGGAATAAGCTCCCGTCTTACATTCATAATACAAAGTGTGAACCAGTTCAAGACTCTATTCAAAAGCTATCTGTTAAAGAGATGATTCACAATTGATGGTTAATTGGAGGTGCACACGGCACACTAGTTTGATTATTAATGTTAGTTACATTAGCTGTGTCCTTTTCATCACCTTTTTTTTTTACTCCAAAGTATAAACCATAAACAAAAAGTGATACGCGCCTTATAACTGTTAGTATTACTACTATTATCATAAGTTACATTTCATGTATCTTTTTAACACTTATCTGCTGATAATACTTATTCTTGTTAATTACACGTATATCTTACCTTTTCATAACTCTTGGTAAGAGGTCTACATACATGTAGATGTATATCTGATCTTTTGCAAATTTCAAAATGTTATTGGGATATTTCCACCGTATATTAAATTAATATTTTAAGTCATAACTAATATTACTAGCCAATTATGATAAAAAAGTGAGACTTTAAACTTATGAAAAAAAAAACCCAAATCTAATTTGTGACTCTTACTGCATTTGCCCGATAAATACTTCGCGTGCTGATGTTGATTCTACCCCCTCGCCCAAAAACTATTGAAAATAACTTTGAGGTGAATTTCTAGTAATAATTCTAAACTGTTTTACCGAAATCATGTAAATCTTTAAACTATCATAATATTGTTAATCGTTTTCCATTTTTTTTCAATTATTATGATTTTCTTCATCTATATAATCTTAGGTATTGATACACCTGGAGACTTCCTCACCTATGTAATTACGTGATATTGGAGATGATATTATATATAACATAGGTTATGTAGATTCGAATCAGTGATTGGTCAATACGCCATCATGTGACCATGCTGCAAGGATCGCATTTTTTATTTTCTAGCTTTGAAGATCACCTCGGTGATATAACTGCATTATATTGTTAACTGCGGTGTTATATTCAGCAAGGTGACCTCACTTGCTGCTGACCTGTTGCGTAATCAGGGGAGCGTTTCATGAAAGGACTTGTCGGACGTTTTATCCGACAGTTACCATATTAATGCTGCTTTTCAACCAATCAGATTCAAGAAAAGATGTCAGATTTGACAACTTGTCGGACAAAAATGTTGATGAAACGCTCCCCTGGTCGTTTACTTGATGTACGTGCTAGTGTTATCGCGTCGATTGCATGAAGAATGCGCTTGCTGTATTTTTCCTTTTTTTCCACGTAGATGGATTACAGCTGTAGCAAGAATTTCGGGTTATTCATAAAGCCAGATGATGAATGCATTCTTTGATTGTAAATTTACATGGACTGTATAATATATAACAAATATTGCATTATCTATCTTTTTAATAAATAACATTTCAACTCATCTCCGAAGTTATATTTTCACTAGGGAGAATAGTTTCCTTAGCACTGTGCGCATCGGGCAAAATGTTAACCATTGGAAAAATATAACTCCGTCAGGGAAATGAAATGTTACATTCTAACTCTAGGCAGGCAATATCTGTATTATGTGTTTGTAGATGATTCTAGAAACTTAATTAGAATCTACTCGAGGACACCTGTAAACTGAGATTGTTCGAAATTAATGAAAATTCGTTCATTGTGTATAAAACCCTACATATTTCCTATAATAAAACTTTTATTTCCTTCTTCTAAACTACAAATGTGTTTATGAGTGTTTTGTGTGTGGATACTTTGTCATATCTTTGTTTAATTGACATATCTGTAGTTTATGTTCCTGCTTTAATGCATATCTCATTTAGTAATAAATCATCTGCTTCTTAAGGCCCTAAAACATTTCATGTTGTAATACGTGATCATTAATCTTGCCATATGTCTGGTTCTTTGACTAAATAAGAATTCAACTTGATATTGGGACCTGTTCTCTTAGATTGCAGAAGAACATCTTATTATAAGAAAACGCATAATTATTGCATGATTGTTTTATTTTGTTAAATCATCTGTTCTTATTAACAGAGTGAGGGATAGGATTGATACTAAAAAGGTGATTATCATCTTTGATAGCATAAAAAACATTTATATTGAAGATTTTAATCATTTTCAATATGATAAACAATAGCAGAGCGAAACCATAATATATAAATTCTTTATTACCAAAGGCAATGTAAAAATAGCTTTATTTTGAAAAGGAAACAAAAAAAAGATTATGGATATTTTTATATGGGGTAACGTGGCAGGTAAATAGTATCTAACGACATGGACCTGGCCACGGAGGTTATTGGGGGTGTTGTGACAATGCTCAGCGCCCCCATTATCTATAGAATAATCCTCCATGGACTGGGCCATGTCTAACAAGTCATTCTAACTTAGACGTATCTAGTGATTTACTATCAAGAAGCCACGGATGATGGAGGTGACTTTCATCATAATTATGTATATCTATATTCCAGTTTAGCAACATCGGAATCTGAAATTCTGTTTTGATCTTAAAATCTATCGGTATTGATGCTATAACAATAAAATCTCTTGATGTCAGGAAATGTATGATTAGGCTCTTTCTAACGAAAAAAAATGATATATTTAACATGATTAAATGAACAAGTGAAGAGCAAAGACTTGGTTCCATATTAGTCTATTAGATAACCTCACAGAAAACTAGGATTTTGTTATCATCGGTTTGTTTTTCTCCTTCTTTTAAACTGTGTATATGTTTTGAACGCACGAATTACCATGGTAACGATTACTCATGTGATAAAAATAATACCATTAATCATGGCAGCATTTGATACTTATCTGTCTTATTTATGGCCAGTTTGATTTAATTTGATTAAGAAAGGAGACTGCCCCCCCCCCACTCAGAAAAAAGATAATTCTTTAAATTTCAGGGTCTTTTTTTTCTTCTGTAGGTATGGAAACACACTATGGGTTTTCATTTAATACAAATACCGCTGACATTCATACATGCACTTCTAAACAAAATTGTATAGTTTGGTGAACATGTACTCTTTTTTCTCTTTTGAATCATGTAGTATGGTCTTAAATACTTGGTGACAATTTTTTTACCAAAATTTATTAAGCTGTTAAACAGTTGAAGGGGATATTGCTTATAGATGGCGGTCTACACCAGTTTGCCCTAAGGCTGGAAGAGATCAGGGCCCATTATTGCAGGTTTGCCTATTCGTTTTAAATGCGTCACAAGAATGTGCGTATTGATTGGTTAAGCAAGCAAAATTCAAAAGAAGTTTGGAAATTTTGTAACCCATTGATATGATTATTCGTCACGCTCGATAATGAAGGAAAAATGTTACAATACTTTGTATGAAAAATCTATCTATCTACTCACATACACACACACACACACACACACGAACGTCAACTCACACGCGCCCCACTTACAAACACATAGAAAGAGTGTGACACACAAAAAGTCACCAAAAATAAAATACTCATTGTCTTGACTCTCTATCTGGTATAAGGTTTCATTAAGTTCGTCAATAAATTCAGAATATTTGTTTAGTAGATGGACATCTCATAGGATAACAAGTTTGTATGAAAAATTCATATGTAACTTCTATGTTTGTAAAATTAATCACAAACGGCCTTTGGCTGCGATGATCTTTAACGGAAAAAGAACAGTGACTTTTAATATTGTGTCATTTTGCAACTTTTGAATTTTGACCTTGCCCCACATTCCAAGGCACTGAACCTCCATATGAACCATAATCATTTCATGTATGGCATCATTTTAAAGAGAATTAAAAGATCTATTCATTGATGTTAATGACACATTGATATTTATTAAATCCGAGGAGGGATTATCGATCAAATTCAAATTTCCAAACCATTTTTAGGAGTCTATATACCCAGGGAAATCATCGATTGCTTGAGACACTCTAATAATGAATATAATGTCAGACTTCATATATATTTCAATATTTTATTTAACTGGTTTTTGTGTACATAGATAGGCATGGACCTACTCAAGGACGTTTGTCTTATCCCATAACTCAACATTTTACGCGACAACTTGAATATACGAATAACTATTTATATTTTTCTTGGTATACACAGCCTACAAACAGAAACAAAGTGAGAGATTATCGTGGCAGTCAAGTGTTGAAAAAACAACCAACCTACCTCCAATCATGTTTTGAGAAGGTTCGGGAAGTTGAGCTGTAATTTGTTTCACTAACTTTATCATACTCTCGTGAAAAGAATAACTATTTTCAGGAAATAAAGCCTAAATTGTCACGTCGCCTCATACAGAAGCCGAAAATCATAGAGATGGGTCGATCAGTCGATTATGATTTAACTGTTATTTCTTTGCCTTCGATGCTGTTCTATATTTTACACAGGAGACGATTTTTCTGTAAAGATGGATATTTTATTGACACTTAAAGCCATTAAAAAAATCCAACGGATTCTTTGCAACAGTCACATAAATTTAACACAGGAGACGATTGTTTCTATAAAAATGTATATTCTATTGACACTCAAAGCCATTAAAAAAATCCAACGGATTCTTTGCAACAGTCTGACATAACCCCCCCCCCCCCCGCGGTGAATTTGTATATCTCGGGTCTGCACAGAAAACAATGGGGGGGGGGGGTATCGATCCCGTTTTTCCTCATTTTAACTAACTATTTCTTTTTTTTTATTGTATGAAATATGAAATATTTTTATTTTCTCGTCATTGTCATGTGAAATGAAGTTTCATTCCTCCCTGAAAACATGGAATTCCATTATTTTAACATGTTGTGCTTCAGGCAAGGAGGTCATGATCGTCAAATTCGTAAAAATTGAAATATTGTATAATTCAAACAATAAAAAAACAAAATAAATAGTGAGTGAGTGACATCATCGACTCTCTCATTTGGATGTAACTGGCTCGTTCATATAACTATTTTTTTTTCAAAAATACGCGAAACTTTGAAATGTCATAACTTTCTTATTTTAAATCCGATTTTGATGAAATTTTCAGCATTGTGCTTGTTTGATTTTTCTTTATTATTCGATTCAACATTTTTCTGAGGTGGACTTGGCCTTTAAGTTATTTACAATTTTGATGATTATAGTTTTTTATGATTGAATCAATCATATGACCGTGAATGAATGTGTAACAAACTTGAAAGTTTTTAAATCCCATCTTATTTCCATTGTAAGTTTTGTTTTTGTTTTTACATTGTATGGGGGGGGGGTATACAAAAATGTAGCCTCTCTGTGATTAAACCAATCTCTTATTGACATGTACTTAGTACAGATTATTGCCGATGCAAAAATATTGTTCATTTTGACAGAGTGGAATTTTGCAGAGCGTTTGTAAAAGTTTGTTACGCAAGTGAAAAGGCCAAAGTGAATGCCGATGGCCGCAAATGAACTTCAATATATTTCTTTATATATGCAAATAAAATTAGATTATAATGACACAGGACAATGTAATGATTCCAAAGTGCACCCTTGCACAACTTATCACTACCATATACAATATCATTTATGTCTCAATTACCTATAATATCTTATTCAAAGAATGTTCATGTTGGTATTGACGTTAATAATTGGCCTTTCCAATATGTTTTCTATTCTCTTGCAAATCTAAAAAAAGCTCTGAATTACAAGCCTCGTTCACACAGGACGTTTTGGTCAGAGTAAGATCAGAAGGAGGGTTGGAGAAAACCCACTTTCAGTAAGATTGGAGAGAAATGTCAGGGTAGTTTCCATCTGAACAGAGTTACTCCGACCTTCTGATCAACTCAATGGCCAAGATTCACAAAGGTGTTTTTTTAACCATCGGTTGATTCCATGGCTAATGCAAAATTCCTGTTTAAATGACGCATATTTGCCGCGTATATTAAAAAAAAATGTCCAATGCTGATGTGCGCTTTTGTCACAGTGCGCCAAATTACCCCATGTTGCCATGGTTATCCACGCTATTCTATTTATGAGTCCACTGTTTTTAATAAATGAATCCACTCTTCAAACAGTGCACCCATGAACTCAAATGCTTACTTAACAATGGAAACAAGCCTCGTTCACACACAGGACTTTTTGCTCAGAGGAAAGGGTCGGAGAAAAAAAAAACCCAGTCGGAGTAGGTCAGAGTAGTTCCCGTCTGATCACAGTTACTCATTCAGTCGTGAGTTTGCAGTCGTAGTAAACATCTATTGACCATTGATTAGAATTCTAGAAATATGTATAAAATCCTTCAAAACCCGACCGGTTTACCACATCCTGGCAAGGGCCGTCGCAGGGGTCAGAGTAACTTCCGGAAGTGGTTTCAGGCTCTTGCCATGTGGCGATTAAAGCCTGTTTTCCCCAATTCACCCCGGGTTTGTTTCCATCACCATTTTTTCTCCCATTATCTTATTATACGACCGAGCCTATGTATAAATGCAGGTAATTTATTTTGAGATGCACAGTTTATGTACAAGGACCATTTATTCATCTTCCATTTATGTATTCATGTATTTTTAATATTCAAATCCTAGAACGAACGGCCTCTTGAACGTAATAAAATTAATTGAATTAAATTGCTTTTTAGTCAAAATTCTACTTCAAACTGCACTGTCCACTCATGTTCTGTATTACACATAATGTATATATAGCAATTCTACCCCGGGAGTGGTATTCTAACAGCCACACTTTAGTTAAATGACACTTTTATGGAGTGCCAGTTTGCAAGCTATTTACCAATAACATCATTCTGCTGCAATAGCTTCCAAAAATAATTGAAACGTGCTTCTTCTACCTGCCCTCAGTTCTTACTCCGACTGGGCTTCCTCCGAGCCTTCCTTCTACCTTACTCTCACCAAAGAAAAATGACTGCGTCTGGAACGTGCTCACATAAACATCTTTGCAACTGAATCCCTACATAATGAAAGTATGCTGTAAGAGCCCACGTCTGAACGAGGCTACATGGAAACTGAATTGATATCTATTGCTGCAAATAAAGTAAGTAATGAAATAAATCACACACCAGAGAAATTACAGAGTTTGGGCAGCTATGATATACTTTATATTAATATGCTTAAATAATTACATCAAATTTGGTAATGGAGATAAATACGCGTGAGCCTAAATTGCAACCGTTAAATGGGGCCGGATGCAGCCTTCGCCAATAGGGGGTGGGGGGGGGGGGGGGTGGCGGAATCATTTTCAGCCATAAATTATTTTTCCCGGTCGGCCGCTCGAAGATAGTTTTTGTTTGATTTTTTTGAAGGGATAGTCCTAATAGTCAGCTTTTAGCTTTATTCTTATACATCAACATACATGTGTAATATCATAATCCTTGTTTTATATAATGCGAGCGCGAGCTAATTGTTTTGAAATTTGTTTGTATTTTTTCCTAAAATTTTAACATTCTGATAATTTTTTTATCTTGAAGAAGATGCGCATGCAGCTAAATAATTACTATAACGCAGAGCGCGAGCAGATTGTAATGAACTAATGGACAAGGGAGCTGTTAAAGACTGATTGCAGTTAGCCATGAAGACGCTACATATTTCACAAATCAAATTATGCGAGTGCGAAGTGTGAGCTGAAATTTTCTGACATTTTACCCAAAGAATGGAAATTCTAAGCACTTTTTGTAACTTAAACATAATAGGTATATAACTAAACAATTGATGCGAGCGCAAATTTTCGAGATTTAGACCTGCTGAACGAAACACTATATTCGTGTTTTGTAAATCACGAAAATGATGAGTAATTAGGGATCTTCCTTACATTAATAATGCGAGGGCAAAGCGCGAGCAGAAAGTTTTGTATACGTTTTGAAGTTATTGAAAATGTACCTGTTAAGGTATTTATATTTATATATTGTAATTATTGCATTATAAAATTTGTTGGAAAATGAATAAATAAATGAATGAATGAATAAGGACTGCTTGCACTTTTAGCCATGAAGACGTTATATATTTCAACAATCAAATAATGCTAGCGCGAGCTGAACATTTTATTACATTTATACATGAAGAATGACAGATTTTGATCAATTTTTGTAAACGTGAAGCAGGATGGCTATATAACGAAGCAATTGATGCGAGCGCGAGCGTAAAATTTGGGATTTAGACCTAAAGACGGGGCACTCTATTAATGTCTTGTAAATCATAAAAAGGATGAGTAATATGCATGACATGGGATCTTCCTACAATAATGATACATGTATAATGCGAGCACAAATCACGAGCAGGAAACGTTTGATATTGTGATCTGAAACTCGATGATAGAATGGATATTAGGTAGTTTGTTGTATAATCAATATTGAGAAATACATAACTCGCCAATCAAAATGCGAGCGTGCAGCGCTAGCTAATACGTTTTGCCAATGAGACATCAAAAGGGATATTTAAAAAAATTTATGGAATATACGAAAAAAATAGGTGCCTAATAAATTGAAATTTGCGAGCGCGCAGCGCGAGCAGAAAGTGTTAGTATCCAGACGATAAAACCTACTTAAAAAAAATCAATTTGTAAAACACACTAAATAATGACAGTTCGATTTCCGACGTAAGATGTGTTTTGTATATTGACTTGATTTTAAGCTCCATATTCAAAATATGGAAATCAACTAACAGGCAATGCGAGAGCGAAGCGCGAGCGAAATTTTTATATAGAGATATGAAAGATTCTTTTTATTTTCAAAGTCTTCCCCTCGTCTTATTTTATTCCCTCGTCTTGCTCCTCTCCTTTCCCTCCTATTTCCCCCCTTTTTTTGCTCCGCCAATAAGGGGGGGGGGGGGGGGCTCAGCCCCCATGGATCCGCCTATGGTTTAAGTACTAATTGCCATTGAAAGAATAATGTAGGACTAGTTCAGTAATTTGATCAAACAATGAAGATTTCTTGTTGTTGACTTTAGACAATAATTGACAACTATCTTCAATTATTGGGCGCATTAGATCAACATGAACCAAATAACCAAGTCCAAAGTTTTATTCTTAAGTTTAGATAAGTAAATTATGCTATTACTTTAAACAAATAACGTAACGATTACAAAGTGCACTCTGTCCACCATAAATGGTCACTGCAATCATGGTAAATGAGAGTAGTTAGATTAATATTGTTTAAACAGTATGCCTACATGTATATTGGTATTGACATTCAACGAGGCAATGAAATTGCGGTACTGTATTCTCCACAATGATCACTAGTATTTTCACCTGTATGATACACCAGTGATGATCATCACTACAATCAATTTATATTTGCTTTATTACGATACACCATTGGTACCTATGGTAACACGGCATGAATCGCTACAGGAATATGATTACTGCAAAGGGGTCTAGTGCTCGACTACGCTGTAAACCAACTATCTGATTCACCGTTGCTGCAAGATGAATACATATTTGTTTCACATAGATTATGTCGATACCCCCCCCCCCCATCTGACCATCTGACATGGGCTACGCAATACACGATGAGGAGACAACACTCAGATGAATCAAGACAATAAGTTCGCGATTCACATTGAAATATTTTTATTTCGATGAGAGATGCTTAATATGCGGTGTACAAGTTTTATATGAGTATGGATGACGTGACTCAAAATTTACACAAAGCAGTATCAAAAGGGAAGATTAGGGAAGTAAAGCATCTAATAAAAAAAGGAGCTGACATACACCAAGCAGACCAAGATGGAAACACGTGTTTACATATTGGAGTTATTAATGACCAAAGGGACATCATTGAGTATCTCATCAAACATAGAGCTGATGTCGAAAAGACTACCTCAGACGGACAAACACCCTTACATCTTGCTGCCTCACAGGGACTACTTAAGGTAATGAAAATAATTGCCACTGATGGAGCTGAATTGAATAAAGGGGATGATGATGGCTGGACTGCATTACACTATGCAGCTGGGAAAGGTCATCTTGGTGCCACCAAACATCTCATCAGTCAAGGAGCTAAAGTGAATAGAGAGGAAAAAGATGGTTGGACTGCATTACACATTGCAGCTCAAAATGGCCATCTTAATGTCACCAAACATCTCATCAGCCATGGTGCTAATGTGAATAGAGAGGACAAAGATGGTTGGACTGCATTACACATTGCAGTTCAGAATGGTCATCTTGATGTCACCAAATATCTCATCAGCCATGGTGCTCATGTGAATAGAGAGGAAAAAGATGGTAGTCCTGCATTATACATTGCAGCTCAGAATGGACATCTTGATGTAACAAAACATCTTATCAGTCAAGGAGCTCATGTGAATAGAGAGGAAAAAGATGGTTGGACTGCATTACACATTGCTGCTCAAAATGGTCATCTTGATGTCACCAAACATCTCGTCAGCCAGGGTGTTGATGTGAATAGAGAGCAAAAAGATGGTTGGACTGCATTACACGTTGCAGCTCAGAATGGTCATCTTGATGTCACCAAACATCTCATCAGTCAAGGAGCTGATGTGAATAGAGAGGAAAAAGATGGTTGGACTGCATTACACATTGCAGCTGAGAATGGAAATCTTGATGTCACCAAACATATCATCATTCAAGAAGCTGATGTGAATAAATGGAATGATAATGGTAGTACTGCATTACACATTGCAGCTCAGAATGGACATCTTAAGGTCACCAAACATCTCATCACTCAAGGGGCTGATGTGAATAAAGGGAATGATAATGGTAGTACTGCATTACACATTGCAGCTCATAATGGACATCTTGATGTCACCAAACATCTCATCAGCCAGGGTGCTGATGTGAATAGAGAGCAAAAAGATGGTTGGACTGCATTACACATTGCAGCTCAGAATGGACATCATGATGTCACCAAACATCTCATCAGTCAAGGAGCTGATGTGAATAGAGAAGAAAAAGATGGTTGGACTGCATTACACATTGCAGCTCAGAATGGTCATCTTGATGTCACCAAACATCTCATCAGCCAAGAAGCTGATGTGAATAGAGAGGAAAAAGATGGTTGGACTGCATTACACGTGGCAGCTCAGAATGGTCATCTTGATGTCAGCAAACATCTCATCAGTCAAGGAGCTGATGTGAATAAAGGAAATAATAATGGTAGTACTGCATTAATTATTGCAGCTCAGAATGGTCATCTTGATGTCACCAAACATCTCATCAGTCAAGAAGCTGATGTGAATAGAGAGAAAAAAGATGGTTGGACTGCATTACACATTGCAGCTAAGAATGGTCATCTTGATGTCAGCAAACATCTCATCAGTCAAGGAGCTGAAGTAAATATAGAGGAAAAAGATGGGTCGACTGCATTACACATTGCAGCTCAGAATGGTCATCTTAATGTCACCAAACATCTTATCAGTCAAGGAGCTGATGTGAATAGAGAGGATAAAGATGGTTGGACTGCATTACACATTGCAGCTCAGAATGGTCATATTGATGTCACCAAACATCTCCTCAGTCAAGGAGCTCATGTGAATAAAGGAAATTATGATGGTAGTACTGCATTAATTAATGCAGCTCAGAATGGTCATCTTGATGTCACCAAACATCTCATCAGTCAAGAAGCTGATGTGAATAGAGAGAAAAAAGATGGTTGGACTGCATTACACGTTGCAGCTCAGAGTGGTCATCTTGATGTCAGCAAACATCTCATCAGTCAAGGAGCTGAAGTAAATAGAGAGGGTAAACATGGTTGGACTCCATTACACATGGCGGCTTACAAAGGTCATCTCGATATCATCAAATATCTCATCAGTCAAGGAGGTGAAGTGAATAGAAGCAACGATACCGGTCGGACGGCATTACACTATGCAGCTGAGAAGGGACATTTTGATGTCGCCACATATCTCATCACTAAAGGAGCTGATATGAACATAGGGGAGGTTATAGGTCAGACAGCATTACATTATGCAGCTGAAAATGGACATATTGATATCACATCATACCTTATTAGGAAAGGGGTTGAGATAAATGAAGAGGGGAAGCGTGGTAGGACTGCATTACACCTTGCGGTGCAGAATGGTCATCTAGATGTCATGAAAAATCTCATCAATCAAGGAGCTGATGTGAATAAAGGGGATACTACAGGTTGGACTGCTTTACACAGTGCTGTTGAGAAAGGCCATCTTGATGTAACTAAATATCTCATCAGTCATGGTGCAGATGTGAATAAAGGTGATAGAACTGATTGGAGTGCATTACACAGTGCAGTCAACAGTGGTCATATTCATGTCATCAAATACCTTCTTAGACAAGGAGCTAGTTTGAATAAAGTGGATAATACTGGCTGGACGGCATTGCACATCGCAGCTCTGAATGGCGACATTGATATCACCAAATGTCTCATCAGTGAAGGTGCTGGCGTAAATATTCAACATGACACTGGACGAACTGCATTACATTTTGGGTGTGAGAATGGTTATCTAGATATCACTAAATATCTCATCGGTCAAGGAGCTAAAGTGAATATAGGAGATAAGACTGGTTTGACTGCATTACATCTTGCAGCTGCGAATGGACACATTGATGTCACCATGCATCTAGTTAACCAAAGAGCTGAGGTGAATAAAGAAGATAATGATGGTCACACTTCACTGCTGCTTGCTGTCCAAAATAGCCATGTTGAAGTCATTGAATATCTGATAGATCAAGGAGATAAAGCCGACAGGGGAATCGCTGATGGCTGTGCAAAAGCACTCTCTACTGTGCAGGATAGTCGCCTAAATATCGTTCCCGTTCTCTTGGCACCAGGAGCGCGTCCTGAAGTAGACGACGTCCACGGAACGACTCCCCTAGGACTATCTCTGCTGTTTGGGTACAAACAAATCGCTGGGATTCTAGCCACGTGTTCCCCATCCGAGGTAAGCTCTTTATACTGATAACGTATTCTCTACTTTGATGCATGATAAGCAGTTTAATATGTTATTTAGCACCTCTAAATACCTGATTTCACCAAACTCCATTTTTAACAGGATTGAAACAAAACTAATTCATCAAACATAACTAATTAATATTGAACACAATATTAAAAGTCGAACTTAAATTAAAGCATCAAACAGATTTAAAATAAAACAGTAGGGCACACAAAATGATAATGGTAGAATAGTAAAATTTTCATGCCCTAAATGATTTAAGTTTCAGAAATTAAAAAGAAATGTCTTTAAAATATTTTTTTCATTATTCAATATGGCTAAAAAGAGATTTTAAAAACGATCCCTGCCCAGGTTATCAACAGTTATTTTCATCATGCCATACAAGAGGGTCATACATTTGTTGTTGAGTATCTGGTCAATCGTGGAGCGGATCTCAATGTCCAGTCAGCAGACGGTCAGACCTGTCTCCATGAAGCAATCAAACTTTGCGACAGGACGGAGAGAAATGTACAATATAGTGACACACTAAGAAAGGTGAGTAGCATTCAACATTGCCAGCTTACGAATAAACCAACCATGTACAAGATGATTAGAGATGCAAATTTCATTGTTTAATATAATAATCAACATTATCGATCATTAACCTTTGCCTTTTTTGAGGAAAGGATCCCTCTGGGTATCCATAATTTTTTGCAGAACTTGTAACTGATCTCAACTTTCCAAGCCACGTAACTTGGTTTATGCGGGTGTTTGAGTGTATTTTTTTTTATTTACTTATTTATAGATTGATTTTTTTAGGGAAGGTGCAAGAGCTTTTGTTTCTACATGTATGTCATTCTAGAATGGACACTCATAATAGTTTTCCTTCAGCTCCTAATTATGTATGATACCCCAACTTACCCCTCCCGAAAATAACCATTAAGAAATATATATCGATAAAAAAATTGGAAAAAAATCAAATGACACAATATATTTACAAAAAAATTTCAGTACTCTTTAAAACGAACTCTAGTGTGTTCACATATTTAAGCCTATATTATGTCTGGTGGCTTGAGCTTGGGCATATTTCTGGTATGTTTCAGATTTCTGATGAATTTTACGGTGGAGAACTTGCTCCTGAGAAAGCCTTAGTGTTCTATCTCATTGACAACGGAGCCAAGATAGATGTGGAAGATAAGTCAGGCAAGCTCCCAATCCATTATGCCAAGGATGAAGTGGTCAGACAGATGATATTGTCAAGGTAATTTTCCATACTTAAATTCTTATTTGTGAAACCTTATGTACATACATGCATTAACATATTCTATACACAATTAATATACAAAAACGCAGACCTGAAAATTCCTATAAAAAGATTCAAAATATCTTCGATAACTTATTTATATCAAGTCATGATGACAATGATAATAATGGTGAATAATAACGACAATAGAAACAAATATTAGGTTTATCATGTTTTATTGCTTTAAAAAAAGTTTTCACTTTTACTCTACAGTGCGTACCAAAAAAAAGTTTACACTTTAAAAAGCCCTGGGAAATAAAAAATATACAGCATGTGGGTAATTTTTTAACATATAATTATGGGGTTGGGTCTCATCTATCCAATGAAAGTAAAAGTTTTGACAGACTGTTACACTTGAGTGAGCACTGTCCATTTTTGTAAAGCTCACAGAAATCTGTTTGCGCAGAAATGCTTGTTTTCACGCTGTGTCAAGGGGAAAGGGCGAAATCAAACTTACCCTGCAAAGCGTTTCTCATAAATTTCCCTAGCACTTTTAGCCAATTGAAATAAAACGGATACATTCAAGCATTTTGTAACAATTTTGCCCCCAAATTTGAAATTTCAACACTTAGTAATTAGTAAGCACAACCTTTACCCTTTTTGTGCCAGCTGGATGTGAGGACATAACTGAATCTGAACAAAAGTTTATATCCGACATCTCCAGCATTTTTCACTAAGTTTTTATCATTTAAAGTTGGTTTACATTTCATTTTCATTTAATACTTGTTTCTCCACACTTTTCCCAAGCTTGGCAATGATTAACAAAATGAAAATCAAGCCTAAGCCATTTCATGCAAATCACATTTCAGTGTAAAGCAAATATCGTCACGATGGACTTGGTGTGTGGGAGAGTGGGATGGGGCGCAATGCACTCTTCGAAGTGTTTTGGGCAAGGAAACAAGCTTAAAAAGGTAAAAGATATCTTCATATCAATTTTACTTGCTAATTTCCACGTGCTCTTCATGATTAAGGTCTATTTTTATTCTCATAACTATTTCAAAGTTCTGCGCAAATCTTTTTTCACCGACTTTTCAAAAGTAAGTGGTGCTCACTCAAGCGGAAATATTTTTCGACAGTAATATCGTCATTTGCTTAAATGGATCTGTACCAATGCTAAAATGTGGAAAAATCGTCAGGATATTACAAATGTACAATTTTACAGGGTTTTTTCTAAGTGTAAACTTTTTTTTGATACGCACTGTATATACGATCTACTGTACGTTAGGTAGTTAACGCTGGCTTAACCCAATCATGGTTCCCAACTTTTCAAGAAAACACAAATCCCTGATTTTTTATCTGATGAAGTTCAAAAATTCCCGAATTATTTGAACCTATTCCCAGTTTCTCATGTTTTCTAATTTGTTGCTGTGAATTACATGTATTATGATTTTTTTATAACTGGAGAAACGTCTAAAAAAATTCCAGATTTCCCTGATGGGGTGGGAACCTTGCCAATCCATTTTAAAGAGGAGGCTAAGAAGTAGAACAAAAAACAGAATGAGAAGATATATAAGATGAATGACTACTGTGGTGATAACTGATAAAGGTCTGCAAGCGTAGACTACACTGTGTTATTACACGTCAGAATGATGTGGGTCGCAGTGATGTTGCAGCTAATTACCCGATAGACCTGTATAGTGTTATCAAACTACAGTGCGTATCAAAAAAAGTTTACACTTTGAAAAAGCCCTGGGAATTAAAAAATATACAACATGAGGGTAATTTTTTCACATATATTCCTGGATTTGGGTCTCATCTATCCAATGAAAGTAAAAATGTTAACAGAATGTTACACTTGAGTGAGCACTGTCCATTTTTGTAAAGCTCGCAGAAAACTGTTTGCGTAGAAATGCCCATTTTCATGCTGTGTCGAGGGGAAAGGGCAAAATCAAACTTATCCTGCGAAACATTTCTCATACAATTCCCTTGCACTTTTAGTCAATTGAAATAAAACGGATACATTAAAGCATTTTAGAACAATTTTGCCTCCAAAGTTGACATTTCAACACTTAATAAGCACAACCTTTACCCTTTTTGTACCAGCTGGATCTGAGGAATTGAATCTAACCAAAATTTTATATCAGACATCTCCAGCATTTGTTTCACTAAGTTTTTATCATTTAATGTGGGTTTATATTTCATTTTTCATTTAATACTTGCTTCTCTAGACTTTTCCCAAGCTTTGTAATCAAGTTACTACGTTTAGTGGCGTACCGCAGGTCACGGCATTGGGGGGCACCAGCAAAAATTTCAAGTCACTTAGGGAGCGCGCAAAGCGCGCTCAGTTGCCAGGTATACTGATCTTATAGAGACATTTTAAGGACATGCAATGCCATTAAAATGATATGTTTCTCACTGATTAAATATTGCGAGCGCGAAGCGTGAGCTGAAAATTTTTGATATTCAGACCTAGAAGGGACATTATAAGCAAATTTTTTTGTAATCATGATACGTACTTGTCTCGCTAAACAAACAATGCGAGCGCGAAGCGTGAGCTGAAATGTTTGCATATATTGACCCCAAACTGACATTTAAGGACTACATTTTAGGAATCAATTAAGAGTATACATATCTCAACATAGTCATCTAATGCTAGTGCCATTCTTTGTTGATTTTGTTAGAATTACATCTAAACACATTAAGCACTTTATGTAGTCATTGTAATCATGATAATCATACGCATCTCAATAATCAAATACTGCGAGCGCGAAGCGCGAGCTGAAAATTTAGGAATTCAGACCTGAAGAAGGGCCCTCTAAGGCTTGTTTGTAGGAATTCACTAAGACCGTACTTATTTCTCTAACCAAATGATGCAAGCGCGAAGCGCCAGCTGATTTTCTTTGTATATATTGACCCCAAACATGGATATTTTAAGGACTATTCGCATTAGATGACTTTGGTGAGATAATCTTAATGGATTCCTATTTAGGAATCCATTAAGAGTATCTCACAATAGTCATCTGATGCGAGTGCCAAGCGCTTTCTGATTTTGTTATAATTACATCTAAACACATGAAGCACATTTTGTTGTCATAGTCATACGCATCTCACTAATCAAAAAAGCGAGCGCGAAGCGCGATCTAAAAAAATAGGAAATTCAGACCTGTAGAGGGGCAATCTAAGGCCTGTTTGCAGGAATTCTCTAAGACCGTACGTTTTTTACTAACAAAATGATGCGAGCGCGAAGCGCGAGCTGATTTTTTTTTTAAATATTGAGATCAGAAAAATTGACATTTTAAGGACTGATTTTAGGAATTCATGAAGAACAGACATCTCACCAATCAACTAATGTGAATGTTGGCACGTTAAGACCTTAAAATAGGGAATCACTTTAAGTGGTCATGAAAAAGAAGCAAATGCCACTACATAAAACAACATTAACTCGAATTGCGAGGAAATATATTTGGCGTACACTATATTGATTTGAAAACGGAAGGTTTTAGTACAACAGGATTATATATCTCGTTAAACAGTCTGTGCGAGCACCAGGAACAATAAAGACATAGGCTCTGAGCAAATAATGTTTCATAAAGTGATGAAAAAATGCTTCTTATGTAATATAACAAAGAATAACATTATAATGAACAATAATTTCTTCTTTCCCCACTATGTTTCTCTTCCTTTCTCCTTCTTTTCCTCCTTTTCCCCGTTTTTATTTTGGCCATCCGATTGGGGGGGGGGGGGGGGCACGTGCCCCCCCCCCCCATGCCCCCCGTAGTTACGCCACTGACTGCGTTTGTTGGGCAATTGGCATTGTTTATAATAATAATTATAATATTAATGATAATAATGATGATGTTGATGATGATGATAATAATAATAATAATAATGATAATAATAATGATAATAATGTGACTTATAAAGCGCTAAATTCCCTTCTGTAGAGGGTGAATTATCGGATGGTCTAATACCACATGGTCTACTCATCAGTTTGTCCAACTTCACATAGTCTAAACTCATTTCGTCTACAACCAGTTCGTCTAATATCCAATACGTCTACTTCCCACTTGGTCTAATATCCAATTTGTCTAATTTCCATTTGGGCTAATAACAAGTTGGGCTAATTTCCACTTGGTCTAATATCCAATTCGTCTAATTCCCACTTGGTCTAATATCCAATTCGTCTAATGAGCAGTTGGGCTAAAATCATTTGGTCTAATTTCCAGTTGGTCTAACACCACTTGGTCTAACTTCCACTTCGGCTAATTTCCACTTGGTCTAATTATCATTTTGTCTAATTGCCACATGGTCTAATGACCGTTTGGTCTAATTTTCACTTGGTCTAATATCCAATTGGTCTAATGACCACTTGGGCTAATCGTCACTTAGTCTAATCGCCAATTGGTCTAATGACCAGTTGGGCTAATCTTCACTTGGTCTAATTTTCATTTGGTCTAATTCACACTTGGTCTAATGTCCATTTATTCTAATATAGCATCATTCCTTATTATTTATTTTATCTAGAATTAGCAAATATGGTACGTAATGGATAAATACCATGCATCAGTTAATACATATCACCAGGATCCGGAAGGGAAGAGCCGGGATAGGGCTGGTGGGCGCAAAACCTCACCGTGAATGACTATTGATGATGAGATAATCGCTCATCAAATGAATTATTCTAATCAAATAATTCTTATAATTAGGCCTGTATGTCGATTATAAGATGATGATGACAATTAAATCATACTCATAATCATTACATCACCGCATGCACATTTACAGAACAATAAGTTGGGGACCTTGTAGCTTATAATGGTCGAATTGTGGGGTTTCATCAGAAAAAAATTATAAGGAAGAAAGGAACGAAAATATAATGTAATTGATTGTGTGGATACGTATTTGGTAAATGCCTCTTTTAAATCATTGTGATACACCATTACGGACTACTTGAACTTGATGGCCTAGTTATGCAGTTTAGGGGATTCCAAAACTACAAAGCCATTAGATCATGTAATTTTGTTATGAATATTTTGACTAGTTATTTCAATAGTTAGTTTGGAGGCAAATAACAGACCAGTTAGATATAGTTTGATAACACTATACAGGTCTATCGGGTTAGCTGCAACAACATCACTGCGACCATCTTTGTTGCAGCCACATCATTATGACGTGTAATAACACAGTAAAGTCTACGCTTGCAGACCTTTATCAGTTATCACCAGAGTAGCCATTCATCTTTATCTTCTCATTCTGTTTTTTTTTGTTCTACTTCTTCGCCTCCTCCTTAAAATGGATTTCCCATCAAGGAAATCAGGGATTTTTTTTTAACGTTACTCCAGTCAGGGATTGCCTCAAATCCGGGAAAATGCCTCAATTGAGGGCAAAATCAGGGAATTTTGATCGGCCCAAATGTCGAAAGCACGATAGTCATTCAGACTCTGTTATATTTTGTTGTATATTAAAACAGCATTCATTGAATGACATGTTATGGTTTTTTTTTTTTCACTGTAGCCTCTTTTACTACAATACAAGTATAGGCCTACTGGTACATTATACATGCATAACTAAAAAAATAACAATACATGTAATTCACTGAAAAAACATGAGAAACTGGGAATGGGTTTAAATAATTCGGGAATTTTGTAACTTTATCAGAGAAAAATCAGGGATTGTTGTTTTCTTGAAAAGTTGGGAACCATGATTAGGTTAAGCCAGCGTTAACTTTCTACAGTAGATCGTATACATAAAGGTGAATGAATAAATATCGTATTTTTTCCCACCTCTATATTAGCGTTATTTTACAGAATTGCAAATTTGATTGTTTTTCACCAAAACCTTCAAAAGTTCCTTGAAACAGAAAGAAAATCCCCAGTTTGTTTCATCCCCATATTTTTTTCGTCCCCACAGGCTTTCGAAAATCCCCATATTTTCAAAATTCAGTTGGGGACGAAATATACGTCACTCTAACTGTTCTCCAATATCGAGGGGCGCGCATGTGAAGATTCGAAGCCGGCGCGCGGAAAGTAACTTTAAAAATTTCACCAGAAAATTGAAAACAAATTACTGTGCAGACTTTACAAATTAGACCAAATGGCATGTAGACGAAATGAATGTTAGACTATCTGGAAATTAGACCAAGTGAAAATTGGCCGAAATGGAAATTAGACCAACTGCACATTAGACCAACTGAATAATGGACCAAGTGATGATTAGACCAACTGCAATATAGACCAAATGAATAATAGACCAAGTGAGGATTAGACCAACTAGTATTAGACCATCTGACTATTAGACGAAGTGGTATTAGACCAAGTGGCAATAAAATACATTAGACGAAATGGCAATTAGACCAAATGAAAATTAGACCAAGTGACGATTAGCCCAACTGGGCATTAGACCAAGTGGCTATTAGACCAAGTGGTCATTAGACCAATTGGCTATTAGACCAAGTGGTCATTAGACCAAGTGGCTATTAGACCAAGTGGTCATTAGACTAATTGGCTATTAGACCAAGTGGTCATTATACCAAAAGAGAATTGGACTAAGTGGGTTTAGCCCGAATGTTGTTAGCCCATCTGATGATTAGACCAAGTGATAATAGACCATCCGTCAGTAAACCCTGTAGAGTGCTCAAGGCGCACAAAGAGCTAAGAGTTTAATCAAAATCTAACTCTTGTGAGTTTATGAAAAAACTATGAATAAGTTTATAAATAAATTATCTTTGTTGAAAGATATACTTCTCATATTTAGAATGATTATTAATACTGTGTCATTGATATTGGAATTATTCCCCCTTTTTCAGATTAAATTCCCTTGAAGACATAACATTTTATCGAGGTAAGAAGTCTCGTACATTTATGTTTTACATGTTTCTATGAAATCGTAAAATACATAACATTAAATTACCGACTAATTAATTCCATTAAAATGTTTGTAGTAAAATACTGGTAAAAGCACAATTATCACCATAATCATGATTAGCCCTAAGGTATTAAGGTTATCAGAATGTTGACGGCTAACAATCGAGATATTCCTGCCACTGACAGAAAAACAGCATCACAGAACGGTATATTCCAGATTCTTCAAATGATTGATCGAATACATTAAAACTTATTTTTATCAATTTTGTTATGCTACTGTGTAAATGAAAATCAATCTAACCCTTTCTTTATATAGAGTACTAAAACTGTGAGGACATTTTCTTTCAATTATTGAATGTACCTAAAACAATAACGGGTCAGCAAAATTTACTATGATATTTTTGTTGGTTTAACAGTTTTTTCCCTTTCTATTCTTCTCTTCAATAGAAAGCGTCCGCGACACTGTTCAGGTCGTAATCAATATCATAACCGGGGTTTGTTGATTAAATATATATGTATATATATATATATATTATATATATATATATATATATATATAATGAATCTCCGCTTTAAGCGGAATTAGCATTCGATTTTTCCATCATGATATCAAGTTTCTGAGCAATTAGGAGTCTATAACACCGATTATTCAGGGGTGGCAAGTTTGGCTGTAAATTTTATTGAGAGTTTTAATGGATATATCTTAATTTGTGTTTAAAAAAACATTTCTTACCTAATGGTTATTACACAAAGCTGAGAAACAAGCTGGATCTACTGCAAGTCGCGTCAGAGTCGACGAAATTATCTCTCAGGATATATTACAAGAGGACCATGGCTTGTCAATGTACATCCCACCCAATGCTTTGCTTCAGGGAGAATCACGAGAGATCACACTAACCCTCCTTCGAGACCCTCCAAGCGTAGATATACAAGATGATGAAACCGTGGCCTGCTACGGGATCAGATGTGATCCTCCAAACATGGTATTTCTCAAACCTGCAAAGATCAGGATACCACACGCCACACTAGTTGCCAACCCAGCCGAAGTAAAGCCAGATGTTGTGTCATATGAATGGGATTCAGTGAATGGTAAGTTTTTAGTGAGGGTAAAGTTTTACAATATCTGAACATCACTTGGATCCATGAAATGATGATTATTAATAATCACAAACTTGCGTTTACTTTTACTTACATCACGTAAGCTGAGTTAATTAGAAGGGCTAAGAAATCGACTGTCCTGTAATAAACAAAATTCTGAGGTTAACCCGAGTTATAAGTTGGGTAGTTTGACTGATGGATCAATTGATGATTTATTACTATATTCTATTCATGTTTTTATTTTTATTATAATTTTATTTGTATTAAATTCATATAATTATTTGAAGGAGTGCTGCTAAGGACACTGTTCTGTTTCTGTATTAGGACTAGACACTCAGTTTTACCAAAGAGGTTAACAGGAAATGTATTTTTATGACCTCAAACCCAGATCTGCCACGAACTTCAAGAAGCAGTTCATCCGACTCTCCAGCTGACAAGCCACCATACTGCAAAGTCTACAAGAGACACCTTGAGCTGTATATCGACCACAGTGCTGAGTGGTGGGTTCTTATTCCCCTTGAGCAGCATGTGATTAAACGCCGATTCATGTGCACACCGTATACTCCAGATGGAATAAAAAGAGGACAGGAGATTGGTGTCCACCTTCGTCTTCACGAGGATATTCCTGGAATAGATGTGGTAGGTATACAATCAATTGTTTTATTTTCTGAAAAATGTAAGATTATAAGACCTTGCCAGTATGGATTCCGTAAACACCACTCTGCGCAATTAGCCATTGTTGACTTATATGACAGAATTTCTAATGCTATTTCTCGCAAACAGTTTGCAGTTGCTTTATTCATCGATCTTAGTAAGGCATTCGACACCCTCAACCACTCGATTTTGATAAATAAACTCCAACATTATGGAGTACGGGGAACACCACTATCCTGGTTCAATGATTATCTGAAAAACAGACAACAATTTACAACTTATCGTCATCAAACATCAAACATAGTGCAGCAAAAGACGGGTGTTCCACAGGGATCAATATTGGGACCACTGTTATTTTTTATATATATATTAATGATATCATGAACAATTAAAAAAAATTATCCCACTTCTTATTTGCAGATGACGCAACACTTTTATTTTCTCATTCTGATCTAAATCGTACAATATACACATTCAACCACGACCTCCCAAAACTTGTTAACTGGTTTCAATTAAATAAACTTGTTCTTAACATCAACAAAACAAAGTTCATTGTATTTCACTCCAAAAATAAGAAGATCACTTCTTGCCCTAATATCAACATTAATAATACAGTCATAGAAAGGAAAGACCATGTCAAGTTTTTGGGCATTACCTTCGATGAAACTGTGAATTGGAATAACCATGTTAATAATATATCGATTCTTGCATCTTGCATTGTTGGAATTCTTTATAAAATAAGATACTTGCTTTCACAAAATGTTTTACTACTTTTATATAAATCATTTATTTTATCATATTCGTCATATGGCAATATCGCTTGGGAAAATGGGAACAAAATACACCTAGATTCGATATTATTACTAAAAAAGAAAGCTATTAGACTATGCACAAAATCTCATTATCTAGCACACACAAATCCTAGATAAAAAATTTCGGTCTTTTAAAAATTCACGATATTAATAAATTACAAATCGGAATATTCATGTATAAACTAACACAGAATATGCTACCTAATTATTTTTATACCATGTTTACACTTAATCGTGATATTCATTCCTATGACACAAGAAATTCACTCAATTTTCATCTAGCAAATCCAATCACAACCACAGCACATAAGTCTATCCGCCACACTGGTCCAGACATATTGTATTCTTTACCAATGAATGTCAGAAACTCATCTTTATTATCTTCATTCAAACAACAGTTAAAAAGGCAACTCCTTGACGCTTATTAATATATACATAACTGTTCTTTACATACTTACATACATACATGCATGGGGGAGGGGCGGGTGGGTTTGGTTATAAGTTGTAAGTATCATGTAAATTCAATATTTCTTTATCATTGATAAAAGTTTTATCCGTTCAGTATTTCAAATAACTGTATTTTGTATTCTATCATTTACCGATTAATATATTTTTTTGGGGTGAACCAACTTAACAAGCATACTGCTTTCATGGGCATTCAATTTCCCTGATAAATGTATATATATATATATATATATATTTATTTATTTATTTACATAAGGACTGCGAAAATGACATAAAAAGAACTGGAACAAATATCGAAGCATACACCTAAGAAAAATAAAACCACGAGTCATGATGTTAAATTAACAATTGATAATGATCAAATACCTAACAATGAAATAGCTCACGTTCTAAACAAAGCCTTTAATGAAGTCGGCTAAAGGTTGCAAGCCGCTTCGGGTAATTTCTCGAAAGATTTATTAAACAATTTACAAACTCTGTTTATTCCAGATTGTGAATTTAAATTTCATGCAATCAAAAAGGAGTATGTTATGAAAGAACTATTACATATTGATTGTTTGAAAGCGGTCGGAGTAGATGGTATTCACCCTAAGTTTCTTAAGCTGGCAGCAGAGAGTATAGCTGGCCCTTTAACCCATTTATTTAATGCAACTTTACAAACACGTGTTATTCCAGAAGATTTCAAAACAGCAAGAATTACTCCTGTACATAAGGGAGGATAATTTGATATTGACAATTATAGACCAATTTTTGTGCTTCCAGTCCTGTCCAAAATACTAGAGAGAGCAATACATGATCAATTGTATAAGTACTTAAATGTAAATGATCTACTTGCAAATTGTCAGTCTGGCTTCAGACCGTCTTATTCTACTGCCACTTGTCTAACTGAGATTACAGACTTTTTGTATGATAAAATGGACCGAAAACATGTTACTGTATGGTGGTATTTTCTTGGACTTACGTAAAGCTTTTGATGTTATTCCTCACAGTTTTATACTTGCAAAACTTAAGTACTATGGTATTACTGGCAATGAATACAACTGGATGGATTCGTATTTAACAGACAGAAGGCAATTTGTAATGATTAACAGTTGTCGCAGTGAATTTTTGAAGATAAAATCAGGTGTCCCACAAGGATCTATACTGGGTCCATTGATATTTTGTATTTTTATTAATGACATGTGTACTTTGAAATTGCATGTACATTCTAAAATGTCTCTTTATGCTGATGATACCGCCATTTTTAATCACGGTGAATCAATTAAGAAGGTACAAAAGTATTTGCAAGATGATTTTGATTCAATAAGTAAATGTCTAGACTTAAATAATATGCATTTACACCCGCACAAAACAAAAGCCATGGTATTTGGTCAAAATAAAAAAGTTGAGGGGTGCTCATTTGTCAGTGAAATTCAGGAACATACAATTAGAAAATGTAAAAAAAGATTAAATACTTAGATGTCATGCTCGATCCGGGCTTGACTTGGTGCAAACATATTACTAATATCGTTTGTAAAATATCTCGGGCAATAGGTTGTGTAATGCGGATTAAGCACTTACTGTCCATTGATATCATGAAGAAGCTGTACTTTTCTATGATTTTACCTTACATTGATTACTGTATTACATCTTGGGGAAGCAGTGCAAAAATACATTTAGATAAGATACGAAAACTTCAAATTAAATATGCCAGAATGCTTTTGAAAAAAGATTATAATACATCACAAATTTCTTTGTTGCAGTCACTGAAGTGGCAATCAGTAGATCAGCGTATAAAATATCAGTATTGTGTTCTTGTATATAAAATAATGAATGATTTAGTTCCAAATTATTTAAAACCTTTAGTATGTAAACGGCCCGTGAAATACAGGACACGGTTTTCTTTACGATGCCCCCTTCAGCTTCCTAAAGCTAGAATTGAACATAAAAGAAAATCTTTCG
Source organism: Lytechinus pictus (assembly GCF_037042905.1). NCBI lineage: Eukaryota > Metazoa > Echinodermata > Echinoidea > Temnopleuroida > Toxopneustidae > Lytechinus > Lytechinus pictus. Next base: position 8,155,893 of record NC_087253.1, read on the forward strand.
CATATGTCGGACCCAAATTATTTAATGCACTTCCTTCAAATTTACAAGTTTGTACCTCCTTGTTAGTTTTTAAAAAAATTATGCAAAGCCTTTCATACGAATTAATAAAGAGCGAAATGATATTCCATTGATTTACAATGCTATGTATGTTTAAATTGTCACTTCCCACTCTATATTTTGGTGTTAATTGTTAACTGATGTTAGATATTTTGTATTTTGTATTTTTGATGTTGTTTGTTGTTGTTGTTGTTGTTGTTGTTCATAGTTATCTTGACATGTATTTTAAACTGCAGGGCGCCTTTGTAAAGTATATAATAAATAAAACAAAATAAATAAATAAATATAATATAATGAACTGTATTGAATTGTAATGTTTGTTTGTATATTCTTGACTTTGTATATTTTTAATGGAAAATAAATGAATTCAATCAATCAATCAATGTCAGTGGATATGCAGGGGCCGTGGAACCTTTTTCAAAGTGGCAGCGGGGCTGACCATGCAAAACTTGCAATCATATTGTCATTTTACGTTTTCGTACACGGTTTTAGAATAGAACAAAAGTGGGGAAGGGGCTGAATCCCGACAACCCCTCCCAACCCCCGCTCCGCGGCCCCTGATATGCCGATGTTAGAATTGTCAGATAATTTAGTACTAAGCATGATGTAAAGGCTAGCACACAGTTGTGTCTTTTCTATATGAAACCTATCATCCCATCTATGTGTGTACTAGTATTTTCCCCCTACGAAAGTTACTTTTTTCAATTCTTATTGTTGTCATATTCTTCAAGTTTTCAGTAATACGTTGTTATTTAATAAATGTACATTTTGAACAACTATAAATCCCCCCATCTTCGAATGTTAGTGAAATCTACAATGCAGCATTTTTTATCTAATAGATCTAATTTCTTACATCCAATTTCGTTTTTGGCTCACCAGGAAATACAAGAGGAGGAGAAGAAGCAGTTATATCACAAGGCCCATCCCTCTATACCCATCAGTATTGCCTCCAAGGCAGGGGATGTCAGTGTGACATCCTACCGAGGTGGCGATGCCGTGGACGACAAGGTATTTGTTTTGTCTTACATTAGCCTGTGTTTGTATTGAAACGCTTTGTCTTTATCCTCTTCAAAATGAAAACTTATACGTTTTCATTTTTTTTTTATTGTGAACAACAGGTTCTCCTTCTCAAAGACGTTCAAAGAAGAATGCAACACCTAATTGTGCTCCCGGTGAAAATGCATGAAGATGACACGGACCTTCGAGTTACAGTCATTCTTACCCAGTCTGGGAAACGGGTCGATGTTTCAGTATCACTCACCTTTGTTATCGGATGCTCTGGTATGTATGGTCATTGCAGTGTTGTTTTGATTTAAAGTGGGGAGTACGATCAGACTAATTTTAATGCAAATATACTTCTGACATGCAAAACACTGATTAGAGGAGAAGTTCACCCTGACGAAAGGTTTGTTGTAAGAATAACAGAAAAATGGCAAAGTTGGACGAAAATCCATTAATGGTTAAGAACGTTATTAAGAACTAAAATTTCAGATGTAATATTAGAGCCTTCCATTTTTTAATTGTTCATGATAATTAAATCTTTTATTTTTTTAAGAGTGAGTGTGTAATAAATTTTCTATTGCTATGCTGATGGTACAATGAAAACCCATTTGTATTTTCTTGAGAAAATGAATTTGATTGCCTCTCTTAAATTCACAATAGTGGACAGATGCTCGCATAGAACGTCACAAATTAAGAAACTGAAATTCTAAAAGTCTAATCGAATTCTAATCTGTAATTTATTTTCTATAATGTGCTGCCAATATATCTCTTTCTGCAATTGGTACCCCCTTCTTAGGCGTTTATTCATGGAAAGTCGTGTATAATTTTCAAACTCATTAAAATCGAATGCTTAATTCCTTTTAGCCAGCAGTCGTAAGATATCGATACGAGATGTTAGCTGTGTTTTATTTTTGCTCTTTTTTTCTTGTTTTTTGTTCTGCGACAGATGGACGGACTTTGGAACCCACTCTCTTTGGACGGTAAGATGCATGTTTATTGTATTACACCCTTCCTCTCTGAATCATATCTTTATAAGGCTTTTTACAAGTATCCCCACAACTGGTGTAGTGAACGGCTTAAGCCCCTTTCACAATTGTTGCCAAACAGACTACAACGGATTGCGACTCGAAATGTTTCCCGTTGTACGACTCGTTGTAGCCGTTGTACCACTTATTGTACGATCCAGATGCGACAAAATGGTCGCATCTCGGTCGGGAAAAAAAACCGTGCTGCTCCGATATTTTGAGCGACTGACGCGATGAAAAATAATTGCACGACAGGCAGTACGACTCGTAAGACCCCGAACGAGTGTTGCACGAGTATTTTCATGTCGTACGACGATGCATCCTGTCGTACGAGTCCGTTGTACCACCCTAAGACTATTGGAAGACCTGTCTTGCCCCCTTTGCAACGTTGTACGATTTGTTTCACCCTCAATATAAGCTCGAGAACTCCTGAGCTTTCATCCCAAATGTCTGGACCATCCATACTGTAAACATGGCTGCTGCTCGACCAATAGCTCCTGGGAGGCTCTTGCATTTGCTAAGTCTGAGAAGGCAAATCCAAAACGTTCAAGACAGACATGTCGTATTGATGGCCTTACTCATCCGTAGACGTCAAAGACATGCAAGGCAAAGAAGAAGGTGGTGGGTCAAACCCTGGATTGAGAGACGTGTGCTGTTTGGACAGTATGATAATCTGATGACGGAGTTGCAGAGAGAATGTCAGGGTGACTTCCTGAACTACATGAGGATGCCACCAGAAACGTTCCTTGAACTGTTGCAGCGCATCACTCCGAGGATAGAGAAGTCCTATCGCTACCGGCAGCCACTGGATCCTGGGCTCAAACTGGCCATCACCTTGAGATATCTTGCGACCGGCAACAGCTACAAAACCCTGCAGTATGCCTTCCGTGTTGCCCATAATACCATCTCTCTGTTTATACCAGAGGTGTGCCAGGCCATCATCAGTGAATACCAAGATGAAGTATTTTCCTGTCCAACTACCCCAGATATATGGAGAGAAGTGGCACGGACTTACGCTGACAGATGAAACTTTCATTATGTCTGCGGAGCCTTGGACGGAAAACACGTGGCCATCAGAAATCCACCAGGCTCTGGTACGATCTACTACAACTACAAGGGTTTCTACAGCCTCATCCTCTTGGCCCTAGTTGATGGCAATTACAAGTTCCTCTGGGCTGACGTTGGTAATCCCGGTTCATCATCGGATGCCCAGGTCTTCAACCACAGCCCGCTGAGAAGTGGACTGGAGAATGGTACTCTTGGCCTGCCAGATCCAGAGCCCCTGCCAGATGATGACCGAGACACCCCTTACTTCTTAATTGGGGACGACGCCTTCCCTCTCAGGACATGGATGCAAAAGCCGTACTCCAATCGTGAGCAGACCGACGAGGAGAGAATCTTCAACTACCGTCTCTCGAGGGCTCGCCGTGTGGTGGAGAACAGCTTTGGCATCCTTGCCCATCGCTGGAGATGCTTGTTGAGTACCATACAGCTTGATCCAGAAAAAGCCAGGACAGTCATTATGGCCTGCATGTGCCTCCACAACCTAATGAGAGATCGTTTTTCTGTTTGAAATAAATGTTCCAAAATGGGTCAGTTGTAAATTAAATTGAGAGAGTTCATCAAGTAACAATAACAATCCAAACAAAAGTTCACTGTTCATTTTCTTTATTTGACAAGTCTGATAAGTTCAAATGGATGATGATTGATGTGGATTTAGTGGAATGAATCATTTCAAAGAAGAAGTGAATGATCATGTCAACATTTATTTTAAACAAAAAATTCTTTGACAATGAAATGTTTGAAATAATTAATGTTGATTCTCCTTTAATAGCATGTATTTGAAATTAAAAAAAGAACATTTTTGAAAAAACGTTATTTATGAGAATAAAAAAGATGTACAGATATAACAAATTTTATATTGTCATTAATCATGTTGTTTTAAAAATTATATATTTTGTCCAAGACATTTTGTTAACGAAAATGAATTCTATTCACCGAGTAAATGTTTAAAAAAGTTTGAAATAAATGTTCCAAAATAGTCAAATTATAATTTGAGTTGAGAGAGTTCGTCAAGTAACAATAAAAACAATCCTAACAAAAGTTCACTGTTCATCTTCTTCATCTGACAAGTTCAACTGGGTGATGATTGATGTGTTGGCGCTGTTGCTGCCTCCTTGCTGCTGCTGCTGAAAGGGGGCCTGCTGTTTTTGCTGGAAGTGGGGGTGCTGCTGCTGGAAGGGGGCCTGCTGCTGGAAGGGGGCCTGTAAATTGGGCTGCTGAAATCCTCCCTGATGGTTCTGAGGGGTCCAGGTGCTGCTTGGCCCGAGCATCCCAAGGAAGGAAGCAGGTGGAGCGTCCTGGGTGAAGCTGATCGGCGCTGACTGAGGCCTGAGTGGCTGGATCATCTGGGGAGTGCTGGGGCGAGATACTGGGGTGGTGGAAAGGTGGTCCGCCCGATCTTGGTAGCGGCTCACCAAGTTGAAAGTGTCCCTGGTGAACTCTCGCCAGATGGGTCTTGGGAGTGGGCGGACGGCCTGCAGCATCCATTCTAGCCAGGCCTGCCTCTCGTCAGCGCCTTGGGTGAGTGCCGCATCCACCTGGCTCCGGATGGCCGTCTGCTCGGTGGATGTTCTGATGAATTCCAGGAGGGCCTTGTCCACATCGGTGGGCGACCCCCTCTTCTGCCTCTTCTTGGGAGGTGCAGCCCCCTGGCTGGAGACTTGGTTGGAGCTGGGTGCTTGCCTGGCATCTGGACCCTCCTCATCTAAACCCTCTTCGTCGGAGGCGGCTTCAGTAATTCGGCTACTGAGGTGGCCCAGTTGGCAGCCCTGTGACCGATGGACTATGTGCTTCGTCAGAAAACCAAGGTTGTTATTGACCCATCTCTGCCTGGGGGTAAGGACGATGGCCTTCTCACCACTCTTCTTTCCAGCGGTCTTCATCTTCCCCAGGATGGTCCTCTGGCTTTTATACCATAGTCTGATGTCGGCCACTGAAAATATACAAAATGTAGAAGCAAGAAATTAGTCAACATCCAAAAAGTTGGCATGTTTAACTAATAAACATCATCAATAAATCGGAATGTGCATATTTTTCCGCTACTACTTACCGGTGACTCCCAGCTTTTCCGCCATCTCCATGTACTTGCGCTCCTTCTTCTTATAGTTTTTGAAGTCCACCTTGCTCTTGTCGTAGATGAACTCATTGTCAGCGAAAAACTCGGCCAGCTCCTGCTCCATGGCTTTGGTGATACCGCAGGTAGCATGGCCATCTGTCACGTGGTTCTCATCACTGGCGGCGGCTGGTGGATCTTGGCCCCCTTCCTGCAGCATTTCATCATCCTCGGTCTGGGCTTCACCAAATTCATCACCCTCATCACCAGCTATGACAGAAGCAGTAGCTTTCTCCTCGGCCACGGGTATAGGCTGGGCCCTTCCTCCTCATCAGGCTGATTTTTCCTCTTTTCCCTTGACTTCTTTGGGGCCATGCCGATGCTTGTATTTTGGTTGTGTCTTGTTCACTGTAGCAGCGTCTCGTCAGGCATCAGCGGTTGTAATGAAGAAAGTGTGTGTATTTGAGTTTTGTCAGACGTGTATCAATCAGATATGATTATTTACGTCTGGGACCGACCTTTAACGTCACCATCCGAAAGACGTGACCAGGGCTCGAACCTCTGCATCAATTTGTAACTTCCCCGCATAGCTTGGATTACAGGCGCACGCCACAACGCCCAGTTGAAGAAAGTCGCATCGCGTGTCGTATTTATAGGCCAACACCTCGCGCGACAGGTGGTGCGGTGTGTCGCACAATGGGTCGTAGCCTTGTACGATCGGTTGTAGTTGTCGTACAACGGGTCGCTAGGTCGCGCGACATATGGCGCTACAAAACGCATATGTCGTGCGACTTGGTCGCATCATAGTTCAACCGTTGCAGCCGTTGTACGACTGTTGCACCCGGAAACATGAAAATAATCGCACGATTACGTCTCACGACTGTTGTATCCTGGTGCAGTGGTCGTTCACCTCTCGTACGATTTTATATATTGCTTGCGACTCAAAGACAACACTTCTACAACAGGACGGAAAAAATATTTTCGAAAAAAAAAAAATTATCGCACGAGTGAGGCGCCAATTGTGAAAGGGGCTTTAGTATTCCTGCAATAGACGTTACGATTATGCACAACACGCACAAAGTTAAATAAACGGGGTGGGTTACAAGATAGTTTAATACTATGTTGAACTACATTTTTACCGAAAATGTGAAAATGCATGATTTAAGGTTTTAGTAACGAACCAACGGGGGAATTATTTTGATGGGGGCAGTAACTGTCCATTATATTGATCTTTACCAATGTACTCTGCTCACGTTTTTATTTGTATATACCTTTTCCGTCAACTATTTTTAATTTGACTTCGTAAGCGGATAACAATCGGCTAACTTTGATTACTTCTATTTAAAACCTTTTTATTCTTCTTTCAGGGTGGTTGAAGAAGTTTCTAAAGGTGAACTTAATGAAGATGATATCCTCAACATTGCTGAAAAGATGACAGTGGATCAGTTTTATGATTTAGGGGTAGCTCTTGGTTTCACGATCACACAGCTGGATGCTATAGAATACCAGAGATTCAGAGACAGACAGCAGGCCTCCTATGATATGCTTACAAGGTGGCGGCAGACACAAATCTCTGGTCAAGCAGCGAAGGAAGAACTCATCACAATCATGGAAACACTGGATTCCCCTACTGAAGGTATGGTAATGATAACAAAAGTGCGAATGTATATTGATAATTTTTTGTACGGACATGTGAATTCAAGGGTGTCTGGGCAGTGTGCGCATTTTGGCCAGTAAATGGTTCAGTATAGGTCTATGTAGTTCAGGGTTGTGGGGTGTGCGTGTGGGGAGTGTGCGTAGATGTGCGTGACTCTTTTGGCTTGTGTTTTGTTTGGTGCAGGAGAGTGTGTACAATGGCAGTGTGCGGCAAAGCGTGTACTTGTGCTCTGTGTGTTTGCAGGTGGAGTGAGGTGCACGAGTAGTCCAGGATAGGCCCCATAGAAAATTGACCAAACCTTGTTTTTTTATATATACAATATTTTTTTATGGTTTCTTGTCAATTCGAGGGTGCTGATTCCGAATCTGGATGATGCCACTCGTGTAACCTTGAGCATTTTCCGCAAATTGGCAAAATCCAATATGGCCGCCAAAATATGCAAATTACCCATGAAAATCATAAAATTGTCAGCACACTGGCTATGAAATGCATGAAATTGTGTGGCAGGAGTAAAAATCTCTCTGAAAAAAAAAATTTTTGACAAAATATTTATTTTCATGATATTCAAAATGGCCGCCATAAGCCATTGTATACTCTATTATGTACAATATGAATAGGGAAAACTAATTTTCACAAAAATGAGCACTAAACTGCAAAAAATCGCGATGTATGAACGAAGTAATATATGCAATTCATCATTACTAACGAGATATATCATTTATTATGTCATATATGGGAACATTGTTGTATTTTGGTGTCTAAAATAGCCGCCACAGGCCCAAAGAGTATTATGAACAATGGCAATGGTCTGGGCCAAAAAAATGACAAAAGTGAGCACTAAAATACATATTATTAAGATAAACGAGTGGAATACTTACTAAAACATAATTGTTAATATACAATTTTATATTTTTAAATTCAAAATGGCCGCAATAGGCCCTATATTTATCATGTACAATTCGAATGGAGAAACTAATTTTCACATGAGTAAGAAACATAAAATACATGTAATTTTGATATACGAGTAAAACATTGCCTGACAACATGTATTATAGCAAGACATATCATTTCTTTTGTCATGCATGAAATAAATGCTGTATTATGAAATTCAAAATGGTCCCTATAGGCCCTAACAGTATTATCTACAATGTGAATGGGGACATATAGTTTTGTAAGAATTTGGATTTGCTCGACTATGACATCCATATAATCCTGTTGTATGAGTAAAATGTTATTTGAAAACATATATATTTTGTTTAATTATAGCATTTCTTCCACCATAGGTGATGAACACTCAATTTTGACATTCAAAATAAGCTCTACAAGCCCTAACTAAATATAGCTAACATGCGAATAGGGAAACTAATTTTCAAAAGAGTTAGAATCATAAACTGCATATAACTGTGATGTACGAGTAAAAATATTGTCTTAAACATGATTTCTAACTAAATACATCACATATTGGCCGTGAAGGTAATAAATGCTGTACTCTGAAATCCAAAATGGCTGCCATAGGTCCTTAAAATATTGTGTACATTGTAACATTGGACATATAATTTGAAAGAATTTGGCTTTGCTTGACTCTAAATATTGCATAGGCCTATATATTGTGATGTAAGGTTGCATTATTGTCTAAGACCATGGTTTCTAACGAGATATATCATAATGTTGTGTAATTAAGGTGATTTAATGCTGCATTTTTAAATTGAAAATGGCCACCATAGGCCCTTGTTGTATAATATACAATTTGGGTGGAGACAAATGATGATCGCAAAAAGGGCATATGACAGCCATTTTGAATGTTTAAATACAGTATTTATCCCCTAAATTACATAAGATATGATATGTTTTGTTTTAAGTCATGTTTTGAGACAATACTTCACTCATACATCATCATTTGACCAAGTAAAGCCAAATTTTGTTTAAATGATTTGTTCCCATTCACATTGTGCATAATACCGTAAGGGCCTGTAGCGGCCATTTTTACTTTAAAATAACAGTACTTTTCACCTAACTGGCAGAATAAATGATATATATTAATAGAAATTATGCTTTCAGACAATATTTTACCCATAGATCACTATTATGTGCATTTATGGTGCTCACTCCTGTGAATATTGGTTTCCCACTTTGCATTGTGCATATGTCGGAAAGTGGAATTTTCATTTAGGTCACTTGAAAAGAATGTGCCTAATTTGCAGATTATTTTTGTACAGGTGTTTGGAATTCTCTTGATCGGCCGGATCACTAGATAGGGTTAGGATGATCGATGTATGTACACTCGAAAAATATAATTCTAGTTATTTTCTAATCCTTGTTATGTATTTTAAAGGATTTTAAGGATTTGTTTTCTCGTAATATTGAGTGAAAACAGTATATATACTTGTATCTTTTTCATATTGGCTGTTTCAAAGTTTAACAAATCCTTAGCGGAATGATATTTTTTGGGGTGGTTCCGTGACTCCACTGCTTGTTGGCATTTTACGTTGGGTAGATTATTGCACGTCCTGGTTCTGGTGCAGGTCGGACTGCAATCGAAGCAGGCTTGGGAAAGGGCTGATGTAAGTGTCGTTTTATCTTATTTTTGCATAGAATTACAGTAAAATGTAATTAATTTAATAACTAATCGTTTCTATACTATCATGGACAAAATTATGAGAAAAGAATGACTTGTTTTAAGATTGAATTTAGTCACTTTTACTTTCATAACTTTGGCAAAGCAAGTGTATCTCGGTCAAGTTCAAAGACGAGTTGTAACTTACAAATTATGAGGATATTTACTGGTTTACTTTTTGTGCTAGACATTGTTGGGAATAATGAATATAAGTAATACTTGATATTTGAAAGGTCAGAAATTTAGGATTACTTGTTGAATTGAAGAGAAAGTTTTAGTAGATTATTTGAAAGATAACATAGAGGGCGTTCTATAGTAAACATTGTATTTCAAGATGGCGGCGCCCATAGTAAGGTATGCTTCTAGCTGACCTCGTTATATTATATGATGTGATGATTTATGATTATGGTTCTGAACTAAGAAGTTAGATCTATGACTTCTTTGCTTACTGAGCATACACATATTGTTTGTGGACTTAAATTACTCTTTTAATTGCAGTATCAGATGAGTAAACTGTAATAGAGAATGGTTGTGTTAAGCTCAATAGACAGAAATATGCAGTTTGACTCCGTTCGATAGAGCTACTTGCTCTATCAAGTACTTGGGTCTTGATCAAAACTTTGGAATTAATGAACATAGTTTTTACTAATTGGATTATTTATTCGTGCAAAAGAAAACATTAGATATTTGTGAGTATATCATTATCAATGATTATCCACACTGAAAGTAGTAGAATTGTTTGAGAAATATAATATTTTTAAAATATTAATTCAGGGAATTCTAAGCAATTTTATCATGAGTTGGAGTTATGATTATCTTATGCTTATGATTGTTGCTTTCTTTAATTATAGCTGGTCCGACTCATTTGATCCTCATCGAGATTTTGATAATGTAGAAGCTGCTACTCCTTTGTGGTATCCTGGGTGATGTAGGTGGTGTGTAACCACCAGTAGCCTCTGACTTTGGGTAGGCATTAATTACATGGACTCTTCTATTTCTGTGTATAAATGATTCATTTTAAGTGTATGATGCAGTCTTATGTCATCTGACTAAATATGAGTAATATGCTTATTATATCTACTAATTAGTTTTGAGATGATAGCTACAACGATAATATTTACAAGCTGTTTTTGAGGAATGCATGTATTTTATCATTTCAGTAAATGATAGAGATGAATACACCCCACTTTCAATATCAATATTTTGCCATGTATTCAATATCTGCAGTCTATTATGTACATTGTGTGATGCAAGTGCTAATGACATGTTTTTGAAATGGTGTTATTGATAATCTTATTTAATTTCTGTCATTGCAGGGTTGTTGTTTTGTTACTCCTTTCATTTTGTTGGTTTTGGCAAACCTCAATAAAGTCGAAGAAGCTCAGATCTGGTGTCCCGTAGCATCTGTAAAGTTTGCTCCGTTACGGTCTTAATTGGCTGACTCAACCCACCCCCCGACAAAATGGCGACGAGGATGGGATCATCAGATTATGGCTGTGTTCCGATGTCAGCGATCAACCCCAAAGTCAGCGATTGAGGTCTATCGTCCAGAGGTCAGCGACCAACTAGGATGATGGCAGTGAAGTTCTACACATCCAAGAGACTTTAACGTTCTTACTTCGGAGAGTGAATGGTCAACACATGAACATTTGGTAATGAGTTAAAGGTGGTTTAGGTAATCATAGATAACTATGAGTAGAGTTAATTTTTTGATTGTTCATTGATTTACACCACTTTATACATGTGCATAGACCTTCTCTCCCCTTTGTAGAATTATATAGCCCTTGTAACGATGTCACAGTCTGTAGAGGAAATGGTGTCAGTCCTTACCCGGGCACTGCAAGGCTTGAATATTCAACGTGCTCCCCCACCAGTGAAATTGTCTAAATTTAAGGGTCCACCTAAAGTCGCTGGAGACTTATCTCTGGAAGAGTGGCTTGAAGAGTTTTCCAGTTATACTACTCACTATCAGTTGTCTGGAGAGGCAAAAGCACAGTCGCTTGTAGATCATTTGGCTGGAGTTGCCAAAGAAGAGGTTCTATGCCGAGATGAGGATGTGCGAAAGGATAGTGATCAAATTATCAACGTTTTACAGTCACTCTTTGCAGCGTCAGAGTCGGTACCTTCACTCAGTCAATCCTTCTACAATAGACGACAACAAGAGGGCGAGAGTTTGGCCGACTACAGCCGGGCCTTGATGAGGTTGTACGATCGCATGGAGAAAGCTGCTTCCAGTACAGAAGATAAGAATGCTTTGAAGAGGCTCAAAGATAGCTCGCTGAAAGAACGTTTCGTTTGTGGAGCTAAAGAGAAGTGGGTACAACGAGAGTTAAGACGAATTGAAATGTCTTCAAAGAGTAAGAACTTTCTTGAGATGAGATCTGAAGTGCTTGAATTTTTCTCTGGTCAAGAACCAAGAAGTTCACCACGAGTTCATGAAGTGTATGCTGAGCGTGCTGACATGTGTTCTAGTTTTCCCAAGCAAGAGAAAGAACATGAACAGTCGGATGTCAAAGCTGAATTGGCAGATCTAAGAAGAGAAGTAGCTCAGATTGCCAAGAGTGTTCAGGATCTTACTCAGTATACTCAAACTCCTAAGAAGATCAAGAAGAAACTCAAGTGTTACAACTGTCTTAGAGAAGGACACACAAAGAAAGACTGTACAGAAGAAGTGGTCTGTTTTAACTGTCATCAGACTGGTCACATGGGTAGAGAGTGTCCGAAGAAGAGTACAGTTAGCAATCATCCTACGTCTGAAACTAGTGCCAGTCCTACATCGCATTATGTACCAACTGCCAATTTAGGGACTGTGGGACCAGCAGAGTTTAAAGAGAAAGCTAAATCAAACCTTGTTGAGAGATTTGTTGCTAAAAGTCCATGCTGTAACATTCTCATTGGAGGAGTAGAGATTGGCTGTGTAGTTGATACAGGAGCCGAAGCATCTATCATACCTTTGTCCTTGTATGAGAGCAAGCTGAAGTGTCGTATTGGAGAGCTTCAGAAGAGCGAAGGAATCTTTCTGCACGTGATTGGAGTTGGAGGGGTAGAGTTGCCTATTGTTGGTTATGTTGCGTTACCAATCAAGGTGAAAGGAGAAGAATTGATGGGTAATTTTCTGGTAGTGTCAGATCGAGCACCTACTGTGGAACATATGAGGTACCCAATCCTTCTTGGCTCCAACATATTGCAACACATAGCAGAATACAAGCCACTGTATGATAAGTTGAAGAAAGAATCCCGTAACCAAGAGCAAGAAACTGATGTTCACATTGGTTCTGTTCGAATTTATACCGTAATTGAAGACACCCTACCTCCAGGCGTAGAGATAAAAGGCCTAGACCCAGTTGAAGAGGCAGCTGTAGCTAGCTTACTGCATAAGCACAAGAATGTATTCTCTAAGGGATCATATGATGTAGGTGTATGTGACCTCATTCCACATGAGATCCGATTGACTGAAGGTCCAGATATTAGGTTACCATACAGGAGAATTCACCCTTTGCAAGTAATAGAAGTGAAAGAGATGCTACAAGAGATGGTAGACCAGAAGATTATACGTCCTTCAAAGAGTAGCTTTGCCAGCCCTATCGTATTGGTTAGAAAGAAGGATGGTAGTTTGAGACTATGCATAGATTATCGCAAGTTAAATGATCGTACAGTGAAAGATTCATTCCCTCTACCAAGAATTGAAGAGACTTTGGAAGCATTGTCTGGGTCGAAGTATTTCTCAACTTTGGATTTAGCACATGGTTACTTCCAAGTCGTGATGGATAAGGACTCAATTGATAAGACCGCCTTTCGAGTCCCATGGGGTCTGTATGAGTTTATGAAGATGCCCCAAGGTCTTACCAATAGCCCATCTACATTCCAACGAGTGATGGAGTGCATATTAGGAGATTTGAATTTGTCTCAGATACTACTCTATTTGGATGACATCTTAATATTCTCAGAGACATTTGAAGAGCACCTACGTCGTCTAGATACAGTTCTTTCAAGGTTGCATGAACATGGACTCAAGGTCAAGGGAAAGAAATGTGATCTGTTTCAGAGAGAAGTTCGATACCTGGGTCACATTGTATCTAATGATGGTATAGCTGTAGACCAAGATAAAGTAGAGAGAGTGGCGACATGGCCTGTTCCCAAGAATGCTAAGGAGTTGAGGTCATTCTTAGGATTGGCATCTTACTATAGACGCTTCATCCCTAACTTCTCAAAGATAGCAGCCCCCTTACATGCACTCACAGGTTCAAGCCAGAAAGGGAAGAAGAGGGAACAAGCTACGTTCAAGTGGGACGATGAGGAGGAAACGGCCTTCCAAGAACTGAAGAGAACACTAACCACAGCGCCAGTTCTAGCTCACCCTAGATTTGACAGGAATTTCATCATGGAGGTTGATGCAAGTACTAGAGGTCTTGGAGCTTGCCTTCTTCAAGAGAATGACGGGAAAGTTCATCCAGTAGCCTATGCAAGCAGAGGACTTAGAGGATCGGAAAAGATATATCCTGATCTGTCCAGTTTCAAGTTAGAGTTGCTTGCGCTCAAGTGGGCAGTAACGGATAAGTTTGGTCCCTACATTCAAGGCTCGCACACAGTGATCTGGACTGATCACAACCCACTTGCCCATTTGAAAACTGCAAAGTTAAATGCGACTGAAATGCGATGGGTTGCCCAGCTGGCAATGTATGATATAGAGGTGAAATACAAGCCAGGGAGAACCAATCAATGCGCAGATGCACTAAGTAGATGCCCAGCGAATGTTTCGACTGAAGAGCTGAAGGCTGGACTTCAAGAGGTTGCTTCTTGCTTAGTGGTGAGAGCAGATGTCGAAGTAAATGCCCCAAAGACTCCAGCTCTTAGTGACTTGTTAACCACAACCAACCCAATGTCGACTGTCCTACCATCATATTCTCATGAAGATCTAAGTACCATGCAGGAGAGTGATGAGGTACTGAAGGAGGTGTGGAACATGTGGAGTTCCAATTGGAAGCCAGGTCAAGAATATGATAAGAATCTTCCAGGTTTGAGAGGCTTTGTCAAGGAATGGTCGAAGTTGACTGAACATAACGGAGCTCTGTATCGAGTAGTAGATGACTCTATTGTAGGCAAGTTTAGACAACTGCTAGTGCCTAAATGTCTGCAATCTATGTTGTTAGAAGCAACACATGACAAGTGGGCACATCAAGGTATCCATAGAACTGTAGAGCTTCTCCGCAAGAGATGTTTTTGGCCAGGCTTACACAATGATGTGAAGAAGTATGTCAAGAAGTGCTGGAGATGTGCAACTTCAAAAGCCCCTACTTCAAGTGTTCGCCCGCCTCTGAGACATCTTTTTGCTTTCCGTCCCCAAGAAATCCTATCGATTGACTTCCTGAAGTTAGACAAAGGCAGAGATGGATTCGAAGACGTACTAGTTATGACCGATGTCTTTAGTAAATTTGCCCAAGCTGTCCCATGTAAGAATCAGACAGCGGAGACTGTCGCAAGCACACTACGAAATCACTGGTTCGCGCATTATGGAATTCCTACCCGAATCCATTCAGACCAAGGACGTTCGTTCGAGAGTTTGTTGATACAGGAATTATGCAAATTGTATGGCATAAAGAAATCACATACTACACCATACCATCCTTCCGGAAACGGACAGTGTGAGCGCTTCAATAAGACGTTGTGTGCCTTGTTGCGTTCGGTCGACCCGAAGGAAAGGAGGCGATGGCCTGAGTTAATCCAACATATACTACATGTGTATAATTCCACCTCACATCGTGTGACTAGAGTAACGCCATACTTGTTAATGTTTGGCCGAGAACCTCTAATCCCAGTTGATCATCTGCTAAGCAATGTAGAACAAGATTGGAATGAAGAGTACACAGAGAAGCAAGCAAAGTTGATGAAGCGAGCATGTGATGTAGTCACATCCAGACTCCAAGCAGCTGCCAGAAAGGAAGAAGAGCGACACAAATACTATGTCCCAGAGGATATGCTTAGTATTGGCAATAGAGTGTTACTAAGAAGACAAGCTTTCACCAAAAGACACAAGTTAGCTGATAAATTATATCATACAGCCTATGTGATAGAAAGTAAGAATGCTGAAGATGATGTCTATGAGATACGACCTGCAACGGGTGGTGAAAGCAAGTGGGTAAATAGGAGACACCTCATTCTAGATCCACGAGATGAAGCTGATGATCTAGATGATGTCCTTCCCGAAGATCAACAAGGAGTTGAATATTCAAGTGTCGATGAGAATGAAGGAGTGGATGTTATTCGATATACCTCAGATTCAGAAGATGATGAATATCCATATGTTATTACGTATGATGAGGACTTTAATGCACCAAGAGTTGATGTCGAACCAACACCACTTCGTAGATCAACGCGGAGTACTAGAGGAGTTCATAGAAATCCAGGTAGACTTCCTACGTCGGCTTTAACTGGATTGCCCAGTTGAGTGATGAAGTAGTTCCTCGATTTGATTGTATACTCCCTCCGTCGATTTCAATTGGATTTTCCAGTTGATTCAGTGGCAATTTTTGTTATATATATTTATCCTTGAGACAAGATGAAATTGTTTTTTTTTCCAGAAGTTGATATTTGCTGTGTTACTCAAGCAGAAAGAAAGAGTTGGTGACAGAGTTGAGACTTGTAGGATTAAATTTGCATTTATTCTCAACATCATTTTTTTTCTTGTGGAAAGAGTAACTATTCTGAATTCACAAAATTTCTTTTGGAGATAATACAACGACTCAAGCGGGGAAGAAATTTGAAGAAAAGGATATTGAATTAGATTTTTTTTAAGAAAAAAAAAAGTCTGAACGTTTCGATTGCTTTCAGAACATTCCTTTTTTTGAGTGAGTAATATAGTTCATTCAGTTTTACTGTATCCAAGCTGTCTACACAAAATGTATTGTTTACACTGACAAGAATTGTAACAGAGAGTGTGTATAGAAGAAACAAATTGGACCATGTACAGAAAATAGTGTAATTTATTGTATATATTGTTATATCATTTGTTTGAAGCAAATCATTCGGGTCGATTGATTTTCAAGCGGGGAAACTGTCGGAAAGTGGAATTTTCATTTAGGTCACTTGAAAAGAATGTGCCTAATTTGCAGATTATTTTTGTACATGTGTTTGGAATTCTCTTGATCGGCCGGATCACTAGATAGGGTTAGGATGATCGATGTATGTACACTCGAAAAATATAATTCTAGTTATTTTCTAATCCTTGTTATGTATTTTAAAGGATTTTAAGGATTTGTTTTCTCGTAATATTGAGTGAAAACAGTATATATACTTGTATCTTTTTCATATTGGCTGTTTCAAAGTTTAACAAATCCTTAGCGGAATGATATTTTTTGGGGTGGTTCCGTGACTCCACTGCTTGTTGGCATTTTACGTTGGGTAGATTATTGCACGTCCTGGTTCTGGTGCAGGTCGGACTGCAATCGAAGCAGGCTTGGGAAAGGGCTGATGTAAGTGTCGTTTTATCTTATTTTTGCATAGAATTACAGTAAAATGTAATTAATTTAATAACTAATCGTTTCTATTCTATCATGGACAAAATTATGAGAAAAGAATGACTTGTTTTAAGATTGAATTTAGTCACTTTTACTTTCATAACTTTGGCAAAGCAAGTGTATCTCGGTCAAGTTCAAAGACGAGTTGTAACTTACAAATTATGAGGATATTTACTGGTTTACTTTTTGTGCTAGACATTGTTGGGAATAATGAATATAAGTAATACTTGATATTTGAAAGGTCAGAAATTTAGGATTACTTGTTGAATTGAAGAGAAAGTTTTAGTAGATTATTTGAAAGATAACATAGAGGGCGTTCTATAGTAAACATTGTATTTCAAGATGGCGGCGCCCATAGTAAGGTATGCTTCTAGCTGACCTCGTTATATTATATGATGTGATGATTTATGATTATGGTTCTGAACTAAGAAGTTAGATCTATGACTTCTTTGCTTACTGAGCATACACATATTGTTTGTGGACTTAAATTACTCTTTAAATTGCAGTATCAGATGAGTAAACTGTAATAGAGAATGGTTGTGTTAAGCTCAATAGACAGAAATATGCAGTTTGACTCCGTTCGATAGAGCTACTTGCTCTATCAAGTACTTGGGTCTTGATCAAAACTTTGGAATTAATGAACATAGTTTTTACTAATTGGATTATTTATTCGTGCAAAAGAAAACATTAGATATTTGTGAGTATATCATTACCAATGATTATCCACACTGAAAGTAGTAGAATTGTTTGAGAAATATAATATTTTTAAAATATTAATTCAGGGAATTCTAAGCAATTTTATCATGAGTTGGAGTTATGATTATCTTATGGTTATGATTGTTGCTTTCTTTAATTATAGCTGGTCCGACTCATTTGATCCTCATCGAGATTTTGATAATGTAGAAGCTGCTACTCCTTTGTGGTATCCTGGGTGATGTAGGTGGTGTGTAACCACCAGTAGCCTCTGACTTTGGGTAGGCATTAATTACATGGACTCTTCTATTTCTGTGTATAAATGATTCATTTTAAGTGTATGATGCAGTCTTATGTCATCTGACTAAATATGAGTAATATGCCTATTATATCTACTAATTAGTTTTGAGATGATAGCTACAACGATAATATTTACAAGCTGTTTTTGAGGAATGCATGTATTTTATCATTTCAGTAAATGATAGAGATGAATACACCCCACTTTCAATATCAATATTTTGCCATGTATTCAATATCTGCAGTCTATTATGTACATTGTGTGATGCAAGTGCTAATGACATGTTTTTGAAATGGTGTTATTGATAATCTTATTTCATTTCTGTCATTGCAGGGTTGTTGTTTTGTTACTCCTTTCATTTTGTTGGTTTTGGCAAACCTCAATAAAGTCGAAGAAGCTCAGATCTGGTGTCCCGTAGCATCTGTAAAGTTTGCTCCGTTACGGTCTTAATTGGCTAACTCAACCCACCCCCGACACATAATACAGTTAATGTCTATAGCGGCCATTTTGAAAGTCAAAATACAGTATTTAACAAAAACTTGAAACCTGAATGATATATTTCTTTAGAAAATACAATATTCATCAACTAAATTACTTAAGATATGATATGTTTTGTTTTAAGTCATGTTTTCAGACAATACTTCCCTCATACATCACCATTTGGCCAAGTAAAGCCAAATTCTGTTGAAATTATTTGTTCCCATTCACATTGTGCATCAGTGGCGTACCTAGGATTTTCCACGGGGGGGGGGGCAAAACCGTCACCCAAAAAATTAGACAAGCAAGAAAAAAGGTTATAAGGTTATCAATCACAAATAAAGGATTTCGCACCAGAAAAAAAATTTACAAGCAAAAATTAAAATTCAAGCTCGTCATGGGGGGGGGGGGGGGAATAGGGGTCTTCAAGCTCTTCAGGGGGGGGGGGGGCAAAAAAGGTCTTTCAAGCTCGTCAGGGGGGGGGGCAGACTGCCCCCCCCCCCTGTAGGTACGCTAGTGTTTGTTCCTATTCATACACACTTAAAATGTTGGGCAACATAGGCCCTGCTGTCCACTGTGTTGGGTAATCTATGTTGGTAAAAATTATATTCTGGGCTATCATTATCCAATTTGAGCAAATGTATTACTCAATAATTAGCTTTTATTACCGAATGCAGACAGATTTTAACCAGTAGTTTTGTGGACAGTAACTATGTTGCCCAGTGATGGTTAAAAAGGGGGGCCTTTTTGGTCCAACCATTTTAATAGTGTATAAAAATGATCTGCAATTATAATTCTCCCTTTGTTGCCAATGTTAATATTATTTCAGTGCGTGATGAAACAAAAATAAAAACAAATAATGACACCTCGACCATGTCGACCGAAGCATTTCATGGACTGCATTGTTTTGCTTCATTGGCATTTTGTATTTTTCAAATGTATTTTCACTGGATTTTCTGGTAAATATTACACACAGACAAATATTATTATTCTTTTAAAGAAACTTCTTGCTACCCAATACCGAAGACCAATGTTGGGATAGGGGGACATGGCCTGATCTCAGAATGATGAAAACAAAATGTGTTTTACGAGCAGTCCAATTCCATAAAAATACATATTTTATGCGAATTTTGGCGGTTTTGACACAAGAAACCACCCCTAACAATGTTCCCTTGCACTTTTCCTGTTCGCAGTCGTGTATATAGTTATATAGGAGAATGGCCCCCGAAATTATCCAACAACAACGTTACCTATTATTTCATCATTTAATCATTTATTTTTTTTACCAGTCAACGTGATGGTAATCAACAGCAGGTGAGATAAAATTTGTATTTTTTGCTGGTATTAGAAAAAAGGACAGACCCTGATATCGGAAAAACATGTGTTGTCAAGGCATCTAATACTCTTTGTTTCAGTTACTCATGATTTTCTTTTGGTCCGCACCAGGCCCGCACTAAAATAGTCCGCACCCCGAGCGTTAATTCAGTAACTGTAGCAGATCCGGTCCGGTCTGGTGCTGATCCCCAAAATAGCCCGGGCTATTTAGCCCGCTCCATTCATAAACTCAGAATTGTAAGACTTTGCCCAAGCAGGCATGATTTTGTTTTAGTAGGATTCATGTTTTGACCAACGAGTTATACCAGAGAAGTCACTCGCCGGTCCAGATCGCGGGTTAGAATAGACCGCGCCACCCAGGGCATGGTCCTGAAAAGCGGGGGTGCAGGGGGTGCACTGATTGCATAATACCGTAAGGGCCTGTAGCGGCCATTCTGACTTTAAAATAACAGTATTTATCACCTAACTGGCAGAATAAATGATATATCTTAATAGAAATTATGCTTTCAGAAAATATTTTACCCATAGATCACTATTACGTGCATTTATGGTGCTCACTCCTGTGAATATTGGTTTCCCACTTTGCATTGTACATAATACAGTTAATGTCTATGGCGGCCATTTTGAAAGTCAAAATACAGTATTTAACAAAAACTTGAAACCTGAATGATATATTTCGTTAGAAAATATGTTTTAAGACAGTATCCTATTAATTTATCACATATATATGTATTTTAGTGCACACTCTTGTGATTTCTTTGCTTCTCCTAGTGCATAATACTTTTAGGGCCTTTGGCAGCCATTTTGAATATCAAAATACAACATTCATCACATACATGGCATATTAATAATATATTTCGTTAACAATTATGTTTTAAGTCAGTATTCCACTCGTTTAATCTTCATAATAAGCATTTTAGTGATCACTCTTTTGATTTTTTTGGCCCCCCATTGCCATTGTACGCAATACTGTTTGGGCCAGTGGCGGCTATTTTAGATATCAAAATACAGGAATGTTCCCATAAATGACATAATAAATGATATATCTCGTTAGTAATGATGGTTTGCATATATTAATCCGTTCATACACCGCGATTTCTTGCAGTTTAGTGCTCATTTTTGTGAAAATTAGTTTTCCATATTCATATTGTACATAATACAGTATACAAAGGCCTATGGCGGCCATTTTGAATATCATGAAAATAAATATTTTGTCAGAAATTATTTTTTCAGAGAGTATTTCACTCCTGCTACACAATTTCATGCATTTCATAGCTAGTTTGCGGACATTTTTATGATTTTCATGGGTAATTTACATATTTTGGCGGCCATATTGGATTTTGCCAATTTGCAGAAAATGCTCAAGGTTACACGAGTGGCATCATTCACATTCGTAATCAGCACCCTCGAATTGACAAGATACCATAAAAAAATATTGTATATATATAAAAACAAGGTTATGCCTCTTCTATCCTGGACTAGAGGGTGTCTGTGTGGATGCAGGCCCTGTCACATCGTTCCCTGCAAGCCTTGCGTGTGACTTGAGGTAACTATTTCCGCTACCCGCAGATCGGCCGCGTTGACAGTATCTGGCACACAGAAGTAAACGCTTCTGATTTTACTTGTGGTACAATAAGTTTTGCACATGTTTTAACATGCTAAAAACATTTTTGCGGGTGAATTGCGGGCAATCACCCGCAATTAAGGCTTGCACGGAACGACATGATAGGGCATTAAAAGCCCTGTCACATGACAGTGAATGAGGGTGTGGGCTTAGGCAGTGTGCGTGTGTATTTTTACGTGTATTCAGGATAGTGCGTGAGGGTGTGGTTGTGCGGTAGTTTGCGAGGGTGTGTTTACGTGTGTGTTCGGAATAGGGCATGATTATGTGTGCGGAATGCATGGGTGTGTTTGCCCGTCTGCTCTGGGTGGTGCATGGGGCTTTGGATGTTGAAAGTGGGTGTGTGTTAGTATTAGCCTGCATGTTCGGTGTAGCACACGTGGACGTGGTGAAGAGAGTGTGCCTATATGCAAGTTAGTGTGTTTCCCTTCTTTTATCAGGATGGTGACGAATGTGTGGGTGTGGGAAGCTTGCGTGGATGTATTTGCCAGTGTGTTTCGGATAGTAACGAATGTGTGGGCTAGGGCAGTTGCGTCAGTGTGTTTACCTGTGTGTTCGGATGATTACGAGGGTAGACTGTCGATTCGTCTATTGCCAGCTCATCACATGTTCTACCTTCATTTAGTCTGATGCCAATTCGTCCTTGAAAATGTAGTCTAGCGTCAATTGGTCCAATAATCACTTCATCTTCTCACCAGTTCGTCTATGACAGTTTTGTCTAATAACCAGTTGGTTTAATACCTATTTTCCTTTTATTCATTTCGCCTAATTAACACCGAATGGTTTATGCACTAAATGGCTATTGGACCCACTTGTTATTAGACGAAATGGTTAGTAGACGAAATGACAAGTAGGCCATGTGAATAGTTTGAGAATTGGCATTAGACCAATTGGAAGTGAACTGGGTACGAATGGGTTGGTGTGGGCAGTTTGCGTGTATAATTATGTTCACTTATGTGCTCTGGATTATGCATGATGGTGTAGGTGTAGGCTCTGTGTGTGAATTGTGTTTGCCTATGTGTTTGTGATGATGACGATTGTGTGGATGTGGACAGTTTGTGTAGGTGTGTTTGCCTGTGTGTTCAGGGTGGTGTGCGAGGGTGTGGGTGTGGGCAGTATGTGTAGGTGCGTTTGCATGTGTTCTCAGGATGGTTTATGAGGGTGTGGGTGGGGCAGTTTGCGTGGGTGTATTTGTTTTGGGGTGGTGCATGATTGTGTGGATATATGCAAAGTGCGTGGATGTGTTGGCCTGTGTGCTCGTGAGGGTGTGGAAGGTGTGCATTAATATGTTTGCCAATCCGTTCAGTGTGGTGCACATGGGGCTCGGGTCTGGATGGTTTGCTTCGATGTGGCTGCCAGTAGCAATATATTCAGATCAAACTGAAACCCTGTTGTCTCTTTTCTTTCTTCCCGATATAGACACGTGTGCGCTTGAAACAACCCCTGCCAGGTAAGCGTTTGATTTGTCAGTTTGTAAATTTATAGATTGGTTCTATATAAGTAAACTTATCCTATTTGTTGGTAATGTTCTGCACCAACATAGATTGAAATGTGCGAAGATTGCACGTATTTGCGGATTCAAAGAAGGCGAGTAAACTACCTGTTACCAACTCGCATGCCAAGAATCGAAACCGTACTCACTACATCATTAAATTTATTAATTGACAATTCAAGTTAAATCTTGTTAACTTCTTCTTACAATTATACAGTGACATTCCAAACAAGGTGCTTCTCGATATATCCCGTAAGATAAAACCAGAGAATTACTTCGAGACTGGAAGAAAGCTTGGTCTTACAAAGGTAGAGCTTGAACACATAAAACACCGGACATTTGCTAACAGGAGGGAAACCAACATCCAGATGCTTTCTACATGGAAATCATCACAACCGCCAGGAGAAAAGGCAGTGGAGACTTTGAAACTTGTTTGGGATTCTGTCCAATCAGTAACAAAATCTGACAATATCGAAGGTATGGGACATAATCAAAACTAGCAACCGTTTGGCATCGTTAAATTAAAAAAAATGTGTTCGCTCGAACTGGATGCAAGGTAAGTGAGAAATTAGAAAAATAAATGTATATACTGAAGTGTTTGTATTTCAATTTGAACAGACTATGGATTCGATGGAAAATTCATATTCTCCCGAGAAAAAAGTAACTTTGCAAAACATATCAGTCATTTTAGGTCGATAATATTGACTGCAAACAGGAAAACTGTGCAATATGCCAAGTTGTGACAAAAAAAGGATTCATACAATTAGATAAAGGACACCAGAAAAGAGTTTCTTAGACCGCCATCTGTCTTAATTTGTACTTAAAGAGTAGGCTACGCTTATTTCAAGTTTCTTAAAACACTGTTACATTACAACAGTGCTGTAGTTATGGTAGTGCGTTGTTGCTCGGCCTTGGCCTTAAGACCTAAATTTTCAAAGCATTGGCCTTGAACATTCAAGCATTGGCCTTTAAGGGCCTTGGCCTTGAGGATTATGAGCTTTATAATTTTAAGGCATTCTAAAGCATTTTCATTGCATTTTTAAGTTTTTTCAAGGCATTATATATTTTGTACTTTCATTTGTTTTGTATAAGTAATTATAAATGTTTCAGTTGTTCTGTGTATTAATGACACTAAAGATCAATGCTATCAGTCAGCAGTAGCAGCAGCAGTAGTAGTAAGTGTAGTAGCGGTGTCATCAATTGTAATTCTCTCCATTTCAAGAATTATCATTACATATGTAACATAAAAACAGCAGTGATGAAAAAGACAATTATTTGTATTGTGTTGTCATCATGACTAATGATGATAATGATAGCATTAATAATAATGATAGTAATAATGATTATGATAAAGATTATAGTGATTTGATGATAATTTGATAACAATTCTTAAAGATATGACTGCAATTATTAAAATGTCCATACTTAAAAAATAGCCAACTCTAAATAATTATAACAAGGTTGCTTTATATCCCGTTAGGAGTGTCCTTGTATGGTTTCCTTTGCCCAATTAGAATGTTTTAAGTCTTAACGAAATTCTGGCCTTGGGTTTCCATGCCTTGGCCTCGGAGGTTTGAGCCTTCACTACACCACTGTATTACAAACAATTTTCCTTCCAGAAGACGAAGATACTTCTACGGTTCTCAAACAGGCTGTTGTGGAAAGAGCCAAGCAAAATGAACTCGAACAAGAACATTTGAAGATCATTGACTTTTCAGAAACGGGTAAGGAGAAGCGAATATTTTTTTTTTTCATGTGTGTTTATCGACATTGCACAATGAATTTCAAATCAACCTCAAGTTCCCGGGGAAGCTAGGGACGTCCCTATTTCTCATTTCGATACACTTTTTTTAATTGACTTGTGTTTTACAGTAATTATTCGACAGTCTCCCGAAAATGTTATATTTTTAAATGTTTAATTTTTAAAAAATATTTAAATGTAAGCATATTTTCTATAGGATGTTTTATATGTAAAATGTAAAAAAAAAAATTTAAAGAGAACATAACATTGTTCCCTTAATCTTACTTTATATCTGTATTGTTTAATAGTTGATGGGACCATCTACGACTGAGGTGTGGGGGAGGTGGCGCATAATGAAAATGATCGAAATATATTATATTCCGTAACTTCCTTCAGTGACTAAGCATGACTCATGCAGCTGGCACAGTGTATGGTATGCTTTAGAAACCGAAGTCACATTTTCAACTGCAGTGTTCACCCGATGCTAAAATATTAACTTCAAAATGCACAATTTCTTATTAGGTCAACAGGAAAAAAGAGTAAAGAGGGACAATGTCGTTATACATTTGGTCCTGAACCCCCCCCCCCCTTAAAAACTTATCGTAAGGCAAAACATACATGGGCATACATGAAAACAATCTATTGCAATGAATACGGAGTATTGACCTTTGGTTAATGGGATTGTATTGGAGCAGGAGAAAAAAAACCATTGACTAAGTTGGAGTTTTGAGAAGGAAACTATACTGTGATGAATTACAAAATTGATATTTTAATTTATGAAGAAGGTGTTATAAAATACATTCCAAAATGGTCAGAAAATTCGAAAAAAAATTATAAAGATCAATGCATTTTATATTGCTGATGTTCATTATCATTCTTATGTGTATTCACCTTTCTTGCATAATTATCAATTTAAATTCAAGATGACCCAAGTGGTTCTTCGTGTAAACATGGAGAAATCCTTGAGGATCTTGATAAACACGGTGGAATACCAAGCACAGAAGAACTTCGTAACGTGGCTCGTCAAATCAAAACATTACAAACAGCACGTTCACTTGGGAAAGCACTTCGTATCGATGACATTACCATAGTTAGTTACGTCACTCAGCAAAGTCATTCATTACTGCATGAGACAGCGCAGCAGATCCTACGAATGTGGCATTGCGGCTTACAAGAAGGAGCCAAGGAAGTTGAACTTCAAAAGATATTGGTGAAGTACAACATTTCTGTTGACAAAACAGGTTATTTGAAACCTCTCTTTAACTGACTCACTTTAATTTAGTTTCAACCTGTAAAAAGAGGTTCATTTTCAATTTTCAGAAAAGTTCTCACTTTAAAGTCTACTAAAGCCGAACGGAGAGTGCAATTCACGTCATAAAAATAAACATCATGTTTGGAGCTGAAATGCATTAACCTAAGCTACATATCTAATAACAATTTCATGGTCAACGTGCCTGGTAGCCTTAATCCCCCTTTTCAAGCCCAAAGCTAGGTCCATCTTTATTCATTTCAGTTCCATCCATGTAACTATGGTTAGCTTTTTATAACGGTTTTCCTTGACAGGAGGTTTCACAGAAATAGCAAAACTCATTCGATCTGAGGCAGATCTAGTAGGCTTAATTCATCATTTGGATGTACAACCTACTAGCGTCTTGGAGGTCATTAAGACATCTGCAGCTCTTACACCCCACATGATTATTCATGTTGCCCTAAAAATGCTGATTGAATGGTCCAGGAAAGGTGGAACCAGGGAGAGGCTTCTGGCAATAGCTCAGGCTTTTCGCTTCCGTGGCGTAGACCTTTTAGTAAAAGGTAAGTTTTTTAATCAACGTCTGCCCTTCGTTTGTGCATTCCTTTTTTCAATTCAATCAATATTTATTGTTTTCCAGTCAACGTCATTTCATCTATTTTTCAAGTACAATATACTATTAATATCCTAAATATACTACAAAAACGATGAATGGGAATGTAAATTAACTTGCTTTAAGGCGTAAAACGCAGGAAGCAAGTGCCTGTGTCGGGTTAGTCTTGTAAGCTATATGACTAAACAATAATTAGAAAAGGAAAGGATTTAGAGGAGGGAAAGAAAGAGCTGGGAAAAGAAAGGAGCATAGAAAGGCGAGCAAGCAACGAGCATGAAATACTTCTGAAAGTATAAAACGTCACTATCGTCATCTAGTTTAAAAAAAATCCCTTGGTTGCTCTCTACTCCCTCTCTCTATACATGTAATATTCATGCATTGTTTTTGTCCAATGGAAAAACGCTTTAAATTAAAACAATTTTTTTTACAATGTATGTTTTACATCTTTATGTCGTATCATTACCCAATAGGTCTGGCATGTCAGTCAAGCTATCAATATTTCATCTCGTATGGCATCATTGATCATAAGGGAGGGAAGCTGACCCTCGATGTACTTGAAATTGCTTTATCCATTCCTAAAGGGGCTATTCCAAAAGGAATGCTATCAACTGTCACCCTTCGCGTATCATTTCGAAATATTCGTAGACTTCCAATGCGCGACGACGAAGTACTTATTACTCCCGTCATAGAGACTTCTGTCACACAAGAACTTCTCAAGCCGGCATCGATAGTACTACCACACTGTATGGGTTTCACGAACGACGATTCTACCTTTGTAATGTACACCAAGACCGGACAAGGTATAAAGTTTGTCATAAAATAGTTTGATTAATGTTAATTTCCCAGTACTGTATATCGACTCTTAATACATCGGGTGTAGACTCTCAATTATAAATCAGCCCGTTGGCAGCTATTATCCGGTTTTAAGAAATCACAAAAGTTTAGATTCATATCTGTTCCCAAATTCTCGTCATTTCTAACATGGTACCAAAGAACAAATGTATGGATAAAGTTAATAAGGAAAATGCTTAACTGATGAACAAGAAAAATGTCTGATTGTAAAACACATTTGTTTTCCCGTCACTTAAGTACAACAGAGAGATAGACCCGATATTGATGGAAATTAATTATTACAATACCACGTCCATTATTTTCCAAACTTCAGGAAAATTTGGTCGCAGAATACTGACTGGGGACGATTTGCGAATCTCAAAATCTACGATCGAGTTTTGTACACGTCATATTGAAGTTTTGGCTGTGTGTTCAACGGATCTTCGAGATCTTCAACTAACATGCTTGGTCTTCCAGCCTACTATGAAGTCACCAGCAGACCATCCATCTCTACGCGTGTACGTCATTCATCCATATAAGGCATATACCCAGGTATTACTATTATACAGATATTGAATGATGGGGTGTGTAATATAAGCATTCTTTGGACCGCCGGATTCATATTTTCCAGAGGGGTTATATTTTCCAGGAGCGCGCAGCGCTGAGGGAAAATATGATCAGGAGGGAAATATAAACCCTTTAGGCGGTCCAAAGAATGTTTTCTTTACACACCCCATCAGTCAATATATGTTATATTAGATAGCCTTGGATGATAGATCTAACGCTAAAAGTAAACCTAAAGTTGGGTCTACGGTGCGTGCAGTAGTTTAGTTGTGTATGAAATTCACAGTGAATTATTGAACTGGTATAAAAAATGTTAGTCTAACGCATTAAATGCCCATTTTCTAATCAATATCAAGTTTGTTTAGGCCTAACTTGTTAGATCAAATTTAGAGTCCAGTCCAGCTAGGTCCAGGACCCAGGCAGATCGAGAATGCATGTTGAACCATGATCAGGTGCAGATTCTGATCTAATTTAGGATGAGAAAAACATGGTTAAGTTAGATCTAGATCTATGTCAGACTACTTTTGGTGGTAGCAGTCCTGATCTCTCTGTTTTCGAATCTGGTCCTGGACCAAATCTAACTAATGTTTTGCGACCACGAACTTACGTTGTCGTTAGCAAGATTTAACGCTAGATTTCTCTAACTTTTACTTTAGACTGTAGCCTAGATCTATATATCTAGATGTACTTACCCGATTCTAGCGTCCAAAGGCTAATCTTATTCCTCATTGCTAGTCAGATATCACCACAAATCTTTGACGTAAGACCAAATCAAAACTAAAGTTTTAAAAGTAGGCCTAAGCTAAGCATCAGTTTATATCTGCTTAACTAACTCAACTGTTAGTTCATTGGCTCCACTAGACAATGCATATCCAGAAATCGTTTAATAAATCCTCAGAATGTCAGAAATAACGGTTATTCCTGTCTCAAATAACTGAAGAAGGCCTAACGTTAGATCTAACTCGTAGCAACCCCCTCCTCGTCATCGGAAATTCCGCGGTCCGGTATATACGTTAATTGTGTTAACGAGAGTGTTGATCGATTGCAAACGATTGCTACTTTATTTCCACACTTGTTAGTTCCGTGTAATTGGTAACATCTAATCCACAAGAGGTCTACGCACACGTAGAAAAAAATTCATGGACCGGCTGGTCAACATATTTATCGAAGGTGTACCAACTGGGAAAATACATTGATTCCAATCATATCACGTGACACGCTATGGACCAATCGCACTTGGCTATCTAATATTAATTTATATCAAATTCTTCTGAACATCCTAACTTCACTTTAAACTATGCACGGTCATTCATAAAGAAAAAGTGAAATTCTTATAAGCTTTCCTTGACCAATTTTTGTTAGTCTTAATATGGGCAATATCTCTGCCGCAACGAACAGCCGTTCCTAGAAGAATATGACACATAACAGCTCCAGATATTTGTGTTTGTGTTTCTGTTTCTGTTTGTGGTAACTCCCGTAGGAACTCGGCAGGACAGCATTTTGCTGGTAAACGCCAAGCTGGTATATAACCAATTACCAATGAAATATTTTACGTCTAGGTTAATCAGTCAATTGACAAGAATAAAGCAGCATTCTTATCAAAATTCATGATACTGACATTTACATTAGTGTCAATCAAGAGTCATCTGTGAACAATTAATGTTCCTTTTATAAAGAAGCCCCACATTCATTTTAATGTAGCCATTTAGTCCGTACACTTGCCATTTACTATGAAGAAATAACTGTCGATAAATTTTGTATCCTTTTATATTCGGTTTCAAGTGGAAAAATGTTGTGCAAATTATTGAACCATACCAATACTTAAATGAGCACTATACTGACTATTTTGATACTTATCGTTGATAATCAAGAAATTCCTGTGAATCAAGTTTTAACCTTTTCCCCATTTCAGGATATTATCATGAGGGAGCTGACTTCGTCTGTACCGTACTGCCAAGTCGAGACGGAATTCAAGTTCTCTATTGGCTCAAAATCAAAGCACCTAACGGTTATTTGTCATGAAGAGACGAAGCAACAAAACCAAATGGTAATGCGCTTATTGCAATTCAAACATACTTTAAACATTTAAAGCAGATACGAACCAACAGCACCATCTTGAGTCCTTAAAGGAGAATGAAACTCTTGGAGCAAGTTAGCTTTTGTGAAAGCAGAAATATCAAAGAATAAGATCAACAAAACTTTGAGTAAAATAGGACTAGCAATAAACGAGTTATGAGCATTTGAATGTCGAGATCACTAATGCTATGGCAATGCGACCAAGATCTGTGATGTCACACACGTACAACTCTCCCATTTGGACACTGAAAATATACCCCAAAATATCTCTTTTTGCTCATTCTAATCGTATGACAAACGATTCATCAATGATATAATGTTGTGAAACCTCTGTACTTGTCATCTCATAAAGAGAACACCTCACCTTGTGATAAACTCTATAAAAGTGAGAATATAAGTGAAATAAGTACTAAAGTAATGAGGGAGTTGTACGTGTGTGATATCACAGATCTTGGTCGCATTGCCGATGGGAGGAGTACATGGCACTAGTGATCTCAATATTCAAATGCTCATAAATTTCCTATTATTCATTCAATCTTCCTCAAACTTTCAACAATATGTTTCTTTGATTTTTCTCTTTGATATGGATTCAGCTGGTTTCAAGGGTTTCATTCTCCTTCAACTACTCATACCTGGCCAGTTTCCTGACCCATAATGCTAATGTAGTCTAGTAATATAGACCCACTTGAATGATAACATGTTAATCAACTACTGAATACATTTTTACCGCAATGATTATGCTATAAGTAGCAAAATAATTACTTTTCATCTCAAAACATTTTAGTTTCTTTATACAAATACAATTAAAGGTCATTTTATTCTCTGTAGTATTAGTAGATATCTGGAAACGTGTATTTTAAGACGATGTATTTATAACACACAGTCAATAAGAGACCACACATGACAATTTTCGTTGTACATTCTTATTGATTTGCCAAGCTATTTCTTTGCACCCTGTCTTGAGTAAAAAAAAAGTATATAAGAAATTTCATTGTAAGATTTATCAATATCCATATATGCGTTTCACCTCTAAATCTTCTCTCTCAATCTAGCAAACCGAACACATCCAAACTCAAGGTGAAAAAATTGCCATGTATTTGAGATGATTATAAACTGTTGTGGGAAATTGTTACCACTTTTTTCCATTTTTTTATAATTAATTGAGTAGGTTTGATAATCTTATCCATAAAACCTGATATTACAAGAAATATGCGTAGTTTGATAAAAAAAAAAGAAACGGGTTTCTTGATATATTTTAAATACTTTTTCCCCAACAAAGATACCCCTCAGCGGTGTATTGAATGGTCAGTGCAGCCCTGTCGTATTCACGCTTCAGTTTACCCCAGAAGAAAATGAGAAGAAGAATATTCGCATTGCAATAAAGGAAAGATACGAGCCCATGTCCGATAGAGAGTTCAACGTGTCAATAGAAGGTACGATGAAATATTTCAGCAACAAATTCAAGCTGGTTTGAACTTAAATCAAATTGCATGAAGTATCGGCAGCTGATGTTCTTTATGCGATAATAGTGAACCTTGATACCGTCAACGTCTAAGAAGAAGACGAGTCCTAATAATTGAATTAGAAATGTGATCTTTACAGTATTTTTTTATAAGTAAGACGATTCTCACTCACCATGAATATAAATGTTCATGAAACTATTACCACAATCTTACCCCAAAAATGTACGTACGTGATCATTCCTTGTATTACCATAAACATACCATTATTGAATTTCGATTTCTAAAGGAACATACTGGTTAGCAGGTTACCCTGTTACTCTTTGATAGATCTTTGTAAAATTAAATAAATTCCTCAGAATAATAATAATAATAATAATAATACGAATACTACTACTGCTTCACCACCAATGTTGATATTAATAACGATCCTTATGATATTCTGCTATATTCTTTCATTTTCCATCAGATGAACCGGATTACACGATCTATCGCAGGGTTTCGTAAGTTTTCTTCTTTCTTTTTTTGAAAATAAAATATAACGTTTTCTTCTTTAAAAAAATAAATAAAATAAAATGTAACGTAATTTGGAATATGAACCCGAGGCATGCATTTTCATCCTTAGATTAATAAATTCAGATCTAGAATGCAAACAAGACGTGCCTTGTGATTTTTAGGACTGCAATTTGTCATTAAATATTTAGATAGACCTTTTTATAGTCCAGTCGCTTTTGGCAATCCTGGGGAAAAGTTAAGTAATAGAAATATTAATAAAGACAATACTAATAATAGTAACATAATCGCTTTCATGTAAGATATAACTCATAGTAATACGAAAATAAAATTTACCCAATAAAAAACCCAACAAAATTATATTATACCCGGGGGTAGGAAACATAGTGAAACACGAGCCTCTCCTTTTGGAAACAAGGAATAATTGGCGTTTTTTATGAAAATATATTTGTAAACATTATGAATATACTATATACAGAGAAGGCCGATGGAGCTGCTTATCCAACAATCTTATCGAAACCCTGGCTGACGTGATTCTCATGCAAAGTGATGCAAATTCCCTTGGCGGCTATCTCGGTTTCTCAGAGTCAACCGTAGAGCAATACCTCGATCGGTCAGATTCTTCTTATAAGAAATTTTCAAGATCGGGGTTCGTTGAGATGCTAAGTGATTGGAGACGAAGAGTCCGACCTAGTGAGCAGGTAAAGGAGCTTCATCGAGCCCTGAAAGATGCTGGTCTGACATATGTAACAGACACTATCCTGCATGGAGGTAACTACAGCTAGTTTCATCCTCAATATTCATTCATTGTATATATATTTATTTATTTATTTTATTAACAGGCAATATGTTGAGAAATGACAAAAAATACCATGAAAATATTACATGAAATAATGCTGTGAAATTGAGCATCTGCCCATAGAACATCTAAAAATACTGAAAATTATATCGAGAGGTTTCCTTATAATGACAGCTATTTAAAGCTTAATACTAGTCCAGATGTTGGCCTTTCGATATTTTTCCTCTCCACTCTCACTGCGCATCATCCACTGCACACTTTTCCTCCACACACCGCAGTTGTCCACTGATCGCGCAACCCTCGAATTTTGCCCTCTCCCGAGGGTAAATTTTAGGGTCGCGATCAGTTGGCAAGTATAGTGTGTGGAGTTTGAGTTAAGGAGCAGAATTCAGCGATGGCAAAATGTTGAATGTATTCACACATAATACTTTACATATTATCATGTCCAAGAACCGTGCTTGCATTTGCTGCCCATGGAAAGTCTCAATTTTAGCGACCATCCCACAGTCTATATTTGAAGTTGGAGGTTTACTCAGCAAGAGGTGCTCACAGTCACACAGTGCTATCTGAAAAAAAAAACAATGGTGTCAAAGAAACTCTTGTATAATTTTTTTTCATTTAAGTTCTTTAGAACCACCAATTTTTACAGTATAACAAGAAGAATCGCTCTTTCAGATCAGCTTTCTTTTTTTCTTTTTTTTTTCTTTTTGAGGACCAAATTACTATTTCTTTATATTTAGAGAGAAGCTTCCAAAGGTATCATTTGACCCTTGAGACCATGTTTTAGACACCAAAATCATACTTCCCAGGCGGATAAGAAATGAGGTATTTCCGCCTTAAGTATCAACAGCAATTTAGACTAATTTTTTGATTGATTGATTGGTTAATAACGAATTTATTTCATTTCAAAATTTCATTGAAATTACAAAGTAAAGCGAATAATGATATAAAGTAATCAAAAGAAATGGAAACCTTCTGATATACAAAGCTCGTTAATGAAGGTTTCCTTCAATTTCTGGAAGCCATCTTGGATATTTGGACATACCAGACCATTGACTGTCATGATAACATGTTTCAATTTAATAATTGACCCTTTGAATCCTTGAAAAATGGTATTTCATAGATGAATTGTGGATTTTTAGGCTGGCTACGGCGGCCATTTTGGACTCCATCTCTGCCCAGGACCCTGGAGTGCTTATGGAAATCTTACTCTAAACCTGTACCAATATCTTTAACCCCTTAGAACATGTGCACCAAAGTAGGATATGGAAAGAGGTGTTCCAATTCCAACGAAGCACTTGCATCCTTTTGCAAAGCATCGACATTTGCCATTCGCCACCTATATTTTGTAAAAAAAAGCACCCGGTAGGAAAACATTTTTTTCAACGCTCGAGCGCCCAATAAGCGTACCCGTGCTTAAGCGGAGATAGTTGTATGCATTGCTTATGAACAGTGTATTAAGAGCTATATAGAAGGTGCGTATAATTATTTTTATTATTATTATTATTATATATAGGGAGATTACAAGTGTTTACTCAAGCTTTGCACACTGTGCAATCTCGGTGAAATATTCAAGCAGTCTGCAGAAAAAGAAGAAAAAAATGTGTCAAATAAGCTTTGTTTATTGTCTTTTTATTCATTATTTTACAACTTCAAATTTTGACATTTCGATGAAAATGAATTACTCTTTTAGATGAGCAAATTTGCTTATTTTTATATTTTAAGACCGAAAAACTACTTGACTATTCACAGAAAACCTTCCATGGCCGGCAACTTGGTTACAGGGTGGCTTGTCACATTAGCGTTTTGGGTTAATATTATTCATGTGTGCGTCGTAGTGTAGTGATTATCGTCGTGTTTATCTCGCCAGTCAATGAGAGGGACGTGGGTTCGAATATCAGCCTTTTTTTCAGAAAGAAACTAATCCATATTGTGCTGCGTTCAACCGAGGTGAGGTAAATAGTTACCCGGCAGGATTAATTCTTTCAATGCACAGAACGCCTTTAGCAGCTGGCGCTAAAGCCAGGGTAATATATAGTTCGCTATGGAATAAGAAACTAGATAAATGGGCGTCTCATAAATGTTATTAGTAGTATGGATACTTTACTTTACCGTGCAGATGTCGGTGTCAGCAATGTTACTTCAACAAGCGCCCATAAGGAAGAATTTAACACTCCTGAAAGCAGAGAGGAATCGGGTGGTATTCCTAAAATAATTTGTCTAGAGAAACATGGCATTGAAGTACGAATCCCACCAAGCGATACTTATAGCTCATCGGATATAACAGTCGAAGTGATCGATGATGTCCCGCCCGAGTTGAAGATCAAAGAAACAGAAGCAATCATTACATACGGCTTGAAGGTGAAGGCGCCTTCTAATGCGATCTTTGAACATCCCATTCAAGTGACGATGCCTCACTCGGGCATATTCACAAAACCAAAGAATGTGGAAATCATTTCATACTATCGGAAAACAGGTAAAAATGTTTTAAATGTTCAATTCCCCTTTATTCTTTTAAAAATAGCTTTAACTTACGCATACGTGAATGGTAATCCTGTAAAATATTTGAATCAAATGAGTCGTCGGAAATTTAATCCTCAATTCAGTTTTTGTATAAAAATGTCATCTAAATATACAAAATGAAATAATAATAGCATTTTGTACATTGGTGGGTTACCAAATAAATTCGGTATGACTGAAAGAGAATGCAAAAAAAAAACCTTCATATCGAAATGTCCTGAGGAAATCGACCAATGAAAGTGGTCCAGTAGTCACTTTTAGTTATTATTTACATGTATTTTGTATATAAAATATTCCCCAAATTCTTGACAAGCTTAAGTAAACAATTAAGGAAATATGAGGTAAAACTTGTTGTGTCCTTTGCATTTAATTGTAGCTTCTGAAGAGTTTGTTGCAATACATCCTATCAGAGGCACTAGTCACTGGTGTGTGGTAAGACAGAGGGACCTCGATATCTTCTTCAAACACTTCTGCGAATATTGGTTCGTGGCTGTCTACAACATGTACACGAGGTTCAAGGAAATTTTCATTGGAAAGCGCCTTGTCTGTACGCCGTATGTTCCCTTGCCGCCATTTCAGAGCGGGAAGCGTGTTCTGTTTGTCAACGTAAGAGATGCAAACACGCATGAAGAAAAGGTTTGTTCACTCATAAACATGACACAGTCTGGTAAAATAGTACGATAGTATTCTGGCCCCCGAGTAGGCTACAACTAGTTTGCACATCGAATCGCACCTGGTTGTTCAATGTCGTGAAATATGCAGTGTCAGTGCGGAATTGCCTGAAGATTTATGGCGCGAGCTATTTTTCTTTCATATTCTAACCTGAAACAACACACACTCTAATACCGCGTTTATAATAAATAGCAATATGTGTGTCTTAAACAATTGATGTAAGCATGCAGCACGAGGTAAAATTTGCTATAAACTGACCCAAAAGAAACTGTTTTTGAACCAAGGCTGCAGTCCAGGATAAAGTAACATTCACAGGTGACGTGTAATATCTAACAATTAGTACTCTCGATGACGTAAAGCATTAACCAACGAACGGTGATGGCACCAACCATTTGCAGTGTTGCTCTTAGGAAGGTCCACTTCGCTCAGATTTTGTGACCACCCTAAGCTTCGCCTCTCATCCAGAGAACCATTATGGTAGATTATAGAGTTGACTTTTATATGTGTTCAATTTTACTATTTTTATGGATAACAACAACTCCAAGAAAGAATGTCAAATATTATTTTCGGAATGTGAATGAATTTTTCCATGCTATACAAAATAAAACCATGATTCTTGTAGTTTGTAAATCAATGAAAGATTATAGCCTTATGATATTGTATTGCCGTTCTGCTGCTAAATTTCGCTGCCCCTACCGAAATAACACTAGCCAACTCCAAAGCCAAGACCCTGCTCTTCTGACCTGTTCGCGCCGAAACTTCGCCGGTTGCATACCAGTGCGCAAACTTCGTGAATATTATAAACAGTGCTGGCCGCACCGGACTGGCAGAATTATCTCGACGCGACTCGACCTACATGTAGCCAGATATGGACTTCAAGGATATGGGCTTGATATATAATTGTTGTGCCACTAAGGCAGTTGAGCAACGATAAATGTTCGAGATTAGAATTTTGGTTTTTACTCTCAGTGTAGATTGCAGTCTCAAAATAAGAGTACAGTATATAATGTCCACAAATCCGACCCAGCTTTTTTTACAATCCAAGCAAGATCGTATACGGCCAGCATACTAGCAAAACCAAGTCATAGTCTATCGTTTATTAGACCTAACATTCGAACGAAATTGTTAGCCACGTTGGAATGAGGTCTTGGTGACAAGAGATCGCTGATGACTCTGTGATGATTCTCTCAATTTCAATCTCTGATAACGAGCCATATACGGTACTCGACTTGAAGAAATTACACAGGTCTCGTGAAGCTGCGCAAACGAATTGCGATTGTTTTTTATCTTGTTCAAGAAATGCTCCGAGAATATGTTGGCTAATTACTCATCAGATGATAGTTGTGGTAACACATCGCCTTTCTTCTGGAGAAGCTCATCAACAATGGTGTATAAAGTCTTTTGATCTGACGTACAGTTCTCAACAGCACATGAATATAAATATATCTTTGCTACCTTCATCACCTTTATTAGCGTAACAACTCTCTGGCATTGCTCTTGTTATCTTTTATGATGAAGTTGTCCTCCCTCTTTGGACTTAAACTTTCTCCACATTTTTTCAACCTCCGTCTCACCTTCTTTGCAGCCCGAATCTCATCATTATACCATCTACTTTTTTTCTTTCTTTCAGGCATCTTGTCTTTAGAGGTGCAAGAGTATCACTGATATCACGCATATATTTTTCGTATGTTTCAACGGATGCAGAAGTATCTCTCCGCCAGTCGTCGACAGACGCGTTGGTGAAATACAGTGCGTCCCACAAAACCGAAACCGAGA
Source organism: Lytechinus pictus (assembly GCF_037042905.1). Classification (NCBI taxonomy): domain Eukaryota; kingdom Metazoa; phylum Echinodermata; class Echinoidea; order Temnopleuroida; family Toxopneustidae; genus Lytechinus; species Lytechinus pictus. The sequence continues at coordinate 8,193,607 of NC_087253.1, forward strand.
TTTATCGATGATTTATCATAACTTAATCACAAATACAATAGCCAAGTGACCTATCATTGTAAAGCTTAGAATATCTTCATTCACGCATGAGTGAGCAAGAAAAAATTGAAGAAAGGATACCAAAAACTCATTTGGCGGGGGTTGTCTGAATTAAAAAAAAAATCACATTTTTAAGAAGTTCAATACCTGCTCTTTTATTTCAATTCAATTTATTTCCACTTTAAAAAGCAACAATATATACAAATCAATACAATGTTCAATACATATAGGTATAGTGGGGGATCATGGAAAGCACAAAAGATGGCTTGTTAAAAATGACCCCTTACAGTACAAGTAAACAGAGATAAATAACATAAATGACAACAGTGTATAATACAAAATAAAGGAGGGAAAGAAGATAGAAAGGAACCATTCGGTATGTGAATTCTGAATCAATCTGGTAAAGTAAATAGGAGGTGTCTTTTATACAGATGTTTAAATTGTTTTTCAGTCTTACTATTTTTAAAATAAAATGGGAGATTGTTCCAAAGCATTGGACCATTAAAAGAAAATTGACTTTTGTGCTATTGATGTGCGGTTAAGAGGAAGGTGAATATTTTTAGCATTCCTGGTATTATGACTTTAAATAGAACAGTTCAGAGTAAATATGTAGTTATACATTTTTGGAAGACAATTATTAGATAAATTAAACATAAAAATAGCTGTATCTAATGATATTAGTTCATTTATAGGTAGAACTTGCATTTTTTTAAATTAAAGGTAGACTATGGGCAAGATATGCGGAATGTGTTATAATACGAATTCCACGTTTCTGCAATCTATAAATCCGTTCTATATTTTTTTTAGATGTGAAGCCGCAGACAATGCTACAATATTTAATATGAGAAGAAATGAGTGCATGAAATACCATAAGCAGGACGTTTTGTGGCAAGAATTGCAATCTATAGAGAACTCCAACATTTCTAGACAGAGTATTACATAAATTATTTACATGATTGTTCCAGGATAATTTATTATCAATGATTATTCCTAAAAAATTGGTATGAGATACACGTGTAATTTTTTCATTTCTATAAAACAAGTTTAAGTCAGGCGAAATTGTGGTTTTAGTTCCAAATATTATATAATTAGTTTTAGTGATGTTCAAGATTAACTCGTTGGACTTCATCCAATTACTTATGTTTGCTAATTGGGTGTTAACAAATTTGAATAAAGTTGGGGGGGGGGGGTCGGAACCTCTACAAAATACACTGGTGTCGTCCGCAAATAAAATATAGTTTAAATGTTGGGTTGAATATGACATGACATTTATATAAATTAAAAACATAAGGGGGCCGAGGATTGAACCTTGGGAGATTCCACAATTGACCTGTTTAAATTGGGATTCGATTCCATTAACAATTGTAAGTTGCTTACGATTAGATAAATAACTTGATAAAAGTTGTAAAGGAGTACCCCTAATGCCATAATGACACATTTTTTGTAATAAAATTTTATGATCTATGACATCGAAAGCCTTAGTAAGGTCAATGAATATAGTAAGAGCATATTCTTTATCATTGATTGCTTTATTGATATTATCAATAAGATTAAGTATTGCAGTAGCTGTGGTATGTCCTTGACGGAATCCAAATTGATTATTTATAAGAGTATTGTGTTTTACAAAAAAATCAGTAAGTCTTTTGTATATGCATTTTTCTAGAATTTTCGAGAAAATTGTTAGTACTGAAATTGGTCTATAATTATTGACATCTTTGTGATTACCCTTTTTAAAAATCGGTGTTACACGAGCAATTTTCATATCAGAGGGAAAAGTTCCATATGAAATACATTTATTAAATATTTTACACAACGGGGCACTAATAAGATGAATGACAAATTTTACATTTCTTATATCTATATTGTCTATACCTGCACTAGTATTATTTTTCATTTTATCAACTATGGATATTATTTCGCGTTGAGTTATTGGTTTAAAGAAAATAGAATGTGTATTTTGGTGTTTAAGATAATCTTTAAAAGAATCATCATCAGTGTCAATTTGATTTTGTAAATTTTTACCAATGTTAATAAAGAAATCATTGAAAATATTAGATATATCTTTCTTATTTGTTATATTAACTTTATCAACTTCAAGCAAATCAATTTTGTTTCCTTTTTTATTCTTTTTATGGTTTAAGAGAATATTTATAATTTTCCAAGTTGATTTAATATTGCATTTTACTTCATGGAACTTTCTATTATAATAATCTCTCTTAGCCTGTCTTATCTTTAAAGTTACATAATTACGAAAAAAATTTAAAGCTTGCTCTCTATATGAAGTTCGATTTTTCAAATATTTTTATGTAAGACTGATTTTTTATGGCATAGTTTTATCAAGTCCTTGGTTAACTATGGGTTGCTAGGTTTTTGTTTGGGACGATGCGATTTGAGAGAAAAACAGTCTTCATAAATTTCCGTAAATATTTGAAAGAAAGTCCTATAAATAGTATCAACAGTGGCATTATATGATACAAAATTCCATGTGACATTGTATAGTTTGCTATAAAAAGATTGCAAATTTATATCATTAATATTTCGCGTTGTAAAAGGAATTGGCCTTTTTTTTAAATATGTTTGAAAGATGAGAATATACAAAACACTGGGAGATGATCACTAACATCACTTAGTATAATATCAGAATTGACAGAGATATTTGTATTTATAAAAATATTGTCTAATAAGGTAGCAGAATTTGAAACAATTCGAGTAGGACATTCAATGGTTGGATGCAAGTAGAAACTATGTAAAAGATCTAAAAGGGAATCAACTTTTGAATTAACACCAGTTTGAGTCAAGTCTATATTCATATCACCCATGATAAAGCAGTTGCATGAATTAATATTGATTTTATGTAACAGATTAGAAAATGAAGAAAGAAACAAATTTACATCATATCCAGGGGGACGATATACAACACCAATAATATTTTTTTTACATTGACTACTATTGCACAATTCTATAAAAATACATTCATATGATTCTGAGACAATTGACAAGTCATTTCTGATAATATAATGCAATGAATTATGTACATACATTCCCGTTCCGCCACCTCGTTTATTTTCTCTATTATTACATATTAAGTTATATCCATTTATGTCATAAAGATTTAATGGAGATGATTTTTTCAACCATGTTTCTGACAAACCTATTATTTTAAATGTATGAGTTATACTCCTGAGAAATAAACTAAGGTTATCAAAATTCTACACAAGACTTCTACAGTTGAAATGTAATAATGAGAATGAAGAAGAAAATTCATCACCTTCATATTTTAAGTTAAAAGAAGGCACATCAAAATAAGAACGTTGTAACTGTATATCACTTAAAAAATTCGTCGGGAAAGAAAATACAAGCAAGTGTTAAAGAGTAAGACCTGGAAAATACAGTATGCGACACATTGTTTAACAAATATTAATTAGATTCAGAATAGTAATAAAGAGAAAAATCGACAAGTTTCCAGAAGACAGAGAAAAAGTTGAAAGTGTATCGAAATAAAAGGTAAGAAATCAAAAAAAAAAAAATACAAGTATATACATGTACAAATAACCAGGTTAAAAGTTCAATCATTGAAACATTAATAAATAGAGTAATGGATCAATAATTATTATTCACATTGTTTACTATGTAAGTTATCTTCAAAAGCTCATTTACAATTATATTCTTCAGACAAAAAGTCAGTTCATGTAGTAGGAATCCTCCTCAAATCCTCTTCACACGTTAAGAGTTTTGTAATGTTTTTACCTGACGAAGTGGAGCCAAGCAGAGCGATAATCCGTCCATCAGACGACCAAGCTGTTTTTACGCTTTTCGAAGATCTTGTCTGCGAAATAAGTTTTTGATTCTTCATCGTAAGGTCTTCGGCAATCACAATCTTTGTTCCTTTCAACTTTTTCCGATTTTGAAGGATTTCTCTTTTCTTCCTGTAGCTGGTCAATTTAACGATGATTGGTCGCGGCTTCGGTTTATCAGTTCCGGATGTTGACGATGACCCGGGTTGTGCTGAAACCGGAGTTCGTCCATTTCGGTGGGAGCGGTCGATATCTTTCATGGTATCCAAGGACACACCAAGCTTCGCGGTGACAACCTCTTTCACTAATGTATCAGTGTTCTCTCCTCTTTTCTCTTGTAGACCAAATATGCGAAGGCATGATCTCCTCGAGTATTGTTCCATGTTGTTCACTGAATGCTCCAATCTAATGATGTTCTGCTCTTGTTGAGTTATCTTTTCTTTACACCTTTCAGTTTCTTTGTCCTTCCTTTCTGCATCACTTTTCAACTCAAACAATTCACCTTGAATACTTTCTATGCTTTTCAATAGTTCCCCCATTTTTTTCTCAATGGCATTACCAACAGTTGACTCCAGTAAGCTGATGAACTCTTGATTCTTGAGCAAGTCTTGCATGACTTGACTAGCAACCGCTGCTATCTGTCTTTGACTAGCCATTGTTCCACGAGTCTATTATTCAAGTTAGAACTGAATGGTTGAAGGGGCGTTGAACTTTGAAGATGAACTGGTTCAATGTGGTACATGTAGATCTAGGCCTAGTGGATCTAACTTGTATAGTTCATCACATAATTATATGTATGGGACCACAGACATAAACCAGCAGTTACTCACAATGAGGAGTCCCATATCTGATCCAAATTACTCCAAATTGACTGATAATCTAAAGTTGCAGCATTGTTCCAGAGTACTAGGGCCGTATACTGATGACTCAACGAAATGTGCCATGATCATCTAATAATTGCGCATGTAAGGCCTCAAAGGAGTTATACTATATGAGGTAGCTCTGTCTTCAAACTTAGATTAGACTTATGTAACAAGCCGACACCCCCCCCCCCCCCAGGTCTGCCATCTCGACAGATATGGACAAGAAGCCCGTTGGGGTGACTTCCTTGGCTACAAGATCGTCGTCTGATCTCAGCTATGTCTCCGTTATGGCAACAATATCAAATACTTGCTCAGTCAAGTCATGTATATTCTGACGGGTATCGACTTAATAAATATGAAGGGGCGAAGGTTTATGTCACGGGTACTATTTTCATTCTATAATTTTACAATATATTAAAAAAACATCTGACAGAGGGCAGAGCTAATTAGGTGGTCACATAATAAACTTGGCTAAATCGGAGTAAAATGAGCAGATTGGTTCATTTAATGACATAATTCAAAACTATTTACTGAAGATAAAAAATAAACATTTAGTAATAGTTTTGTTTCAGAATGTAGTACATTAATATTCCATTGTGTGTATATTTTTGGGTTTCTATTACTTTAATCTGACATTGCCATAATATCCGTTAGTGTGCCTTTATTTTGCTATTAATCCCATAGTGCATTGTGTCGGTTGATGACACTGGCGTAAATCCGTGTTGATGGGTGGGGGGATGACTAAAATATTTTGGCATTTTTTTGCAATCATGTTTTTAGATATGCAAGGAATTGTCATTGATATGTCCACAGTGGCGTACCGTGGGTCACGGAATTGGGGAGGGGGCACCAGTAAAAATTTTTAATCACTAAGTGAGTGCGCGAAGCGCGCTAAGTTACCAGTTATACTGACCTAATAGAGACATTTTAAGGACAATGTCATTAAACGGATATGTATCTCACTGATCAAATAATGCGAGCGCGAGCTGAATTTTTTTATATTCACACCTAAAAAGGGACAATATAATCAGATTTGTGTAATCATGATAGGTACCTGTCTCGCTAAACAATGCGCGCGCGAAGCGCGAGCTAAAAACTTTTGATATTCAGATCAGAAGGGACATTTTAAGGACTGATTTTAGGAATTCATGAAGAGCAGACATATGTCACCAATCCATTAGTGCGAACGTAATCACGGACAGAAAAATGTTTCATATATAAGAAGACCTTAACATGGGGCAATCACTTTTGAGTCATGAAAAAGAAGCATATGTCACTACATAAAACAATGATAACTCAAGTGCTAGGAAATATATTTGGTTTATATTGACTTGAAAACGGGATGTTTTAGTACAACAGGATTATATATCTCGTTAAACAGACAATGCAAGCACCAGGAACAATAAAAAAGACGTAGGCCCTGGGCAAATTATGTTTCATAAAGTTGTAATTTAACATAACATAATTATAATATAATATAACATTATAATGAATATTTTCTTCTTTCCCACTACGTTTCTCTTCCTTTCTCCCTTTTTTTCTCCTTTCCCCCTTTCCCCGTTTTTTTGTCAGCCGATGGGGGGGGGGGGGTGTGCCCCCATGCCCCCCGTAGTTACGCCACTGTATGTCCATATGGCAAATACCACTCCAATATTATTATCTTTTTTTACCCCATGATGGTTTAATGGTTTTATTAGAGATTACATTCAAAATCTTTTGACATTTCATCTTAATCCCTTCCCAAAGACCCCAACATTGATGAATTGGAACAAACAGGGGTTTCTCTTCAATGTTATAATATGGACATAAGTATTTCGTTTGGAAATGGTGAAATGGCTCTTTATTTGCATTTTATGATTCAATAATATTGTTTTATTTGTTAAGCGGTATTTTAGGAATAATTTTCACCAATAAAACAATTATCTCTTGTGATTTTTTTTTTCATTTCTTTCGTAAAAAGTGAGGGGGGGGGATGTTTGTACAGGCCATCCCCCCCTCCTCGAAAAGTGGGGGGGGGATGTATCCCCCATCCCCCCGGGATTTACGCCAGTGGTTGATGACAATGACATTGTCATTGACATTGCCACTGTCATTGACATTGTCATTGTCATTGTCATTGGTATGTGCGTATCGATTGGACCTCATTATAAAACATTGCTGTGTATTGCTGCCCTCTGCGTTCGTTGGCTACAACTGTTGTAACTTTGCAATAGTAACCTTGATTTGATTGGTTGCTGAGCCATGTTTTCATGGTAGTTGCCATAATGGCAAAGTTACAGCAGTTGTAAGTCATTTATCAATCAGGTCCCAGATGCGCGTTTGAAAGGATTTTCCTTTTGTCTAAAAAAAATCCTTTCTTTTTTTCATAAATTTACGTAGGAAAAAAACGAATTATTGTTCGTTTTTTTTTTTGCCAACTTCCGAGGCGTTTTCCAAATAAATAACCAAAAAGGCCTGTTCTTATTCTTATTCGTGCAATGGTGCGATATTTCACATTCGGCGAAAGAAAGAAAAACACTCTCTTAAACTAGGCTAATGCTTCGTTAAATGGAGCCTTATGCGAAATCTAGCACCATCGCACCCATACCTATTAGCTATATGTATGATATTCTTTCATGGTAAGCCTGCATGTCTTCCTAATGTTTTGTTTTTTAGTTCTTTTTGTTTTACTTTCCTTTTTCCGTTTCCTTTGCTCCTCTTTCCCAATAACTATTTGAAATTGCTTACAGAACATTTTCCTGCAAAACATGCATTATTGTCCTCTACATGTATGTTAATTTTTTATTTTTTTATTCTAGACATGCTAATGACCTATGTTTTTGCATTGTGGGCGCGTCGTGGTCTAGTGGTTCTGACTCTCGCCTTTCAAACAGAGGTTCGTGTGTTCGAATCCTAGCCATGGTGTGTTTTCCTTCAGCAAGAAATTTGTCCACACTGTGCTGCACTCGACCCAGGTGAGGTGAATGGATACCCGGCAGGAGTAATTCCTTGAATGCACTGAGCGCCGGTGATGGTAGCTCGAGCTGAAGCCGGGGTAATAATAGCAGCGCTTTGTATCCTCAGGCAAAAAGCGCTTTATAAATCGAGTTGTTATATTATCAATTAAATTTCAAGCCTTCATATTCTCCATCTATAATATAATTACAATAACTGGAAGCCCCTTTTTTGTCCCGACCCCTCAGCTCTCGAGTCGACATACAGCTCCGCGCAGAGGGGAGGAATTCCTGTTTAAGTGGGGATCTGGCCCTATGAAGATTACTTGTCCAGAAAGCACCAGGGGAAACTCTCCAAAGGTAACATTTCCATGAACAGATATTGATTTGAGGTGTAAAAATTGTAGCGTTTATATTTTTCTGCAGCGGGATTTGAATTGAATTGAATTGAATTGAATTTATTTTCATACTTTACAAGATAGCGAAGTAATAACATAATACAATTGAGAAATACATTTGATTACATACAAAATACAAAATATAACATGTATAATGGCAGTAAATAAAGTGAAATATGAAGGAACCTGCATAAAAAGCAGAGCTTGTAATGTCTGCAGGTTCCTTAAAGTAATTATGAAATTAGTAATCAAGGAGATCGGACACACACATAAAAAATCAGACTACAAAGGAAAAGCCAAAGATTAGCGGAAAATCGCGGGGTAAAGAATGAAAGGGAAAGTGGACAAATGTGAAATAGAAGGGGGATGAGCGAAGAATGAAAAAAATCAAACACGGCAGTATACCTTTAAAAAGGTACAAATCAAATACATTATATATATTCAGCCAGTGCGTCTTAAGGGGGTCCATAACTGGACAAAAGAAATGATTTCAGTTTACATTTAAACATACTCAAGGATAACAGCTAGATATTTCGTTTGGAAGATGATTCCAAAACCTTGGTCCTTCAAATACAATTGTTCTTTGAGCAAATAACGTTCGAGTACGTGGAAGGTGAAATGAGTCCCTTTGGCGGGTTGGATAAAAATGGATGAGGTCGTTTCTTTGAAACAAGGAAGAGAAAATTTCCGGTAGATCATCTTTTGAAAGTTGAAACATGAATGTACCCAAATGAAATTCGTAAATATCATTTTCAGGATTTTATTTTTTATAAATAATAGATTTGTGTGTGCATAAAAGTCAGATTGGTTAATCAACCTAGTAGCCTGCTTTTGTAATTTAAATAACATTTCTAATACCGTCTTGTTTGTATTACCCCAAGCTAATATACCATAATTTAGTCGTGATGAAATGAGAGTCATATATAAGTTTAATAGTATATAATCAGGAAAAAATAATTTTAGCTTGCTTAAAATACCGATACTTCTAGAAGTCAATTTACACAAGTAATTAATGTGACATTTCCAAGACAAATCATGATCGATATAGAGCCCAATAAATTTGGTGGATTCAACCTGTAATAAATTTACATTATCCATGACTTCTTGACCAGGTAAACTTTTAATAACTAAAAATCATAAAATTGGTTTTCTTAACATTAAGTGACAACTTGTTAGCTCTAATCCAAGACTGAACTGATTGAAGTTCTGTATTTAAAATATTAAGTAGTATATGTGGGTCACGGTGAGAAAGAAAAAGATTAGAATCATCAGCAAACAAAATAAATGACAAAATATTGGAAGAATTTTTTAAATCATTAATGTAAAAAAATGAAAAGTAAGGGACCAAGGAGTGATCCTTGGGGTACTCCGCAAGATATTGATTTCGAACTAGAATTTATACCTGTATAAGAAACACATTGTTTACGAGAACTGAGGTAGCTCCTGAACCAATCGAAGGCCTTCCCACGGAGTAATATATGTTCCTTTATTCTTCGGATGTTTGCCTTTATCCAGTGTTTGAAATTAATCGCCTCTCGACACACAGCCTCATCTACAAAGATGTCAGGTGCAAACTGATATTCCTCAATCTCAGGAAGCTTTCCCAGCCTTACCCACTCATCCTTTTATGCATATCAATGGATATCCAAGGCCCCCACCACCTCCCCAACTCACTCAACTTCAACTTGCTCGACCTACTCCTCAATATAGATCGTGTAGATCCTCACAATTCTACGCTCAGGCAAGTGGGCACCGCCCTCCCCCCATTTGTCATTTTACCCGCCCGACATTACTTTTCAGGCCCCTCAGGGGTACCTCATTCCATAGCCAAACTCGTCACAACGCAGTCATACATCACTGAATCCGTACTCGATCCCTATGTAACCAACAAGCGCCGTTCATACGCTTCAGTACCTCGAAAAATTCAATTTCATTTATTAACCATATAAAAATATTCAAATACAATTTAAAATAACACATATAAATGGATAAATGTAGCAAGACGTACATACTGCATCAAATAAGTATAATGTATACATTCATGTAAACAAATCAACATATTAATGGTAAGAGGCAGGTGCCCCTTTACAAGGGAAAGGGATTCATTATTAATATCTTTTAAATAAAATTTTTAATGAGGAGGGAGATGAACAAGAACGAATTAAAGTATCTAAATTATAAATTCTAAGTCCTGCACTATGCATTTTTTGCCTGATGACAAACTGTGTGATAACCCAGTTAATCTACTAGAAATCCTATTTTCTTTGAGACAATTTTTTTCAAAACCGACAAGAATTACTAGTACCTCATTGAAATGTTTTGATCACATTCTCAGTTTAATGCATGACAAGCATTTAATCAACGACGTTGCTCAAATCGCATTAAGTGATCACTATCTAATTTATACATGTATTGGTGTACGTAATTAAAAGAAAGTAAAACATAAAAAAATTCGTTATCGTGTTTTTTTTTATTTTGATGCCAAATTGTATATTCATGATTTGAATCAGTGTAATACGTTCAAAGATTCAAATATCAATAATTTACCATTAAATGAAATGTGGTCCAAATTGAAATATTTGTTCCTTGAACTTTGTAAGAAATGCACCTTTTAAAGAAATGTCGTCATAATCCATGGATTTTGTCTGATGTAGTGAAACTTATGTATATACAAAGATTTTTGTTAAATGAAGTATGATAAGCTTAAACTTCCTCATCTTCTGTATGAATATGTTCAAACTCGAAACAATGTTACAACACTTATTAAAATAAGAAACGAGAGTACTTTAATAACATAGCTGAAATGTATAAAGTTAATAGTGAGAAATTATGGAAAGAATTTCGTTAATTTACAGGACAGAAAAAATATATATACCAAACTCCTTAAATGGGGATGACTTTATCGATTTTTTTTCATTAAATTAGACAAGAAAATGTCAGACTCATTAAATGTATGAAGTAAAAGGGGATTCGGATGAGATGACTAATTACAGACCTATAAACGTTGTATGTTATTTGGCGAAGTTACTGGAAAAAAGAGTTACAGGGTAAATTTCTCTTTTATCTTAATGAACACATTTTTCTTAAACATTTACTAATATGAATTTTAACCTAATATTTCGGCAACGGCATGTTTACATACAATTTCAGATGATTGGTAATATTTTTTCAACGAATGTGAGATGGTTGGTGTTTTTTTTTGGGACATATCTAAATGTTTTAACTGTATTGATGATAATATCCTATTAAAAAAATTGAAATATATAGTCTTAAAGAAAATGAGTTGATATGGTTTACCAATTACTTATCAGGTAGAAAACAAGCTGTTTATTGTCATGAAATTTGTTAAATTTAATAATCCTTCTGAAGGAATTCCCAAGGATATTGCCCTCTCCCCTTTTCTCGGTTTTTTACTTATGACTGAAGTGAATGCTTAATATCATGTTCATGCAATATACATTGTGATGCTGTTATTTATTTTTCTGATAAGACTAACGAAGTCATTACCTATAAGTCACAGGTGTATTTTGAAAACAATGGGAACGGGTGGAAGAAAAATAAATTAAAAGTCAATGTTGACAAAACGTATACTATGCTATTAAAACGAAACCCACATACTTCACAAGAATTAAACATACATCTGGATAAGAACATTATAAACAAGTACACATATTCGTTATCTTGGAATCGAAATTGATGAGAATCTTTCGAGGAATTTGCATGTGAAGAACATAAGTAGATCTGTAGCGTTTAAGATGCTTTCTAAAAAAAAAGCGTCAGTAACTTTACCAATACGGATATTGTCAATAACATTAATGATATCATTGTACAATTCAACCGATACTGGATTACTCCTGATCGGTATCGTGGAACTATTTTGTCCTGTTTTTATGTTTGAATTGTAAAAAATCAAAGCTCGCGCTACGAATGAGCATCGCTATTATTACTTTTTTTTCTGAAGTACCTATTTACAATGGTGTGTTTGCATAGTTTTTAGAACGTCCGTCTTGAAAGCGGAATGTCAGAGAATCAAGCCGCGGCGCGTCAGACCAAAAAAGACGTTGCAAAGCTGGAGTTGCTTTGGCGTTTAACAATTTCAGGATTTGATTATTTTGTAAACCTTATATTGCTGATCCCGTTTGGCCTCGACCTTTCAATAATGAATATAATTATTATTTTTTATGTTGCGTGATATATAAATGAAGAACGGCAATTTTCATTTGATCATATTTCTAGTGGTAAGCAATGTGTAAACAATCATCTTTATATTAATGTAATGACACTGACGGGGATCCCCCCTCCGAAAAAAAAAAGAATAAATAAAAAAAAATAATAATAAAATAAAATTGCTGCCTAATTTGTTGAGCCAAAAGTTCTTATCTTTTTCATATATTGCAGATAATCGAGGAAAGCGAAATACGCTACTTGAGAGACCGTAATCCCGACTTTAAAGTTGACACAACAAATATCCAAGATGCTGTGATGATAGTCACTTTTGTCTTCAAACAAAGCACAACAAATGAACTTATGGTTCCGATGCAGATAACTGGTAACACTTTATATCGTACAACTAAGAAAGCCGTCACTGACATCGCAATATTTTTCCCCCTTAGCACTCAAGATTTTTTCATGATTCTTGCATTTTAATTACTTTTAATTTTTTATAGTGTATATTAAACATTTAAGTCATTTTCATTAAATTCTTGCATCATTTTCTTTGTCAGTGATAAAAAAAAAATGTATTTTTTTTAATTATTTTGTTTCTATTCATTTGGTCCTGCCCATTGTACTCTAATTGAATTAGTTGTTAGTATATAGAATGCGTGCCTTGGATAATGCCTTTAGCATGTATCCTTTTTTTTAGATTTATACAGTAATATATCCAGGGTGCCACATCCAATTAGCAGCTATTGCTATTTTGTGGTCCCCTTTTACCAAAAATATAATGTTCTCGTTTGCACATCAATAACATTGGTTTTTTTATATTTAATTTTGGTTATAAAGTTCTAACTTTATAACTTCAAAAATGTATATTGCCAGAAGATATAAAACAAAAATCATTCCACGCAAAACGTAAATTCTAGACGCGTCGGCTTTAATAACACTTATTCAAAATACTGGTTAGTTAATGTGTCATTTTTATTTCTGACGAATCGATTTGTTTGGTTCTTACAATTAGAAAAACCAGGTACATCACAGAGATATCATGATTCTACACCCGATTGTTCATCTTCCACATCAGCCGTAGATCCATCTCAACAAGGGAACCTTGCTCTTGTACCATCGCCATCGAGTTCAGTAGGCGTTCAAACCGCCAGAACAAGGTTAGCTTACATATTTTATTTTAAATACATTACTAATAACTGCACATTCAATTATCACTCACAACGCATTAGGTGATCGGGCAGGAATTTGATTTCTGACTTTTTCATGACAAACGTCATTATAACGTTATTTGCTCTTGCGTTCTTATCATCTTCGTGAGTTCAAGACGAACTCAAAATGTGGCTTCATTACGGCAGTCTACTCTAGCAAAATAGGTATTCGTCTTATATTAAGATATTGTTTATGCCATAGGACCTATGGAGTGTCCTGTATTAAAGGAGAATGAAACTCTTGGAGCAAGTTAGCTTTTGTGAAAGCAGAAAAATCAAAGAATAAGATCAACAAAGGTTTGAGTAAAATAGGAATAGCAATATAAGAGTTATGAGCATTTGAATGTCGAGATCACTAATGCTATGGAGATCCTCCAATTGGCAATGCGACCAAGATCTATGATGTCACAGATGAACAACTCTCCCCTTTTGGACACTGAAAATATACCCTAAAACATCTCTTTTTGCTCATTCTAATCATATGACAAACGATTCATCAATGATATAATGTTGTGAAACCTCTGTACTTGTCCTCTAATAAATAGAACACCTCACCTTATGATAGACTCTATAAAAGTGAGAATATAAGTGAAAAAGGTACTAAAGTAGTGAGGGAGTTGTACGTGTGTGACATCACCGATCTTGGTCGCATTGCCAATGGGAGGATCTACATGGCATTAGTGATCTCAATATTCAAATGCTCATAACTTTCTTATTATTCATTCAATCTTCCTCAAACTTTCAACAATATGTTTCTTTGATTTTTCTCTTTGATATGGATTCAGCTGGTTTCAAGGGTTTCATTCTCCTTTAAGTAGATAAAGTCACTTCCGGTCATACTCACTCCCAAGAAAGAAATAAAAAGACACTGTTTCTTTTTCAACAAGCATTATTAATTGCATAGGTCAATCAAACTATGCCAAAACAAATACCGAATAGGTTTCACGAGTATTACATTAAAATTCACGAACCCAAACAAATATTTTCAAAGACATAATATATACCTCTCTTTTCATGGGTGTCGATCGGAGTTCATGGTGCAAGTGGGGGGGGGGGGGCCGACAAAAATGAAGGGAAATATCTGTGAGGATTTTTTTATTTTTTTTTTTTATTTTTTTTTTTTGGGGGGGGGATCTGTGGAGTAAAGAGTCTAAACTTTTAGGGCCAGACATGGTAAAAAGGGCAAATTTGTAAAAGGAGCAAGCGAAACGGGCTAATAAACTGTTCTATTTAATTAAAGAAAATCTAATTTTATTTTGGTGCCATGATATTTAAAAAAATACAACATATTTCACTCTTTTTATTTTTCTATTCATTCTCTCCTCCTTTCTTGGTCATGATTTTTTATATTCTTATATATTTTTTTTTCGTTTTATGATGTTTTTATTGTTTATTTTCTATCTTTAAATTTGTTTCTATTTATTATTATTTTCTTTATTTGTTATATATACATACATATATATATACATGTATATACACAGTGTAAAAACGCTGTTTAAAATTTTAAGCACTTTGTTTAAGCCCGTCACTCTAACAACTACTGTTTAAAGATTTTAAACAATTTTTTTTTAAGTTTAAACAATTACAAAACAATTTAAACAACCTGTTGATAGAGTGACAGGCTTAAACAACATGCTATTGTTTTACTGTGTATATTGGAGGTGGTGGAGTAGGTCGGTGGCCCCCACCTAAACCATATGCACGCCTACAATGAGGGGGGAGGGGCTGTCCCAAAGACTTACGTTTTTAAATACGTTAGCTTAGCTTATAGGCAAGCGTGAAGTGTGTGCTGATTTCTGTTAACCGACATGAAAACTGACCATTTGGAGGACTTTCGTTGGTTTTCATGGATATTTACCGTTTATACACACTTGAGATGATTTTTTTATTTTATTTTACTGTTCTTCACTTATTTTGCATCATAAACCTGGATTAAGAATACAAGACAAAATAAAGTGGCATTCAAAATGGGGGTAAAATAAACAGGGCACACCAGATGCGCTTGGTTACGGGAGGGGGAAAAACAAATGTCAAGTATATTGATAAAAAACATAAACATTTCATTCTTTTCCATCCTGTGATTCTTTCTTTCTCCACCCATCTGTTTATAACAATTTCTGAAAAGAGGAATGTTTTCTTTCAATAAATCTACATCTAAGAAAATTATGAAAAAGAAATAATGTTCATTATATGTACATACGACAATAAACACCATCATCATGATTTTTTCATTCAATGGCATTTACTTAGTCATCTGTATGTTCATTTCACCTTTACATAACAAATTCTAGCTCAGAAATGTGTTGATGAAATTCCAGGTAGTGGTATATCTTTACCCAAAGAACCTAGAGTCAGTCAGTTTTACTTGCTACCTAAAGTACATAAGCTGTCTAAAATGGTGACGAAGGAAACCAATCAAGAATTCACTAATGTTGAATCAATTATTGCAGCAGCAAAAAAGCACTCTATCATTCCACCAGGTAGACCTATAGTTTCGAGTGTTGGTTCTCTTACCGAGCCAATGTCTCAGTTTGTTGATAGGAAACTTGAACCGTACCTACCTAAAATTAAGAGTTATATCAAGGATACCACTGATTTCTCAAAAAAGATCCAGTCAGTTCAAATTGCCCCTGGTTCCACCCTCGTCACCAAGGATGTACAGAGTCTCTACACTAATATACCCCATAGAGTAGGTGTCCAGGCTATCCGCCAATTTCTTAACAGGCATGCTAGTGTGGACGAGACCTTGGATGTATACGCTTTAGCACATATGGTTGAATTCATATTAACGCACAATCATTTCCAATATGATGACAACCACTATCTCCAAAAGCAGGGTACAGCCATGCGCACAAAAATGGCACCCGCATATGCTAGCATTTTCATGGCTGTACTAGAAGAGGAATTTCTGTCAAATCATCCTCAGAAACCGACACTCTATGCTCGGTATATAGATGACATATTCATGATTTGGGAGCATCCTGACTACTCACTGGCCAAGTTCCATAACGATTTCGATTCATGCAGTGAAAGCATTAAATTTACAATGGAAAACTCAAAGAAGGAAATCAATGTTCTTGATGTATCCGTTTCTATCGACCATGAAACGAAAACTTTGAATACATCTGTGTACCGTAAGCCTACTGATTCCTTCTCATATTTGATATTTGATTCTTTCCATCCAAAACACATAAAGCAATCAATTGTCTATAGTCAGATGCTACGCTTTCGCCGTATCATATCTAAAGAGGATGAGTTTGACAGGGAAGCCCTTATAATAGGGAGACAATTCATAAGGAGAGGGTATCCTCCCAAATTGATTTCAGAGACCATTCAGAGAGTAAAGATGAAATCTCGTAAAGATCTACTTAGTAAGGACCGTTTGGTCAATGAGAAGAAACGACTCCCTCTAGTGACCACTTTCCATCCCGATACCAAGAAATTCGTAAAACAGGTCAGGCAGAAATGGTCAACATTGGCTCTAGATCCCAAGCTAGGGAAAATAGTCGTAGAAAACCCTCTTCATGCTCAGCGTCAGCCTCCCAATCTGAGGGAATTGCTTGTGAGCACTAGACTCCCGACACCTGAACATCCAAGAGGTAACATACCTTGTGACAAACCCAGATGTCAAATCTGTAAACACGTCATTACTAACACCACAATTAAAATTGCAAATAATGTTACTCTGCACCCGCAGAGACATGACTGCGATGCCAGTAACGCGCTTTACTGTTTGTTCTGCGCACGCTGCCCCCATACAATCTATATTGGTGAAAAGAGCACGAAATTCCGAATGCGCTTCAATAACCACAAATCTTTTTCAGAAGAAACGTACCGACCTTCCTGTTGCCAGACATTTCTGCCTCCCTGGACATTCGTTAGCGAATGTGAAAGTGTGCACATTTGGGGGAGGATACAAATCAGCGGACGAGAGAAGAACCGCTGAACTACGAGAAATTGTTAAATGTAGGAGTCTTGAGGGTGATGGTATGAACAGAGATCTGGGATTCCTAAGCGGATATTCATTCTTTCGTTAGTTTTGAAAAAAAACTTTGACGAGTGCCGCGATGTTTGGTAACGTATCACACAGGAATTTCTCTTATTGCTCAAAAATACCTATTCGTACTTAATATTTTTTCGGGGAGAATCATTTTCTCTGAACCAATTTGATCTTTGTTCTATCATCTAATCGCTTAAATTTTTTATTGTTACGTAACGAGTAATGTTATTGCGCAATATTTTCTTTACTGTTACGTAACAATATGATCCTAACAAACAATCGTTACTATGACTATATTTGTTTCTGTGAAGGGCGTGCATCCTCAGCCAGTCATCATAGCAACATCTGTCTGAGGATGCGCTCTCTGATTGATCTGATACCACACAATGTAAACTCCTGAAGAGGACGGAGGACCGTCGAACATTCGAGTGAACAATAACACATTTATTGGCAATCAAAGCATTATGTTCAGCATTATTTCGTTACTTTACAGAAGCCAATACGTGAAACTTTAAGATATATATGTATATATATATATATATATATTTATATAAAATATCTTTAAATTTATTCACACAACAATATATTCAACACATCATATCTCCAATGATATTAACCCGTGATTCAAATCACCATTGTTGAAGTTAAACATAAAAGTTTGACATAATTCATACAGCGTTGCCAATGCATTAACGTGTATAAACGCGCATAAACGATTCATGAAGATGGCGCAGTTGTGTCATTTAAAAAAAACGTGCTGAAAATTTTCCTATTTTATCATTGAAATAAAAAAACATTAAACAAAAACTGTAAATGGTTTTTAACCCGTAATCTGATTTTTATATTTATTACTTTTTCACTTTTTCTTCTCTAACAAAATATTCCTTTTACTGGTTACATATTTTAGAAAAAATTATGTTTCTTCCTTCTGCAAAATTAATTTATTTTCTTTACCAGTTCCTCTCAGGTAAATATGCCGGGATATTCACTGAATGATGCTATTTTGCTTAAGCTGTCCAAGGAAATTAATTGCACGATTTATCCAGTCAGTGAATTTGCTGTAGACTTGGGCTTTGATGATGTTACCGCTACTGCTGCAATGCAAATGTCACGTCAAGATGCGGATCCGCAGAAGGGATACAAGATTATTCTTGACAAGTTTGTCATGAAGTATGGGCGAGGTCCACAGAAACTCATAGATATATTTATACTTAAGGAAAAGCAACTCCTTGTAGACATTATAAATGAAGGTTAGCTGTAAGATTAGCAGCTGGAGTTAAACAAATCTTTTCTTATAAAGTTTGATTTTAAGAAAAATCCAAAATCCTGGATTCCCTAACACTGCGAATCTTTCAGTCTTCCCTTTCTCATATTATTTTTATTTTAGAATACAGGACGGTTGCAGCACCTTCTTGATTATACATCGATTTTGTTTTTGTATAAACAATTTTTTTCGTGCATTTAGTTGGCTAAGATAAGACACAATTATATACAACACCCTTTGATGTGATTTTATGACAGTCAAGTTATTTGTTTTTTAAATCCCAGCATAGCCCATCTTCTCCTTTTGCATTGTTTTGTTGTGGTGCAAATAATTCCTTGGAACACTATTTGCAACTACGGAAAAGCACACGTGAAACATGACCTCAAGTTCCTAACCTAAAGAGTCCTAACATGAGGTGATATTTTCATACAAAAAAAAAAACCATCCAAAGAAAGTTATGCGTGCTTTGTTTATGCAGGCATACCTGTGCTCTATGTGAATTGCCATTCGCTAATGACTCCAAGTAAACCTTTTTCAATAACTAAAACTCACGGTTAACCCTAAAACGAATGGGGGGCATGATGCCCCCTCCCCCTCGACATTTCGCGCGATATTTCCAAAACGCAAGGAAATAGCGCTTTTTTTTGTTCTCGCGCAACTTTTGAGACCGAATTCGCAACATAGGGTATAGTATCGTGACGCCACGTGACTTTTTACAAGACATTGTCATGCCGAAAATTGCTAATTTTTTTTTTACTTTGTGTGCAAAGTCTATGGGAGATGGAATTCATAAAAGGGAGATTATTTTTCATTATAGTTCAGTTGGTTAATGGTCTGTAATAATTTCCATTGAAAAAAAAAAAAAAGAAACGATGAAAAAAACAGGGAGAAATACATAAGGAAAAAACCTTTAAATTAGATTACAAAGATGACATCTGGTAAAAAAAGAAAGTTTAAAGTGAAAATGGATGTTAAATTTGCAAACAATGTTTTCACGAAGATATTTGCATATTTTATTCATGATAAACAAATATGATTATTTTCAGATTTTTCTTCAAACCGGGTCACTTAGAAAACGTTTATCCTAACATTATAATGTGTATTATTATTTATTATATATCTTTTTAATATTCAATATTTGCTTATCTTTATTTATTTATATTTTAGTTATTTGACTAAAAAAAAATAAAAAATTAATGATTTTTTAATTACAATCCAAATTTTATCATTATTACTATATTTTTTCCTGGGGGGGGGGGGGCAATAATTTTGATTAGAGGATATTCCTGCCTGTCTAAGAAAATGTCCTCCACGTCAGGTGTGCATTTCCACCGCCGCGTATATTACACACATGTACACACACAAATATATATATATAGTGTGTGTGTGTGTGTGTGTGAATAAATGAAGAGTTTGGTTGCAAAAGGGGCTTGGTCCACTGCGCCTCCATGTGAACCATAATCATATCATATAGGGTAGCATTTTATAGAAAATTAAATGATGTATTCATTTGTATCAATCACACATTGATATTCACTAAAACTGATGAGGAATGATCGATCAAAGTCAGATTCTTATTTTTTGAGGACTTCATATATATATATATATATATATATATATATATATATATATATATATATATATATTTATATATATATATTTATATATATCCATGTATATATTCAAGTTAAACTACGCTTCTTTTCAATGTTTTGTAATCCCCAACTGCAGTGTGTCAAAAAAAAATCCACTTTTGAAAACTATGCCAAAGAATAAATATGTCCTTTTGAGGGAAAAGACCAAATATATGAAAAGCCAATGAAATCAACTTTCATATGACACCAAAATGTTGGAAAACTATTCATGCTTGAGTGAGTAATACCCACTTAAACAAAGGGTATGGCAAGAATTACACTTTCATTTTTGTTTTCACTTTGAGGGTTTTGTGATGAATTAACGATCAGTCATGGCTTATTAAACTCAAATTTAATGCATGAGCGAACATATATTGCAATTTTTAGTGCAACATTTTAACTTTATCATGTGGATCTCAGCAGTGTGGTCATGGGAGAATTTGGGTGTGGTAGCATTCGATTGGGTTGAGTAGGTTGATGGGATGAGGGTTAAGATAATATTTAGCCTTCGTCCTACAAGTCCCCCCCCCCCTCTCTGAGATCGAGACTGGTTGTTATTACACGTAAGCATGAAATCAAGAGCGGACTGTCTATTCAATAATAAATTATGAAAATTTGGTCGTCAACTTTTACCTATTTATTAATTAATTTATTTATTGACATATTCATATTTCACAATCATCAAAGTACATTTCGTAATAAATCATTTTTACAATGAAAAATTGCATAACACATGCAGGATTGAAACATAGCAATGAAATGAAAAAAAAATTGGAGGGGCCAACTAAAACGCAAAGCTTGTAAGATGTAGACCCCCTATCAAAATTTTATACAAGGGTAATATGATATAAGTAGAGTCAAATAATCAGCAAAACTCTATAAAATTATATAGATATAAACACTGTAACACTATATACAAAATTAAATATTGACTTTAAAATAATCAATACTACCGTGGATAAGTATGAAGTTCACAAAATATTTGATTGAATCAATAAGAATTCAGAATAATCTTTTTGATGAGTAATTTAAATCGGTTCAGATTAGCTGCCTCTTTTATTACTCTGTCCAGAGAATTCCAGAGTTTTGGTCCTTTGAAAAATAAAGTTTTGCTAGAATATACTCTTCTACTTTTAGGTAAGTGATAGTCATTTGATTGTCTCGTATTATATGAATGTAAAGTATTGTTTCTCATCAATTTCTCATGTAGGACATTAGGTACACTATTTCTATCTAGCTGATACATGAATTGGAATAGTTGCAAGCGGTTCAGGTCATTGACTTTAAGGATACGTTTCTGACGAAACAATTCATCCGTATGAGCTCTAAAGGACATATTGCATATTATTCTCAGTACTTTTTTTCTGAAGTAGCAAGACTTTATTGAGTCTCGTTTGAGAGGCATTACCCCATGCCAGAATTCCACAATTAAGATATGGTAGAATTAATGCACAATACAACATGTATAGCGCCTGTGCTGGAAGAAAATTTTTAAGCTTATTTATTTTATTTATTTATTTTATTTATTTATTTTCCACTCGTGGGCTGGATGACCCTCTTTAGCCACAGGCTGTTCTTCTGAGGGGTCTAGTACACACGTTTAAAAATACAAACATACAATATACAAATAAATACATAATTATATAAAGAAAACATAAATCAATGCTATACAAAACAACTTACGACTACAAAATACATTTCATAAAAAAATAAAATAAATAATAATAATAATAATAATAAGGGCATGGGGGATGGTGGGGGGGGGGTAGCATGCAGTAAGGGGGAAATTATAATAAGTGTTGAGCTAATGTGGTCCGAAGTCTTATCTTGAATGTAGTAAGAGAAGTTTCAGGAGGGATGTACGATACTAATTTGTTCCATAGCTTTCCGCCTTGAAACAAGAAACGTCTTATGCCATATTCAGTTTTGGGGCAGTTCAAGGCCAGTTGGTCATTTCCAGACCGTGTTTTGTATATAGATTTACGGGAAATAAATATATCGCTAAGGTATGGTGGGCCAAGACAATGTACGGATTTAAACATGACAACGGCCAAGTGTTTGGCCCAACGAATTTTTAGATTATCCATATTAAGCGAAGAATAAAGGAGTTTCGATGGATATAGATGGTCAATTTGTAATACAGTTGTCAATGCTCTATTTTGTAATTTTTGCAATTTCTTATAATTGGTTTGGGAAGTTTTTCCCCATACAGTGGAACAGTAATCAAATTGTGACTGTATAACAGATTTGTAGAAAATCATAGCAGTTGATTTACTAATAATGGGTCTTATTCTTTTTAGTAAATAAAGAATTTTCACAACTTTTGATTTAACATGGTCTGTTTGTTTGTTCCAATTAAGGTTTTCATCAATGTAAATCCCGAGATATTTACAAACGTTTACTCTGTTGATGACAACTCCATCAATTGACATAATTATTTTTTTTTGTAATATCACTCCACTTCGTCAGCCTTTGTTTACTACCAATTACCATTGCTTCTGACTTTTTTATGTTAAGAGCTAGTTTGTTCTGCTTCAACCATTCAGAAATAATGGCTAAATCTTCATTCAGCTTATCATAGATATTCAGTGGATTTGTGTCTATATAAAAAAAGGCAGGTGTCATCAGCATAAAGAGCCAAATGACTATTTTTTATTTTATTGGGTAGGTCATTTAAATATATTGAAAACAGAATTGGGCCTAACAATGAGCCTTGCGGTATTCCGCAAAGGACATTCCTAATACCAGAGGTTATACCATTTACTTGAGTATACTGTTGTCTATCAACACATAAATAATTCTCAAACCACTTAATTGCTTTCTTATCAAAACCGTATAAATCTAGTTTCTTCAGTAATATAGAATGATCTACACTATCGAAAGCTTTCTTGAGGTCAATCATTACAACACCAATTAGGTTGCCCTGATCAATTGCTGACATCCATTTGTCAGTTACATTAAGCAGTGCTCCTTGAGTAGAGTATGTTGGTCTAAAACCTGATTGACAGGATGAAAGTAAGTTGTATTGCTCCAAATATTTGTATACCTGGTCATATACCATTTTTTCCATTATCTTAGCCAATACAGAAAGAACCAAAATCTTGAGGTCTATAGTTGTTCAAATTATTTTTGTCCCCACCTTTAAAAATGGGTGTTACCCTGGCAAGCTTCCACTGGCTTGGAATTTTACCTGTATTAAGTGAAATGTTCAAAATATATGTTAAAGGAGCTGCAATATCTTGAGCAATACATGAAATACATTTTACTGGTATTGTGTCAGGGCCAGTCGCTTTATCACCTGACATCGACTTGATGATCTTCATAACACTTGACACAGTAACAGTTTCAAAACAAAACCGTGACTCGGCTTTCCTAAAATCCGAGAGAGTACATGCATTAGGATTAGTGATTTCACTCAGAATTTTGATACCTATATCACTAAAAAAGTCATTGATGGCATTTGCCAGTGATTCTTTTTCAAGTCTTTCTTCATTTATCGAGATGCCTGAAAGAGGAGATCTATTTTTATTGTTGGGAGTCAAGTATTTTAGAGAGTTCCAAATTCCCTTAGAATTATTTTGATCAATGTTTTTAGTTAGAAAATTACGCTTTGCTAATCGGATAAGTGATGTGACCTCATTACGCTCTAGTTTGTACGAGATCCAATCTGCTTCAGCGCCCGTTTTTCTGGCTTTGGCCTTTAAGCGATCTCTACTACGTCTCCGATTGATAATTTCTTTATTCATCCAGGGGGATTCTTTTTGTTTGATTCTCTTTTTGCGTATGGGGGCATGCTGATCAATGACTCTTAGTAACAAAGAGCTAAATTTATCGTAGGATTCTTGTGGGCATTCACTCTGATAGACAGGATCCCAGCATATCCGGCTCATATCACGAGTAAACAGTTCTTCTGAAAAATCCTTAAAATTACGATTTACTTTATATCTGTGTGTTTCTTGAGGGTCATGAATTTTTTTTCCAATTACACAGAAAATCAAATAGTGATCTGAAAGTGAAAT
This sequence comes from Lytechinus pictus, assembly GCF_037042905.1. Classification (NCBI taxonomy): domain Eukaryota; kingdom Metazoa; phylum Echinodermata; class Echinoidea; order Temnopleuroida; family Toxopneustidae; genus Lytechinus; species Lytechinus pictus. The sequence continues at coordinate 8,217,926 of NC_087253.1, forward strand.
ATAAATAACTCCACTTTGAGTGCATTTATCTATATTGTTGGTAAAAATAAGGTCGACTGCTGTAGACGAAGTTGGAGTTACACGTGTATATTCAGTAATTAACTGTTTAGAATTGAATGAATCCATGATATCCAATAACTTCACAGTTTGCCATGATTTACTCTGACTCAAAACGTCACAGTTAAAATCACCTAGTATGAAGTAATCAATACAAAGATTATCTATTCTATTCATGACGAGTTCATAGTCAATAAATACATCAACACGAGATTTTGGTGGACGATACCAGTTTACAATGAGGGAAGATTTTGGTTTCTTTTGTCTTATCTCTAGTATTGACATTTCCAGTTTATCACTCATGATTAGATTGTCCCTTATCATAAATTGAATACTGCTTTTCACGTAGGTTGCTATTCTTCCTCCAAAGCGATCTCTATCACGTCTTACGAGGGAGTAATCTGCGATAGCGATTTCACTATCATCCACATAAGAACATAAGTGAGTCTCACTAAGTGTCATTACATCTAGATCTGCATCAATAACAAACTGTTTTATCTCATCAAAATATTTCAAAAGTGATATACAGTTCAGATGAGCTACTTTCAAACCTTTTGTGTTGTTCAGATTGGTTTTCATAATTTCAGTTGAATTTGTAATCACGCTATCATGTACAACATCATCGTTTGTTATAGAATCAGGCACATTTTCTTCTATGTGTAGATCAAAAGAGTCAACGAAAGGTATTTTCTCCAATATACATTTATTGCACAACCATTCCCTTGAGGATCTTAAAAAGTCTAAAGTACATGTAGCATCAGTACATTTCAAATGCGCCCACAAAAGTAATTGCGTGCTGTACTGTGTGCCTGCTGCATTGGCGAGCTCCTCATTAATTTCTACTTTTTGGGGGTCCAAAATTATCTCCTCATCCATTCTTCATTAGTGATCTGCCCACTGGTCATCAGAGACTTCACAGAGTGAATTTAGAGAGTTTTTTTTCAAGACCAAAGCTGGAAATTTCCAACTTATAGCTTTCACCATGGAAGCTTCTTGACTACACAAAGGCTCAGTGTGGTCCCAGACACCAGATTTGGTGTACAGACAGTGGTGTAAAGCCACTATCTGCCTGGTCATTGCAGGTCTTCATATGCTTATTGTTCTATTGTCAAGGGATTAGCCTACAACTCTTTGAAACCCTGCCTCCTACACAATACAAGCTTTGTGTTACTTGGATAGAACATTGCACTTGTATTGTATGCAAGAATAGTGGAACCCATTTGACTGCATAATGAAACTTGCTTGATGACAGGCCATTGATAAGTATAGATCTACAGTGACTACACATAACATACCAATATATTCTTGTTTGTATGCTAATGTTTGTGAGTATACTACATGCATTTATCGACTGGTCTAGATTAATAACACTTAAAGTTAACATGGGCAACCCTAAAATCTTTGCTGCCCTTCTACTTGTCCCAGTCCTTGTTGTGAACTGTATACTTACAAAAAATCATTCCTTGAAATCACATCTCAAGCATCCTTCCTGGGAACAGCTCCCAATGACAACATGGTTCCCAGCCTCAAGCCTGACCGTAGGAAGCCATGATACATCTTTGGGAAACCTACCTGCCGGAATGACTTCAAGTTTTAACACCAACTCTTTCTTTCCAAAAAGAAACATGTATGCTGTAACCTTTGTAAGCAGAATTAGTAGTAAGTCGGTTCTTCTGTATCTTAGTGTACTTCTCCTCACCCATGACATCGAGCTCCACCCAGGACCGTACACGCCAAAGTATCCATGTGGAGTGTGTGCGAAGGCAGTAAGATGGTCAAAGAAAAGGACAGCTGTTGCATGTGACTCGTGCAATGTTTGGTACCATACAGATTGCATGGGAATGTCAACTGCCACATACAACAGTCTCAATAACAGCAATGTTACCTGGTTCTGCGCAAAATGTGATCAACCCAACACTTCATCTTCCCTGCTGGACTCATATATTTCTGAGAGTCAGAACAGCTTTGCTGTTCTCTCTGATCTTCCGGATGGCCAAAGTGAATCCAGCACATGTTCAGATACTTCATCGTTTATCTCGATTGGAACAATCGAAGATTTAGATTCACCACCCAGGACTTCATCACCACAAAGAGCAAGGAGATCCAAGAAAAATAACTGTAAGTCCCTTAAAGTCCTTACTGTAAATTTTCAGAGCATCCGGAACAAGAAGGAAGCCTTCTGGGAAGCAGTTGAATCCTGCAACCCAGACATTATTGTTGGCAGTGAGACCTGGTTACGGCCAGACATCCTTAGCTCGGAAATCCTCCCGCCGGGTTACAACTTACCGGCTATCCGGAAAGACAGAAATGATGGGTACGGAGGTGTACTTATTGCAACCAAATCAGATATTATCGTATCAGAAGTGTCCATTGATACCAACAAGGAAATTGCGGCTGCTGAAATAAAAATCGTTGGTGGTCACAAGCTGATAGTTATCTGTCTCTACCGTCCCCCTGATAACAACATAGCCAGTGCTGAGGAAATATGCAGTGCTATTAGTGGCGTCGTAAGAAACAACCCATCCTCGGCCATCTGGATCTCGGGTGATCTTAATTTGCCAGACATTAACTGGCAGACTGAGAGTGTGACGGGCCACCAGTACAACCTCGGCGTTAACTCAGCATTCCTTGCAACCTTTCAAGACTTATGCCTCAGCCAAATAGTAGACTTTCCAACGAGAGGTCAATCAATCCTAGATGTCTTCCTCACGAATCGTCCATCTCTAATCAGGAAATGCATCCCCTTACCAGGTATCAGTGATCATGATATGGTCCTCACGGTTGCTGACATAAGGGCGAAGATACAGAGACCAATCAAGAGGAAGGTCTATCTTTGGAAGAAGGGAAACATGGACACCATCAGAGAAGCAATGGCAAGCTTTGCTGATAGCTACTTGGCCCAGACTTCTCTAGATACCCCGGTCGAAAGTCAGTGGACAGAGATAAAAAGTAAGATCTCATCTGTACTCGAGGAAGATGTACCATCGAAGATGACCTCATGCAGATTTAGCCAACCCTGGATCACGACAGAATTGAAACGTCTCTCCAGAAAGAAGAAAAGATCATTCAGGAGATCGAGAGCTGCCGCAGCGGAGATTGACAACACAGAACACCGTAATTACAAGGAACTTAAGAAAACTATGCAAAGGGAATGCCGTAAAACCTACCAGACCTACATCTCAGATCTGATATGTGGAGAAGGTCCCAGTGGAGGCAAGAGATTTTGGACATTCATTAAGAATAAGCAGTGTGACAACTCTGGAGTATCCCCACTCTTGAGAGATGGCGTCCTTCGATGTGACAGCAAAACAAAGGCTGCTGTCCTGAATGATCAGTTCTCTTCAGTCTTTACAAAAGAAGACATAGACAACATTCCTGACATGGGAGCTAGTCCACACCCGAAGATCTGCAACATTGAAATTGGTTCTAAAGGAGTCTGGAAACTGTTGTCCAAGATCAACCCATACAAGGCACCAGGACCTGACGGCCTTCCTGCACGTATCCTGAAGGAGTGTTCTACAGAGCTTGCACCTGTCCTTTCTTTACTGTTCCAGTCCACCCTACATCAAGGTGCAATTCCATTAGACTGGAAGGCTGCATTCATCACACCAATCTTCAAGAAAGGTAACCGGCACGAAGCCTGCAATTATAGACCAATTTCATTGACCTCACTTGTGTGCAAAACCCTTGAACACATCATATTCTCAGAAATCATCAATCACCTGGAATCTAACAGTATCTTGTCTGAAAAGCAACATGGTTTCAGAAAATTCCACTCCTGTGAGTCCCAACTGCTACTGACCATACAAGACCTTGCCAAAGGGATTGACAACAAACAGCAGATAGATGCAGTACTGTTAGACTTTTCAAAGGCATTTGATAAAGTACCACATGAAAGACTCTTGAGAAAACTAGCCTTCTATGGCATCCAAGGAAATCTTCTTGGTTGGATCAGAGCCTTCCTTAAAGATCGTGTCCAACAGGTGGTACTTGAAGGATCTACCTCTCTCCCAGCTGATGTCAACTCGGGCGTACCTCAAGGGACTGTACTTGGCCCGCTTCTCTTCTTGGCCTACATCAACGACCTTCCTAACTGTGTCCAGTCGGAGGTGCGGATGTTTGCCGACGATTGTCTTCTCTACCGACACATCAGTTCGCAATCTGATGCAGACGCACTCCAAGAAGATCTCACTAACCTGCAAGATTGGGAAGCCAAGTGGCAGATGTCTTTCAATCCATCGAAGTGTGAAGTTCTGAGAGTGACCAATAAGGTGAAAAATGTCATCAAATCGCCTTATTCTCTTCATGGAGTTGAACTTCCAGCTGTTGACAATGCCAAGTACCTCGGAGTACACATCAACTCCAAGCTCAGCTGGAAGACGCATATTGACAGTACATGTAAAAAAGCAAATAGTACACGAGGATTCCTCCAGAGAAACCTGTATGGCTGCCCCAAGAAAATCAAGGACCAGGCATACAGGACATATGTACGACCTATCCTTGAGTATGCAGCAACAGCCTGGGATCCTCACTACCAAGACTACATCTGGAAACTTGAAATGGTTCAGAGGCGTGCTGCACGGTTTACACTTGGAGACTACCACCCCAGACACAGTGTCACCGAAATGCTTCACTCATTGAAGTGGCAGTCTCTCGCTGAAAGGAGAGCTCATCTGAAAGTGATCATGCTCTACCGTATTCTTCATGGACTGATTGCCATCCCACCTGAACCACCTTACCTCTACCCAGCACTACGATCATCTGGACGACGACATACTCAATATCGACAACAATTGTGTAGGACCTCTGGGTTTCAGAACTCCTTCTTTCCTAGTGTTGTACGCCATTGGAACCAGCTCCCTGCCAGTGTAACATCTGCTTCTTCTCTAGAACAGTTTAAGAGGCAGCTGGACGGGATAACGCTGCGCCAGGCTTAGATGGAAAAGGAGTTAGTTTTTACTTGCACAAGGAGCACTTTTACCTAATATGTACATACACCTTTAACCTCATAAGCATATTACTGAGGTTTGGCAATGCAGCATGGCACACTAGTTTTTCAGCACTGCACAAAGTACGAAAATACTCTACCCAGAGGTCTGTACTACACCCGGAAGAAGAAGAAGACATGTTACATCCCGTTCATTTCATTGCATTTTGTTTTTTTCTCACTGACTTACTACAGGTACAACAAGGGTATCTTACTGACATGCTATAGGGTGATATAAGGGGGGAGGACTAAAAAGGAAGGGGGTATCTAATATGGGAACAAAAAGTCTAAAAAGTCTGAAGTAGTACAATAAAATACAGGCTCAAACGCGAAGGATATGTCGCATGTTTTGTTCAGAGGGATGACAAGTCGGAATCCCTATGAATCACTCTGCTTATGGTCTTGACATTGTTGGTTTTGACTTTGGCGATCACTCGATCGTCACTACTCCATGCTGCTTCTACACGAGGATGCTTGGAAGTCCGACTCAGGAGTTCTCTTGAATAACGATTCCAGAGCCTTTCAGCCGGCGTCGATTTATCATGACTTGACTGCGCATCCTGTATGATACAAATTTAACAATTATAGGTCGCGGACACTTTTTCACTTGACTGCTCTCCTTGTTTGACGACGCCTTCTTGTTGTTGCCTATCCGATGGGAGCGATCAATTGCTTCTGTTGGCATGGCAACTCCAAGTTGGTCATTCACGATGTCACAAATGAGCTTGTCGGTGGACTTGTTTTCACACTCGGCGATTCCGAAAAACTGTAAACAATTCCTCTTTGAATATTGTTCGAGGGAATCCGACGAGAGTCGAATATTGCCGATTACGCTCTGTTGAGTTTCAATAAGAATCTTCAGATGGGAAATCTCCTTGGCTTGGGACTGATTCTCAAGCTCCAAATCGACGATTTTTCCCTGCTGTTCGTCAAGCCGATCAAGCAACTTCGAAAATTCCTTATGTACAGCATCTTTAATCGTTAGATTAATGGTTCCAATCAACTCCTTGTTTTCTTTCTGAAACTGAGCAAACATATCACTCATCTTTTTCAACTCCTTCGTAACATTATCGTCCGCCATGTTATCTGGACTCTTACTTGAAGAAATCAATTCTGGGCAGGGTTTGAATAATTCAGTTCAATATCACAACATTAAAATTCCCAGTGTAAGAAATGTTAGATACTTCTGAATCGGAAGTGAAGTGAACCGCTGCAACCAACTATAATCTTGCTAGTTTAAGATGATACAAGAGTTATAGGCGTAGTAAGTCAGTATACCTTTATAGTGCGTTGCTTCCGTTCAACTTACACACTTTCTGCTACTAGATATAACCAAGTCAGACTCACTTTTTTGAAAATTAAATACACAAAAGTTGTTTATTAGAAAGTATTTGCAGCAAATAAATCTCATAAATTGACCGTCGTATGAGAAACGAAAGTAGATAGGCCTATACAAGAATCAGTACCTGTACAATGTCGATATAGTCGGTATTGCTATGACGAGTCTCCTCCAAAAAAAGTACAGATGGGACTAAGGTCTTGCTGAAATACCAAATAAGGCTGTTCCGGGTTGAGATGAGAATCCAACAGAATCAGCAGTTATATCCACAATCCGTTCTCGAATTCCACATATATTCCGTTTACAGATATAAGGTGCGACATCCGCGTGTTATTGGAGCTTATTTCACAGTTATTGCATAAATATATCCGGATTTAAAAGCAGGAAAAATGTACGGCATTCGGCGTTCGGCGTTCATGAAGATGATGACTCCAATATTTCTTGCCACAGTTTTGCAAATATTGTTGATATGAGCATTCCACGTAAGCTTGTTATCAATAGTAAGACCTAAGAAATTTGCTGTTTGCACTTATTTGATTTCAGTATTATCTAAAAGTATTTGATGTGGTAGATGTTTCAATGAATGACTAAAAAGCATATAATTATTTTTTTGCAGATTCAATGACAGTTTGTTGGCTTTAATCCAGTTTGTTACTTTTTTAAATTCTGCATTCATAGTGCTCACAAGTACATGTGGATCATGATGTGTATAGAAAATATTGGAATCATCAGCAAAGAGAATAAATGGGAGAACATGAGATGAATTTTTCATATCATTAACATAAAGTACAAATAGCAAAGGGCCAAGAATACTACCTTTTGGAATTCCACAGGAGACTGGCCTTGTTGGAGATTCTGATTCATTTACTGTAACAAACAGAATTCTATCAGTAAGATAACTCCTAAACCATTCTAAAGCTGTCCCTGTGATACCGTAATTTAATAGCTTACATAATAGTATTTCATAATCTATTGTATCAAACGCTTTTGAGAAGTCGAGGAATAACCTATCAATCATTTAATAAAAAAAAATATCAGTGAATCAACTCAATCAATGTGATCAATCAAAAAAAAATATCAATAAACTATTAATAAAATATTCAGGTCTTTTCGATAAATTATTTCATAAATCATAATCAGTCATTTTCTTACTAATCATTCAACAAAAGAGCTCACCCGTAAACCAATGGGGAGGTGGCAGTTAAGTCTTGAATACCATACCACTTGAATGCATTAAATTTCAATGCACGACATTTTCTTAAACAACCATGATTGATCCTTACTTAGTTGATTAATTTATCACAACACCCTCAACTTTGCAAGTTCCTATAGGGACTCGCCTCTCAAAAACTGAAAGAAATTGCAAGTCTAATACCTGCCCAGCCTAATTCTATTCCCTTTGGTTAAGTGGGTAGTGCTCACTCAAGCTCGAATAATTTTCCGAACTTTTAATATCATTTAAAAGTTGACTTTATTGGCTTTCCATATATATATATAAGCTTTTTTTCCAAAAGGTGATATATATTCTGTTTGGTAGCTATTTCAAAAGTGTATACTTTTTTGAGACGCATTGTATATAATTGTATTTTGTTATTTACTATTGCATATTTGTTTCTGCAAAGTCAAACTGATTTGAAATGAATACCTTCGGTTTGTAGTTAGTTAATCATTTTCCTTTCCCGGCATCTATGTGACTATTCTCATCCTATTGTTTGTATGAATTTGGTTATTATGATTGATTATGACGAATAAAGTAATGATAATAATATTAATAACATTATATGCTATGTAACCACGATAATATTTATGAGACATGTTTGGAGGCTGCACTCTACAAGCTCCGCTTTTTAGCAGCCTCCTCCGATTCTAACCTGATATGTAATAATCTTGAATTTAATTTTTGTACAGGGATATGTTTTGTTGTTTGTATGTCAAAATGTACAAAACAAACTGTAATGGTTGAAAATTGAAAAAAAGGAAATGAAATTAAATAATTATAATAACATTGGTAGTGCAGCGAATGACCACTCCGTTTGCAATAAGTTTAGAATGTACATAAAGCCACAAGAGAGCGTTAAAAAAAATTCACTTGTATGATATTCACTTAACAAGTGAAGCTGTTTTTATTAACTAAATTTCATTCACTCCGAGAAGTGAATCCTTCAGTTAAATATTTTACAGAGTAAGTCTTATTTCATATATTTCTATATATTTTTTAAATCATATATTTATGTATAAAATGTATGAAAAAAATATTTGTATATATTTTACATCTTAATTACATTCTTTTCTCTTAAAGTAGTGTGAATTCTCTTGATATCTCTTAAAATCTCCTATTGTATTTTTCATTCATCCCGTTACTTTTTGAAACTATATTATAACATAAACAATATTTTCTTGAGGTATTTATGTAAAGCTGAAATATCTATTCAGTATTGATAGCTCTTATTAAAACTTTCATTTCAGATTTACCCTAAATATTTTTTGTTGTAAATTCCATATTTTCCTTATCTATAAACAGAGAGTATCAAAAAATTAATTTACTTTTGGTTATATAGTTTTTAGAGATATAGTAGTATGCTTCCCTTTTCCAGTAATTATAACTTAATCATACTTTCGCGTAATTATCTTGTTAACTATTTTACCTTTTATTATTGTAATGCGCAGTTGAGTATATACAAATAGAAAATGCGCAATGTAAATGCACAATTATTAAGTATTACAATATAGCTATTAACAGAAATAGCTCCATGGTATTACTGTGCTAGTCCGAATTCCCCTCAACTGCCAGGGGTATTCGAGGGAATCCTAAATTGACCGAAACGTATTAAATCAGTGACTACTTTTAAAACGGTCATAACTCTTTACCCGTACGTTGTATAATGAAACCTGCTCACATGAAATGCATAGTTCATGGACTTTATGATCGTGTTATTATCTTTCACATTCGCGTTTGGAAAAATGGAGGAAAGATGTAATATCTTACTTTTTTTCCAATAAGTCAAGCCTTGAAAATTATCATTCGTGAACATTTCAACGAGTAAATAACGTGAAGAATTGTAGAGATACTACGAAGTTAAGAAGATAAAATGAGAGTTCAATGTTTACCCTTTCAAATGACGTATCTATTAATGAAATTGGACAAACAAAATAACGAAAATTAACGCTCCGTTGAATGAAATACTATTTTGCTATTCAAGCTGTTTCCTCTGAAGTACGATAGAGTATACACACGCAATTGGAAGCGACCTGTTCCAAAAAAGGGCATTGTCCTCGATCAAGTGACCAATCAGAGCACAGCTAAAAAAATATAGAGCCATGTATCTTCAAAGTTCGGCCAATCGTACCCTTTCATTCGTATAGTCTTCAAAATAGGACCCTGTTATTTTTAAGTATGCGCGGTTTTCCGCAACAACCGCTATGAGGGAAACATAATTATTATTGCAAAGTAAAATTTATGTAATTTCAATTTTTGTCAATATTATCGTATTGCATTTGAATATTTGATTTGTAAAACATTTTTTATATAAAAAATTGTATCCTGGATACAATTTGTGGTGTGCAATGCACTCACCTATTGTTTAAGATAATGTAGGCGATTTCTATCCAGTGCCGGCAACAAACAGTTGCGACGCACTTAACTATTGTTCTTTAAGCATGAATCAGTATAAAGTTTGGTCATATTTTGTCAGGGTCTGTTCGCTGTACATGCTAATATGGGCTTTTGTAGTGTAACAAACAAAATTATTGCCAGTCAGAAGGAGACAAAATACAAAAGAACTAAAGATGCTTTATTGAAATATAGATAAAGGGGGTTGGGACAGTTTCAATACTAACAAGTTTTGGGAATGAAATCCCAAAAAAAATATGGGCGCTCTTGGCAAAGTACAAAGAAGTAAGAAAAAAAATGTTTATTTTTCGTGAATCAAAGAAGAGGAAATGCATATCAGTTACAAACAAACAAAAAAACTCAATACAAAAAAGAAAATAGGCCTACTTGTTCTATATCACTTGTCTGACACCCACCCCCCCCCCCCCGCCTAGAAAAGGTCCCGCCCTATTCCTTTCTTTCTGGACCAAGTCTAGACCAATTCAAGATACTTTTCAGAAGCTACCTGTTAAGAAATGATTCATAGTTGTGGGTAAATTGGAGGTGCACACCAGTTTTTGATTATTTGTGAAGTTGCATTTCCTATGCCATTTTCCTCTTCCGATTTGTTTTCTTCTCCCAAGTATAAACCATAAACAGAATACAATGCGCTTAGAAACACCCGTATTACGCGCTTTATTAATGTTTGGTATTATTTTTATTTTTATTATTATTATTATTATTATTATTATTATTATTATTATCATCATCATCATCAGGATAATTTCAATTATCTTTTAACGCATGAAAAAAAAAAATCATATTTGGGACTCTTTCTGCATTTGCCCGATGACAAATTTGCGTGCTGATGTTAATTCTACCCGCTCCCCCAATTATGAAATAAAATAAAGATCTTCCAGATGTTAGTGCGAAAATACAAATACAAATCAATGAATAAGTCTTATGCAACTTTCTTCTCATTCGTAAATCCACGTAATTTGTTTTTTAAGATAACATGTTCAAGGTTCTTAGCTCATATCTATGTCCCAAAACACCCCCCCCCCCGTACTCCAGTGCCATATATATTGTTTTATATATATATATATAAAGATACGTGTATATTCCATAAATAGTGTAAAACCTATTGTACACTATTATACTGGATTATCAGCGATAAAGCATGGGTAATGATAGCAGTTCTTTGCATCCTCAGGCAATAAGTGCTTAATAAATTCAGCTATTGTTATTATTATAATTGAAGAACATATATATGTTGGATAAAGATTCGCAGTAACACCATGTACCGTAGTGAAAATGACTTTAAGGTGAATTTCTAAAAATAATGTAAATATTTCAACAATCATAACTCTGTTAATCTTTTTCCATTTTTTCTTCAATTATTATGATTTTCTTCATGTATATAATTTTAAGAATTGATACACCAAGAGACTTCCTCACCTATGTGTTTGCGTGATATTGGATATGATATTATATCACATATGTTATGTTGATTCGAATTAGTGTTTGGTCAAAACGTCATCACGTGGCTATAGCTGCGAGGATCGCAATTGTTATATTCTAGGTTTTGACGTCACCTCAGTAATATAAGTGCCTTGTATTATAAACTGCGGCGTTAGCTTCAGAAAGGTGACACCACTTGCTGCTGACCAGTTGCGTAATCAGGGGAGCGATTCATGAAAGGACTTATCGGCCGTTTTATCCGACAAGTCTCGTTTTATCCGACAGTTACCATAGTAATGCTGCTTTTCAACCAATCAGATTGAAGAAAAGATGTCAGATTTGACAACTTGTCGGACAAAAATGTTGATGAAACGCTCCCCTGGTCGTTTACTTGATGTACGCGCTAGTGTTGACGCGTCGATTGCATGAAGAAAGCGCTTGCTGTATTTTTCCCTTTTCCCCACGTAGATGGATTACAGCTGTAGCAAGAATTTCGGTTTATTCATAAAGCCAGATGATGAATGCATTCTTTGATGGTGGATTTACATGGACTGTGTAATATAAGAAATATTGCATTATCTATCTTTTTTAATAAATAACATTTCAACTCATCTACGAAGTTATATTTTCACTCGGGAGAATAGTTTCCTTAGCACTGTGCGCATCGGGCAAAATGTAAACGCTTGGAAAAATATAACTCCGTCATGGAAATGAAATGTTACATTCAAACTCTAGGTAGGCAATATCTGTATTAAATGTTTTGTAGATGATTTTAGAAACTTAATTAGAATCTACTCGATGACACCTGTAAACTGAGATTGTTCGAAATTAATGAAAATTGGTTCATTGGGTATAAAACCCTACAGATTTCCTATAATAAAACTTTTATTTCCTTCTTCTAAAATACAAATGTGTTTATGAGTGTTGTGTGTGTGGATACTATGTCTTATCTTTGTTTAATTGACATATCTGTAGTTTATATTCCTGCTTTAATGCATATCTCTTTTAGTAATAAATCATCTGCTTCAAAAGGCCCTAAAAAATTTCATGTTGTAATACGTGATCATTAATCTTGCCATATGTCTGTTTTTTTTATTATAAGTATTCAACTTGATATTAAAACATGTTCTGTTAGATAACAGAAGAACATCTTATTATAAAAAAATACATAATTATTGTATGCTTGTTTTATTCTGTTAAATCATATGATCTTATTAACAGAGTGAGGGATAGGATTGATACTAAAAAGGTGACTATCATCTTTAATAGCATAACAAACATTTATATTGACGATTGTCATCATTTTCAATATAATAAACAATAGCAGAGCGAAACCATAATATATAAATTCTTTACTACATGTACCAAAGGCAATGTAAAAATAACCTTATTTTGAAAAGGAAACAAAAAAGATTATGTATATTTTTTATATGGGGTAACGTGGCAGGTAAATAGTATCTAACGACGTGGACCTGGCCACGGAGGTTATTGGGGGTGTTGTGACAATGCTCAGCGCCCCCATTATCAATATAATAATCCTCCATGGACTGGGCCATGTCTAACAGGTCATTCTAACTGAGACGTATCTAGTGATTTACTCTCAAGAAGCCACGGATGATGGAGGTGACTTTCTTCATAATCATATATATCTTTATTCCAGTTTAGCAACATCGGAATCTTAAATTCTGTTTTGATCTTAAAATCTATCGGTATTGATGCTATAACAATAAAATCTCTTGACGTCAAGAAATGTACGATTTGTCTCTTTGTAAAGAAAAATGATATATTTAAAATGGTTAAGTAAACAAGTGAATAACAAAGAATTCGGTTAAATATTAGTCTATTAGATAACTTCACAGAAAACTAGGATTTCGTTATCATCAGTTTGTTTTTTCCCCTTTTTACAATGTGCATGTGTTGAACGCGTTACCATGGTACCGATTACTCATGTGATAGAAAAAAATACCATTATTCATGGCAGCATTTGATACTTATCTGTCTGCGTTATTGCCAGTTTGATTAAATTTGATTCAGAAAGGATACTGTCCCTCCCCCGCCCAGAAAAAATTATAATGATTTTAAATTTCTGGGCATTTGTTTTTCTTCTGTAGGCATGAAAACACATTAAATGGGTTTTCATTACAAATATCGCTGACATTCATACATGCACTTCAAAACAAGATTGTATAGTTTGATTAACATGTACTCTCTTTCCTTTTTAGAATCATTTAGTATGGTCTTAAATACTTGGTGACAATTTATTTAGCTGTTAAACAGTTGAAGGGGATATTGCTTATTGATGGCGGCCTACAGTGGTTTGCCCTAAGGCTGGAAGAGATCAGGACCCTTTATTGCAGGTTTGCCTATTCGTTTTAAATGCATCACAATAATGTGTGTATTGATTGGTTAAGCAAGCAAAATTCAAAAGAAGTTTGGAAATGTTGTAACCCATTGATATGATTATTCGTCGAGCTCGATAATGTAGGGCTCGGCAAACAGGTATTGAGGGGCATTGTACTCATCCACAATTTACGAATTAATTACCTCTCAGACAGCAATTTAATTATGTTTTAAGATCACGATTGAAATATCAACAATATTGCATAACAAAAATGCAAACTTAAACGTTTCCAATGTAGCTCTGTTCTATAATTTGTTAATCTTTTAAACGACATGTAATCAATCTAAGTTTGTTTTACTTTGTATGTCATTGATTCCACAATACAATTACATAATTTCACTATCTGACTATGTAAATTATTTTATTTTAATTGTGTTTGAATCTCACTGAATTTTACCTGCTACCATCTCTAAGTGATAGAAAATGGTGTGTACATGTCAAGACTGATGAACGTGACCTCTTCTTCTTCCTTCCTCCTCTCCTTCTAGTCTTTCCTCCTCTTCTCTCCTCTCTTTTCCATTCTCTCTATATAATTCCATACTCATGAATTCCATGACTTTCGTCTAGTTTTTCTCCACTGTCCATTTTTTTTCTAAGATCACATAGTTCACATTATAGGTTTGTGTATCATTTACAAAATATTACAATACTCTGTATGAAAAGCTTATATGTAACTTGCTTGTTTGTAAAATTAATCAAACTTCGGCCTTTGGCTGCAATTATCTTCAATAAACCATTTTCATTTATCTATCTACTCACATACACACACACGCACACACACACCCACACGAACGCCAACTCACACGCACCCCTACTCATACACATGGAGAGAGTGTGACAGACAGATTGTCAACTCCTAAGATAACAGGTTGCAGGATTTTTATGTTTATTTCAACCCAGCACGATTCAAACAAAAGTTTTTTGTCGTGACATCGCAAATAATATCAGAAACGTATAAAGCTGTACCGCCATGGATTTTGAGTCCTGGTCGGTCCATACGAGTGAGAGAATACCCAGGAATTATCTTTTCCGTGTCCCTAATATCTATATGCAACCATGTTTCTGTTATCGAAATTTCATCGATCTTTCTCCCAGATAATAACATTTTCAAGATCTAGTTTATGTCTTAGGCTCTGAATGTTTAAATGAGCGATTTTGAAGCCCTTAGCATTGCAATAGAGACTCAGGGTATCTATATTCTATTTTATTAGGTTCACTCTTAGTCTTTGATTTCAATAAGACTATCGGTCGGGTGTGTGTTATTTTTTTTGTTGCTTACTGTTTGGGTGTTTTGAAGTGATTTATCCGAAAATGTTGCATTTGTTCCATGCTTCCATTCCTGATGGCCACCAAGTTTTTACCGTTATTATATTGACACAGGGTAATGTAATGATCCCAAAGTGCACCCTTGCACCACTTATCACTATCATGTACAATATCATTTTATGACTCAATTACCTATAATATCTTATTTAAACAATGTTCATGTTGGCATTGACGTTAATAAGTTTTTTTCTTTTCAAGATGTTTTCTATTCTATTGCAAATCTTACAAAGGCTTTGAATTACAAGCCTCGTTCACACACAGGGCGTTTTCGTCAGAGTAAGATCAGAGGGAGAGTCAGGGAAAACCCAGTTTCAGTAAGATCGTAGAGAAATATCAGGGTAGTTCCCGTCTGAACAGAGTCACTCCGACCTTCCTCTGATCAATCCAATTGGCCACATTCACAAAGGTGTTCTTTTAACCATCGGTTCAGTGCATGGTTTATGCAGATTTCCTGTATAAATTACGCTTATTTACCACGTATGTAAAAACATGTCCAATGCTGATGTGCGCTTTTGTCACAGTGCTCCAGATTGACGCATGTTGCCAATATGGTTACCCACGCTATTATATTTATGAGTCCACTGTTTTGAATAAATGAATCCACTCTACAAACAGTGGACCCATGAACTAACAAGCGTACTTAACATGGCAACACTGAGCCTCGTTCACACACAGGGTGTTTTGGTCAGAGGAAAGGTTCGAAGAAAAAAAACTAGTCTGATAATGTCAGGGTAGTATTCCCATCTGATCAGAGTTACTCCGACCTTCAACTCATCAGTCGCGAGTTTGCAGTAGCAGTAAACCTGTATTGACCGTTGATCAGAATTCTAGAAATATATATTGAATCCCTCAAATCCTAGACTCTAGTCGAGGCCCTGGCGGCTGCTTTCCGAGCGAAGCGAGGGATTTCCTAATTCGCGAAGCGAATTAGTCCTGGCGTAAGTCAGGGGCTCTTGACATCTGAGCTGAATTATGTATTCATGAATCGTCTTCCTAATGAATATTGAATTGAATTGAATTGAATCTATTTCCGTTAAAAAAACAGATAACAACACATATAAAATTATACATATGAATTGGTAAATAGAAAACGGGAGGATGGCCCTACTCAGCAGCATCAATCATGGTGCTGCTGGTCTACCGAGGGGTCCTCATATAGCATAAAACAAAATTACACATATTAATATAAATTATACATAATATAAGAATAACATACCAAAACAATAAGAAATAAAACTAATCGGTCATAACATCTAGCCCCCCACCCCTCCCCTACGTTAACACACCCTACATTTCAATGCATATGAATTAAGCAACAGAGAATAATGTACAGTCAGACCCAATTTAAGATGTGGTTATTAACTACATTATTAAATGAATTATAAGAAACAGAACATTTAGCATCACGTGGCAATTCATTAAAATATGTCGTACCCCTGTATGAAAACATTCTTCTACAGTATTCAGTCCGTGGTTTAGGGAGAGAAAGAAAGAAAGAATATGCATGAGTCATGATATCACCGGGGATCACCGGTCACCTAGTAAACCAATGAAATGTCTAAGCTATTTCGTCGGGGTTCGGATTACTATAGTAGTCCACTATTCTGCAGGGGATTCATTTAATTGCGGGACACTGAATGGGATATATCCAGCAAAATGATATACAAGTAGTGGGATTACTACTACTACTGGCCGTAACAGACCCATCACCGCCCCGAAACCCGAAAAAGATACTGGTCAGCCGCTGGTCAGACTCGAGTAAAGGGGAAGCGACTCCAGCATTCCCTCACCGCTCCGCGGAGATCGATAATTGACGCATAGTGGAATCACATAAAAGTTTCATTTTTTCCATATCCTACGGGTAGATTTACAAAAAAACATTTCGTCCTTTCAGTGCAGATTTAATTTCATCGACTTGCAAATCCCTATATCGGTCAATATATAGCATTTTAGAGGCATATTCAATGCTCTTTGATATTTCGTCGTCACTCTTCGCCAAGAATCCACGGGTCGCCGTTCAATATAAGCTCAAGAATATTTAATATGACGTCATAGCAGCCCGCGCTCTCATTGTGTGATTTTCACCGACCAATTTTTGGTCGGTATATTGGTAAAAACAATAAAATAACAAAAGAAAGTCGGTGAAATTCGGCTCAGATGTCAAGAGGCCTTGTCTCGCGGCGTTCTGTTTCGCTCTCCCTTGCTTCGTCATGTTCGCTCATGTTCGCTCAGAAAGCAGCCGACAGGGCCTCGACAAGAGGCTACTCAAATCCCGACCTGTTTACCGTGACCTGGCGAGAGCCGCCGCAGCTAGGGGTCAGATAAACTTCCGGAAGTAGTTTCAGGCTCTTGCAATGTGGCGATTAAAGCCTTGCCCCATTGTTTTCCCCAATTTGCCACTGTTTTCCCCTATTTCCGTCTTCAATTTTCTATTCCCTTATCTTATTATGCGACCGAGCTCATGCATTCATGCAGGCAAATTATTTCATTGATGTCATTTTTTCCTAGTGATGCACCGTTTCTGTACAATGACCATTTATTTATCTTCCATTCATGTATTAAAAACTGTTTTCATGTAATGCATGTTTTTATTATGTAAATCCTAGAACGAACGCCCTCTTGAACGTAATAAAGTGAATTGAATTGAATTGCTTTTAGTCAAAATTCTACTTCAAACTGCACTGCCCACTCATGTCCTGTATTATGCATAATGTAAAAGTAGCAATTCTACCCAGGGAGTGGAATTCTAATAGCCATGCTTTTGGAAAGCTATTTACCAGTTAAATCATTCTGCTGCAATAGCTTTCAAAAATAATTGAGACTTGAAATTGAGAGGAAGGGGACATAAAAAAATGTCATGTATTTTGATGAATATTAATTAATACATGACTATTTTGCCACGAATATGGAAGACATCTCACGAAGCCTAGCATATCATCGAATTGTGGAATGAAGACTTATTGTAGAATAAGTTTAAACCTAGGTTTAATTATCAGAATACATGCAGAGGTCGTAAGGTCATAGATACTTCCGATTTCTGAGTTATGTCATCAAGGTATCCTGCTGTGCAAACCCTTCACTCGAGTTAAGGATCTTTAATGTGCTGCCTACTAATGCCTTGTGTACTGAGGGGCCTCTCGCCCTGATGTAAAACAGCAAGTTTTGTATGTGCCTGTCTTTGCGTGCAGACACACTTGTTGATGAAAGTTTCAATCAGGGTCTGTTCCTGAAGACTATCATCGAGAGCGGTTTTTTCCAACCGATTAGCCGCTTTTTAGCGAGACACACCTGGAAAGAAACAGGAGTATCGTGGTCGGAGGAAAGTTAGAATTATTCTGTTTAGACAGGTGCTACTCTGACCTGCCCTAAGTTCTTTCTCCGACTGGGCTTCCTCCGAGCCTTCCTTCGATCTCGACCTTTGACCGGGCATGGTGGCTCAGTCCGAGAGCGTCCGCCTCATTAACGGAAGGTTGTGGGTTCGATTTCCGGCCGAGTCATACCAAAAAAACCTATAAAATGGAAGCTTCTGCCTTCTTGCTTGGCGCTCAGCATTTAGTCTGGAGAAGGGTAATAATAACATATTATGTTATGCAGGGCCCGCTGGAAGAGCAGTCCTATGATTGAAGTGGCTACCCTGGTCAAATAAAACGTTATTATTATTACTGTTACTCTCACCAAAGAAAAAAAAATGCGTCCGGAACGTGCTCACATAAACATCTTTGCAATTGAATCCCTGCATAATGACAGTATACTCTAAGAGACCACGTCTGAACGAGGTTTCAGGAAAACTGAATTGCTAAGTAGGAATTTCGTGTTTCAAATAAAGTAAGAAATTAAATAAATCACACAACAAGGAAATTGTAAAGTTTGGGCAGCTATGATATACTTATTATTACTATGCTTCAAATCATATTGGCATTGGAGGTAGATACGCGTAAGCCTAAATTGCAACCTTTGAAGTACTAATTACCATAATTTAGAACGATAATGTAGGACTAGTTCAGTAATTGTTCAAACAATTAAGATTTCTTGTTGACTCTAGACAAGAATTGACCACTATCTTCAATTATTGGGTGCATTAAAAAGTTTAACTCTTACTGTGCCAGGCCCAATACCCCTCTACTGCCAGGGATATTCGAGGGAATCCTAAATTGACCGAAATGTGAGCAGCGACTGATTTTAAAACGGTCATAATTCTTTACCCGTACGTTGTATAATAAAACCTTCTACACATTAAATGATGCATGGTTCATGGGCTTTATGGTCGTGTTATCATCTTTCATATTCGCGTTTGGAAAAATGGAGAAAAGATGTAATATTTTACATCATTTTTTTTTTCAATAAGTAAAACCTAGAAAATTATGATTTCATGAACATTTCAAAGAGTAAATAACCTGAGGAATTGTAGAGATACCAAGAAATTAAGAAGATAAAATGAAAGTTCAATGTTTACCCTTTCAAATGACGTATCTATTGATGAAATTGAACAAGCATAAATAACAAAAAATAATACTCTTTTGAATGAAATACTATTTTGCTATTCAAGTTATTTCCTCTGAAGTAGAGAAAGCGACCTGTTCCAAAAAAGGGCATTGTCGCCGATCAAGTGACCAATCACAGCACAGCTGCGATCCCCAAGCAAACACACACAATAATACATTAGAGCCATGTATCTTCAAAGTGCGGCCAACCGTACCCTTTCATTCGTGTAGTCTTCAAAGTAAGACTCTGTAATTTTTTTATTCGTAGTGTAACAAACAAAGTTATTGCCAGTCAGAAGGAGACAAAATATAAAAGAACTAAAGATGATATATTGAAATATAGATAAAGAGGGGTCGGACAGATTCAATACTTACAAGTTTGGGGTATAAAATCCCACAAAATAATATGGGCGTTCTTGGCAAAGTGCACAGAAGTAAGAAAAAAAAGTTTATATGTCGTGAATCAAAGAAGAGGGAATGCAAATCAGTTACAAACAAAAAATCAATACAAATTTTCAAAAAGAAAATATGCCTATTTGTTCTGTATTACTGGTCTGAGCAAAGTAGCCACCTGTTAACATTCTACGTGACTACATTCTTTTGTTCATGCCACCAAGTCATGAACAATAGATGCACAGACTCTCTTTCATGAGGAATCTCTAATCCGCGCTCCCTCCTGACCTATTATCTAGGAGAGTAATTTAGCACAGGATGTTCATAGAAATCGGGGCTCACGCGCGTCTTTTGATTTGACTTTTGAATACTTTCAAAGGTTCCGGTATTGATTTCTTATGGGTGACCCAGGTAAAGAGAAAACAATTTGCCCCCCTACAGAAAAATCCTGCATCCGCCCAGGGCCTCCCCAGCTCGTAGCACTATCCGTGGTAAAAGAAATAATTTGTTCAGATAACATAGTGTACAATGATATGCGTGGTATAAAGAAATGTAATATTCAACCCGTTATCATCGTTATCATTTTCATTTCTACTCTCTAAAAGTCGTTTTAAAATCCCCTTGATAGTGACGTCAATGATGCAGCAACTAACAGGTCGGTCTGATCGGTTTTGTTAATGTATCCCTTTCTTTCTTTTCCTCAAAACATCTGATATTACTGCATATACTCCGTTTACTTTTTTTCTGACAAATGGTTTGATTTAGCAAAGGAAAAACATCCACCTTGAAAAAGAATCAACCTTGAGACTAATAAAGCGGTATTATGGGCCGTTTTAATTATCAAATTTATTTGTTTTGCTTCTTCCTATTTTATTCGAGGAGAATATTGAACGATTCATATTTTTGTGAGAAGTTTGAATATGATATTGATAAGCATAACAATGTCAATCATTCTTTTTTTTTATGGTTTGGGCTATAAAAACACAAACGAATATGAACCGTTATTTACCTGATCTTAAGTTTATGAAGAGAGAGTTTGGCTGCAGAAGGAATGCAATTGATATGATTACAACAATTATTTTTGAATAATAATCATAATGATGATGATTCTGATGGCAATAACATTAATAATAAGAAGGTGAAGGAGAAGAATAATGATAATAATATTAACAATAACAATAATGATAATAATAATCACGATAATAGTAATACTAAAAATGATAATAATAATAACAATAATGAATTAATAAATAAATAATGAGTGTGATGATTGCAGTGCGATGAGAGTTGGAAATGACAGCCTTCTTTACTCATATATTTATAACGAGAACAATATTGTGAGAATGCTAAAAAAACAAAGTATAATACCTTCCCCCCCACCCCCCCCCTCCCCCCAAAAAAATCTCCCCCAAACCGTGCACATTTGCAGGCAGAAAAAAAAGCCTTGACACAAGAATACTACCATACCGGCCTTCAAAAGAACCGATCGATAGCTCATGAATATTCATAAAACAATAGCGAATGGGTGAGTAGCGTTGGGTGAGAGACATCGTACCGCTCTGTCATTGGTCAATTATGAGCTGAATGCCTTCGCACACTCGCTTTTGCTCTGCCTATAGAAGTACGTGTATTGCTACACACAACCTTTATATCACACGTGTCTATAGGGGAAATCTTGATTCAGATCGCGGCAATATCCGAAATCAACTCTTCAAAATACTGATGCAATAAATGCCATTTTACTCAAAAAATGTCTATGTAAACCACTATTTTTTATATAACAAAATCAATTGTGAATTCCTTGCCAATATAACAACATAAAAAACACAGAATATGGTGTTGATTTTCTGGCTGTAAAATTGGTTAAACAAAAAAAAGTTACTTGGGCAACTATAGCTGCCAGTGGCACTAGAGGGCTATGGGCAACTATAGCTGCCAATGGCTCTTAAAGAGTTAAATCAACATGAACCAAATTACCAAGTCGAAACTTTTATTCCTAAGTTTGAATAATGAAATTAGACTATTCTTTCAAACAAATAACGTAATGATTACAAAGTGCACTCTGTCCACCATAAATGATCATTGCAATGATGGAATATGAGAGTAGTTAAATTAATTTTGTTTAAACAGTATTCCTAACTGTATATTGGCATTGACATTGATCGATACAATGAAACTGCAGTACAATATTCTCCACAGTGATCACTACTAATTTCACACGATACACCAGTGATAATCATCACTACAATCAATTTATATGATATTTACTACCATAAAACACTGGTACCCTATTGTAACACGTCATGAATCGCTACGGGAATATGGCTACTGCGATGGGATCTAGTGCTCGACTACGTTGTAAACCAACTTTCTGATTCACCGTTTCTGCAAGATTCATAAATATTTGTTTCACATATAATATAGGCATCACCGTGTCGATACCCCCCCCTTCTGACATGGGCTACGAAGGTACGACGAGGAGACAACACCTAGGTGAATCAAGACAATAAGTTCGCAATTCGAATTGAAAATGTCTATTTCGATGAGAGGTGCTTAATATGCGGTGTACAGGTTTTATACGAGTATGGATAAGGTGACTCAAAAATTACACAAAGCAGTATCAAAAGGGAAGATTAGGGAAGTAAAGCATCTAATAAAAAAAGGAGCTGACATACACCAAGCAGACCAAGATGGAAACACGTGTTTACATATTGGAGTTATTAATGACCAAAGGGACATCATTGAGTATCTCATCAATCATGGAGCTGATGTCGAAAATATTACCTCAGCGGGGCGAACACCCTTACATCTCGCTGCCTCACAAGGACTTCTTAATGTCATGAAAATCATTCTCAGTCATGGAGGTGAAGTGAATAAAGGGGATCATGATGGCTGGACTGCATTACACTATGCAGCTCAGAATGGCCATCTTGATGTCACTAAAGATCTCATCAGCCAGGGCGCTGAAGTGAATAGAGTGGAAAAAGATGATTGGACTGCACTACACATTGCAGCTCGGAATGGACATCTTGATGTCACCAAGCATCTCATCATTTTAGGAGCTGATGTGAACAAAGGGAATGATAATGGTAGTACTGCATTAATTATTGCAGCTAAGAATGGTCATCTTGATGTCACCAAACATCTCATCAGTCAAGGAGCTGAAGTAAATAGAGAAGGAAAAGATGGTTGGACTGCATTACTCATTGCAGCTCTTAATGGTCATCTTGATGTCACCAAGCATCTCATCATTTTAGGAGCTGATGTGAACAAAGGGAATGATAATGGTAGTACTGCATTAATTATTGCAGCTAAGAATGGTCATCTTGATGTCACCAAACATCTCATCAGTCAAGGAGCTGAAGTAAATAGAGAAGGAAAAGATGGTTGGACTGCATAACTCATTGCAGCTCATAATGGTCATCTTGATGTCACCAAACATCTCATCAGTCGAGGAGCTGATGTGAATAGAGCGGAAAAAGATGGTTGGACTGCATTACTCATTGCAGCTGATAATGGTCATCTTGATATCACCAAACATCTCATCAGTCAAGGAGCTGAAGTAAATAGAGAAGGAAAAGATGGTTGGACTGCATTACTCACTGCAGCTGATAATGGTCATCTTGATGTCACCAAACATCTCATCAGTCAAGGGGCTGAAGTTAATAAAGGGATTAATAATGGTAGTACTGCATTATACACTGCAGCTCAGAATGGTCATATTGATGTAACCAAACATCTCATCAGTCAAGAAGCTGAAGTGAATAGAGAGCAAAACGATGGTTTGACTGCATTACACATTGCAGCTCAGAATGGTCATCTTGATGTCAGCAAACATCTCATCAGTCAAGGAGCTGATTTAAATAAAGGGATTAATAATGGTAGTACTGCATTATACATTGCAGCTGAGAATGGTCATATTGATGTCACCAAACATCTTATCAGTCAAGGAGCTGATGTGAATAGAGAGCTAAAAGATGGTTGGACTGCATTACACATTGCAGCTAAGAATGGTCATCTTGATGTAACCAAACATCTCATCAGTCAAGGAGCTGAAGTGAATAAAGGGATTAATAATGGTAGTACTGCATTATACATTGCAGCTGAGAATGGTCATCTTGATATCACCAAACAACTCATCAGTCAAGGAGCTGAAGTGAATAGAGAGCAAAACGATGGTTGGACTGCATTACACATTGCAGCTCAGAATGGTCATCTCGATGTCAGCAAACATCTCATCAGTCAAGGAGCTGAAGTAAATAGAGAAGGAAAAGATGGTTGGACTGCATTACTCATTGCAGCTCATAATGGTCATCTTGATGTCACCAAACATCTCATCAGTCGAGGAGCTGATGTGAATAGAGCGGAAAAAGATGGTTGGACTGCATTACTCATTGCAGCTGATAATGGTTATCTTGATATCACCAAACATCTCATCAGTCAAGGAGCTGAAGTAAATAGAGAAGGAAAAGATGGTTGGACTGCATTACTCACTGCAGCTGATAATGGTCATCTTGATGTCACCAAACATCTCATCAGTCAAGGGGCTGATGTGAACAAAGGTAATGATAATGGTAGTACTGCATTATACACTGCAGCTCAGAATGGACATCTTGATGTCACCAAACATCTCTTCAGTCAAGGAGCTGATGTGAATAGAGAGAAAAAAGATGGTTGGACTGCATTACACATTGCAGCTCAGAATGTTCATTTTGATGTCACCAAACATCTTATCAGTAAAGGAGCTGATGTGAATAGAGAGAAAAAAGATGGTTGGACTGCATTACACATTGCAGCTAAGAATGGTCATCTTGATGTAACCAAACATCTCATCAGTCAAGGAGCTGATGTGAATAAAGGGATTAATAATGGTAGTACTGCATTATACATTGCAGCTGAGAATGGTCATCTTGATATCACCAAACAACTCATCAGTCAAGGAGCTGAAGTGAATAGAGAGCAAAACGATGGTTGGACTGCATTACACATTGCAGCTCAGAATGGTCATCTCGATGTCAGCAAACATCTCATCAGTCAAGGAGCTGAAGTAAATAGAGAAGGAAAAGATGGTTGGACTGCATTACTCATTGCAGCTCATAATGGTCATCTTGATGTCACCAAACATCTCATCAGTCAAGGAGCTGATGTGAATAGAGAGAAAAAAGATGGTAGGACTGCATTACACATTGCAGCTGATAATGGTCATCTTGATGTAACCAAAGATCTCATCATTCAAGGAGCTGAAGTAAATAGAGAAGGAAAAGATGGTTGGACTGCATTACTCATTGCAGCTGATAATGGTCATCTTGATGTAACCAAACATCTCATCAGTCAAGGAGCTGATGTGAATAGAGAGAAAAAAAGATGGTTGGACTGCATTACACATTGCAGCTCAGAATGGTCATCTTGATGTAACCAAACATCTCATCAGTCAAGGAGCTGATGTGAATAGAGAGAAAAAAGATGGTTGGACTGCATTACACATTGCAGCTCAGAATGGTCATCTTGATGTCACCAAACATTTCATCAGCCAGGGTGCTGATGTGAATAAAGGGAATGATAATGGAAGTACTGCATTACACATTGCAGCTCAGAATGGTCATGTTGATGTCACCAAACATTTCATCAGCCAGGGTGCTGATGTAAATAAAGGGAATGATAATGGAAGTACTGCATTATACATTGCAGCTCAGAATGGACATCTTGATGTCACCAAGCATCTCATCATTTTAGGAGCTGATGTGAACAAAGGGAATTATAATGGTAGTACTGCATTATACATTGCATCTCATAATGGTCATCTTGATGTCACCAAACATCTCATCAGTCGAGGAGCTGATGTGAATAGAGCGGAAAAAGATGGTTGGACTGCATTACTCATTGCAGCTGATAATGGTCATCTTGATATCACCAAACATCTCATCAGTCAAGGAGCTGAAGTAAATAGAGAAGGAAAAGATGGTTGGACTGCATTACTCACTGCAGCTGATAATGGTCATCTTGATGTCACCAAACATCTCATCAGTCAAGGGGCTGAAGTTAATAAAGGGATTAATAATGGTAGTACTGCTTTATACACTGCAGCTCAGAATGGTCATATTGATGTAACCAAACATCTCATCAGTCAAGAAGCTGAAGTGAATAGAGAGCAAAACGATGGTTGGACTGCATTACACATTGCAGCTCAGAATGGTCATCTTGATGTCACCAAACATCTCATCAGTCAAGGAGCTGATTTAAATAAAGGGATTAATAATGGTAGTACTGCATTATACATTGCAGCTGAGAATGGTAATCTTGATGTCACCAAACATCTCATCAGTCAAGGAGCTGATGTGAATAGAGAGCTAAAAGATGGTTGGACTGCATTACACATTGCAGCTAAGAATGGTCATCTTGATGTAACCAAACATCTCATCAGTCAAGGAGCTGATGTGAATAAAGGGATTAATAATGGTAGTACTGCATTATACATTGCAGCTGAGAATGGTCATCTTGATATCACCAAACAACTCATCAGTCAAGGAGCTGAAGTGAATAGAGAGCAAAACGATGGTTGGACTGCATTACACATTGCAGCTCAGAATGGTCATCTCGATGTCAGCAAACATCTCATCAGTCAAGGAGCTAAAGTGAATAGAGAAGGAAAAGATGGTTGGACTGCATTACTCATTGCAGCTCATAATGGTCATCTTGATGTCACCAAACATCTCATCAGTCGAGGAGCTGATGTGAATAGAGCGGAAAAAGATGGTTGGACTGCATTACTCATTGCAGCTGATAATGGTCATCTTGATATCACCAAACATCTCATCAGTCAAGGAGCTGAAGTAAATAGAGAAGGAAAAGATGGTTGGACTGCATTACTCACTGCAGCTGATAATGGTCATCTTGATGTCACCAAACATCTCATCAGTCAAGGGGCTGAAGTTAATAAAGGGATTAATAATGGTAGTACTGCATTATACACTGCAGCTCAGAATGGTCATATTGATGTAACCAAACATCTCATCAGTCAAGAAGCTGAAGTGAATAGAGAGCAAAACGATGGTTGGACTGCATTACACATTGCAGCTCAGAATGGTCATCTTGATGTCAGCAAACATCTCATCAGTCAAGGAGCTGATTTAAATAAAGGGATTAATAATGGTAGTACTGCATTATACATTGCAGCTGAGAATGGTAATCTTGATGTCACCAAACATCTCATCAGTCAAGGAGCTGATGTGAATAGAGAGCTAAAAGATGGTTGGACTGCATTACACATTGCAGCTAAGAATGGTCATCTTGATGTAACCAAACATCTCATCAGTCAAGGAGCTGATGTGAATAAAGGGATTAATAATGGTAGTACTGCATTATACATTGCAGCTGAGAATGGTCATCTTGATATCACCAAACAACTCATCAGTCAAGGAGCTGAAGTGAATAGAGAGCAAAACGATGGTTGGACTGCATTACACATTGCAGCTCAGAATGGTCATCTCGATGTCAGCAAACATCTCATCAGTCAAGGAGCTGAAGTGAATAGAGAAGGAAAAGATGGTTGGACTGCATTACTCATTGCAGCTCATAATGGTCATCTTGATGTCACCAAACATCTCATCAGTCGAGGAGCTGATGTGAATAGAGCGGAAAAAGATGGTTGGACTGCATTACTCATTGCAGCTGATAATGGTCATCTTGATATCACCAAACATCTCATCAGTCAAGGAGCTGAAGTAAATAGAGAAGGAAAAGATGGTTGGACTGCATTACTCACTGCAGCTGATAATGGTCATCTTGATGTCACCAAACATCTCATCAGTCAAGGGGCTGATGTGAACAAAGGTAATGATAATGGTAGTACTGCATTATACACTGCAGCTCAGAATGGACATCTTGATGTCACCAAACATCTCTTCAGTCAAGGAGCTGATGTGAATAGAGAGAAAAAAGATGGTTGGACTGCATTACACATTGCAGCTCAGAATGTTCATTTTGATGTCACCAAACATCTTATCAGTAAAGGAGCTGAAGTAAATAGAGAAGGAAAAGATGGTTGGACTGCATTACTCATTGCAGCTGATAATGGTCATCTTGATGTAACCAAACATCTCATCAGTCAAGGAGCTGATGTGAATAGAGAG
This sequence comes from Lytechinus pictus, assembly GCF_037042905.1. Taxonomy (NCBI): domain Eukaryota; kingdom Metazoa; phylum Echinodermata; class Echinoidea; order Temnopleuroida; family Toxopneustidae; genus Lytechinus; species Lytechinus pictus. Next base: position 8,246,089 of record NC_087253.1, read on the forward strand.
AAAAAAGATGGTTGGACTGCATTACACATTGCAGCTAAGAATGGTCATCTTGATGTAACCAAACATCTCATCAGTCAAGGAGCTGATGTGAATAAAGGGATTAATAATGGTAGTACTGCATTATACATTGCAGCTGAGAATGGTCATCTTGATATCACCAAACAACTCATCAGTCAAGGAGCTGAAGTGAATAGAGAGCAAAACGATGGTTGGACTGCATTACACATTGCAGCTCAGAATGGTCATCTCGATGTCAGCAAACATCTCATCAGTCAAGGAGCTGAAGTAAATAGAGAAGGAAAAGATGGTTGGACTGCATTACTCATTGCAGCTCATAATGGTCATCTTGATGTCACCAAACATCTCATCAGTCAAGGAGCTGATGTGAATAGAGAGAAAAAAGATGGTAGGACTGCATTACACATTGCAGCTGATAATGGTCATCTTGATGTAACCAAAGATCTCATCATTCAAGGAGCTGAAGTAAATAGAGAAGGAAAAGATGGTTGGACTGCATTACTCATTGCAGCTGATAATGGTCATCTTGATGTAACCAAACATCTCATCAGTCAAGGAGCTGATGTGAATAGAGAGAAAAAAAGATGGTTGGACTGCATTACACATTGCAGCTCAGAATGGTCATCTTGATGTAACCAAACATCTCATCAGTCAAGGAGCTGATGTGAATAGAGAGAAAAAAGATGGTTGGACTGCATTACACATTGCAGCTCAGAATGGTCATCTTGATGTCACCAAACATTTCATCAGCCAGGGTGCTGATGTGAATAAAGGGAATGATAATGGAAGTACTGCATTACACATTGCAGCTCAGAATGGTCATGTTGATGTCACCAAACATTTCATCAGCCAGGGTGCTGATGTAAATAAAGGGAATGATAATGGAAGTACTGCATTATACATTGCAGCTCAGAATGGACATCTTGATGTCACCAAGCATCTCATCATTTTAGGAGCTGATGTGAACAAAGGGAATTATAATGGTAGTACTGCATTATACATTGCATCTCATAATGGTCATCTTGATGTCACCAAACATCTCATCAGTCGAGGAGCTGATGTGAATAGAGCGGAAAAAGATGGTTGGACTGCATTACTCATTGCAGCTGATAATGGTCATCTTGATATCACCAAACATCTCATCAGTCAAGGAGCTGAAGTAAATAGAGAAGGAAAAGATGGTTGGACTGCATTACTCACTGCAGCTGATAATGGTCATCTTGATGTCACCAAACATCTCATCAGTCAAGGGGCTGAAGTTAATAAAGGGATTAATAATGGTAGTACTGCTTTATACACTGCAGCTCAGAATGGTCATATTGATGTAACCAAACATCTCATCAGTCAAGAAGCTGAAGTGAATAGAGAGCAAAACGATGGTTGGACTGCATTACACATTGCAGCTCAGAATGGTCATCTTGATGTCACCAAACATCTCATCAGTCAAGGAGCTGATTTAAATAAAGGGATTAATAATGGTAGTACTGCATTATACATTGCAGCTGAGAATGGTAATCTTGATGTCACCAAACATCTCATCAGTCAAGGAGCTGATGTGAATAGAGAGCTAAAAGATGGTTGGACTGCATTACACATTGCAGCTAAGAATGGTCATCTTGATGTAACCAAACATCTCATCAGTCAAGGAGCTGATGTGAATAAAGGGATTAATAATGGTAGTACTGCATTATACATTGCAGCTGAGAATGGTCATCTTGATATCACCAAACAACTCATCAGTCAAGGAGCTGAAGTGAATAGAGAGCAAAACGATGGTTGGACTGCATTACACATTGCAGCTCAGAATGGTCATCTCGATGTCAGCAAACATCTCATCAGTCAAGGAGCTAAAGTGAATAGAGAAGGAAAAGATGGTTGGACTGCATTACTCATTGCAGCTCATAATGGTCATCTTGATGTCACCAAACATCTCATCAGTCGAGGAGCTGATGTGAATAGAGCGGAAAAAGATGGTTGGACTGCATTACTCATTGCAGCTGATAATGGTCATCTTGATATCACCAAACATCTCATCAGTCAAGGAGCTGAAGTAAATAGAGAAGGAAAAGATGGTTGGACTGCATTACTCACTGCAGCTGATAATGGTCATCTTGATGTCACCAAACATCTCATCAGTCAAGGGGCTGAAGTTAATAAAGGGATTAATAATGGTAGTACTGCATTATACACTGCAGCTCAGAATGGTCATATTGATGTAACCAAACATCTCATCAGTCAAGAAGCTGAAGTGAATAGAGAGCAAAACGATGGTTGGACTGCATTACACATTGCAGCTCAGAATGGTCATCTTGATGTCAGCAAACATCTCATCAGTCAAGGAGCTGATTTAAATAAAGGGATTAATAATGGTAGTACTGCATTATACATTGCAGCTGAGAATGGTAATCTTGATGTCACCAAACATCTCATCAGTCAAGGAGCTGATGTGAATAGAGAGCTAAAAGATGGTTGGACTGCATTACACATTGCAGCTAAGAATGGTCATCTTGATGTAACCAAACATCTCATCAGTCAAGGAGCTGATGTGAATAAAGGGATTAATAATGGTAGTACTGCATTATACATTGCAGCTGAGAATGGTCATCTTGATATCACCAAACAACTCATCAGTCAAGGAGCTGAAGTGAATAGAGAGCAAAACGATGGTTGGACTGCATTACACATTGCAGCTCAGAATGGTCATCTCGATGTCAGCAAACATCTCATCAGTCAAGGAGCTGAAGTGAATAGAGAAGGAAAAGATGGTTGGACTGCATTACTCATTGCAGCTCATAATGGTCATCTTGATGTCACCAAACATCTCATCAGTCGAGGAGCTGATGTGAATAGAGCGGAAAAAGATGGTTGGACTGCATTACTCATTGCAGCTGATAATGGTCATCTTGATATCACCAAACATCTCATCAGTCAAGGAGCTGAAGTAAATAGAGAAGGAAAAGATGGTTGGACTGCATTACTCACTGCAGCTGATAATGGTCATCTTGATGTCACCAAACATCTCATCAGTCAAGGGGCTGATGTGAACAAAGGTAATGATAATGGTAGTACTGCATTATACACTGCAGCTCAGAATGGACATCTTGATGTCACCAAACATCTCTTCAGTCAAGGAGCTGATGTGAATAGAGAGAAAAAAGATGGTTGGACTGCATTACACATTGCAGCTCAGAATGTTCATTTTGATGTCACCAAACATCTTATCAGTAAAGGAGCTGAAGTAAATAGAGAAGGAAAAGATGGTTGGACTGCATTACTCATTGCAGCTGATAATGGTCATCTTGATGTAACCAAACATCTCATCAGTCAAGGAGCTGATGTGAATAGAGAGAAAAAAGATGGTTGGACTGCATTACACATTGCAGCTAAGAATGGTCATCTTGATGTAACCAAACATCTCATCAGTCAAGGAGCTGATGTGAATAAAGGGATTAATAATGGTAGTACTGCATTATACATTGCAGCTGAGAATGGTCATCTTGATATCACCAAACAACTCATCAGTCAAGGAGCTGAAGTGAATAGAGAGCAAAACGATGGTTGGACTGCATTACACATTGCAGCTCAGAATGGTCATCTCGATGTCAGCAAACATCTCATCAGTCAAGGAGCTGAAGTAAATAGAGAAGGAAAAGATGGTTGGACTGCATTACTCATTGCAGCTCATAATGGTCATCTTGATGTCACCAAACATCTCATCAGTCAAGGAGCTGATGTGAATAGAGAGAAAAAAGATGGTAGGACTGCATTACACATTGCAGCTGATAATGGTCATCTTGATGTAACCAAAGATCTCATCATTCAAGGAGCTGAAGTAAATAGAGAAGGAAAAGATGGTTGGACTGCATTACTCATTGCAGCTGATAATGGTCATCTTGATGTAACCAAACATCTCATCAGTCAAGGAGCTGATGTGAATAGAGAGAAAAAAGATGGTTGGACTGCATTACACATTGCAGCTCAGAATGGTCATCTTGATGTAACCAAACATCTCATCAGTCAAGGAGCTGATGTGAATAGAGAGAAAAAAGATGGTTGGACTGCATTACACATTGCAGCTCAGAATGGTCATCTTGATGTCACCAAACATTTCATCAGCCAGGGTGCTGATGTGAATAAAGGGAATGATAATGGAAGTACTGCATTACACATTGCAGCTCAGAATGGTCATGTTGATGTCACCAAACATTTCATCAGCCAGGGTGCTGATGTAAATAAAGGGAATGATAATGGAAGTACTGCATTATACATTGCAGCTCAGAATGGACATCTTGATGTCACCAAGCATCTCATCATTTTAGGAGCTGATGTGAACAAAGGGAATTATAATGGTAGTACTGCATTATACATTGCATCTCATAATGGTCATCTTGATGTCACCAAACATCTCATCAGTCGAGGAGCTGATGTGAATAGAGCGGAAAAAGATGGTTGGACTGCATTACTCATTGCAGCTGATAATGGTCATCTTGATATCACCAAACATCTCATCAGTCAAGGAGCTGAAGTAAATAGAGAAGGAAAAGATGGTTGGACTGCATTACTCACTGCAGCTGATAATGGTCATCTTGATGTCACCAAACATCTCATCAGTCAAGGGGCTGAAGTTAATAAAGGGATTAATAATGGTAGTACTGCATTATACACTGCAGCTCAGAATGGTCATATTGATGTAACCAAACATCTCATCAGTCAAGAAGCTGAAGTGAATAGAGAGCAAAACGATGGTTGGACTGCATTACACATTGCAGCTCAGAATGGTCATCTTGATGTCAGCAAACATCTCATCAGTCAAGGAGCTGATTTAAATAAAGGGATTAATAATGGTAGTACTGCATTATACATTGCAGCTGAGAATGGTAATCTTGATGTCACCAAACATCTCATCAGTCAAGGAGCTGATGTGAATAGAGAGCTAAAAGATGGTTGGACTGCATTACACATTGCAGCTAAGAATGGTCATCTTGATGTAACCAAACATCTCATCAGTCAAGGAGCTGATGTGAATAAAGGGATTAATAATGGTAGTACTGCATTATACATTGCAGCTGAGAATGGTCATCTTGATATCACCAAACAACTCATCAGTCAAGGAGCTGAAGTGAATAGAGAGCAAAACGATGGTTGGACTGCATTACACATTGCAGCTCAGAATGGTCATCTCGATGTCAGCAAACATCTCATCAGTCAAGGAGCTGAAGTGAATAGAGAAGGAAAAGATGGTTGGACTGCATTACTCATTGCAGCTCATAATGGTCATCTTGATGTCACCAAACATCTCATCAGTCGAGGAGCTGATGTGAATAGAGCGGAAAAAGATGGTTGGACTGCATTACTCATTGCAGCTGATAATGGTCATCTTGATATCACCAAACATCTCATCAGTCAAGGAGCTGAAGTAAATAGAGAAGGAAAAGATGGTTGGACTGCATTACTCACTGCAGCTGATAATGGTCATCTTGATGTCACCAAACATCTCATCAGTCAAGGGGCTGATGTGAACAAAGGTAATGATAATGGTAGTACTGCATTATACACTGCAGCTCAGAATGGACATCTTGATGTCACCAAACATCTCTTCAGTCAAGGAGCTGATGTGAATAGAGAGAAAAAAGATGGTTGGACTGCATTACACATTGCAGCTCAGAATGTTCATTTTGATGTCACCAAACATCTTATCAGTAAAGGAGCTGAAGTAAATAGAGAAGGAAAAGATGGTTGGACTGCATTACTCATTGCAGCTGATAATGGTCATCTTGATGTAACCAAACATCTCATCAGTCAAGGAGCTGATGTGAATAGAGAGCTAAAAGATGGTTGGACTGCATTACACATTGCAGCTAAGAATGGTCATCTTGATGTAACCAAACATCTCATCAGTCAAGGAGCTGATGTGAATAAAGGGATTAATAATGGTAGTACTGCATTATACATTGCAGCTGAGAATGGTCATCTTGATATCACCAAACAACTCATCAGTCAAGGAGCTGAAGTGAATAGAGAGCAAAACGATGGTTGGACTGCATTACACATTGCAGCTCAGAATGGTCATCTCGATGTCAGCAAACATCTCATCAGTCAAGGAGCTGAAGTGAATAGAGAAGGAAAAGATGGTTGGACTGCATTACTCATTGCAGCTCATAATGGTCATCTTGATGTCACCAAACATCTCATCAGTCGAGGAGCTGATGTGAATAGAGCGGAAAAAGATGGTTGGACTGCATTACTCATTGCAGCTGATAATGGTCATCTTGATATCACCAAACATCTCATCAGTCAAGGAGCTGAAGTAAATAGAGAAGGAAAAGATGGTTGGACTGCATTACTCACTGCAGCTGATAATGGTCATCTTGATGTCACCAAACATCTCATCAGTCAAGGGGCTGATGTGAACAAAGGTAATGATAATGGTAGTACTGCATTATACACTGCAGCTCAGAATGGACATCTTGATGTCACCAAACATCTCTTCAGTCAAGGAGCTGATGTGAATAGAGAGAAAAAAGATGGTTGGACTGCATTACACATTGCAGCTCAGAATGTTCATTTTGATGTCACCAAACATCTTATCAGTAAAGGAGCTGAAGTAAATAGAGAAGGAAAAGATGGTTGGACTGCATTACTCATTGCAGCTGATAATGGTCATCTTGATGTAACCAAACATCTCATCAGTCAAGGAGCTGATGTGAATAGAGAGAAAAAAGATGGTTGGACTGCATTACACATTGCAGCTAAGAATGGTCATCTTGATGTAACCAAACATCTCATCAGTCAAGGAGCTGATGTGAATAAAGGGATTAATAATGGTAGTACTGCATTATACATTGCAGCTGAGAATGGTCATCTTGATATCACCAAACAACTCATCAGTCAAGGAGCTGAAGTGAATAGAGAGCAAAACGATGGTTGGACTGCATTACACATTGCAGCTCAGAATGGTCATCTCGATGTCAGCAAACATCTCATCAGTCAAGGAGCTGAAGTAAATAGAGAAGGAAAAGATGGTTGGACTGCATTACTCATTGCAGCTCATAATGGTCATCTTGATGTCACCAAACATCTCATCAGTCAAGGAGCTGATGTGAATAGAGAGAAAAAAGATGGTAGGACTGCATTACACATTGCAGCTGATAATGGTCATCTTGATGTAACCAAAGATCTCATCATTCAAGGAGCTGAAGTAAATAGAGAAGGAAAAGATGGTTGGACTGCATTACTCATTGCAGCTGATAATGGTCATCTTGATGTAACCAAACATCTCATCAGTCAAGGAGCTGATGTGAATAGAGAGAAAAAAGATGGTTGGACTGCATTACACATTGCAGCTCAGAATGGTCATCTTGATGTAACCAAACATCTCATCAGTCAAGGAGCTGATGTGAATAGAGAGAAAAAAGATGGTTGGACTGCATTACACATTGCAGCTCAGAATGGTCATCTTGATGTCACCAAACATTTCATCAGCCAGGGTGCTGATGTGAATAAAGGGAATGATAATGGAAGTACTGCATTACACATTGCAGCTCAGAATGGTCATGTTGATGTCACCAAACATTTCATCAGCCAGGGTGCTGATGTAAATAAAGGGAATGATAATGGAAGTACTGCATTATACATTGCAGCTCAGAATGGACATCTTGATGTCACCAAGCATCTCATCATTTTAGGAGCTGATGTGAACAAAGGGAATTATAATGGTAGTACTGCATTATACATTGCATCTCATAATGGTCATCTTGATGTCACCAAACATCTCATCAGTCGAGGAGCTGATGTGAATAGAGCGGAAAAAGATGGTTGGACTGCATTACTCATTGCAGCTGATAATGGTCATCTTGATATCACCAAACATCTCATCAGTCAAGGAGCTGAAGTAAATAGAGAAGGAAAAGATGGTTGGACTGCATTACTCACTGCAGCTGATAATGGTCATCTTGATGTCACCAAACATCTCATCAGTCAAGGGGCTGAAGTTAATAAAGGGATTAATAATGGTAGTACTGCATTATACACTGCAGCTCAGAATGGTCATATTGATGTAACCAAACATCTCATCAGTCAAGAAGCTGAAGTGAATAGAGAGCAAAACGATGGTTGGACTGCATTACACATTGCAGCTCAGAATGGTCATCTTGATGTCAGCAAACATCTCATCAGTCAAGGAGCTGATTTAAATAAAGGGATTAATAATGGTAGTACTGCATTATACATTGCAGCTGAGAATGGTAATCTTGATGTCACCAAACATCTCATCAGTCAAGGAGCTGATGTGAATAGAGAGCTAAAAGATGGTTGGACTGCATTACACATTGCAGCTAAGAATGGTCATCTTGATGTAACCAAACATCTCATCAGTCAAGGAGCTGATGTGAATAAAGGGATTAATAATGGTAGTACTGCATTATACATTGCAGCTGAGAATGGTCATCTTGATATCACCAAACAACTCATCAGTCAAGGAGCTGAAGTGAATAGAGAGCAAAACGATGGTTGGACTGCATTACACATTGCAGCTCAGAATGGTCATCTCGATGTCAGCAAACATCTCATCAGTCAAGGAGCTGAAGTGAATAGAGAAGGAAAAGATGGTTGGACTGCATTACTCATTGCAGCTCATAATGGTCATCTTGATGTCACCAAACATCTCATCAGTCGAGGAGCTGATGTGAATAGAGCGGATAAAGATGGTTGGACTGCATTACTCATTGCAGCTGATAATGGTCATCTTGATATCACCAAACATCTCATCAGTCAAGGAGCTGAAGTAAATAGAGAAGGAAAAGATGGTTGGACTGCATTACTCACTGCAGCTGATAATGGTCATCTTGATGTCACCAAACATCTCATCAGTCAAGGGGCTGATGTGAACAAAGGTAATGATAATGGTAGTACTGCATTATACACTGCAGCTCAGAATGGACATCTTGATGTCACCAAACATCTCTTCAGTCAAGGAGCTGATGTGAATAGAGAGAAAAAAGATGGTTGGACTGCATTACACATTGCAGCTCAGAATGTTCATTTTGATGTCACCAAACATCTTATCAGTAAAGGAGCTGAAGTAAATAGAGAAGGAAAAGATGGTTGGACTGCATTACTCATTGCAGCTGATAATGGTCATCTTGATGTAACCAAACATCTCATCAGTCAAGGAGCTGATGTGAATAGAGAGAAAAAAGATGGTTGGACTGCATTACACATTGCAGCTAAGAATGGTCATCTTGATGTAACCAAACATCTCATCAGTCAAGGAGCTGATGTGAATAAAGGGATTAATAATGGTAGTACTGCATTATACATTGCAGCTGAGAATGGTCATCTTGATATCACCAAACAACTCATCAGTCAAGGAGCTGAAGTGAATAGAGAGCAAAACGATGGTTGGACTGCATTACACATTGCAGCTCAGAATGGTCATCTCGATGTCAGCAAACATCTCATCAGTCAAGGAGCTGAAGTAAATAGAGAAGGAAAAGATGGTTGGACTGCATTACTCATTGCAGCTCATAATGGTCATCTTGATGTCACCAAACATCTCATCAGTCAAGGAGCTGATGTGAATAGAGAGAAAAAAGATGGTAGGACTGCATTACACATTGCAGCTGATAATGGTCATCTTGATGTAACCAAAGATCTCATCATTCAAGGAGCTGAAGTAAATAGAGAAGGAAAAGATGGTTGGACTGCATTACTCATTGCAGCTGATAATGGTCATCTTGATGTAACCAAACATCTCATCAGTCAAGGAGCTGATGTGAATAGAGAGAAAAAAGATGGTTGGACTGCATTACACATTGCAGCTCAGAATGGTCATCTTGATGTAACCAAACATCTCATCAGTCAAGGAGCTGATGTGAATAGAGAGAAAAAAGATGGTTGGACTGCATTACACATTGCAGCTCAGAATGGTCATCTTGATGTCACCAAACATTTCATCAGCCAGGGTGCTGATGTGAATAAAGGGAATGATAATGGAAGTACTGCATTACACATTGCAGCTCAGAATGGTCATGTTGATGTCACCAAACATTTCATCAGCCAGGGTGCTGATGTAAATAAAGGGAATGATAATGGAAGTACTGCATTATACATTGCAGCTCAGAATGGACATCTTGATGTCACCAAGCATCTCATCATTTTAGGAGCTGATGTGAACAAAGGGAATTATAATGGTAGTACTGCATTATACATTGCATCTCATAATGGTCATCTTGATGTCACCAAACATCTCATCAGTCGAGGAGCTGATGTGAATAGAGCGGAAAAAGATGGTTGGACTGCATTACTCATTGCAGCTGATAATGGTCATCTTGATATCACCAAACATCTCATCAGTCAAGGAGCTGAAGTAAATAGAGAAGGAAAAGATGGTTGGACTGCATTACTCACTGCAGCTGATAATGGTCATCTTGATGTCACCAAACATCTCATCAGTCAAGGGGCTGAAGTTAATAAAGGGATTAATAATGGTAGTACTGCATTATACACTGCAGCTCAGAATGGTCATATTGATGTAACCAAACATCTCATCAGTCAAGAAGCTGAAGTGAATAGAGAGCAAAACGATGGTTGGACTGCATTACACATTGCAGCTCAGAATGGTCATCTTGATGTCAGCAAACATCTCATCAGTCAAGGAGCTGATTTAAATAAAGGGATTAATAATGGTAGTACTGCATTATACATTGCAGCTGAGAATGGTAATCTTGATGTCACCAAACATCTCATCAGTCAAGGAGCTGATGTGAATAGAGAGCTAAAAGATGGTTGGACTGCATTACACATTGCAGCTAAGAATGGTCATCTTGATGTAACCAAACATCTCATCAGTCAAGGAGCTGATGTGAATAAAGGGATTAATAATGGTAGTACTGCATTATACATTGCAGCTGAGAATGGTCATCTTGATATCACCAAACAACTCATCAGTCAAGGAGCTGAAGTGAATAGAGAGCAAAACGATGGTTGGACTGCATTACACATTGCAGCTCAGAATGGTCATCTCGATGTCAGCAAACATCTCATCAGTCAAGGAGCTGAAGTGAATAGAGAAGGAAAAGATGGTTGGACTGCATTACTCATTGCAGCTCATAATGGTCATCTTGATGTCACCAAACATCTCATCAGTCGAGGAGCTGATGTGAATAGAGCGGATAAAGATGGTTGGACTGCATTACTCATTGCAGCTGATAATGGTCATCTTGATATCACCAAACATCTCATCAGTCAAGGAGCTGAAGTAAATAGAGAAGGAAAAGATGGTTGGACTGCATTACTCACTGCAGCTGATAATGGTCATCTTGATGTCACCAAACATCTCATCAGTCAAGGGGCTGATGTGAACAAAGGTAATGATAATGGTAGTACTGCATTATACACTGCAGCTCAGAATGGACATCTTGATGTCACCAAACATCTCTTCAGTCAAGGAGCTGATGTGAATAGAGAGAAAAAAGATGGTTGGACTGCATTACACATTGCAGCTCAGAATGTTCATTTTGATGTCACCAAACATCTTATCAGTAAAGGAGCTGAAGTAAATAGAGAAGGAAAAGATGGTTGGACTGCATTACTCATTGCAGCTGATAATGGTCATCTTGATGTAACCAAACATCTCATCAGTCAAGGAGCTGATGTGAATAGAGAGAAAAAAGATGGTTGGACTGCATTACACATTGCAGCTAAGAATGGTCATCTTGATGTAACCAAACATCTCATCAGTCAAGGAGCTGATGTGAATAAAGGGATTAATAATGGTAGTACTGCATTATACATTGCAGCTGAGAATGGTCATCTTGATATCACCAAACAACTCATCAGTCAAGGAGCTGAAGTGAATAGAGAGCAAAACGATGGTTGGACTGCATTACACATTGCAGCTCAGAATGGTCATCTCGATGTCAGCAAACATCTCATCAGTCAAGGAGCTGAAGTAAATAGAGAAGGAAAAGATGGTTGGACTGCATTACTCATTGCAGCTCATAATGGTCATCTTGATGTCACCAAACATCTCATCAGTCAAGGAGCTGATGTGAATAGAGAGAAAAAAGATGGTAGGACTGCATTACACATTGCAGCTGATAATGGTCATCTTGATGTAACCAAAGATCTCATCATTCAAGGAGCTGAAGTAAATAGAGAAGGAAAAGATGGTTGGACTGCATTACTCATTGCAGCTGATAATGGTCATCTTGATGTAACCAAACATCTCATCAGTCAAGGAGCTGATGTGAATAGAGAGAAAAAAGATGGTTGGACTGCATTACACATTGCAGCTCAGAATGGTCATCTTGATGTAACCAAACATCTCATCAGTCAAGGAGCTGATGTGAATAGAGAGAAAAAAGATGGTTGGACTGCATTACACATTGCAGCTCAGAATGGTCATCTTGATGTCACCAAACATTTCATCAGCCAGGGTGCTGATGTGAATAAAGGGAATGATAATGGAAGTACTGCATTACACATTGCAGCTCAGAATGGTCATGTTGATGTCACCAAACATTTCATCAGCCAGGGTGCTGATGTAAATAAAGGGAATGATAATGGAAGTACTGCATTATACATTGCAGCTCAGAATGGACATCTTGATGTCACCAAGCATCTCATCATTTTAGGAGCTGATGTGAACAAAGGGAATTATAATGGTAGTACTGCATTATACATTGCATCTCATAATGGTCATCTTGATGTCACCAAACATCTCATCAGTCGAGGAGCTGATGTGAATAGAGCGGAAAAAGATGGTTGGACTGCATTACTCATTGCAGCTGATAATGGTCATCTTGATATCACCAAACATCTCATCAGTCAAGGAGCTGAAGTAAATAGAGAAGGAAAAGATGGTTGGACTGCATTACTCACTGCAGCTGATAATGGTCATCTTGATGTCACCAAACATCTCATCAGTCAAGGGGCTGAAGTTAATAAAGGGATTAATAATGGTAGTACTGCATTATACACTGCAGCTCAGAATGGTCATATTGATGTAACCAAACATCTCATCAGTCAAGAAGCTGAAGTGAATAGAGAGCAAAACGATGGTTGGACTGCATTACACATTGCAGCTCAGAATGGTCATCTTGATGTCAGCAAACATCTCATCAGTCAAGGAGCTGATTTAAATAAAGGGATTAATAATGGTAGTACTGCATTATACATTGCAGCTGAGAATGGTAATCTTGATGTCACCAAACATCTCATCAGTCAAGGAGCTGATGTGAATAGAGAGCTAAAAGATGGTTGGACTGCATTACACATTGCAGCTAAGAATGGTCATCTTGATGTAACCAAACATCTCATCAGTCAAGGAGCTGAGGTGAATAAAGGGATTAATAATGGTAGTACTGCATTATACATTGCAGCTGAGAATGGTCATCTTGATATCACCAAACAACTCATCAGTCAAGGAGCTGAAGTGAATAGAGAGCAAAACGATGGTTGGACTGCATTACACATTGCAGCTCAGAATGGTCATCTCGATGTCAGCAAACATCTCATCAGTCAAGGAGCTGAAGTGAATAGAGAAGGAAAAGATGGTTGGACTGCATTACTCATTGCAGCTCATAATGGTCATCTTGATGTCACCAAACATCTCATCAGTCGAGGAGCTGATGTGAATAGAGCGGAAAAAGATGGTTGGACTGCATTACTCATTGCAGCTGATAATGGTCATCTTGATATCACCAAACATCTCATCAGTCAAGGAGCTGAAGTAAATAGAGAAGGAAAAGATGGTTGGACTGCATTACTCACTGCAGCTGATAATGGTCATCTTGATGTCACCAAACATCTCATCAGTCAAGGGGCTGATGTGAACAAAGGTAATGATAATGGTAGTACTGCATTATACACTGCAGCTCAGAATGGACATCTTGATGTCACCAAACATCTTATCAGTAAAGGAGCTGAAGTAAATAGAGAAGGAAAAGATGCTTGGACTGCATTACTCATTGCAGCTGATAATGGTCATCTTGATGTAACCAAACATCTCATCAGTCAAGGAGCTGATGTGAATAGAGAGAAAAAAGATGGTTGGACTGCATTACACATTGCAGCTAAGAATGGTCATCTTGATGTAACCAAACATCTCATCAGTCAAGGAGCTGATGTGAATAAAGGGATTAATAATGGTAGTACTGCATTATACATTGCAGCTGAGAATGGTCATCTTGATATCACCAAACAACTCATCAGTCAAGGAGCTGAAGTGAATAGAGAGCAAAACGATGGTTGGACTGCATTACACATTGCAGCTCAGAATGGTCATCTCGATGTCAGCAAACATCTCATCAGTCAAGGAGCTGAAGTAAATAGAGAAGGAAAAGATGGTTGGACTGCATTACTCATTGCAGCTCATAATGGTCATCTTGATGTCACCAAACATCTCATCAGTCAAGGAGCTGATGTGAATAGAGAGAAAAAAGATGGTAGGACTGCATTACACATTGCAGCTGATAATGGTCATCTTGATGTAACCAAAGATCTCATCATTCAAGGAGCTGAAGTAAATAGAGAAGGAAAAGATGGTTGGACTGCATTACTCATTGCAGCTGATAATGGTCATCTTGATGTAACCAAACATCTCATCAGTCAAGGAGCTGATGTGAATAGAGAGAAAAAAGATGGTTGGACTGCATTACACATTGCAGCTCAGAATGGTCATCTTGATGTAACCAAACATCTCATCAGTCAAGGAGCTGATGTGAATAGAGAGAAAAAAGATGGTTGGACTGCATTACACATTGCAGCTCAGAATGGTCATCTTGATGTCACCAAACATTTCATCAGCCAGGGTGCTGATGTGAATAAAGGGAATGATAATGGAAGTACTGCATTACACATTGCAGCTCAGAATGGTCATGTTGATGTCACCAAACATTTCATCAGCCAGGGTGCTGATGTAAATAAAGGGAATGATAATGGAAGTACTGCATTATACATTGCAGCTCAGAATGGACATCTTGATGTCACCAAGCATCTCATCATTTTAGGAGCTGATGTGAACAAAGGGAATTATAATGGTAGTACTGCATTATACATTGCATCTCATAATGGTCATCTTGATGTCACCAAACATCTCATCAGTCGAGGAGCTGATGTGAATAGAGCGGAAAAAGATGGTTGGACTGCATTACTCATTGCAGCTGATAATGGTCATCTTGATATCACCAAACATCTCATCAGTCAAGGAGCTGAAGTAAATAGAGAAGGAAAAGATGGTTGGACTGCATTACTCACTGCAGCTGATAATGGTCATCTTGATGTCACCAAACATCTCATCAGTCAAGGGGCTGAAGTTAATAAAGGGATTAATAATGGTAGTACTGCATTATACACTGCAGCTCAGAATGGTCATATTGATGTAACCAAACATCTCATCAGTCAAGAAGCTGAAGTGAATAGAGAGCAAAACGATGGTTGGACTGCATTACACATTGCAGCTCAGAATGGTCATCTTGATGTCAGCAAACATCTCATCAGTCAAGGAGCTGATTTAAATAAAGGGATTAATAATGGTAGTACTGCATTATACATTGCAGCTGAGAATGGTAATCTTGATGTCACCAAACATCTCATCAGTCAAGGAGCTGATGTGAATAGAGAGCTAAAAGATGGTTGGACTGCATTACACATTGCAGCTAAGAATGGTCATCTTGATGTAACCAAACATCTCATCAGTCAAGGAGCTGATGTGAATAAAGGGATTAATAATGGTAGTACTGCATTATACATTGCAGCTGAGAATGGTCATCTTGATATCACCAAACAACTCATCAGTCAAGGAGCTGAAGTGAATAGAGAGCAAAACGATGGTTGGACTGCATTACACATTGCAGCTCAGAATGGTCATCTCGATGTCAGCAAACATCTCATCAGTCAAGGAGCTGAAGTGAATAGAGAAGGAAAAGATGGTTGGACTGCATTACTCATTGCAGCTCATAATGGTCATCTTGATGTCACCAAACATCTCATCAGTCGAGGAGCTGATGTGAATAGAGCGGAAAAAGATGGTTGGACTGCATTACTCATTGCAGCTGATAATGGTCATCTTGATATCACCAAACATCTCATCAGTCAAGGAGCTGAAGTAAATAGAGAAGGAAAAGATGGTTGGACTGCATTACTCACTGCAGCTGATAATGGTCATCTTGATGTCACCAAACATCTCATCAGTCAAGGGGCTGATGTGAACAAAGGTAATGATAATGGTAGTACTGCATTATACACTGCAGCTCAGAATGGACATCTTGATGTCACCAAACATCTCTTCAGTCAAGGAGCTGATGTGAATAGAGAGAAAAAAGATGGTTGGACTGCATTACACATTGCAGCTCAGAATGTTCATCTTGATGTCACCAAACATCTTATCAGTAAAGGAGCTGAAGTAAATAGAGAAGGAAAAGATGGTTGGACTGCATTACTCATTGCAGCTGATAATGGTCATCTTGATGTAACCAAACATCTCATCAGTCAAGGAGCTGATGTGAATAGAGAGAAAAAAGATGGTTGGACTGCATTACACATTGCAGCTGATAATGGTCATCTTGATGTAACCAAAGATCTCATCATTCAAGGAGCTGAAGTAAATAGAGAAGGAAAAGATGGTTGGACTGCATTACTCATTGCAGCTGATAATGGTCATCTTGATGTAACCAAACATCTCATCAGTCAAGGAGCTGATGTGAATAGAGAGAAAAAGATGGTTGGACTGCATTACACATTGCAGCTCAGAATGGTCATCTTGATGTAACCAAACATCTCATCAGTCAAGGAGCTGATGTGAATAGAGAGAAAAAAGATGGTTGGACTGCATTACACATTGCAGCTCAGAATGGTCATCTTGATGTCACCAAACATTTCATCAGCCAGGGTGCTGATGTGAATAAAGGGAATGATAATGGAAGTACTGCATTACACATTGCAGCTCAGAATGGTCATGTTGATGTCACCAAACATTTCATCAGCCAGGGTGCTGATGTAAATAAAGGGAATGATAATGGAAGTACTGCATTATACATTGCAGCTCAGAATGGACATCTTGATGTCACCAAGCATCTCATCATTTTAGGAGCTGATGTGAACAAAGGGAATTATAATGGTAGTACTGCATTATACATTGCATCTCAGAATGGACATCTTGATGTCACCAAGCATCTCATCATTTTAGGAGCTGATGTGAACAAAGGGAATTATAATGGTAGTACTGCATTATACATTGCATCTCAGAATGGACATCTTGATGTCACCAAGCATCTCATCATTTTAGGAGCTGATGTGAACAAAGGGAATTATAATGGTAGTACTGCATTACACATTGCATCTCAGAATGGTCATCTTGATGTCACTGAGCATCTCATCTGCCAGGGAGCAGAGGTGAATAAAGAGGATAATACAAGTTGTACTCCATTCCACATGGCAGCTTAAAGTGGTCATTTCGATATCATCAAATATTTTATTAGTAAAGGTGGTGAAGTGAATAGAGTGAATAACTCCGGTTGGACAGCATTACACTATGCAGCTAGGAAGGGGCATGTTGAAGTCGCCACATATCTCATCACTCAAGGAGCTGATATGAACAAAGGAGAGGTTACAGGTCAGACTGCATTACATATTGCAGCTGAGAATGGACATATTGATATCACATCATACCTTATTAGTAAAGGGGTTGAGGTAAATGAAGAGGGAAAGCGTGGTGGGACTGCATTACACCTTGCAGTGCAGAATGGTCATCTAGATGTCATGAAATATCTCATCAATCAAGGAGCTGATGTGAATAAAGGGGATACTACAGGTTGGACTGCTTTACACATTGCTGCTGAGAAAGGCAATCTTGATGTCACTAAATATCTCATCAGTCATGGTGCAGATGTGAATAATGGTGATAGAACTGATTGGAGTGCATTACACAGTGCAGTCAACAGTGGTCATATTCATGTCATCAAATACCTCGTTAGACTAGGAGCTAGTTTGAATAAAGGGGATAATACGGGATGGACTGCATTGCACATCGCTGCTGTGAATGGCCACCATGATATCACCAAATGTCTCATCAGTGAAGATGCCGACATAAATATTAAACATGACACTGGACGAACTGCATTACATTTTGGATCAGAGAATGGCTATCGAGAAATCACTAAATATCTCATCGGTCAAGGAGCTAAAGTGAATGGAGGGGATAAGACCGGGTTGACCGCTTTACATCTTGCAGCAGCGAATGGACACCTTGGTGTCACTATGCATCTAGTTAATCAAAAAGCCGAGGTGAATAAAGAAGATAATGATGGTCACACTTCACTGCTGTTTGCTGTCCAGAATAGCCATGTTAAAGTCATTGACTATCTGATAGGCCAAGGAGCTAAAGCCGACAGGGGAATCGCTAATGGTTGTGCAAAATTACTCTCTACTGTGCAGGATGGTCGCCAAAATAGCATTCCTGTTCTATTGGCACCACGAGCGCGTCCTGAACTAGACGGCATCCACGGAACGACTCCCCTAGGACTGTCTTTGCTGTTTGGGTATGAACAAATCGCTGGGATTCTAGCCACGTGTTCCCCATCCGAGGTAGGCTCTTCATACTGATAACGTATTCTCTATTTTGATGCATGATAAGTAGTTTAATATTTTATTTAGCACCTCTAATCACCCGATTTAACCAAACTTACTCCATTGTTTTGTTTTTTGCCACGACTGAAACAGAACTAGTTCATCAAACACAACAACTAAACATTGAACACAACATTAAAATTCAAACTTAGATTAAAACATCAAACAGATAAAAAAAAGCAATAGGAAACAGAAAATGGTGATGATAGAATAGTAGAGTTTTCATGCCCTAAATGATTTGAATTTTGAAATTAAAAAGAAATCTCTTTATATTCTATTCATTATTCAATACGGTTAAGAAGACATTTTGAAAACGATTTCTGCCCAGGTCATCAACAGTTATTTTCATAATGCGATACAAGAGGGTCATACATTTGTTGTTGAGTATCTAGTCAATCGAGGAGCGGATCTCAATGTCCAGTCAGCAGACGGTCAGACGTGTCTTCATGAAGCAATCAAACTTTGCGACAGGACGGAGAGAAAAGTGCAATATAGTGACACACTAAGAAAGGTGAGTAGCATTCAACATTGTCAGCGTACGAATAAGCTAACCATGTACAAGATGATAAGCTATACAAGTTTCATTGTTTAATATGATTATCAAGGTTATCCATCATAAATCTTCGCCTTTTTGAGGAACGAATCCCTCTGGGTATCCATAATTCTTTCTAGAACTTGTAATTGATCTCAACTTTGCAAGCTACGTAACTTGGTTTATGCGGGTGTGTGAGTGTATTTTTTTATTTTTTCAAATTTTTACTTATTTATAGATTGATTTTTAGGGAAGGTGCAAGAGCTTTTGTTTCTATGTTATTCTAGAATGGACACTCATAATAGTTTTCCTTCAGCTCGTAATTATGTATGATACACCAACTTACCCCTCCCGAAATTAACGATTAAGAAATAGATATAGATTTAAAAAAAAATTAAATGACACAATATATTTTCAAAAATGTTTCAGTACTCTTCAAAACGAACTCTAGTGTGTTCACATATTTAAGCCTATATTATGTCTGGTGGCTTGAGCTTGGGGCATTTTTCTGGTATGTTTAAGATTTCTGATGAATTTTACGGCGGAGAACTTGCTCCTGAGAAAGCCCTAGTGTTCTATCTCCTTGACAACGGAGCCAAGATAGATGTGGAAGATAAGTCAGGTAAACTCCCAATCCAATATGCCAAGGATGAAGTGGTCAGACAGATGATTTTGTCAAGGTAATTTTTCATACTAAAATTCTTATTTGTAAAACCTTATGTACATACATGTATTAAATTATTCTATACACAATTCATGTACAAAAAGACCTGAAAATTCCTTTAAAAGATTCAAAATATCTTCGATAACTTATCTTATATCCATTCATGATGACAATGATAATAATGGTGAATAATAACGACAATAGAAATAAATACTAGGTTTATCATGTTTTATTGCTTTACAAATAGTTTTCACTTTTACTCTATATCAAACAATCTTCATGTTCCAGTGCTCAGACTTTGCAACCAAAAACCATTATACTCCCACTGACCGAGGGGTACCCCTCCCAGATGAAGTACCCCCACTCTATCAACAACCTCCAAAAGATTCCCATTTTCCCATTAAAAAAATGTCCCTTTACAATCGCGTTCAGTGCTCTTGTCTTTCTATCTTACAAATACAACAATTCGGGTTTTCTTTACACTGCTTTTGTTCATCTATTGATAAGCCCCATCATTTTTAATGATTAAGTAGTGCCAATGAAATTAGACAACGTAAGTTTATACTGAAAGTAGTGAAAACACTCGCTTCATGCACCTCCCCCCAGAGCCGTTTTGTGCGCGCATTACGATTCGCGTGCTCAGCACCGCCCCCTAAAATGAAATCGTTGCAACGCCACTGATTCTAAATTTAGTTACCGGGGATTATCCCCCCCCCCCGCAATAACAGGCATAGAATGTGAGAGGAGCGGGAGCAGACAAGGAACAATTCGAAGAAAACGTCGGGCCTTCCATGCTTTCTGTGGGAGGGGGAACCCCCTCACCTACAGGGAGCACCTCGCGCGCTCAGTATTAAGCAAGTTAAGTGTTTGATGTTTCGCCACTTGTGCGTGCTCACTACTGCCCCCTAAAATGAAATACATCTGGACTTTTACCGGGAAATACTTTGGCTCTACCCCCCCCCCCCTAAAACAGGCACAGGTCGTATTAAGATAAGCGGGAGCAGACAAGGAACAATTTACAGGAATGTCGGATCGAGCTTCCACGCTTCTCGCGGGGGACACGCCCCTTCCCTGCACCCCTCCCCACCGGTGCTCATTACCGGCCCTTAACTGAAATCCTAGCGATGTCCCTAACTCTAGACGGAGTTACCGGGAAAAATCTGGCTTTGCCCCCTCCCCCTATGATAACAGGCATACGCCACTGCAACGAGGCGCTGTAAACCACTTGGCACCTGATGAAGCAAAATAAAGTCAAGTGGTCGGACTCCACCTGTGCGAAGTGTCTTTTTAAATTCATGTACACTTATCGAATAGGGCGATAAGGTTACTTTGTTTGTTGGGCACTTGGCATTGTTTATAATAATAATAATAATAACAATAATAATAATAATAATAATAATATCTTACGGAAGGTCTTGAATTAGAAAGAGAAGTGAACAATGAGAAGAGGACCCATTTGATAGAATATAGAACAATAACCCTAGATTTCTGGAAGAAGTCCGGTTGTTGTTTAATATACCAACAGAACATCAAGTTGTGGACAATGGAAATAATAATAATAATAATTATAATAGTAATAATATAAAGCGTTAAATCCCCTTCTGTAGAGTGCTCGAGGCGCACAAAGTGCTAAGAGTTAAATAAAAATCTAACTCTTGTGAGCTTATAAATAAACTATGAATAAGTTTATAAATAAATTATCTTTGTTGAAAGATATACTTCTGATATTTAAAATGATAATTAATACTGTACCATTGATATTGGAATTATTCCCCTTTTTTCAGATTAAATTCCCTTGAAGACATAAAGTTTTATCGAGGTAAGAAGTCTCGTACATTTATGTTTTACATGTTCCTATGAAATCGAAAAATACATAACATTAAATTACCGACCATTAATTCCATTAAAATGTTTGTAGTAAAAAACTGGTAAAAGCACAATTATCACCATAATCATGATTAGCCCTAAGTTATTACGGTTATCATAATTTTGACGGCTCACAATCGAGATATTCCTGCCGCTGACAGAAAAGAAAACATCATCACAGAACACTATATTGCAGATTCTTCAAATGATTGATTGAATAATATTAAAACTTATTTTTATCAATTTTGTTTTGCTACTGTGTAAATGAAAATCAATCTAACCCTTTCTTTATTATAGAGTACTAAAATGTGCAGACATTTTCTTTCAATTTTTGAATGTACCTAAAACAATAACGGGTTAGCAAAATTTACTATGATATTTTTGTTGGTTTAACAGTTTTTTCCGTTTCTATTCTTCTCTTCAATAGAAAGCGTCCGCGACACTGTGAAGGTCGTAATCAATAGCATAACCGGGGTTTGTTGATTAAATATATATATATATATATATATATATATATATATATATATATATATATATACATATATATATATTTATTTATATATATATATATATATAATGAAACTCCGCTTTAAGCGGAATCAGCATTCGATTTTTCCATCATGATATCAAGTTTCTGAGCAATTAGGAGTCTATAACATCGATTATTCAGGAGTGGCAAGTTTGGCTGTAAATGTTATTAAGGGTTTTAGTGGATATATCTTGATTTTTGTTTTAAATAAATATTTCTTACCTAATGGTTATTACACAAAGCTGAAAAAGAAGCTGGATCTACTGCAAGTCGCGTCAGAGTCGACAAAAATATATCTCAGGATATATTACAAGAGGACCATGGCTTGTCAATGTACATCCCACCCAATGCTTTGCTTCAGGGAGAATCACGAGAGATCACACTAACCCTCCTTCGAGACCCTCCAAGCGTAGACATCCAAGATGATGAATCTGTGGCCTGCTACGGGATCAGATGTGATCCTCCAAACATGGTTTTCCTCAAACATGCTAAGATCAGGATACCTCACGCCACACTAGTTGCCAACCCAGCCGAAGTAAAGCCAGATGTTGTGTCATATGAATGGGATTCAGTGAATGGTAAGTTTATAGTGAGGGTAAAGTTTTATAATATCTGAACATCACTTGGATCCATGAAATGATGATTATTAATAATCACAAACTTGCGTTTACTTTTACTTACATCACGTAAGCTGAGTTAATTAGAAGGGCTAAGAAATCGACTGTCCTGTAATAAAAAAAAATCCTGATGTTATAAGTTGGGTAGTTTGACTGATGGATCAATTGATGATTTATTACTATATTTTATTCATGTTTTTAATTTTATTATAATTTTATTTGTATTAAATTCATATAATTATTTGAAGGAGCGCTGCTAAGGACACTGTTTTGTTTCTGTATAAGGACTAGACACTCAGTTTTACCAAAGAGGTTAACAGCAAATGTATTTTTTATGACCTCAAACCCAGATCTGCCACGAACTTCAAGAAGCAGTTCATCCGACTCTCCAGCTGGCAAGCCACCATACTGCAAGGTCTACAAGAGACACCTTGAGCTGTATATCGACCACAGTGCTGAGTGGTGGGTTCTTATTCCCCTTGAGCAGCATGTGATTAAACGCCGATTCATGTGCACACCGTATACTCCAGATGGAATAAAAAGAGGACAGGAGATTGGTGTCCACCTTCGTCTTCATGAGGATATTCCTGGAATGGATGTGGTAGGTATACCAAGTCTAACGATGTCAGAGGATATGCATGGGCTGCGGAACGCTTTTCAAAGTGTGTGTGAGGGGGGGGGGGGGCTGACCATGCAAAAATCACAATCATAATATGGTCATTTTTATGTTTTTGTACACGGTTTTTAAACAAAGGTTGGGAGGGGGTGGAAGCCTGCCAACCCCCCCCCCCCTTCCGCGGCCCCTGATATGGACCCGTTGTGCGGATTTTCGGATACTTTAGTACTTAAATCATGGTGTAAATGTTAAAAAGACAGTTGCATATTTTCTACATGGATCCTATCATCCGATCTATGTGTGTACTAGTATTACGTTTTATATTCGTACAAGAGTTACATTTTCAATTATTTTTGCTTATCCGTTTGTTGTCACATTCTTTAATTTTTCAGTTATATATTATTATTGAATAAATAAACATTTCAAACAACTATAAATCCCCTCATCTTCAAATGTAAGTGAAATTACAATGCAGCATTTTGGATCTAATAGATCTTTTTTTTTACATCCAAATTCGTTTTGGCTCAACAGGAAATTCAAGAGGAGGAGAAGAAGCAGTGTTATCACAAGGCCCATCCCTCTATGCCCATCAGTATTGCCTCCAAGGCAGGGGATGTCAGTGTGACATCCTTCCGAGGTGGCGAAGCCGTGGACGAGAAGGTATTTGTTTTGTTTTATATTAGCCTGTGTTTATAATGAAACGTTAAGTCTTTATCCTCTTCAAAATTAAAACTTACACTTTTTCCTCTTTTTTTTTCATTGTGGACGGCAGGTTCTCCTTCTCAAAGACGTTCAAAGAAGAACGCAACACCCAATTGTGCTCCCGGTGCCAATGCATGAAGATGACACGGACCTTCGAGTTACAGTCATACTTGCCCAGTCAGGGAAAGGGGTCGATGTTTCAGTATCACTCGCCTTTGTTATCAGATGCGCTGGTATGTATGGTCATTGCAGTGTTGTTTTGATTTAAAGTGGGGAGAACCATCAGACTAATTGCAATGCAAGTTTACCATGACGAAAGGTTTGTTGTAAAAAATAACAGAAAAAAGGGGCAAAGTTGGACGAAAACCCATTAAAGGTTAAGAAAGTTATATATATGTTTCTGTTTCTGTTTGTGGTAACTCCCGTAGGAACTCGGCAGGACAGCATTTTGCCGGTAAATGCCAAGCTGATATATCCAATTACCTTGGAAACATTTTACGTTTAGGTTGATCAGTCATACTGGCTGACGTAATAGACGACATATATCACTCTTGGGCATTTTTTTTTCAAAGTGGAAACAATGGCAGAGTTGGGATTCGAACTCACAACCTTGCGATTATGAGTCCAATGCTCTAACAACTGGACAACACGACCCGGAATTTTGAGTTCGGACGTCATAATAGAGATTTCCATTTTTTATTGTTCAAGTTTAGTTTAAAGTTTCGAACCAAGTCTCATGCTTACGTCATTGTTTAATGCTCCATTCAGCTTTGCAAAGTGGTTTTTGTATCTTTATACTGTTTGTTTATACCCCATTTAATTCAATTACCAACAATCCCACACAACTATGCCCATGGATACGCTTTTGTTCTCCTTTGTCTCCTTTTTTTCTCTTTCTTTCCGTCAGTTTAATATGGTTTTTCGAATTGCTTAATCAACTTCATACCGTCCCACCAATCAAATGTTGCCCCCTTTTCCAGTTATCCTTGCAAGGTTGGATGGAAACCACCCTTTCTTGTGTATATTGAGTAATCATATTTCAGATATATATATATTCTTTATCTTGTATATTTGGTTTACTGTTCTGTTCAATTTGTATGTGAATCTTTTTACAAACATTTACAATTCAGCCATTGGCTGCCAAGAATGTTTTGATGCATAATAAACATCATTATTATGATAAATAAAACTTATTTTTAAGAGTGAGTGTGTGATAAATTGCCTATTGCTATGGTGAAGGAACAATGAAATCAATTTGTAACTTTTTTTTGAGAAAATGACATTTGATTGCCTCTCTTAAATTCCCGATAATGGAAAAATGCTTGCATAGGATGTTACAAAATAAGAAACTGAAATTCTAAAAGTCTAATTAAATGCTAATCTGTAATTTAGTTTCTATAATGTGTTGCCAATATATCTATTTCTGCAATTGGTACCCCTCTCTTAAGTGTTTATTCATGGATATTCGTTTATAATGTTCAAACTCATTAAAATCGAATGTTTACTTCCTTTTAGCCAGCAGTTGATTTACACGTATGATGTCAATACAAGTTGTTACCTGTGTTTTTTTTTGCCTTTTTTCTGCGGCAGATGAATGGAATTTGGAACCCACTCCCTTTGGACGGTAAGATGCATATTTATTGTATTCTACCCTTCCTTTCTGAATCATATCATTATAAGGCTTTGTACAAAAATCCCCACCAATGGGGATAGGGAACGGTATTCCTGCAACAAACGTTACGATTATAACAACACACACAAATAAAGTTAAAGGTCAAGTACACCCTAGAAAAATGTTGATATGAATCAATACAGAAAAATATAACAAGATAACGCTGAAAATTTAATAGAAATCGGATCTAAAATAAGAAAGCTATGACATTTTAAAGTTTAGGTTATTTTTCACAAAACAGTTGTATATAGAACTCAGTGACATGCAAATGAGAGAGTTGATGAAGTCCATCACTCACTATTTTTTTTTTTGGGGGGGATTATACAATATTTCAATTTTCACCGATTTGACATTAAGGAACAACTTTACCGAACCACAATATGTTATAACAATGGTAATAATACATGTTCAGGGAGGAATACAACTTTGTACCACATGACAACGAGAAGAAAATTGGAATATATCATATTTCCTATTATAAAATACATACGAATAGTGGGTGGATGATGTCATCAGTTCCCTCATATGCATACCCACCTGGATGTGCATACTGTTTTTGTAATATTAAAAATGTCATAACTTTCTTTTTTTGCATCCGATTTTAATGGGATTTTCAGTGGGTTGCTTGGTTGATTTTTCTTTTTTTATTCAAATCATTTTTTTGTTGGGTTGGACTTATCCTTTAAATAAACGAAGTGGGTTACAAGACAGTTCGATACTACTTTGAACTACGATTTTAGCGAAAATGTGAAAATGCGTGACTTAAAGTTTGATTAACCATCAAACGGGGAAATTATGTTGATGGGGGCAGTAATTGTCCATTATATTTACCTTTACCTATGTATTCTGCTCACGCTTTCATTCGTACATACCTTTTCCGTCAACTATTCTTAATAAGAATTCATAAGCGGATAACATTCGTCCAGCTTTGATTACTTCCCTTTAAAACCTTCATCTGCTTCTTCTAGGGTGGTTGAAGAAGTCTCAAAAGGTGACCTCCAGGATGTTAATATCCTCAACATTGCTGAAAAGATGACAGTGGATCAGTTTTATGATTTAGGGGTAGCCCTTGGTTTCCCGATCACACAGCTGGATTCTATAGAATACCAGAGAAACAGAGACAGACAGCAGGCCTCATATGACATGCTAGCTACATGGCGGCAGACACAAACCTCTGGTAAAGCAGCGAAGGAAGAACTCATCACAATCATGGAAACACTGGATTCCCCTACTGA
Source organism: Lytechinus pictus (assembly GCF_037042905.1). Taxonomy (NCBI): domain Eukaryota; kingdom Metazoa; phylum Echinodermata; class Echinoidea; order Temnopleuroida; family Toxopneustidae; genus Lytechinus; species Lytechinus pictus. Next base: position 8,273,167 of record NC_087253.1, read on the forward strand.
AGGTATGGAAATGATGACAGAAGTGCGAATGTGTATTGATAATTTTCTGTATACGTACGTGTGAATTCAAGGGTGTCTGGGTAGTGTGCGCATTTTGGCCAGTAAATGGTTCAGTATAGGCCTATGTGGTTCAGGGTGGTGCAGGTACAGGGGTGTGCGTGTGGGGAATATGCGTAGATATGCGTGACTCTCTTGGCCTGCGTGTTCGGGGTGGTGCAGGAAAGTGTGCATATTGACAGTGTGTGGCAAGGCGTGTGATTTGTGTGTTTGCAGGTGGAGTGAGGTGCACGAGGAAGTCTGTGTGGATGCAGGCCCTGTCACATCGTTCCGTGGAAACCTTGCGTGTGACTTGCGGGTATTAACTCTTTCTGCTACACGCAGATCGTTCGCAGGTCGGCCGCATTGACAGTATCTGGCACGCAACTCACACGCAGAAGGTCACAAAGTTTACGCGTGCAAGGTTTGCACGGAACAACATGACAGGGCATTAAGGGCCCTGTCACCAGACAGTGAATAAGTGTGGGCTTAGGCAGTGTGCATGTGTATTTTCGTGTGTATTCATGATAGTGCGTGAGGGTGTGGTTGTGCAGTAGTTTGGGAGGGTGTGTTTACGTGTGTGTTCGGAATAGGGCATGATTATGTGTCCTGAATGCATGGATGTGTTTGCCCGTCTGCTCTGGGTGGTGCATGGGGCTTTGGATGTTTAAAGTGTGCGTGTGTTAGTGTTAGCCTGCATGTTCGGTGTAGCACACGAGGACGTGGTGAAGAGAGTGTGCCTATATGCACGTTAGTGTGTTTCCCTTCTTTTTTCAGGATGGTGACGAATGTGTGGGTGTGGGAAGCTTGCGTGGATGTATTTGCCAGTGTGTTTCGGATAGTAACGAATGTGTGGGCTAGGGCAGTTGCGTTAGTGTGTTTACCTGTGTGTTCGGGATGATTACGTGGGTAAACTGTCAATTCGTCTATTGCCAACTCATCACATGTTCTACCTTCATTTAGTCTAATGCCAATTCGTCCATGAAAATTTCGTCTAGCAACCATTGGTCCAGTAATTACTACATCTAGTCACCAGTTCGTCTATGACCATTTCGTCTAATAACCAGTTGGTCTAATACCCATTTTCTTTTTATTCATTTCGCCTAACACAAAATGATGTATGCACTAAATGGTTTTTTTTTATTAGACGAAATACCAATTAGACCATGTGGATAGTGGGGTCATTGATGATAGACCAAAGGATAAACGAGTTGGTAATTGGACGAATTGGTATTAGACCAATTGGAAATGAACCGGTTACGAATGGGTAAGTGTGGGCAGTTTTCGTGTAGGTGTTCACCTATGTGCTAGGGATTGTGCATGATGATTTGGGTGTAGGCACTGTGCGTAAATTGTGTTTGCCTATGTGTTTGTGATGATGACGATTGTGTGGGTGTGGGCAGTTTGTGTAGGTGTGTTTGCTTGTGTGTTCAGGATGGTCCATAACGGTGTGGGTGGGGCAGTTTGCATGCATGTATTTGTCTGTGTGTTCGGGGAGGTGCATGATGGTGTGGGTGTTGGCAATTTGCGTGGGTGTGTTTGCATGTGTGTTTGGGGGTGGTGAATGAGGGAGAGGGTGTATGGGGGGCAGTTTGCGTGGATGTGTTTGCCTGTGTGTTCGCAATGGTGTATGAGGATGCGGATGTAGGCACTACGCATGGATGTGTTTGTGATGATGTCGATTGTGTGGGTATGGGCAGTTTGTGTAGGTGCGTTTGCATTTGTTCTCGGGATGGTATATGAGGGTGTGGGTGGGGAAATTTGCGTGGGTGTGTTTGTATATGTTTTCGGGGAGGTGCATGATGGTGTGGGATTTGGCAATTTGCATGGATGTGTTTGCCTGTGTGTTCGTGAGGGTGTGGGTGTGGACAGTGTGCATTAATTTGTTTGCCTATCCTTTCAGTGTGGTGCACATGGGGCTCGGGTGTGGATGGTTTGCTTCGATGGGGTTGCCAGTAGTAGTATATTCAGATCTCGTGCAAACTGAAACCCTGTTCTCTCGTTTCTTTCTTCACTTCCCGATATAGACCTTTGTGCATTAGAAACAAGTTCTGCCAGGTAAGCACCTGATTTCGCAGTTTGTGAATTTTTAGATTGGTTCTATATAAGTAAACTTATCCTATTTGTTGGTAATGTTCTGCACCAACATAGATTAAAATGTGCGAAGATCGCAGGTATTTGCGGATTCAAAGAAGACGAGTAAACTACCTCTTACCAACTCGCATGCCAAGAATAAAAAACCGCACTCACTACATCATTAAAATCATGAATTGACAATTCAAGCAAAATCTTGTTAACTTCTTTTTACAATTCTACAGTGAAATTCCAGACAAGGTGCTTCTTGATATATCCCGAAAGATAAAACCAGAGAAGTACTTCGAGACTGGAAGGAAGCTTGGTCTTACAAAGGTAAAGCTTGAACACATAAAACACCGGACATTTGCTAACAGGAGGGAAACCAACATCCAGATGCTTTCTACATGGAAATCATCACAGCCGCCCGGAGAAAAGACAGTGGAGACTTTGAAACTGGTTTGGGACTCTGTCCAATCGGTAAAGAAAGCTGACAATATCGAAGGTATGGGAAACAACAGAAAGACATTTGTAAAATGGCAAAATTTTAATTAAATTTGTCCTTTGTGTTCACTAGAGTTGGATTTAAGTAACAGAAGAAAAAACAAATGGATTGCAATTTGAACAGCCTGTGGGTTCGATTGAAATTTCATATTCTCCCGTGAAAAAAGGGCTAACTTTGCACAATATATCAGTTATTTAACGTCGATAATATTGGCTGTCAGCGCAAGCAGAAAAACTGTGCAATATGCTACGTTCTAACCAAATGGGGATATGTCCGTGTAGATAAAGGACACCAGAGAAGAGTTTCTAAGAATGTAACCTGTCTTCCTTTGTGCTTGAATAGTACGCTTATTTAATTTTTTCAATAATATATTGATATATTACAAACAATTTTTATTTTAGAAGAAGAAAATACTTCTGCAGTTCCCAAACAGGCTGTTGTGGAAAGAGCCAAGCAAACTGAGCTCGAAAGCGAAAAGGAAACGATGGAGATCATTGACTTTTCAGGAGCGGGTAAGCAGATGCGAATGATTTTAAGGTGTTTGAAATTTCGTTTTATCGACATTGTACAATGAACTCCATCTAAAAAATACAAAAAAAAAGAGAGAAAAATCAAATTCATAATTTTTCCCAAAATGATTTTTTTGTTGTTGTAGTTTTATGAGTTCATTGTATATTGCACAATTTCGTATCAATTTAACAGGGTAGAAATGGAGAGAGATATAACATCGTTATACTATGGGAAACTGCATTACCATAAGAAAACAAAAGCGTTGAAATGCACATCATGTATGAAAATATAATTTTGCAGTGAGTACTGATTATTCATTGTATTCGTACGACTGAACTTTGTTTATGTAGAACGGAGTTTAAAAATATATATATCAATATATATCTTGTTTATTAAGCTATTCTTAATGGGATTTAATCGGAGAGAGAGAGCATTGAATGCGCTTGGAGTTTCGAAAAGGAACCCATTCTATCATTGGTAAAAAAATATTGTTTTGATTTGTTAAGAAGCTAATAGTAAATACAATCGCAAAAAAAGCAGAAAATTAGAAACTAAGTATTACAGATCCAAAACATACTTTATCTTGTTGATCATAAATCGTATGCACATATACGGTTCTAAAATAAGGAACGAATTGATTTTAAAGATTATCCAAGTGGATCTCCTTGTAAGCATGAGGAAACCCGTGAGGATCTTGAGCAACACGGCGGAATACCAAACACAGAAGAACTCTGTAGTGTGGCTCGTCATGTCAAATCCTTACAAACAGCACGTTCACTTGGAAAAACGCTTCATATCGATGACATCAGCATAGTTGGTTTCGTCACTCAGCACTGTCCTTCCTTACTACGTGAGACAGCGCAGCAGATAGTACGAATGTGGCACAATGGCTTACAAGAAGGAGTCAAGGAAGATGAACTCAACAAGTTATTAAAGAAGTACAACATCTCTGGTGACAAAACAGGTTGTTTGAAATCTCTTTCTAAGCTTCTTTAATTATCGACCTCTGAATGAAAGAAACACTTTCAAATTTTAGAAACGCTTGCCCTTTCAATTCTTCTTATTCCGAATGTTTTAATTTCGAACGAAAAGAGTATTTCATATCAAGAGAATAAACATATTGGTTGGAGATTAAATGTGTTAACATGGGTTGCATAGCTACATGTAATAACTCTTTCACGGTTAATCGGCCTTTCAGCCGTTTGTTTTTCTAATCTTGTTGGTCTTAGAGCCCTGTTAACAAGTAATCTGTCATGTGTTTCTTTATTCATTTTCATTCGCATTTGTGGAACTTTATTGCATCATAAATTATATGAACTCATGTATTTCTACTTACCTGTCCTGGCAGGGGGCTATGAAGAAATAGCACAACTCATTCGATTTGACGCAGACCTACTAGACTTAGTTCGTCATTTGGATGTACACCATACCAGCGTCATGGAGTTCTTTAACACATCCTCAGCCCTTACACCTTACATGGTTGTTCCCGTTGCCCTAAAAATGCTGATAGAATGGTCCAACAAACGTGGAACCAGGGAGAGGCTTCTGGCAATAGCTCAGGCTTTTCGCTTCGGCGGTGCAGACATCATAGCAAAAGGTGATTCTTTTACAACAAACCCGCTATTCCAACACTCCGAGAGCATTTTTAAAAATTGATATTGCTATAATTGTGAAAGTCTTTGAATAAGTACTGTATTTAAAAAAAGAGCATGTTCTACGTGTTTTCGTTATATTGATCACCCCCCCCCCACTCTTTAGGCCTCAAATGCCAGTCAACCTACCCGTTTTTCATCTCACATGGCATCCTTGATCATAAGGGTGGGAACATTACCCTCGATGAACTTGGAATTACTGTATCTGTTCCTGAAGGAGCTATTCGAAAGGGAATTGGATCAACTGTCACCGTCCGTGTATCATTCCGCAATACTCCTAGACTTCCCATACGCGACGATGAAGTTCTTGTTACTCCCGTCATAGAGACTTCTCTCACACAAGAACTTCTCAAGCCGGCATCGATAGTACTACCACACTGTATGGGTTTCAACAACGACGATTCTACCGCTGTAATGTACACCAAGGCCGGGCAAGGTATAACGTTTGTTATAAAATAGTTTAATTAATGTTAATTGCAGAGTACTGTATATCCACTCTTAATACAACGGGTGTAGCTTCTGAATTAGAAATCAACCCGTTGGTGGCCACTATCACATCAGGTGAAAAAAATAAGAATTAAGAATCATATCTTTACCCAATTCTTGTCATTCCGAACTTGCTACCATATAACCAATTTATGCATACACTGAAGTTAAAGAAAATGCTTAACTGATGAACAAGAAAAATGTGTGATTGTAAAATACATTTGTTTTCCCATCACTTAAGTGCCAGAGAGAGATAAACCTGATATTGATGGAAATTAATTATTAGAATATCAAGTCCATTTTTTTCCAAACTTCAGGAAAATTCGGTCGCAGAATGTTGACGAGAGTCGATTCACGAATCTCAAAATCTACGATTGAGTTTTGTACACGTCATATTGAAGTTCTGGCTGTGTGTTCAAAGGATCTTCGAGATCTTCAACTGACATGCTTGGTCTTCCAGCCTACTATGAAGGCACAAGTGGAGCAACCATATCTAAGCGTGTACATTATCCATCCATATATGACATATGTCCAGGTATTACAATTAATTTGTATCATTTTTTTTCTGAATATCCTAACTTCACTTTAAACTGTGCACAACTATTACGGTTAATTACAGATTAAAAGTGAAATTCCTTTATAGCTTTCCTTTAACGATTTTCGTCAGCCGTAATTCGTAATATGGGCAACATCTCTGCCGCAACGAACAGTTGTTCTCAGAAAAAGATGACGCATCTCAGCTCCAGATATTCTGACAAGAATACAGCAGTTTTCTAATGAGACTTCATGATAATTACTTTAACATTAGTGTCAATCAAGAGTCATCTGTGACCAATTGATTTTCCTTTAATAATGAAGCCTCATAATCCTTTTAATGTAGCACTTTAGTCAGTCCATTTGCCATTCACCATAAAGAAATTACTGTGGATCAATTTGTACCCTTAAAATATCTTAGATTTCAGATGGAAAAAGTTGTGGACATTATTGAACCATACCATTACATGATAAATGAGCACTTCACTTACCATTTTAAGACTTAACCTTGATTATCAAGAAATTCTTGTGAATAAAGCTTTAACCTTTTCAATATTTCAGGATATAATCAAGAGGGAGCTTACTTCGTCTAAACCTTACTGCCAAGTCGAGAAGGAATTCAAGTTCTCTATTGGGTCAAAATCAAAGCACCTGACGGTTATTTGTCATGAAGAAACGAAGCAACAAAACCAAATGGTAATGCGCCTTATTACAAATTCAAACATACTTTAAACCAGGGGTTCTCAAACGTTTTCTTTGAAGGGCCAGATGAGACTCCAAGTAAACCTGAAAGGGCCAGGGTGAAGTGGAAAGACCCTTGCGGTTAGGGTCCCAGATGCTCTCTTGTGCAGTCTGGCCCTTATTTTGGGAGCATTTATCCAACATCAAACAAATTTATAACAGTTTCATATGGAACGCAGGCAAAATTAGAAGAAAAAAATCAAAATACAGCGAGAGTCAATATTAATGATACCAAAATTGTAGTACTTTGTTAAAAGGAATCTAGATTGTACCAACACATACCTGGTATTGGGGAGACAGATAATGTCTTGAAGTATCAATATTTTTTTTAGTAAGAGTAGATTGAATAATAGAGCATCTCTGTTGTAGACTCTAACAAGGATGTCAGTCTCATAATCGCTTTCAATATGGGAAAAGTGACACTGTCAGCAACAAGTTGCTTGAACCTTGGCACAAAAGATGTAATTGCCAGACGAAGGCATTGGTGCAAATGTTCACTGGTCAAGCAGGGGCCGCGGAAGGGGGGGGGACCTTCAGCCGTGATTTTTTGCATGGCCACACCCCCTCCCCCACTTTGAAAACCGTTCCGCGGCCCCTGTCAAGGTACTGCAGTATGAGTTAGTTCTTTAAAATGTTCATTGTGGAAAATGCACTTTCGCACCTGTATTATGTACATCCAATAATGGTGAGAATAGCGCTGGTCATCTAATAAGAAAGTAGTTCGAACAGACAGAAAAGACTCCGCTAAACTTTGTTTAAAAGTCAAATTTATTTGACTGAAAACTACGGTTTAATGGATACACAATGTAATCATATTGAGATATGTTTCATATTGTGACTTAAAAGTAATAAAAAAAAACCAAGCAGAGTCTCCCGGGCCAGATTGAGAAGCTGCGCGGGCCGTAGTTTAATAACCCCTGCTTTAAACATTTAAATCATATACGAACCAATAGCGCCATCTCGAGTCCTCCACTACTCATACCTGGCCAGTTTCCTGACCCATAATCCTAGTGTAGTCTAGTAATATAGACCCACTTGAATGGTAACATGCTAATTAACTACTCAATACATTTTTACCGCAATAATTATGCTACCAAGTAGCAAAACGATTTACTTTTCCTCTCAAAACATTTTAGTTTCTTTATACAAATACAATTATAGGTCAATCAAATCTCTGTAGTATTAGTAAATTCTTGCAACCATATTTTTGAAGTCTATGTATTTATATCACGCAGTCAATGAGAGACCACACATAGTTCACTCCCCCTTTAACATGACAATTTTCGTTGTATATCCTTGTTGATATGCAAAGCTATTTCTTTGCACCCTGTCTTGAGTTAAAAAAGTATATAAGAAATTTCTTTGTAAGATTTATCAATATCCATATATGCGTTTCATCTCTACATCTTCTCTCTCAAGCTAGCAAACCGAACAAATCCACATTGAAAGTGGAAAGATTGCCATGTATTTGAGATATACTATGTTCGAAATTAATTGTCACCACTTTGTATCCACTTTTATAGTCATTTGAATAAGTTTGATAATCTTTTCCATCAAACCTGATATTACAAGAAATATAAGTACTTTAACTAAAAAGTTTAAAAATGGGTTTCTTGATAGATTTTTTTTTATAATATTTCTCCCACAAAGATACTCCTCAGCGGTGTATTAAATGGTCAGTGCAGCCCTGTCGTATTCATGCTTCAGTTTACCCAAGAAGAAAATGGGAAGAAGAATATTCGCATTGCAATAAAGGAAAGAGCCGAGCCCATATCTGATAGAGAATTCAACGTAGCTATAGAAGGTACAATAACATATTTCAGCAACAAATTCAAGCTGGTTTTAACTTAAATTACATTGCATGAAGTATCGGCAGTTGATGTTCTTTATGCGATAATAGTGAATATACATGTAGATACCGTCAACTTCTAAAATTAAGACAGGTCCTGCCAATTGAATTAGAAATGTGATCTTGACATTATTTTTTTTTAATAAGTAAGACGATTCTCACTCCCCCATGAATAACGATTTTCTTATAACTATTACCACAATTTTACCAAAATAAAATGTACCTACGTGATCATTCCTTGTACTACATAAACAGATCATCAATGAATTTGATTTATAAAAGAACATACTGGTCAGCTGGTTACTCTGTTACTCTTTGATAGATCTTATGATTTTCAAATCAACTCCTCAGAATAATGATAGTACTACAAATACTACTACTGCTTCACCACTAATGTTGATAATGATAACGATCCTTATAATATTCTGCTATATTCTTTCATTTTCCATCAGATGAACCGGATTACACGACCAATCGCAGGGTTTCGTAAGTTTTCTTCTTTTTTTGGAAAATAAAATGTAACGTAATTTGGAATATGAACCCGAGGCATGCATTTTCATCCTTAGAGCAATTCAGATCTAGAATGCAAACAAGACGTGCCTTGTGATTTTTAGGACTGCAAAATATTATTTCATATTTAGATAGACCTTTTTATAGTCCAGTCGCTTTTGGCAATCCTGGGGAAAAGTGAAGTAAAAGAAATATTAATACAGAAAATAGTAATAATAGTAACATAATCGCTTTCATGTAAGATATAACTCATAGTAATACGAAAATAAAATTTACCCAATCAAAAACCCAACAAAATTATATTATACCCGGGGGTAGGAAACATAGTGAAACTACACTCTTCTTTTGGAAACAAAGAATAATTGACGTTGTTTGTTTATGGAAATATATTTGTAAACATTATGAATATACTATATAACAGATAAGGCCGATGGAGCTGCTTATCTAACAATCTTATCGAAAGCCTGGCTGACGTGATTCCCAAGCAAAGTGATGCAAACTCCCTTGGCGGCTATCTTGGTTTCTCAGAGTCAACCGTAGAGCAATACCTCGATCGGTCAGATTCTTCTAAGAAATGTTCAAGATCGGGGTTCGTTGAGATGCTAAGTGATTGGAGACGAAGAGTCCGACCTAGTGAGCAGGTAAAGGAGCTTTATCGAGCCCTAAAAGATGCTGGTCTAGGATATGTAACAGACACTATCCTGCATGGAGGTAACTACCGCTAGTTTTATCCTCAATATTTATTTATTGTGTATATATGTATTTATTTTATTAACAGGCAATATGTTGAGAAATGACAAAAAATACCATTAAAATATTACATGAAATAATGCTGTGAAATTGAGCATCTGCCCATAGAACATCTAAAAAATACTGAAAATTGTATCGAGAGGTTTCCTTATAATGACAGCTATTTAAAGCTTAATACTAGTCCAGATGATGGCCTTTCGATATTTCCCCCTCCACTCTCACTGCGCATCATCCACTGCACGTTTTTCCTTCACACACCGTAATTGTCCACTAGCTGATCGCGCAACCCTCGAATTTTCCCCTCTCCCGAAGGTAAATCTTGGGGTCGCGATCAGTGGGCAAGTATAGTGTGTGGAGGAAACGAGTGCACGGAGCTCAGTGAGAACATTGAGGGGGAAAATCTCGAAGTGGCTGCATCTGGACTAGCTGAATATTACAATCCATTCCATGTGTCAACATTAGTAAACACTCTGGAAAGAAAAATTGTTTCCTTTAGACAGTTTATTTGCTCTTACACGTCTGAAATAACACAACGTGTGAAACACATGTGCTTCGAAAGCGATCTGGTCTGACAGAAAGAAAGACATATGCCTTTACAATACTGTTCCAATTTTATCAAACTTTTTTGTCTATTTAGAGACTGGCTCATCTAGGCCTACCGTTCCTCAGCACGTGAAAAGTTTTGAGTCAAAGAAATAGAAAACGACAATTCCGATGACCTCCAGACTCTTAAGCCGTTACCTCAAGAATTGGATGGTCACTGTACGAAGCCTATGGAAATTCGAGAGTCCAGAGCCAGCGGGTTAACCTGATGATCTCTGAAGTTATAACTCACCTATTAATTTCATCTAATACAGATCATTCATATCGAAATGTGGCATAATGTTAATACCAGAGCACATATTTCATGATTTGAAGGGGTGATTATCTTTCCAAAAAATATAATTTTAATAACATTAATGACAACAATCATGCCAACCACAGTAGGCCTAGTTATGTAGTATTGGTAGTGGTAACATCTACATTTTATACATTTTCTATCATATTTTGAAACATTATTATATAATCTGTCGAAGAAAACACTATTATATCAGGCGGATAATTGAAGTTTTACAGAGATTACACAGTGTGAACACCTCATGCGTGAGTGAGCCCAGAACTTCAGGCTTTCTTCCCATTCTCTATCTAGTCATTGTCATATGCCATGATTGATTGATTGATTGAATTTATTATTCTTCACTTCAAATAAATTTACAAAGTAAGTAGGAACAAATCAGAATATGAATAACATAAATGAAAAAGGGAACTCACTGGAAAGCATCGCTTGTTTATGTGAGTCCCCTAAAATAAATAACTGATTTAAATTTATCAAATACAAACACCATGTACAACTCGCTGTAACTAAAAAAGAAAAGAAAAAAATAGAATGAGTAAATTTTCACTCGCTTCTTACATTCTACTGACATTGGTATCAAACCCAATGTCCACTAAAGTTGGATTGAATTGAGAGTGAACACAATTTTACGAGCGAATGTCTCATCACTAAAATTTGATTTGCAGGGATGAAATTCACTCAACAACAAATCTCTGAGGAGCGAATATTAAACGGTCGTTTATAATATATATATACATATATATCTTCTTTGAATAGTATGAATTTTATATATGTATATATTTTACCCGTTTCATTATACATTCCATACATCTCCCTACTTCTGAATTTCCATATAAGTATAGATCTTATAATAATGATAATAATAATAATAATAATATTCCGCATTTATATAGCGCTTAATACATCGGAACGACCTCTCTAAGCGCTTTACAGACATTTTATTACCCCGGTCATCGGATCCTTGCATGCCCGCATACAATGTATGTACCTTCTCCACTCCCTGGGGAGCATTCCATTTGAATTCTTAGTGGCTCTTATTGAAAATGTAACACATACTTTTTTTCTTAAATTTCATATGTTCTTAAATTTCAAACAGTCCTTAAAATGCTTATATATGAATTTTAATCTAAATTCTTTTTATATAGTTATACTCATTGGGTATTATTTTGAATTTTACATATACTTTAATTTGTGAACGTCACGTATTTCCATACTCTTAACAGCTCTCAGCAAAAACCAACAATTAGTTATTTCATTAAAGATTATGTTTCAGACAATATTTCACACATCACAATTATATTATCTTTAAGATGTTTGAAGGTTTGCATGGTGGCATGTACAATCGCTGATGTGGTTTACGGTACACCATGTGGAGTGTTGTAGAAACAGTGGAAAGAGGAAGAAAGGGGATTGGATAGGCGAGAAAGTGGAGATTTGAGAGTAGAGTATTCTTTTCTTGAAAGTAGTCCTGAAAAAAAAACAGCTTGAGTATTAGGATGGATGAGGAGTTGCTGGCTTGAGTCGGCAAGTAGAGATGATGAGTAGAAGCAGTAGAGAGACAGCCATATGGCAGCCATATTGAAGAAAAAAAACCCAGCATTTATCACATACATTTATATGTCGTTAGCATACATGTTTAAGACAGCACTTTATTCATAAAGAGTGGCTACACAATTACTAGTGTATTTCTGCTTTTATATTGTACATAATAGAGTTTAAGGGGAAAATTCTCGGCATTCGGGGAAAATTCTAAATATCATGAAAATACAGATTTGTTCAAAATCATTTTTTCTCTCTTACGTTAATATTACAGGTATGTTATAATAAATATTTTGATTTTTTTAAATTCCATTGTAATGGCATATTTTAACAGCCATACTGGATTTGCTTGTAGTCCTTCTTTTTTATCTATTATTCTGAAAAGTGAATTATTCAGGCGATTTCCTTTTCAGAGTAAGTCTTTAAACGTCGTGTTTTATATGGTAGTGTAAACTCCATATATCCCTGGACAAATCTCATTGTGGAGCGTTGTGGCCCAGTGGATTAGTCTCCTGACTTTGAAACAGAGAGTCGTGGGTTCGAATTCCAGCCATAGCGTAATTTCTTTCAGCAAGAAATATATCTACATTGTGCTTCACTGAACCCAGGTGAGGTGAATGTGTACCTGGCAGGAAGACATTCCTTGAATGCTCGAGTGCCTAGGCGGCCCAACTAAAGCCGGGGTAATAATAATACTAGGACCCGTCGGGAGAACAGTTTTCAGAACTGAAGTGGTTTCCCTGGGTAGATATACCTATATTATAATTATTATTGTTATAATAATAATAATATTATTATTATTATTATTATTATTATTGTACATTTCATAAAGGTCATCTCAAAATTCCCCTTTAGCTATTTATGTAAACATATAAATAGTATTATTAGCTCTTATTGAGAATTTCATACATGTCTTTACCTTAATGACTTTTGCTGTAAATTACATCTATTACTTAACTGTAAATTGTCCGTATCATGCTTATTATAGATTCAATATACAAAATTCATTGTATCGCTATAACATAAATGGCTACTGTAGTGTATTTCATTTATATATCTTTATGGTAAATAACACATATATATAGTAGCTTAGTACATTCCGTACATCACTATACGCTAAACATGCTAATTAACTATTATCGTTAATTCATGTATAATGTTGCTTAACGAGAGCATTACAGATAAATGTTATCTCTTAAAATCTCGTATTGTAAATTACATATATCTTAACATCATGTATTATATACATATATTTTTAACTCTAAAAACAGTAGCTGTTATTGCAAATTCCCCATTATAAATTTCACAACTTCTCTGACTGCAGATCCTAATGTAAATAATGTAAATATCATATACCTAAAGTCTATAAAATCACTATCGTAAAGTCAATATCTGTTTACTCGAAAAAGCACTTATTGTTTAACACCATGCATTTCTTAGCAAAATATATTGTACTTTCGCTATTTTTCTTATGCATTAGTACTTTGATGGCCATTGTTGATATATTATGACGAATTTTATCCTTTTAAAGCTCTTCATGTGTTTTTAAAGCTCATTGAAAATCACTAAATTAATTTTGGGTGACTTATTGTTGCTTTAGGGTCAATGGGGAATCTCTTTGCTCTCAATAGTAGATCCTGCTGAAAGTTTCACACATTCCCATATCTTTAAAAAGTCTATAATTTAAATTGCATGCGGTCCTTCTCACCTAAATGGCACGAGTTGTTATATGCCCCATTATTAATCATTTTCAGACAATATTTCATTCATTCAACACAATTATATTAATTTTACAGTCTGGCAAAGTCAAATGTCAAAAATACCTGGCGCCATTAACATTTTATATACGATAGGGCAGCCACAATGAATATAAAAACATCATTTATCACATACCATTTATTATATCTTCAATAATCATGTTATTCGACAGTACTTGATCTTGTAAAGATTATTTTCCCATTTATGTTGTACATAATTGAGTATAAGCGGGCAACTAGCGGAAATTTTAAGTATGAAGAAAGTAAAGATTTTGACAATTTTGTTTACAGTGTGTTACTCCTGTGTCAAAATTGTGTTTGCATTTTTGTGATTTACATTCTAATGACATATCTATGCGGCCATACTGGATTTGCTTACATTCTCTCTTTTTTATGTCTTTTTCATTTCATTCCTCTTAAAAGTTAACTATTCAGTCTATTTATTTTACAGAGTAAGTCTGAAAACGGCGTGTTTTACATATAAAATATCTTATATTTTTATGGTAGTGTGAATTTCATATATCCCTTGACAAATCTCATTGTACATTTCGTACAACTCATCTCTTTTCTTTTAAAATTCCATGATATTAACATTTCCAGGAGCTATTTATGTAAATATGAAATATATGAAATATCTTAGTAGCAATTATTGAAGATTTCATTCATAACTTTACCCTTAATAACGTTTGCTGTAAATTCCATTTATTCCTTAACTGTAACTGCTTATTTTAGATTACATATACAATATATCTTAATTTTTAGATTTATTACATTGATATGCTTTTAGGTTTTAGTTTGTAAATTTTATATACTTACTCTTAACAGCTGTTACAGTGATTTTCATATATACTGTATCTTTGCTCATAATAAGAGTTTCTCTTTTTGTAAATTCCACACCTTAACAGCTCTAAATGTAAATATAAAATACATCTTAACTCTAATTACTTTTCTCTTAACTCGAACCAGACTTTATGGTAAAATTTCATGCACTTCTTAATTCTTAACAGCACTTATTGTAAGTTTCATACGTGACGAGCGATCCTAAAGCCAACACTAATTAACCAGGGATGTGAATTTCATATATTTCTTAAGGGCTCTCATTGTACATTACATACATCTCTTTACGTTTTAAATTCCTTAAGATATTCTAAAGACATGTCCATGTACAGTGTACATCTGAAGTATCTATTACATTTTGGCAGCTCTTATTGGAAATCGCATACATTTTTTACCCATAATGGCTTTTATTGTAATTTCCATCTATTGCTTGACTGTATAATTCATATCATGCTTATTGTAGATTCCATATACAATATATATCTTAATTTGTAAATTTGTTTTATTGCGATGCTATTATATTTGTGTGTGTAACTTTCACATTCGTCATACTTGTAACATCTCTCATAGGGAATTTCATATATCTCTTTATTCATAAAATATAGTATTTTTTTCTTGTACATGCCACATTGTAAATTCCACACCTTAACAGCTCTTAATGTAAATATGATATAGATCTCAAATCTAAAAAAAAAAAATCGAGCAGTCAATGTCATGTATCTCTTAACTCGAATCAGACATTATTGTAAATTTCATGCACTTTAAAAATGTAAGTTTCAAACACGACTAGCCATTCCGTATGAAACTTACAATAAGTAACTAGGTGTGTGAATTTCATATATTTTTATATATCTCATATTACATTGGATACATCTGATGTGATGTAATGTATTCCACTTTATACTTTATTTGTTTTCAAGCATAAAACAGGTTCGAAAATGTAGTCAATTATATACAACCATTCTTATTGTATATACTATCTCTGCGCGCTTATGGCAGCCATTTTTAATATAAAAGAAAAACAACATTAATCTTATGCATGTCATAAAGAAATGTTATATTTTGATAGTAATCATGTTTTTAGATAATACTATATTCTTAAATCACAATTACATGCATTTTCGTTTTCTTGTGAAAATTATTTCATCTTTTAACATTGAACATAACGTATACAGGGGTCTTTCGCGGAAATTTTGAAGAAAAGAAGTAAAGATTTCGAACAAAATCCTGTTTTCAAACAATTTCTTTTAATCCTGCATCATGATAACAAGCATCTTATGGTCAATTTGTTTGCATTTTTGTGCGTGTGATTTCCATTGTAATTTGTATCTTTTGGTGGTCATACTGTATTTTGCAAATTTGCCGATAATGCTTAATTCTATACGAATGGAATCATTCTGATATGTTATTAGTGCCAGTGTCAACTGACAGTGAAACTTGCATGTATCAAAAACAAGGTCATGGCAAGTCTAGCCTAGACTATTGAACAGTGTGAACATCTCATGCGTGAGTGAACCCAGAACTTTGTGTTTTTTTCCTTCTCTATCAAATCAAGCATTTGTAAAGGGTTATTGGCCACTTTCGAAAGATTATATCATGTTAAGGCAAATGATGTGCCTTATTTGCTCAATGAAAATGTCAGAATTCATTTTGCACGATTGGGCCTTCTTCATGGGCTCTATTAAAGATAAACAAATGAAAACATATAAATGGTCCACATACAATGGCAGATACATGTATGTAGAGTTATATAGCACGGTCATATACTGCTACCATATACAGTGGTGCTAAACATGCTAAATTGTTAGTGAACCCCACCAGAGAATAAAACATATCTTTATGTTAGCAATTTTTGCCATGTTTAAAATATATATTTCTAATGTCAGGTGATGAAATACTATATTTAATAAAGTGTATCTCTCTGGGCTCGCCAAGCATTGCAATATTGAATATTGTTGTCCCCTCTCACCATTCAGCATGAAAGAGTGCATTTTCTGGTGGGGTTCACTAACTTTTTAGCACCACTGCATATACATCTAAATGTATAGGTAAAGTAATATAAAATGTTAGTAGTCATTTAATTTTACCTGGATCTTCTGGGCTACTGTATATATTCTGTGTCGTGTATTAAGTATGGATTGTCTTGAGTGATATATTGTAGAATAGTCATTATAACGTAGCTCTTAATGTAAATTCCACACATTTCTTAATTCTTAACAGTTCGTATTGTTAATTTCATATATTCCCTAAATGTAAGTAGCCATTGTACATGTTGTATCACTTGTTTAAGGAATTCTTATATATTTCTAAACTCTGAATTGTAAGTGTCAAAAACTTATTGACTCAAATCTGCTTGTCACTCTATTTTTTGTAAACTCCATATAACACTTAATAGTTCTTGTTAAAAACGTTTACGATTATCCTAACTTGTCTTATATTCTAACAGCTCTTATTTCCATTTCAAATGTACCTTTACTTTTAACAGCTCGTATTGTAGAGTTCACAGGCTTACATCTCTTAAATCTATACTTTGGTGACCACGCTTTTTCTTCAATTGCCCTTCCTTTGGAATAAGCTCCCATCTTACATTCATAATACAAAGTGTGAACCAGTTCAAGACCCTATTCAAAAGCTACCTGTTAAAGAGATGATTTGTAATTGATGGTCAATTGGAGGTGCACACGGCACACTAGTTTGATTATTAATGTTAGTTACATTAGCTGTGTCATTTTCCTCCACTTTTTTTACTCCAAAGTATAAACCATAAACAAGTGATACGCGCCCTATAACTGTTTGTATTACTACTATTATCAGACGGTACATTTCATGTGGCTTATTATATTCACTCGCGTTCGTACTCACTCGCGTCGCGTTGGTAATCACACGCGTTTTTGATTTTTGGCGATTTTTTTTTCATTTCGGTGCGATTTTTTTTCTAACGGGGCCTTCAATGGGACAAACACGCTGGGAAAATAAAATGAAATTGAAATTCGAGTTTCGTTTTAAGCCGGCAAGTGCCTTAAATAAGATGTACTCGACTACTGTTTTAACATAACAAACAAGCAAATCAGCCATGTGGCTCAACTAACTTAGAATAGATCCGGACTTCTACTGTGTCTTATACGAGGACTCCGAGTCGGAACTTGCCATATCTGCCACATCGATATTACATCGTATCATTCCCATATGCGGACATGCCTGCATGCAATGGCCCCAAGGCGGCCGGACCCGGCCGCGGTCGGACACGACGTGCATCGATAGCATGGAGCAAGCTAACGTGAGTCGAACCGAGTTAGATCCCACGTTACATATGAGGCGCCGATTGTACCAATATTATATAGAACAATTATTTGTTATATAATCATTATTCATTAAATAATAACTATTATTTATATATAATTTACATTCTATTTGTAAATAATTACTATTATATAAAATAACATTTCTAATTATTTATATATAATTCCAAGTAATACTTCATTATTTGTAAATAATAATAGTTCGACATTCTATTATTTATGAATAATGATTATTTGTTTTTCATTATTTATAAATACTGATTATTTGTTTTTCATTATTTATAAATAATGATTATTTCTTTTTAATTATTTGTAAATAACGATTATTTTTTTTCATTATTTATGAATAATGATAATTTTTTTTACATTATTTATAAATACTGATTATTTGTTTTTCATTATTTATAAATAATGATTATTTCTTTTTAATTATTTGTAAATAATGATTATTTTTTTCATTATTTATGAATAATGATAATTTTTTTTTCATTATTTATAAATAATGATTATTTGTTTTTCATTATTTATAAATAATGATTTATTGTTTTTCATTATTTATAAATAATGGTTATTTGTATATAAATAACGATTATTTGTATATAATGGCAAACTGTAAAAATCGTTTATAAATAATGATTATTTATAAATAATGGGATATTCAGACAAAAATCTTATTTATAAATAAAGAAACACGATGAATTTTCATTATTTATAAATAATGGGAAACTCAACAAATGATTTATAAATAAAGAAACGTGCTCTGGCATTGTTAATAGATAATTATCATTTACAAATAATAGAAAACTCGACAAACTTATTTATAAATAATAAAAAAACGAATTGCAATTATTTATAAATAATGAAGTATGCAGTGTCATTATTTATAAATAATGAAACACAAAAATTATTATTTATAGATAATGAAAAACAAATAATCATTATTTCATAAATGATGGAATGTCGAACTACTATTATTTACAAGTAATGAAGTATTACTTGGAATTATATATAAATAATTAGAAATGTTATTTTATATAATAGTAATTATTTACAAATAGAATGTAAATTATATATAAATAATAGTTATTATTTAATGAATAATGATTATATAACAAATAATTGTTCTATATAATATTGGTACAATCGGCGCCTCATATATAACGTGGGATCCAACTCAGCTCGACTCACGTTAGCTTGCTCCATGCTACCGATGCACGTCGTGTCCGACTGCGGCCGGGTCCGGCCGCCTTGGGGCCATTGCATGCAGGCATGTCCGCATATGGGAATGATACGATGTAATATCGATGTGGCAGATATGGCAAGTTCCGACTCGGAGTCCTCGTATAAGACACAGTAGAAGTCCGGATCTATTCTAAGATAGTTGAGCCACATGGCTGATTTACTTGTTTGTTATGTTAAAACAGTAGTCGAGTACATTTTATTTTAAGGCACTTAATTGCCGGTTTAAAACGAAACTAGAATTTCAATTTCATTTTATTTTCCCTGCATGTACGTCTGTCCCATTGAAGACACCGTTAAAAAAAAAAATCGCCAAAAATTCAAAACGCGAATAATTACGAACCCGCACGCGACGCGAGTGATTATAAACTGCCTTTCATGTATCTTTTTAACACTTATCTGCTGATAATACTTATTCTTGTTAATTACACGTATATCTTACCTTTTCATAACTCTTGGTAAGAGGTCTACATACATGTAGATCATGGAGATGTATATCTGATCTTTTTCAAATTTCTAAATGTTATTGGGTTATTTCCAACGTATATTAAATTCATATTTTAAGTCATAACTAATATTACTAGCGAATTATGGTAAAAAAAGTGAGACTTTTAACCTATGAAAAAAACAAAACAAATCTAATTTGGGACTCTTACTGCATTTGCCCGATAAATACTTCGCGTGCTGATGTTGATTCTACCCCCTCCCCAAAAAAGTATTGAAAATGACTTTGAGGTGAATTTCTAGTAATAATTGTAAACTGTTTTACCGAAATCATGTAAATCTTTAAACTATCATAATTCTGATAATCGTTTTCCAATTTTGTTCAATTATTATGATTTTCTTCATGTATGTAATCTTAGGTATTGATACACCAGGAGACTTCAATACCTATGTAATTACGTGATATTGGATATGATATTATATATAACATAGGTTATGTAGATTCGAATCAGTGATTGGTCAATACGCCATCACGTGACCATGCTGCGAGGATCGCATTTTTTATTTTCTAGGTTTGAAGATCACCTCAGTGATATAACTGCATTAGATTGTAAACTGCGGTGTTATATTCAGCAAGGTGACCTCACTTGCTGCTGACCAGTTGCGTAATCAGGGGAGCGTTTCATGAAAGGACTTGTCGGACGTTTTATCCGACAGTTACCATAGTAATGCTACTTTTCAACCAATCAGATTCAAGAAAAGATGTCAGATCTGACAACTTGTCGGACAAAAATGTTGATGAAACGCTCCCCTAGTCGTTTACTTGATGTACGCGCTAGTGTTGACGCGTCGATTACATGAAAAATGCGCTTGCTGTATTTTTTCTTTTATTTATCACGTGGATGGATTAGAGCTGCAGCAATATTTCGGGTTATTCATTAAAACAGGATGATGAATGCATTCTTTGGTGGTGAATTTACATGGTCTGTGTAATATGACAAATATTGCATTATCTATCTTTTTAATAAATAACATTTCAACTCATCTCCGAAGTTATATTTTCACTCGGGAGAATAGTTTCCTTAGCACTGTGCGCATCGGGCAAAATGTAAACCCTTGGAAAAATATAACTCCGTCAGGGAAATGAAGTGTTACATTCAAACTCTAGGCAGGCAATATATGTATTATATGTTTGTAGATGATTCTAGAAACTTAATTAGAATCTACTCGAGGACACCTGTAAACTGAGATTGTTCGAAATTAATAAAAATTGGTTCACTGGGTATAAAACCCTACAGATTTCCTGTAATAAAACTTGTATTTCTTTCTTCTAAAATACAAATGTGTTTATGAGTGTTGTGTATGTGGATACTATGTCTTATCTTTGTTTAATTGACATATCTGTAGTTTATATTTCTGCCTTAATGAATATCTCATTAAGTAATAAATCATTCGCTTGTTAAGGCCCTGAAAACATTTCATATTGTAATTCGTGATCATTAATCTTGCCATATATCTGGTTCTTTTACTAAATAAAAATTCTTTCTTAATATTGGGACCTGTTCTGCTTAATAATTGTAGAGGAACGTCTTATTTTTGTAAAAAAAGAAAGATTGTTTCTATTTAGTTAAATCACCTGTTTTTATCAACAGAGTGAGTGATAGGGTTGATACTAAGAAGTTATTATCATCATTTGAAAGCATAACAATACATACTGTATATATAGATTTTAAAAACCATTTTCAATATAATAAACAATAGCAGAGCGAAACCATAATATATAAATTCTCAATCCCAAAGGCAATGTAAAAATAGCCTAATTTAGAAAGAAAACAAAAAGGATTATGTGTATTTTTATATGGGGGAGAACATGGCAGGTAAATAGTATCTAACGACATGGACTTGGCCACGGAGGTTATTGGGGGTGTTGTGACAATGCTCAGCGCCCCCATTATCAATAGAATAATCCTCCATGGACTAGGCCATGTCTAACAAGTCATTCTAACTTAGACGTATCTAGTGATTTACTATCAAGAAGCCACGGATAATATATGGTGACTGTCCTCATAATTATATATTTTTATTCCAGTTTAGCAACCTCGAAATATGAATTTCTGTTTAGATCTTAAAATCTATCGGCATTGAAGCTATAACAATAAAATCTCTTGATGTCAAGAAATGTACGATTGGTCTCTTTGTAAAGAAAAATGATATATTTAAAATGGTTAAGTAAACAAGTGAAGAACAAAGAACTCGGTTCCATATTAGTCAATTACATAACTTCACATAAAACTAGGATTTCGTTATCATCAGTTTGTTTTTTCCCCTTTTTACACTGTGCATGTGTTGAACGCGTTACCATGGTACCGATTACTCATGTGATAGAAAAAATACCATTATTCATGGCAGCATTTGATACTTATCTGTCTGCGTTATTGCCAGTTTGATTAAATTTGATTAAGAAAGGAGACTGTCCCTCCCCCACCCAGAAAAAATGATAATGCTTTTAAATTTCTGGGTATTTGTTTGTCTTCTGTAGGCATGAAAACACATTAAATGGATTTTCATTACAAATATCGCTGACATTCATACATGCACTTCAAAACAAGATTGGAGAGTTTGATTAACATGTACTCTCTTTCCTTTTTAGAATCATTTAGTATGGTCTTAAATACTTGGTGACAATTTTTTTTACCAAAATTTATTTAGCTGTTAAACAGTTGAAGGGGATATTGCTTATTGAAGGCGGCCTACAGCAGTTTGCCCTAAGGCTGGAATAGATCAGGGCCCATTATTGCAGGTTTGCCTATGCATGTTAAATGCGTCATAATAATGTGTGTATTGATTGGTTAAGCAAGCAAAATTCAAAAGAAGTTTGAAAATTTTGTAACCCATTGATATGATTATTCGTCGAGCTCGATAATGTAGGGCTCGGCAAACAGGTATTGAGGTGCATTGTACTCATCCACAATTTACGAATTAATTACCTCTCAGACAGCAATTTAATTATGTTTTAAGATCATGATTGAAATATCAACAATATTGCATAACAAAATGCAAAATTAAACGTTTCCGATGTAGCTCTGTTCCATAATTTGTTAATCTTTTAAACGACATGTAATCAATCTAAGTTTGTTTTACTTTGTATGTCATTGATTCCACAGTACAATTACATCATTTTACTTTGTAAATACTTAATGTTTTATTGTGTTTGAATCTGGCTGAATTTTACCTGCTACCATCTATAAGTGATAGAAAATGGTGTGTACATGTCAAGACTGATGGACGTGATCTCTTCTTCTTCCTTCCTCCTCTCCTTCTAGTCTTTCTACCTCTTCTCTCCTCTCTTTTCCATTCTCTCTATGTAATTCCATACACATGAATTCCATTGACTTTCGTCTAGTTTCCTTCTTTCTTTTCATCCACCTTCCACTACATTCTCCATTTTCTCCACTGTCCATTTTTTTTCTAAGATCACATAGTTTACATTATAGGTTTGAGTGTCATTTACAAAATGTTACAATACTTTGTATGAAAACCTTATATGTAATTTGCTTGTTTGTAAAATTAATCAAAATTCGGCCTTTGGCTGCAATGATCTTCAATTAACCATTTTATTTATATATCTATTCATTTATCTATCTATTCATATACACACACACGCACACGCACACCCACACGAACGCCAACTCACACGCACCCCTACTCATACACATGGAGAGAGTGTGACAGACAAACAAAATTCACAAAAAAAAATATACTCCTTGTCATCACTCTCGATCTGGTATAAAATTTCATTAAGTTTGTCAAGAAATTCAGAATTTTTGTTTGGTAGATTTTCAATTGTTTTTTGTCGTGACATCGCAAATAATATCAGAAAAGTATAAAGCTGTACCGCCATGGATTTTGAGTCCTGGTCGGTCCATACGAGTGAGAGAATACCCAGGAATGATCTTTTCCGTGTCCCTAATATCTATATGCAACCAGGTTTCTGTTATCGAAATTTCATCGATCTTTCTCCCAGATAATAGCATTTTCAAGATCTAGTTTATGTCTTAGGCTCTGAATGTTTAAATGAGCGATTTTGAAGCCCTTATCATTGCAATAGAGACTCAGGGTATCTATATTCTATTTTATTAGGTTCACTCTTAGTCTTTGATTTCAATAAGATTATCGGTCGGGTGTTTTTTATGTTGTTGTTGCTTACTGTTTGGGTGTTTTGAAGTGATTTATCCGAAAATGTTGCATTTGTTCCATGCTTCCATTCCTGGTGGCCACCAAGTTTTTACCGTTATTATATTGACACAAGGGTAATGAAATGATCCCAAAGTGCACCCTTGTACCACTTATCACTATCATGTACAATATCATTTTATGACTCAATTACCTTTAATATCTTATTTAAACAATGTTTATGTTGGCATTGACGTTAATATTTTTTTCTTTTTAAGATGTTTTCTATTCTGTTGCAAATCTTACAAAGGCTTTGAATTACAAGCCTCGTTCACACACAGGGCGTTTTCGTCAGAGTAAGATCAGAGGGAGAGTCAGGGAAAACCCAGTTTCAGTAAGATCGTAGAGAAATATCAGGGTAAGTTCCCGTCTGAACAGAGTCACTCCGACCTTCCTCTGATCAATCAAATGGGCCGCACTCACACAGGTGTTTTTTTAACCATCGGTTCAGTGCATGGTTTATGCAGATTTCCTGTATAAATTACGCTTATTTACCACGTATGTTAAAACATGTCCAATGCTGATGTGCGCTTTTGTCACAGTGCTCCAAATTGACGCATGTTGCCAATATGGCTACCCACGCTATTCTATTTATGAGTCCACTGTTTTGAATAAATGAATCCACTCTACAAACAGTGGACCCATGAACTAACAAGCGTACTTAACATGGCAACAAGCCTCGTTCACACACAGGGTGTTTTGGTCTGAGAAAAGGTTCGAAGAAAAAAAACCTAGTCTGAGAATGTCAGGGTAGTATTCCCATCTGATCAGAGTTACTCCGACCTTCAACTCATCAGTCGCGAGTTTGCAGTAGCAGTAAACCTGTATTGACCGTTGATTAGAATTCTAGAAATATATATTGAATCCCTCAAATCCTAGCCTCTAGTCGAGGCCCTGGCGGCTGCTTTCCGAGCGAAGCGAGGGATTTCGTAATTCGCGAAGCGAATTAGTCCTGGCGTAAGCGTAGTCCTGGCGTAGTCCTGGCGTAAGCTCTTGACATCTGAGCTGAATTATGTATTCATGAAACGTCTTCCTAATGAATGTGCATGAGTCATGATATCACCGGGGATCACCGGTCACCTAGCAAAGCCCTGGTCACAATCCGCCGTATGGTTTTTTTGGCGGTACGTTTTTTTTTTTTTTTTTTTTTTTTTTTTGGGGGGGGGGGGGCTACGGTCGCTGCGTTTTTCTGAAAACGTAGGGAAAAGTGGCAAACGCAGGGAGCAAGTGCATCGACGCACGTCACTCGTACGACTACGCAAGTTGTAAGTACGTAGTGCGTGCGCTGCCCGCGAGTCACGCTTTGCAGTGAGCGATTGCGTGCAATGTACGTCGCGCACGTGTGGAGTGAGTTGTACCTGCTTACAACGTACGATCTCCGTGCGTTCGACACATTTTGGAATGGAGGCCGTACTTACACGTGCTGCTCACGTACGCCGTCCTTACTTACGCACAGGTTGCAACTGCATGCACTTGCGATTAACGTAAGCCCCCCCCTATGTGGTGGGGTATATTTATAGAGATTGATCTTCTGACGTCCTTCAAAATGCCGCCTCTTCTACCACAGAGACTCCAAATAATTCTGATACTGCAAGAGCAGCTTCAAGTGGCAGGGCATGAGCAAGACGTGGCACCTTGATAAACATCGATAACTTGGCCGGCAAATATTACTTGACGTGTTATAAAAAATTATTTCATTCGCTACTTCTAACTCCTTAATTTTGTAATAAATATTGACAGTTTTGAAGCAATCCTCCTTGAATAGAAAAGGTCCATGTACTATTACAAAGTTTGGGCAAAACTAACTCCAATTATAATGCCAATTAAAACTTATATTCTCCATTATGGGGAGGGGGATTGTCTTTCCTTTTAGAAAAAAAGAAAGAATTGTCTTTACGTGTGATTACACATATTGACTATATATCAATGGTGTAGATACTTTCAATGTTTCAGGAGTCGCCGCGCCTTGGAACCTGGCCTGAAACTCGCCATCACTCTTCGCTTTTTGGCAACGGGAAGCAGGTCCCTTGCGTATGACTTCCGGGTGGCACACAATAGTATATCCATATTCGTACCGGAAGTTTGCACCGCCCTATACGAGGAATATAAGGAGATAGATGCGCACCATGCCCTCTACACAGGACGAGTGGATCGCTCTTATAAGTGGTTCTGCTCTGTGGTGCTCATGGCAATCGTGGATTCTAACTATTCCTTCTTGTGGTGCAATATTGGGGCCAACGGCTCCTCTTCAGATGCAGGTGTGTTCAACCAGTCCACGTTTCGGGGAGCGTTCTGGGAGCACTTGAGGGAACCACCATTGGATTTCCACCACCGGATCCACTGCCAGGTGACGTCCAGAATTTTCCTAATTTCCTAGTCGGCGACGACGCGTTTCCCCTTCAAAAGTGGCTGATGAAGCCATATTGTCGCCATACCCTGATACACAAAGAGATGGTAATGAACTATCGGACCTCTCGGGCTCGTCGTGTCGTAGAGAACGGTTTCGGTATATTGGCTCATCGATGGCGATGTCTCTTGACTACCTTGCAGATGGAGCCTAACAACGTAATTTGCGTCTTGTTGGGTTGTATCATCCTTCACAATTTGCTTCGAAGCACCGGCCCGGACAAACTGACGTGAATGTGGACCGTGAGGATGCGGATGGCAAGGTAATCCCGGTGCCTGGAGGGAATGATGTACAAATGACCGAACGGTTGTGCGTACTTTGGCAGTACCGAGGGCGTGCGTGCGCGCACGTGGGGCAAATCCGTAGCTCGAACGTAGCCTGCACGCAGCAAAAGTTCCTCCTGTACTAAAAGTGCACGTGCAAGTACGACGGGATGTGACCACAGCTTAAACCAATGAAAGTAAACCAATGAAATGTCTAAGCTATTTCGTCTGGGGTTCGGAATACTATAGTAGTCCACTATTCTGCAGGGGATTCATTTGATTGCGGGACACTGAATGGGATATAACCAGCAACATGCTATACAAGTAGTGGGACTACTACTACTGGCCGTAACAGACCCATCACCGCCCCGAAACTTCCGGGGAGATACTGGTCAGCCGCTGGTCAGACTCGAGTCAAGGGGAAGCGAATCCAGCATTCCCTCACCGCTCCGCGGAGATCGATAATTGACGCATAGTGGAATCGCATAAAAGTTTCATTTTTTCCATATCCTACGGGTAGATTTACAAAAAACATTTCGTCCTTTCAGTGCAGATTTAATTTCATCGACTTGCAAATCCCTATATCGGTCAATATTAAGCACTTTAGAGGCATATTCAATGCTCTTTGATATTTCGTCGTCACTCTTCGCCTAGAATCCACGGGTCGCCGTTCAAGATAAGCTCAAGAATATTTAATATGACGTCATAGCAGCTCGCGCTCTCATTGTATGATTTTCACCAACCAAAAGTTGGTCGGTATATTGGTAAAAACAATAAAATAACAAAGAAAGTCGGTGAAATTCGGCTCAGATGTCAAGAGGCCCTGTCTCGCGGCGCTCTGTTTCGCTCTCCCTTGCTTCGTCATGTTCGCTCATGTTCGCTCAGAAAGCAACCGACAGGGCCTCGACAAGAGCCTACTCAAATCCCGACCTGTTTACCGTGACTTGGCGAGAGCCGCCGCAGCTAGGGGTCAGAGAAACTTCCGGAAGTAGGCTCTTGCAATGTGACGATTAAAGCCTTGCCCCATTGTTTTCCCCATTTCAACTCACCGTTGAGACTGGCTCCTTTAGGACTCAGTGACCACTGTTCCATCTTGCTCAAGCCAGTTCATGAACTATCTAATAAAGACAAAAGAACTATACTTACCCGTCCACTGAAAGATTCATCAATTAGATAATTTGGCCAATGGATTGTTAATCATAGCTGGAATAATGTTTATGATGAATCATCAGGTAACAAGGCTACCAGTGTATTCAACAGTTCCTTACATGATGCTTACATGAAGTTCTTTTCCTTGACTAGATCTTTGTTAAAGAAGAATGATAAACCTTGGATGACGTGTAGAATTAAACAGCTCTTGAAGGATAGGAATAAGGCCTCTAGAAAACCGGATCATGATAAGTGGGTTTCTTTGCGTAACCAAGTACAATCGGAAATAAGAAAGTCAAAAGTAAAGAATTATGCGCAAAGCGTACATGATCTTAAGAATTCACAGCCCGGAAAATGGCACAAACACAAAAATAAATTGTGTAAGCTAAGTACTAAAAAAGTTGACATCCCTGGTTCTGACGATCACCCTGTTGATACGGCAGTCTCCATTAATACCCACTTTGCTGCAATTTGTAACCAATTACCTCCCCTTGACTTAAACCTTCTTCCAGCTTATTTACCTGCAGATTCCCCTCCACCAATTATTTACCAGGGGCAGGTTCTATCTGCTCTGAGGAAACTAAAGGCAAACAAAGCATCCCATTTCAATGACTTACCAATTCGTCTAGTCAAAGAGTTTGCAGTGGAACTTGCTGAACCGCTAACATATATATTCAATCAATGCCTGCAGGAAGGCACCTTCCCGAATGACTGGAAACGTCATGTATAACCCCCATACCGAAAGAGAAAGTGATAAGTTCCTATGATCAGCCGAGACCGATATCCCTTACCCCGTTATTTTCGAGAACATTTGAGTCATTTGTGGCAAAGTGGGTAGTAGAAGATGTATCAACCCATATTGATAAGAGACAATTTGGAAATGTGAAGGGCTGCTCTACTGCACACTATCTTGTTCACTTACTAAAATTTGTCCTTGAAGGCCTTGACAAACCTGGCCATTACGCCTATTTAACTACTATTGATTTTACCAAGGCCTTCGACAGAGTAAATCGTTCTATTGTAATAAGAAGCTTATTCTTTTAAATGTTCGTAGGTCGATCATTTTAATTATTTGCAGTTTTCTGACTAATCGAACCCAGTGCACGAAGGTTAATAAGTGTCACTCCCCTCTGGTAGAAGTATCCTGTGGGGTACCGCAGGCTACCAAGTTAGGTCCCGTTTTATTTTTGTATAGTTGTAAATGATGCTGTATGCGAGTGGGATTCCAGATGGAAGTACGTTGACGATTTGACATTGGGAGAAATAGTTAAACGTAACGGAAATCCCTCTTTACAATCGTCACTTGATTGTCTCTCAAAATGGTGTACTGATAATGATGTCCTCTCCAAACCATCTAAATGTAACCTTATGCCAATATCCTTCCTCAGAAACTTTGTACCCCGTATTGATTTCCACCTTAACTTAACCCCACTCAATGTTGTCGGAAGTATCAAACTTCTAGGAGTTACACTTCAAAACGATCTCAAATGGAACCTACACATTGAATAAATCGTTTTCAAATCATCACCTAGGTTGTACACCCTCTGTATTCTAAAGAGATCGAAGGCAAGTTTGGCTGATATGGTGACTGTATACACTACATATATCAGGCCAATTCTCGAATATGCGTCCCCTGTCTGGCACACTTCTATCACAATCAAATAATCTGATAAACTGGAATTTGTTCAAAAGTGGGCCCTCAAAATAATTGTAGGATATGACAATCATTACTCTGATGCTCTGGGAATTAGCAAACTCACTTCACTATCTTCCAGAAGGGATTCACTTTTATCAAACTTTGGACAGAAATTGATGAACTCTGATCATCATAAACACCTACTTCCAACACCAAGGTCCGTTTCTTGTACTATACAATTACGCAACATGACTGGTTTCCCCACAATCAAATGCAATACTGAATGATACCGTAAATCCACCATTCCTCACCTTGCAAAGATTTTAAAGTAGTTTTCCGCAATTCCTGTTTTTGATTATATAGCCATTCCTTGTCACCATCCTTCTGTCTCCTTTTTTTGTTAGCGTTGTTACAATGCAAACTTACTCTCTTACCTTATTTTTTCTCCCTCTTTCCTCTTTCTTTCCCTTTCCTATAGTACTATTCTCTTTACCTTTTTGAGTCCTATCCCTTACACTTTTCTCTTTTTATTTTCTTGTCTGTCCCTCTTTCTTTCTTTACATCCTTTCTTTAGCTTTCTATCGGTTTTTTGTAGGTTAGGCCTACGTACATGGAAAATTTGAAATGATTAGGGGAAGGCGGGGTAAGTTGTGACACTTTTTGCATTTTGCACGTTAGAATTGATATGACTAATAATATTGTAGAAATAAGTACCTTGCCTTAAAATTTGATTCTTGGAAAATATTTTTCACCTATATATAACTTTCTAGCCCCACACCGAAATTCATTGTGACCTTTAAAAAAACGATGTCAAATGGCTCAACTTGCCCCATATGTGGGGTAAGTTGTGCCACCTTCTGGGGTAAGATGAGCCACAACAACTCTGTACAAAACTTATGCGGGTAGAAGCAGCATGTCAATTTTTCATTTCAAGTCTTTTCACTTGCTAAGTCTCTATGAATACTAACATCCTCTAAAAGTAAAAGAACTGTCATGTGAATTTACACCTTTCTGCCTGCATATCAATGGCTTTTCAATTTTTTTTATTTTTTTAAATTCTTATTACCATAAGAATTACAATGGCTCAATTTGCCCCATGTTGGCTGGCTCAAAGTACCCCAGTCTGAACTCCATGCGATATTTTCACATCCACACATTTCTTATGCATCCATCATTTAAAAGACTATGACAGGAATGAAGATCCATACCTGGACTAACAATATTGTTCTTATTTCTTTATTATATTTAAAGACGTGTGTGGGTAAAAAGCACTCCTCTATTTTACACCCGTTTTTACTGTTTTGGCTGAAATTTGTATTTTTCCGTCTAAAAAAGTACTTTTTGTTTCAAAGTCGAAAACAATATGGTTGGGTAAAGGGTTATGTAATGGGTCATCAATACATGACACCACCACAATGTCTGACTCATTCATTATTGGCCTGGGGGTGGTGGCTCAACTTGCCCCTATGCTCAACTTACCCCGCCTTCCCCTACAGTTTTTGTCTTGCTAAAATGTATTATACTACTTGTTCTTATGTTGAATCTATTTATATATATATAAATCATTCTGTATCTCATATAGGATATTCATATCTTTATGTAGTTTCAATCATAATTGACAGTATTTTGGCTTCTATGTTCTCCATGTCACTCTCCACTTCTTCACCACTTTCTGTTTTTCTCTCTACCTCACTCAATGTTCTCTTTCTATTTGGAGGACATACCCCCTCTCTCCCTCTCTTTCTTTCCATTACTCTCATTTCTCTCTCTCTCTTCTTCTTTTTCTTCTCTCTCCCTCTTCCCCTATGCTTATTTCTCTCTTTCTCAAACTAGATTCATGAGATACATCTTTTAATTGGAGATGAGTTTTGACGTAGAATACTGTAATTACGTTTTTATTCATTTGCCTTGTTATATCTGTATATTCTACTTCATGATTTTTTGTAAATTGACCCTTTCAGCTTGTGCTGCTGGTCAGTTTTCTATGTGCATATATACCAATTAATAAATAAATAAATTAATTAATTAATAAATAAATAAAATGTATGTAAAAGTTAAATTTTTAATTGTGATTTGTGGTTAGGCAATCGTGGAAAAATAAGTTAAAATATAAAAGAAAGGTTAACAAGGTAATTTGCAAGTCACCTTTCTTGATCAGTAAAATTGGTAGTGCAATTCCTACATTAGATGAATGATTGTTTTTTTCCAAATTTGGATCCTGTTGTCAGTTTTAGTAATAAATTGTTGTATATACAATGTTTTAGAAAAATGTAGACCGAATCTCAATATTGTAAGCAACAGATAAGTAATCATTAATTTAAAAAACTGATTCTTGAAATTGTATTACATCATCCTGGTTTAAAAACCTTACCATATATGGAGGGTGAATCGCTCTTTTTATAGCGTTCTGTTCTACATTTTATTTCACGTAGCCTGTTACTGTGCCTCAGTTGCTTGTTTGTCATATAATATACAAGTGAGATTACATACTTCGAGAGCCTGTCGGTATGATTCATATTGAATATTCATACTCATATTATCATATGTAATATATTATATGATGTGTGAAGTAAATGTAAATAATTGTTATTTACCTAGAATAATATGATTTAGTCAAACGAATATTGATAGATAATAACCACTCTGTAGTATAAGTGTAATGTGTATCTTTTTTCAAGTATAGGTAAAATGTGTATCCGGTATATTTTCATAGTTCTTTCAATGAGGGTTTTTTGTATGGTAGATCGAATTCTAAATTCACCCTTGCAAATTTACTAAATTCATAAGTTTATAAATGCAAAAACGTAGTAACTTATAATAATGAAAATATACTTATCAATTTTGCCTTGTTTTCCTGTCAATTTCCAATACTGCTTCCTTTTTAAGTACTCAAATCATTTCTCTCTAATCGTATTGCAGTGTAACATTGTCGACTTCATAATGTGTTGTATATAATGTGTTCTTTTGATGGACAAGTGGGGATTTGACATCATCAGCCCACCTAATGAATATTCATAAAGACATGCCTAGAACCGTTTCACCAGAATAATGCAAATCTTTAAAATTCAATAACTTTGTTATGTGTTATGTCATATCCCCACTTGTTATTTTGTATTTTATTATATGAAATTGGGATTGTTCATTTTTTTTAATCAAGAACTAAAACAATGGGAGTGAAAACTGATTAAGTGCATTCATTATTTATTGCTGTAACTTATTTTATCATAATGAAGACACATCATTTACACATGTGTGAAAAAATGAAGCATTTATGTTTTCATGTAATAACATAACAAAAGCTAGAAAGTGGGGATGTGACATCATCAGCCCACCTAATTGATATTCATGACCGTGTGCATATAACTGTTTTCACAAAATATTGATAAACTTAAAAAATCAATAACTTCGTTATCTGTTATCCGATTTTGATGAAATCTCCAGCATTGTGCTCTGTAAATTTTGCTTCATTTGAGCTAAACTGAATTTATTACCAAATGTCAAAATAAATTGATACAGGCTAAATTGCCATATATACTTCATTGGTAAAATGGGTCCACAGAAATAGCAAGTACTGCTAGTGGGATGTGGAGCCCCTATCCTACAATTTACATAATCATAATTGATAGCATGAAATAACGTTTAAATAGTACGTTTACAAATCATGCTCTTTGGCAAATAGCATATCTAGTGTATACAACAAATGAATAGGTCTGGCACAATAGGGTAAAATCAAGTATTGCATGCAAATGAATTAAAACATATATACGATATTTACAAATAATTGATGAACTCATGAATATTCTTATATGACAGTGTTTTAAGTGCTCTGCAGAAGGAATATACAGATTTTTAAAGCAACTTTACTTCATCAGGAAGGCTATTCCAGATTTGTGAACCCATAAACATGATAAATGAGATTGAAGTTTTGCCATGATCTGTCCTAGTCTGCAGGCACAGACCCTGAACTTTGATTAACAAGTGTGCCTCCACGCAAAGACTAGCACATACAAAACTTGCCTGAGCGAGAGAGCCTTCAGTACACAAGGCATGAGTAGGTTGCACATTCAGACCCTTTACTCGAGTGAAGGGTTTGCCCAGCAGACTAGTTCTGTCCTCACCCTTGGCAAGAGTAGAGCTGATTTTGTTTTTGTCTTGTACCATATTGATTCTCAAAGAAGTTATAATACTCATACACTGAGTGAGGCAACTGCTCAGTTATGAGTCTATAAACAATAAAGGCTACAGTTATAAGGCTACAGTTATAAGTTATACGAGTGCCTGTACAATCTAAATATGTCTAAAACACGCAAAAAGTGAAATAAAGGTGACGACTGTGTCATTCTCGAACTAAAAGTGTATTCAAGCAAACTAAACAAATAGTGAGCCGTTGACTAAACAGGGCGATTGCCTTACTGCTAAGGATCAATGAGGGGAGATATGTCTTTAGAATATTTTTTAATGCAAAAACTCCAAAAGTTTCACAAAAAGATCCCTTAAAGCGACAGGCCGTAACTTTTGCAGTGTGGTAGGGGGTTCTTTTGGAACTGAAATTATATAGACTTTTTCTAACAACTCGGAACCTTGCTTGTTGGAACTTGCATAAAGATGTTACAGGGTGGGGGGGGGGGGGGGGCGCAGTCACATGTATTACTGTACACAAGCGTGGCCAAATTATTTCCAAACACCCCCTAAACGAGTTTTTTTCTTTGTGCAAAATAAACCCCTAAACAAGTTTTTCACGAGCTTCATTAACACATTTTGGCCCCTAAACAAGTTGTTGCCAGAATATGACTACTAAACAAGTTTGTCTTCTTGCTAACAATATATTAAAATATAGACAAAACTATATTATGGGTTTTGCATCCCCCCCCCCCCCCCCCCAGTGCAGTTAGGGTTAAAATACCACAATTACTAAGAACCTGAACACTTTTCAGAAACGAGGAGAAAAAGCCCCGGGGGAAAAGCTTGGGGGAAACATACCCTTAACATGTTTGGCTAGTCTAAGACTAAGACTGAAAAAACACCCGTTTAAACGCGTTTTCTTTTGTGGTCACGCGTGGGCTGAGTTCCACTGCAAATTCCCGATTCAAACGCGATTAGAATCCATCCGGTCAATCACTTTTTCCAACAGGAGTTTTAGACAGTTCACGATAAACTGTCCAAGGTTGAATGGTTAGTAAAGTGTCTAGTTATATAGGCCTACGCGAGACCAAAGTTAGAAATGGCAGGATTATCAATCTAGGGGTTACTTCCTCCACGCCATTTAACTACCATATGAGGTAATACTGCAAGATCTAAATTATGTCCAGGTAGAGACTTCTTTTTTAAGACCTAGGTCACGAAATCAAACAATAAAATCAAAAGAACTATACAATAGCTACAATGCACGGAGACACTGTCATTTTTAAAGCCATATTACAAGTGCTTCAAATATTAAGAGAATTAACAATACTTCTTCATTTCAATTCTCTTCTTATCACTATTATCATCAACGATGTGAGTTCATGTAAGTAAATATTATTACTACTGGATATTATGTTTTCTTGGTACAATACAATTTCGACACGCTTTGGTTACTTGAAAGCATAATATGGATGGTGGTAACAATGAAAATGAGGGGGCGGCACCAAAGAACTGCATGATCCAGCTATTCTGCGATATATATTTATGTCACAAGAATGGGAATTATGGGTATTATAATGTTCAATACACAGGGAGGTGCAGCCATCCATAAGTTTCACGACTTCGTTTCAACAATTTTCTCACCAGGAACTAAGTTAGGACAGCTTAAATCAACCTGCAGACAAGGGCACTGAATGAATTAAGTTCTAGAATCGAATTGAAACAAAATAATTTCAACGCTATATGAGAATATTAAGGCTAAATACATGTGAGCCAGTTCTTTGGCAGTATGGATGACGTGACTAAAACTTTACACATGGCAGTATCGACGGGGAAGATTAATGAAGTAACAGAATTGATCCAAAAGGGTGCTAATGTGCATGAAGCAGACGAACATGGAAACACGTGTTTACATATTGCAGTGAAGAACGACCAAAAGGACACATTTGAGTTTCTCATTAAACATGGTGCTGATGTCGATAAGCCCGGGTCAAAGGGGAAAACACCCTTACATATTGCTGCCTCACTGGGGTTTCTTAAGGTAACAGAAATTATTCTCCGACATGGAGCCCATGTGAATAGAGGGAATAACACCGGTTGGACTGCATTGCAGTATGCAGCTGGGAATGGTAAGATTGAAGTTACCCAATATCTCATCAGTCAAGGAGCTGAAGTTAATAGAAGGAATGATAATGGATGGACTGCATTACACGCTGCAGCTGTAAAAGGTCATTCTGATGTAATCAAATATCTCATCAGCCAAGGAGCTGAAGTTAATAGAGGGAATGAATCTGGTAGGACTGCATTACACATTGCAGCTGATAAAGGTCATCTTGATGTAATCAAATTTCTCATCAGTCAAGGAGCTGATGTGAGTAAAGGGAAAGTTCATGAATGGACTGCATTACACAGTGCAGCCAAGAATGGTCATCTTGATGTCATCAAACATCTCATCAGTCAAGGAGCTGAAGTGAAAAAAACGGGATAGTATTGGAAGGACTGCATTGCACACTACAGCTGAGTATGGTCATCTTGATGTAACCAAATGTCTCATCAGTCATGGAGCTGAAGTGAATAAAGGGAATGATAATGGTTGGACTGCATTACACAGTGCGGCTGAGAATGGCCATCTTGATGTAACCAAACATCTTATCAATCAAGGAGCTGAAGTGAATAAAGGGAATCTTGAAGAATGGACTGCATTACACATTGCTGCTAAGAATGGTCATCTTGATGTAACCAAATGTCTCATCAGTGAAGGGGCTGAAGTGAATAAAGGGAATGGTAATGGATGGACTGCATTGCACAGTGCAGCTAAGAATGGCCATCTTCATGTAATCAAATATCTCATCAGTCAAGGAGCAAAGGTCAACAAAGGAAACATTACTGAATGGACTGCATTGCACAATGCAGCTAAAAATGGCCATCTGGACGTCACCAAATATCTCATCAATCAAGGAGCTAAAGTGAACAGAGGTGATATTAATGGCTTGACTGCTTTACACGATGCAGCAGTGAAAGGTCATTTTGATATCATCAAATATCTCATCAGTCAAGGAGCCGAAGTGAATAAAGGTGATAATGGTGGCTTGACTGCATTGCACAATTCAGCTAAGAATGGCCATCTTGATGTCATCGAATATCTCATTAGTCAAGGAGCTGAAGTGAATATTGGGAATTGTACTGGTCGGACTGCATTACACATTGCATCTCGAAAAGGTCTTCTGGATGTAATTGAACATCTCATCGGTCACGGAGCCGACAAGAATAAAGGAGATGTGGACGGCTCGACCGCATTACACAGATCAGCTGAAAATGGTCATCTTGATGTCGCCAAATATCTCATCAGTCAAGGAGCTGAAGTGAATAGAGGGAATAATACTGGTCAGACTGCATTGCACCTTGCCGCTGCAAATGGTCATCTTCATGTCACCCAATGTCTAATCAATCAGGGAGTCGAGGTGAATAAAAAAGATGGTGATGGTCAGACTGCATTGCTCTTTGCTGTCCAGGATAGCCATGTAGAAGTCTTCGACTATCTGATAAGTCAAGGAGCTAAAGCCGACTGGGGAATCGCTGATAGTTGTGCAAAATTACTCTCTGCTGTTCGCCCTGGTATTGTTCCTACTCACCTTGCTCCAGAAGCACGCCCTGAATTAGACGACATCCACGGAACAACTCCTCTAGAGCTGTCTTTGCTACTTGGATATCAAAACATCGCTAGGTTTCTACTCACATGTTCCCCGTCTGAGGTAAGCTATTTATGATAATAACACTTTCTAGACCATAAAGCTATGACGATCAGATAAATATTATTTACACTTCTAATTACCAGATTTAACCCGACTTACTCCTTCTTTTTTCACCAAGATTCAAACACAACTCATCAAACATAGAACACAACATCAAACACGACATCAAAGGTCAAGTTTAAGGTAAAAACATCAAACATATCAAACACAACATGAAACCAAGGAGGTTTCAAATGAGATGCAGTAACAGCAAATAAATTCCCTTTGAACGAGGTTTAAAACCACTAGCAGAAAGTATGTCAAGCATTCACTTTGCTCAACATCTGTTGGAATTG
Source organism: Lytechinus pictus (assembly GCF_037042905.1). Taxonomy (NCBI): domain Eukaryota; kingdom Metazoa; phylum Echinodermata; class Echinoidea; order Temnopleuroida; family Toxopneustidae; genus Lytechinus; species Lytechinus pictus. The sequence goes on from NC_087253.1 coordinate 8,310,720, forward strand.
AGTAGACAAATGACTCCCGCATACGGCTATTGTGATGATAATTACTTTTTCGCCGCGTCTTTGTCTGGTTATTTGTAGTACATAATTCGGAGGCATGCGAAATTAAACTCTGCAAAATGTCCTGAAATATGACTCAAATTTACTCGACTGGGCATGTGCGGGCACTCATCTGGCATATACATTAATAAATAACAATATTCAAACGACCACATTTGAAATTTTCATTCGCCGCAAACGATCGGAAAATTGTTATATTCTGGTTCGAGAAAAGGTCAATTTTTTTCATATATTAAAGGTTAATTGATATAATCTGGGCAAATATCTCGGCGTAATAGTGATTGGTTATTGATGCCTTGTATTGCGTTCAAATTTCAGCTTGTTTATTAATATGAAAGATGGAAAATTGACAGAAATGAATATTCGTGAAATTTCACTCCTTTGATTTCTTTGCTGAGACTGGCGGTTTCGTAAGCGGACATCAAAAAGGCCCTGAGTGCTGTTCTTTCTTTTTTGCTTCTTTGGAAATGAACAGATGCCTGAATAGATTAGTGCCTATTTGAACTCCAGTCATAGAATCTTCTTGATGAAACACAAAATATGTGCTACAGTACAATTTGTAAATGATTTTAGTTTCGGACATAACAACAAATGTTTGAAATATGATTTTCATCTTTATTTATACACTTATAAACATAATTTAAAAATGCTCTCTGTTCAGGTCACCAAGAGTTATTTTCATCATGCGATAGAACACGGTCATACTTCTGTTGTTGAGTATCTAGTCAATCATGGAGCGGATCTCAACCTTAAGTTTGCCTCGGCCAGACGTGTCTTCATGAAGCAATAAAACTTTGCGACAGGACTGAGAGAAATGTACAATATTGTGACGCACTGAGAAAGGTCAGAAGCATTTAACATTGTCAGCATACGAATAAACATTTACAAGATATATAGTGATGCAAGTTTCATTATTTAAGATAATCATCATTATCTAAGTAAATAAGCTATGTTCCCTCGAAACAATGCTTGTATTTCCATAATTTCATTAAATAAACGTGTTTTCACCGGTTTCCCACAAAAGCTATCGCACTGTTAACAAAAGACTTAATCCATGGTTGATCGTCAACAAAACGGAGTGTCGAGTGAGTTTGAACGCTAACCTGTAAAACCTCGTCATTTTATGATATTATTGAAATTCAAGCCTTGTTTCAAATAACCAGAACTTTACTATTTCTTGGCCATTTTCTGTAATTGAGGTATCAAATTAAAGAGCAGATATTTGACTTTTAAAAACTGTGGTTTTCGTTTTGAAACTCAGATAAAGCCCGCCAAATGACTATTTGGTATCCCCTCTGCAAATTGTTTTTGCTCATTCATGCGTGAATGATAAATAATCTAGGTAATTCGAGATGAAAGAGGAGATTCTAAGCTTTACAATGGTAGGTAACAAATTGGGTATAAGATAAATCTACCTGTCTTCAAGTTTTTTCTATATATTAAAAAAAAATATCATTGTGGACCTAACCCCTTTTGCAAGTAAACTGAAATAAATCCAATCTCTTTTGATTAAAAAAGTGATTTTTCTTTGCCACTTTCATTCACGTTTTCATTTGAATTTCTACTTTTCTTTCGTATCATCAGAGTGACTAAAAATTTAGAGGTTTAGAGACAGAAAACAATAACATTTATGAAAAATGGGCCTAATCCCTTTTGACAAATGAGTTCTTCAGAAGAGTTTTGTTGCAAAAGGGGTTAGGTCCACTCCAAGAAAATCATTTTTTTAATTCTCCCATATTGCAATATTATTATGCGAAACTGAATTTTCATGATAACCTTCCACGAGAACATGCAATTGGGTATAAAAGAAATCTACCCGACTTCACATTTATTAATGATATTCCTTTCCTAACAAATTCTGGGTGGACCTAACCCCTTTTGCAACTAAACTGAAATGGACTTAACCCCTTTTGAAAAAATTGCTTTTTCTTTGCCATTTTAGTTCACTTTTTAATAGGAATTTCAACTTTTCTTTGGTATCATCTTATAAAGCTACTGAAGATCTATACATTGAGACATAAAAATCAAATTTGAGGAAAAATGGACCTAACCCCTTTTGCAAGTGAGCTATATATGTATATAATGTGTGTGTGTGTGTGTGTGTGTGAATATGTTTGTGTTTGTAAATGGTTTTTGTTTATTTAGTTATTTATTTTTTTTTTTTTTAAACAAGTTCACACCTAGTTACCAATAATGCATATAGCAATTCCATTTATTTGAAAGCAAGATAAAAGAGCACTGTAGATGAAATGCTCACGGGCATAGCTGCCGCGGATCGAACCCCGGACTTTTGAATGTATAGCCAGGCGCCTTAGACCACTCGGCCACGGCACCTCCACTAGTTATTATTATTTATTTGTTTATTTATTGTTTTATTGTTTTGCCAGACATTTTGTGTGTATGTCATTCTAAAATGGGCACCCGAGGCCGTAACAGTTTTCGTTGAGATCTCAAGTATGTATGATATCCCATCCCCCCTCCCCAAAAAAGAAAGAAGTAATACATAAATGATAGTGATAGAAAAAAAAAAACTAATTCCATGCCGTTTTCGCTTAAAAAAATATTGTAAATTACAAAAATATATTTATAGAAATGTTTCAGTACTCTCTAAATCGAAGTCTAGTATGTTAACACGTATAAGCCTGTATATCTATGATAATAGAGCTTGGACCATATTTCTTTAATTTTTCAGATCTCTGATGAGTTTTACGGTGGAGAGCTTGCTCCTGAGAAAGCCTTAGTGTTCTATCTCCTTGACAACGGAGCCCAGATAGATGTGAAAGACAAGTCAGGCAAACTCCCAATCCATTATGCCAAAGATGAAGTGGTCAGACAGATGGTATTGTCAAGGTAATTTTTCTTCCCTTAATCCTCATTTGAGAAAACCTATATATTCATATAGCATTTATGACCGTTCTATAGACAATTCTTTTGCAAAATCCTGCATAAATAAAGAACGATGACGTAAAACAGGATATACACGTTTCAAAATATCTTAGACATATTTTTAATGATAATAAAATTATGATAATATGCAACAGTTATATAGGGCTTAATACAAAATGTTTCTAAGCGCTGCGTACTATTACCCTTGCTTTAGCACGGCTATCGTGATCGGGCGCTCAAGCATTCATAAAATTCCTATACAAGGTACCCAATTACTACACCTGGGTGAAGAGTGGCAAACGTAAATAAATGCTGTTGTGGGATTTGAACCCCGGAACTTGTGGTGCAAAGTCTTGAGACTTATCCACTGAGCCACAACACCTTTATAACAAGTCCACTTTCATTGTACTCTCTTTTTAACTAACTCATCCTTTTGACTCTAGGATAAAAAGCAGGAGAGTGTGCTAATTTCTAAAACATTTTTAAATATAATTCTTTAATTGAGAATGTAAAAGTTACAAAATAATATAAAAGGTCAAGTCCACCTCAGAAAAATGTTGACTTGAATCAATATAGAAAAATCAGACAAGCACAATGCTGAAAATTTCATCAAAATCGGATGTAAAATAAGAAAGTTATGACATTTCAAAATTTCGCTTATGTTTAACAAAATAGTCATATGAACGAGCCAGTTACATCCAAATGAGAGAGTCGATGATGTCACTCACTCACTATTTCATTTGTTTTTATTGTTTGAATTATACAATATTTCAATTTTTACGAATTTGATGATTAGGACCTCCTTGCCTGAAGCACAAAATGTTAAAATAATGAAATTCCACGTGTTCAGGGAGGAATGAAACTGACAATGACGAGAAAATCAAAATATTTCATATTTCACATAATAAAATACAAAAGAAATAGTGAGTGAGTGATGTCATCAGTTCCCTCATTTGCATACTGACCGAGATGTGCATATAACTGTTTTGTGAAATGAAGCGAAACTTTAACATGTCATAACTTCCTTATTTTACATCCGATTTTGATAAAAATTTCAGTGTTATGCTTGTTGAATTTTTCTCTTTTTATTCAAATCAAGTTTTTGCTGGGGTGGACTTGTCCTTTAAAAATTTCCTTTTTCACTTTCATTCCTATTAAAATATAAACTCCTCAAAAAAAGTTTGGAAATCTGACTTTGATCAATAATCCCTCCTCGATTTTAGTGAATATCAATGTGTAATTGATATCAATGAATAGATCATTTAATTATCTTTATAATAAAAACCCTACATGATATGATTATGGTTCACATGGAGGCGCAGTGCCTTGAAATGTGGGGCAAGGTCAAAATTCAAAAGTTGCAAAATGACACAATATATTGAAAGTCACTGTTCTTTCTTCCGTGGTGATGAGCGAGTTTCTCAGCGGTTTCTTTTTACTTTGATCGGTAACCCCTCCTCGGCTTAAGTAAATATCAATGTTTAATTAAGTTCAATGAATAGATCATTTAATTTTCTTTAAAACGATACACTACATAATATGATTATGGTTCACATGGAGGTGCGGTGCCTTAAAATGTGGGGCAAGGTCAAAATTCAAAAGTTGCAAAATAACACAAAACTGTCCCTTTTTCCGTGGTGATGAGCGAGTTTCTCAGCGGTTTCCTTTAATTGTACCTTAACATCAACATTAAGATGGAATTAAACACACCTCTGTACAAGCAAACACATAACAAACAAACAAACATGCAGGGGTTTTTCAAACCACGATTCAGACCATGTTATCTCACAGAACCATCACTACATAAACCACAACAAAACATAAAAATGAAGAAGCAGGGGCTTGATTTGAATGGATTTTCATGACAAAAGAATCATGTTCTGTATTGACCCTTCATGACTATTGCAGCTTTTCAATTCAGACCTTATCCAACACTTTTGAATCCTGCTCTTTTCGTTATGGCATGATCATAACAAGCATGGTATCGTTTTAAAGAAATTTAAATGATCTTTTAAATGGTATCAAATATGCAATGTGCAAAATTTGAAGTTGGGAGAAATTAATGGCCAAACTCAGATTTCCAAACTTTTTTTTTTCGTTTTGCAGCTTTTCAATTCAGACCTTATCCAACACTTTTGAATCCTGCTCTTTTCGTGATGGCATGATCACAACAAGCATGGTATCATTTCAAAGAAAATTAAATTATCTGTTAAATGATGTCAAATACGCATTGTGTAGAATTTGGAGTTGGGAGAAATTAATGGCCAAAACTCAGATTTCCAATCTTTTTTGAGGGGTTATATATATTTTCCTTCAAAACAATGTAATAAAGCAGTTATTTGTTTAAGTAAAAATTACCCGCAAAACTTAAGAAAATTGTCAAGTTGGCGTATTATTGTTACAAGCCAATGTAAACAACTTAGGAAAAAAAAAATCATCAGTGAAAGTGGCGCACAAGGATCTTTATTCTGAATTAATTCTTTCAGAGCAAAGAGGTAATTGCGTAATAAACCCATTTATAACAATGATAAATATGCAAAGTATCTTTAAATATTATGTACACTTGTTGAATAGGGCGATTAAAGCTACTACGTTTGCTGGAAACTCGGATTCGTTTATGATTAATTTATCGTGTCGAAAGATTTACTTCTTCTCCTACATTTATTTCGAATGACATTTAATGATTTGTCATTAATATTGGAAATTATTTTTTCAGATTAAATTCCCTTGAAGACATCAAGTCTTATCGAGGTAAGAACTCGTGTTCATTTATATTTCACATGTTTCTATGAAACTGTACAATAGGTCGAACTGTCTACCATCAATTCCATTAAAATAATCACAATCATCATAATAACCATGACTAGCCCCAAGGTTTTACGGTTATAAGAATTTTCACGCACACCTATTAAAAATATTCCTGCCACTTACAGACAAAAAAACAGTATTACATACATTACTCACAAGGTTATTTTACAAATTCACAATGTGATTGATCCAATAATATCAAGTTTGTTTTATCATTTTTCCATGCTTCTGTGTAGATGAAAATCATTATTTGGCGGTCGATCTTTTTAATAGAGCACTAAAACTTTCAATTTTCCGCGTACTTACTCTTATTTTTTTCTCGAATGTACATAAAACGATAACGGGTAAGCAAAATTTATCAAGAATTTTGTTTGGCTTAGAGTTCTTTTTTTTCCCTATTTCATTTATCGCTTCAATAAAAACGTCGGCAACATTTTCCGGTCGTAATCAATAAAATAATCAAGGTTAAAATAGAAATAAACAAATGATACATGAAATGATTTCCGCTTTAAACAGAATTCACACTCGATTCGTACATAATGATACCAAGTTTTTGAGCAATTTGGAGTCCAGCACCGATTATTCGGGGATGGCAAATTTGGTTTTAAATGTTATTCTACAGTTTGTATGGATATTTCTTTTGTTGTAAAAAATTATTTCCCCCAATGGTTATTATTTAAAACAGTCAAACCGACCCGGTCTCCTGCAAGCCGCGTCAAAGCTCAAGGAAATATCTCCCAGGAAATTGTTCTTGAGGACTTCGGTGTATCAATGTTCATTCCAAAGGAGGCTGTACATCAGGATGGTTCACAGGAAATCCTGCTCACCCTCCTGCGGGACCCCCCAATCGTAGACATCCAAGATGATGAATCCGTGGCCTGCTACGGGATCAGATGTGATCCTCCAAACATGGTATTTCTCAAACCTGCTAAGATTAGGATACCACACGCAGCACTGGTTGCCAACCCAGATGAAATAAAGCCAGATATCTTGTCAAATGAATGGGATTCAGTGAAAGGTAGGTTTATGATGAAGATAAAGTTATGTAATTTCTGAACAGTCACTGGAAGCCACACAAATCATGTGAGGAAATTCGAAGGCGAATTTCCATAAATCCAAGCAAAATTTGCAACAATTGCTTTATATTTACTTGCACCTTTGGAAAATGCAAGAAAAATATCTTATCAATATTAATTCAATAACACAAAACAAACTTTGAAGCACATGGAAATTTCAACGAAAGTGGCGTCATAGAATGGGCACCTATTGAAATATCATTTATGGCAAGCTATATTACATGTATATCAAAACTGATGAATAATTGACTCTTTTCGATGAATACACTAAAACGAAATTTTGAGAGTGATTACGAGTTCAAATAGAGACTGTGTCGCCAAATTATGAGATTATTTCCATAACGTTATCATATTGATCAACAATATTTATTGCAGGACCAATAAAAGCATTATACATGTAGTTTGATTTGGGTCTGATTGTACATGTATTCTAGAGGAGTAACAAAAGAGTTAATCCGTATGGAATCTGTGAATATTTCTGATCCACATCCAGAGTTGTGATACGAATGAGATTTAAAAAGGCTGGTAAATTCAAGTGAGACAAGTGTGGACTGTACAGGATTGACGGATTTTTTTTTCAGACAGAAATTGTCAATTAGAAACTTTAGTGTTGTTTTGAACGTAATCAGAGGAAATATCTTTATACCCTGAATCTGACACCGAGTTTTGTATATTGGCTTATGAGAATTTTGTAAATATGCGCACATATAACAGTGTATAACGGATCATACAGAACTGTTTCGCCATACATGCCATAGCGTATGTTGTAGATATATGAATAAGCCAGTTCGTAGTTCCGTTCTGCGCATGATCAAAAGATTCTACGCATGATCAGAGGAAGGTCATTTGTACTAAAGTGACATGGTGGTTTAAAATCTAATGAGATAAGCACCAACTTTATGTCTTGATTATTCATATATTCTTTTGAATTGTGGTTTTCATTTACATCCACAAAAAACAACAATGCGTCAACGAACGACTGGTATTTCACAGTTTACCAAGTACATTGTGCAACATGCTATGATATGCATTCAAAGTAGGAACAAATACCTTGATAAAGTGTTCATTGGTGTGCTATTCTAGTCACCTGGTCTATTCAATTTCTTCATCCTGCTATGTAAGGCAAGCTTACGTAATATCTTGCTTTGTAATCTGCCTATCTTAATCAAAGAAATGAAAGGTCATTTGACCAAAATTGTCCATGAGTAACTACGAACTGGTCTATTGGATTTTGATTGCGATCAAATTTGGATTGTGAAGATCGTAAATGGCACGTGTTCGTTTCCCTTATTTTGAATGGTACCATTTGACATTAACGTTTACTTACTTCACGGTAAATTGAGTTATTCAGATGGGCTAGGAAATCAACTGTCCTGTATAAAGAGTTTTCTGATGTTAACAGGAGCCGCGGAAGCGGGGGGGGGGGGGGGGGGGGGGGGCTGAGAGGTTTCAGCCCCCCCCCCCCCACTTTTTTCAAAAATCGTGTACAAAAACGTAAAAATTACCATATAATTGTGATTTTTGGCATGGTCAGCCCCCCCCCCCCCACTTTGAAAACCGTTCCGCGGCCCCTGAACTATATTGTTATTTGGATTTATTAATCACTATTATCATTGTTTTGAGGGGGGTTAGAACTACACACCTAATTTAGGCAAAGAAATTTTCGAGGATATGTATTTTTTTCATATATCTCTTGACCCTAGAGCTGCCAAGAACCTCCAGAAGCACTTCATCAAACTCTCCAGACAAGCCACCATACTGCAAGGTTTACAAGAGACACCTTGAGCTGTATATCGACCACAGTGCTGAGTGGTGGGTTCTTGTTCCCCTTGAGCAACATGTGATTAGACATCAATTACTCTGCACACCATATATTCCGGATAGGATAGAGAAAGGAAAGGAGACTGGAGTCCATCTTCGATTCCATGCCAGTATTCCTGGAATAGATATGGTAAGCGTACGAAGCAGAACGGTGTGATATTGATTGGCGGATATTTAAAGGGATGGTCCGGGCTGAAAGTATTTATAGCTTAATAAATAAAGTAGAATTCACTGAGCAAAATGCCGAAAATTTTATCAAAATCGGATAACAAATTACAAAGTTATTGAATTTTAAAGTTTAGCAATATTTTGTGAAAACAGTCGTCATGAATATTCATTAGGTGGGCTGATGATGTCACATTTCCACTTCTTCTTTTGTATTTTATTATATGAAATTAGGTTTATTCCAATTTTTTCCTCTTAGAACTAGAAAAATTGGATTGACAACTGATTAGTGCATTAGATATTAATTGCTGCAACTTATTTCATTATAAGGGAGACATATTATTTACACTAGTATGAGATAACGAAACAATGATGATTTGATGTAATAACATAAGAAAACGGAAAGTTGAGATGTAACATCATCAGCCCACGTAATGAATATTCGTGACGACTGTTTTCACAAAATATTGCTTAACTTTAAACTTCCATAACTTTATCATTTGTTATCCGATTTTTATGAAATTTTCAGCATTTTGCTCAGTGAATTCTACTCTATGTATTAAGATATAAATATTTTAGCCCGGACCATCCCTTTAAGAATCATACGCAGGTCGGACAAGTGGACGGACGTAACATCATGTCTATATGTCATCATATAGGCGGCGGAAGCGGGGGGGGGGGGGCGGCGTGCCCCCCTGAATTTGAGGTTGGGGACGATCTCCCCCTACATTTATTGTGGATAACCTTTTTTTTGTTCTTCTTCTTTTTTGCTTGTCAAAAAAATTTGGTGGTCCCCCCCTCCCTAAAATTGTCGGCTTCCGCCGCCAATGTATGTCATGAAGCGTACTGTATATCTTAACATATTTATTACTATTACGTCCTTTTTTTCTTGGAATACTCTATTTCAATTTTTGGTGCTATTTTGGGTTTTGTCACATTTCTTAAGCTGTCATGTAATGATTAGGTTAATATGCATATTGATAAGCTGTGAGTTGGCCCTTATCTGCGGATATAGGTAAAGTTTACAAGGTATCACTATGTGTATATTAAATTAATTTTTTTCATATCATATTCCATTTGGGTTTAACAGGAAACGCAAGAGGAGGAGAAGAAGCAGTGTTACCACAAGGCCCATTCATCTATCCCCATCAGTATGGCCTCCAGGTCTGGTGATGTCAATGTGACATGCTACCGTAGTGATGATGTCGTGGACAAGAAGGTAATTGTTTTATATCAGTCTGTTCTTGTATTGAACATACTCTTTCTTTTTCTTCGTCATCTTGACAATGATAACTTGTACGTTTTCCCTTTTCATTGTGGACGACAGGTACTTACACTCAAAGACATTCAAAGTAGAATGCAGCACCGAATTGTTCTCCTAGTTCCTTCACGTGAAGATGACACGGACTTTCCAGTTACCATCATTCTTACACAGTCTGGGAAACGGCGGGTCGATGTTTCAGTATCACTTGCCTTTGTTATTAGATGCTGTGGTATGTATGGTCATTTCAGTGTTCTTTTGATTTAAAGTGGGGCCTATGGTCGGACGAGTTGTAATTAAAATGCAGTACACTCAAAACTAACGATATATAAGGTTTATTCATTTTTAATGATATTTTCAAAATTATTTTGTCTAATGGCATATGTCTCTGAGCTAGCGGTTTATTTTACCCGTATGATGTCAATAAGACTGATCAAAACTAAAAGTTGTTAGTTCAGAACACATTTGTGATTTGTTTGTTCCTTTTTTCCGACAGATGATCAGAATTTGGAACCCACTCTCTTTGCACGGTAAGATGTATGTTTATGATATTAGCCCCTTCAATTCTGAATCAAGTCATTATTACATGCTTTGTATAGGTATCATCAGAAAACAGTAGACTTCCAGTAAACGTTACGATTGAAAAAGAAGAAATATACATATAAATCTGGTAGGTTAAATGACACTCAAATGATGCTATGTTGAACTCCGAATTGAAAAAAATGGCCATTCTGTTATTGTAAGTTTCTGTAAAGAAACTGTCCATTGTCCATGATATATAACTGAACACAGGATTTGTATATAATTCGCCATTTCGAATTTTACATCATAAGCGGATGATGATGGTCTCACTTTGAAAACTGCCCTTTGCATTTATCATATTGTTTCAGGGTGGTTGAAGAAGTTTCCAAAGGTGACCTGAATGAAGATGATATCCTCAACATTGCTGAAAAGATGACAGTGGATCAGTTTTATGATTTAGGGGTTGCCCTCGGTTTCAAGATCTCACAGCTGGATTCTATAGAATACCAGAGAAACAGAGACAGACAGCAGGCCTCATATGACATGCTAGCAAGATGGCAGCAGACACAAACCTCTGTTCAAGCAGCAAAGGAAGAACTTATCACAATCATGAAAACTCTGGATTCCCCTACTGAAGGTATGAAAATGATAACGACAAATATAAGAATATATCAAATCGGTTTTCATTTTCTGAATATGAAACAGGGCACCTTTGCAGAAAGAGGTTCAATCAAACGCAACTATACAGAAATCATGATAACTTGATTTTCAACCAATCAAATGCGCACATTTGGGACTTGTTATTGATTTTTGGCTTGCGTTTAAGCGCAGCTCTTTCTGCAACGGGCCCCAGGGTGGTGTTTCATAAAGATGTTCGTAAAGTTACGCACAACTTTACGAATGACTGGAACATGTTCTTATGCATAAGTCAGCTGCATAGGGATATGATATAGCACAAGAAAGGGTCACCAGTCATGCGTAAAGTCATTCGTAACTTACGAACAGCTTTATGAAACGGGTCCCTGGTGTGTGTACGTATGGGCAGTGGCATGGGTGTGCGTTGGTAGTGTGCGTGGGTATGTGTGAGGGTATGCACGTCTGTAAGTTTGGGATGCTAAATCATGGTGTGGGTAGTGTATATGTACACGTGCGATGACCTTTACATGTGCTCGGGTGATGCACGAGAATATATGCGTCTGTTGCAGTGTCCGTGGATGCATGTGTTTGTGTTTGCCTACAGGTTGGGTGTGGTGCAAAAAGAGGAGTGTCCGTGACTGTGGGAATTTGTGTCCGTGATATACATGTACATGTCCATGTTGGCCTGTGTATTGGTTGTCCTGAACGAAAGTGTGGGTGTGGGCGATGTGCGTGGTATACAGTACATGTGCATGATAGCCTGTGTGTTTATGGTGTTCCAAGTGTCCGCCAGTAAATTCGGTCCAATTCACGACATTCCGTACACAAAATGTTTCTGTTTATGGTAACTCTCGTAGGAACTCGGCAGGACAGCATTTCTGCTGGTAAACGCCAAGCTGGTATATAACCAATTACATAGGAAACATTTTACGTCTAGGTATATCAGTCATGTAGTGGCTGACCTTATAGACGACAGATATTACTCTTGGGCCTTTCTAACAATGTGGAGACAATGGCAGAATGGGGAATCGAACTCACAACCTTGCGATTATGAGTCCAATGCTCTAACCACTGGACCACACGACCCGTACCAAGAGTGTGTTTTTATTCAGACGAAAATAATTTCGTCATGACGCAGTTTTATTTCATACACCAATTTTTTTTCACACGAAAAAGATTTTGTGTACGGAATGGCGTGAATTGGATGGAATTTACTGGCGGATTCTTGGCCCGCCATATGTGTTTGGTATGGTGTGCGAGTTCGTTGGTGTGGGCAGTGTCCTTGGGCAGTTTGCATGATGGACATGTTCATGTTGGCCTGTACGTGTGTTTGGGTGTATGCCTACGTAAGTGTGTGTGTGGGGGGGGGGCAGTGTGCGCATATATGTACGTGCTTGTGGTGGTGTGAAGGTGAGAGAAAGAGAGAGAGGGGGGGGGGGAGCATAGTTTCATCAATGTGAGTAGAGACAGGGTAGCGTGTTTTGGGGATGAAAAGAAAAAAGATGTGAAAGTAAAATGCAAAGCATAAATCTAAGCTTGATTATGTCGATGTAGGGGTGTGTCTAGACTGTTTAGAATCTAGATAAAACAGAAATACTGGATTTAGATTAGATCCCGTAACTTAACTCATTTGTTTCTTTTTTTGCATTTCTTCCCTTCTTGTGATAGGCATATGTGCACTTGATACAAGTTCTGTCAGGTAAGCACTAATTTTTTTTTGACTGGTGAGTTTCCACCTATGTCCCCGGCCGGCCTATATCCACTTCAATATCTTTATCGCGGTATCCAATAATGGGAGTATTCTGCGCCATCGTCAATCACATTATGCTAAAATTTTGCGATTCTGTAAAAAAAACCCTCTTCTATACTCCAAACAAAGTCATCCTAACTTTTTGAGAATCGCAAACCACTCTCATTTCGAATAATCAAATCATTTAAATGAAAATTCAGATTAAAATCATATGTATACTATATGTATATTTGCATTTCTTGTTAACGTTACCCTTTAATCATACAGTGAAATCCCAGACAAGACGCTTCTCGATTTATCCAGAAAGATAAAGCCAGAGAAGTACTTCGAGACTGGAAGAAAACTTGGTCTCTCGAAGGTAGAGCTTGAACACATAAGACACCGGACATTTTCTAACAGGAGGGAAACCAATATCCAGATGCTTTCCACATGGAAATCATCACAGCCGCCCGGAGAAAAGGCAGTAGAGACTTTGAAACTTGTTTGGGATTCTGTCCAATCAGTAACAAAATCTGAGAATAGCGAAGGTATGGGACATAATAAAGCAAAATTAACTGGCCTCGGAACGATTCGACGTATATCGCCCAAACTAGATTTATATCGCCCGAGTCGTTGACGAAGGGAATATCAATTTAGTGAGGGCAATATATGTCATTTCGCCCCCAGGCCTGTCAATATTCCTATTATTAACCAAATCAGACATCTAGAGCAAAATTGTTAAAATTTAGATATTTTAAAGTTTAAGAAAGAAAATTTGCTCTGCTCAGATGTCTGATACGGTTAATAATACAAACTAGCAACCGTTTGGCTTCGTTAATGACAATAAAAAAAAAGAATGTGTTCGCTCGAATTGGATAAATGAGAAATGAGTAAAAAAAAAAAGGTATATACTGAAATGTTTGCATTGCAATTTAAACAGACTGTGGATTCGATGGAAAATTCATATTCTCCCGAGAAAAAGGTAACTTTACAAAACATATCAGACACTTTAGGTAGATTATATTGACTGCAAACAGGACAACTGTGCAATATGCCAAGTTCTGACTACAAAACATGGATTTATACGTTTAGATAAAAGACACCAGAAAAGAGTTTCTTAGAACGCTTGTCAGACTTCGTGATACCTTGGATGTTGTCTCGTAGAACCTTGCGATGACACTTGGCACCACCCTTCCGATGACCCTTGGCACAACCTGTTTTAATTTGTACTTGAAGAGTACGCTTATTTAAAGTTTCTTAAAACATTGCTATGTTACAACATTTTTGTAGTGCCTTGATGTTCGGCCTTGACCTTAAGACCGACCTTTCCAAAGCCTTGGCCTTGAACATTCCAGCCTTTAGAGGGCATTGGCCTTGATGATTTTGAGGCTTAAAATTTCAAGGCATTTTAAAGCATTTTCAATGCATTTTCAAGGTTTTCAAGGTATTATATGTTTTGTACTTTAATTTGTTTTTATATAAGAAATTATACATGTTTCAGTTGTTCTGTGTATTTAATGACGCTAAATATCAATACTACCAGTCAGTAGTAGCAGCTGCAGTAGTAAGTATTGTAGCGGTGCCATCCATTGTAATTCTCACCATTTCAAGAATTATCATCACAAAACAGCAGTGATGAAAAAAAATATTGGTATTGTTTTGTAATCATGACTAATGATGATAATGATAATATCAATAATAATGATAGTAATAATGATTATGATAAAGATTATAGTGATTTGATGATATTATGATAACAATTCTTAAGATATGACTGCAATTATTAAAATGTCCATACTTTAAAAATATCCAACTCTAAATAATCATAACAAGGTTGATTTATATTCCGTTAGGAGTGTCCTTGTATGGATTTCTTTGGCCAATTAGAATGTTTTTAGTCTTAACGATATTCTGGCCTTGGCTTTCCATGCCTTGGCCTCGGAGGTTTGAGCCTTCACTACACCACTGTATTACAAACTATTTTCCTTTCAGAAGACGAAGATACTTCTACGGTTCTCAAACAGGTTGTTGTGGAAAGAGCCAAGCAAAATGAACTCGAACAAGAACAATTAAAGATCATTGACTTTTCAGAAACGGGTAAGGAGAAGCGAATATTGTTATTTTTCATGAGTGTTTATCGACATTGCACAATAAATTTCAAATCAACCTTAAGTTATCGGGGAAGCTATAGGGACATCCCTATTTCTCATTTTGATACATTTTGTTTATTGACTTGTATTTTACAGTAATCATTCGACAGTCTCTTGAAAATTTATATTTTCAAATGTTTAAGTTTTTATAAACAATTAATGTAAGCACATTTTTATAGGATGTTTTATATGTAAAATGAAAAAAATAATAAAAGATTTAAAGAGTAACTAATAACATTAAAAAGTTTCCTAAATTTTACTCTATATCTGTATTGTTTAGTACTTGATGGGCCCATCTACGACTGAGGTGTGGGGGAGGGGGCGCATAATGAAAATGATCGAAATATATTATATACCGTAACTTTCTTCAGTGACTAAGCATCACTCATGCAGCTGGCACACTGTATGATATGCTTTAGAAACCGAAGTCACACTTTCAACTGCAGTGTTCACCCGATGCTAAAATATTCACTTCAAAATGCACAATTATTTATTAAGTAAACACGATAAAAGGGTAAAGAGTAACAATGTCGTTATACTTTCGGTCCTGCAACCCCCCTTAAAACTTATCGTAGGGCAAAACATACATGAACATACATGAAAACAATATGTTGCAATGAATACGGAGTATTGTCATTTGGTTAATGGGATTGTATTGGGAAAGGAGAAAGAAGGGATTGACTAAGTTGGCGTTTTAAGAAGGAAACCATACTATGATGAATTACAAAAATTATATTTTAATTTATGAAGAAGATGTTATTAAATACATTCCAAAATGGACAGAAAATTCGAAAAGAAATGATAAAGATCAATGCATTTTATATTGCTGATGTTCATTATCATTCTTATGTGTATTCACCTTTCTTGCATAATTATCAATTTAAATTCAAGATGACTCAAGTGGTTCTTCGTGTAAACATGCAGAAATCCATGAGGATCTTGATAAACACGGTGGAATACCAAGCACAGAAGAACTTTGTAACGTGGCTCGTCATATCAAAACATTACAAACAGCACGTTCACTTGGGAAAGCACTTCGTATCGATGACATCACCATAGTTAGTTACGTCACTCAGCAAAGCCATTCATTACTGCATGAGACAGCGCAGCAGATCCTACGAATGTGGGAGGATGGCTTACAAGAAGAAGTCAAGAAAGTTGAACTTCACAAGTTATTGGTGAAGTACAACCTTTCTGGTGACAAACCAGGTTATTTGAAACCTCTCTTTAACTGACTCACTTTAATTTAGTTTCAACCTGTGAAAAAGAGGTTCATTTTCAATTTTCTGAAACGTTATCACTTTAAATTCTACTAAAGCCGAACGGAGAGTGCAGTTCACGTCAGAAGAATAAACATGTTTGGAGCTGAAATGCATTAACCTAAGCTACATATCTAATAACAATTTCATGGTCAACGTGCCTGGTAGCCTTAATCTTCCTTTTCAAGCCCAAAGCTACGTCCATCTTTATTCATTTTAGTTTCATCCATGTAACTATAGTTAACTTTTTATAACGGTTTTCCTTACTTGACAGGAGGTTTCACAGAAATAGCAAAACTCATTCGATCTGAGGCAGATCTAGTAGGCTTAATTCATCATTTGGATGTACAACCTACTAGCGTCTTGGAGGTCATTAAGACATCTGCAGCTCTTACACCCCACATGATTATTCCTGTTGCCCTAAAAATGCTGATAGAATGGTCCAAGAAAGGAACCAGGGAGAGGCTTGTGGCAATAGCTCAGGCTTTTCGCTTCCGTGGCGTAGACCTTTTAGTAAAAGGTATGCTTTTAATCAACGTCTGCCGTTCGTTTGTGCATTCCTTTTTTCAATTCAATCAACATTTATTGTCTTCTAGTCAACGTCATTTCATCTATTTTTCAAGTACAATATACATTATTAATATCCTTAATATACCACAAAAACGATGAATGGGATACGTAAATTAACTTGCTTTAAGGCGTAAAACGCAGAAAGCAAGTGCCTGTGTCGGGTTAGTCTTGTTAGCTATATGACTAAACAATAATTAGAAAAGGAAAGGGCTTAGAGGAGGGAAAGAAAGGAGCATAGAGAGGCAAGCAAGCAACGAGCATGAAATACTTCTGAAAGTATAAAACGTCACTATCGTCATCTAGTTTTAAAATAATCCCTTGCTCTCTACTCCCTCTCTCTATATATGTAATATTCATGCATTTTTTTGTCTATTGTAAAACGCTTTGAATTAAAACAACTTTTTTTACAATGTATGTTTTACATCTTTATGTCATATCATTACCCAATAGGTCTGGCATGTCATTCAAGCTATCAATATTTCATCTCATATGGCATCATTGATCATAAGGGAGGGAAGCTGACCCTCGATGTACTTGGGATTGCTGTATCCATTCCTAAAGGGGCTATTCCAAAAGGAATGCTATCAACTGCCACCCTTCGCGTATTATTTCGAAATATTCGTAGACTTCCAATGCGCGACGACGAAGTACTTATTACTCCCGTCATAGAGACTTCTCTCACACAAGAACTTCTCAAGCCGGCATCGATAGTACTACCACACTGTATGGGTTTCAAGAACGACTATTCTACCTTAGTAATGTACACCAAGACAAGACAAGGTATAAAGTTTGTCATAAAATAGTTTAATTTAAAATAGATTAATGTTAATTGCCCAGTACTGTATATCGACTCTTAATACATCGGGTGTAGACTCTCAATTATAAATCAGCCCGTTGGCAGCTACTATCGCAACAGGTTTAAAGAAATCACAAAAAGTTTAGAATCATATCTGTTCCCAATTTCTCGTCATTTCGAACATGGTACCAAAGAACAAATGTATGGATACAGTTATTAAGGAAAATGCTTAACTGATGAACAAGAAAAATGTCTGATTGTAAAACACATTTGTTTTCCCGTCACTTAAGTACAATATAGAGATAGACCTGATATTGATGGAAATTAATTATTACAATACCACGTCCATTATTTTCCAAACTTCAGGAAAATTCGGTCGCAGAATACTGACTGGGGACGATTTGCGAATCTCAAAATCTACGATCGAGTTTTGTACACGTCATATTGAAGTTTTGGCTGTGTGTTCAACGGATCTTCGAGATCTTCAACTAACATGCTTGGTCTTCCAGCCTACTATGAAGTCACCAGCAGACCATCCATCTCTACGCGTGTACGTCATTCATCCATATAAGGCATATACCCAGGTATTACTATTATACAGATATTGAATGATGGGGTGTGTAATATAAACATTCTTTGGACCGCCGGATTCATATTTTCCAGAGGGGTTATATTTTCCAGGAGCGCGTAGCGCTGAGGGAAAATATGATCAGGAGGGAAATATAAACCCTTTAGGCGGTCCAAAGAATGTTTTTTTTTTACACACCCCATCAGTCAATATATGTTATATTAGATAGCCTTGGATGATAGATCTAACGTTAAATGTAAAGTTGGGTCTACGGTGCGTGCAGTAGTTTAGTTGTTAATGAAATTCACAGTGAATGATTGAACTGGTATAAGAAATGTTAGTCTAACGCATTGAATGCCCATTTTCTAATCAATATCAAGTTTGTTTAGGCCTAACTTGTTAGATCTAATTTAGAGTCCAGTCCAGCTAGGTCCAGGACCCAGGCAGATCGAGAATGCATGTAGAGTCATGGTCAGGTGCAGATTCTGATCTAATTTAGGATGAGAAAAACATGGTTAAGTTAGATCTAGATCTATGTCAGACTACTGTTGGTGGTAGCATTCCTGATCTCTCTGTTTTCGAATCTGGTCCTGGGCCAAATCTAACTAATGTTTTGTTACCACTAACTTACGTTGTCGTTAGCAAGATTTAACGCTAGATTTCTCTAACTTTTACTTTAGACTGTAGCCTAGATCTATATCTAGATGTACTTACCCGATTCTAGCGTCCAAAGGCTAATCTTATTCCTCATTGCTCAGATATCAGATATCACCAGAAATCTTTGACGTAAGACCAAATAAAAACTAAAGTTTTAAAAGTAGGCCTAAGCTAAGCATAAGTCTATATCTGCTTAACTAACTCAACTGTTAGTTCATTGGCTCCACTAGACAATGCATATCCAGAAATCGTTTAATAAATCCTCAGAATGTCAAAAATAACGGTTATTCCTGTCTCAAATAACTGAAGAAGGCCTGACGTTAGATCTAACTCGTAGCAACCCCCTTCTCGTCATCGGACTCACTTAAATTCCGCGGTACGGTATATACGTTAATTGTGTTAACGAGAGTGTTGATCGATTGCAAACGATTGCTACTTTATTTCCACACTTGTTAGTTCCGTGTAATTGGTAACATCTAATCCACAAGAGGGCAACACACACGTAGAACAAATATATTCATGGACCGGCTGGTCAATCTATTCATCGAAGGTGTACCAACTGGGAAAATACATTGATTCCAATCATATCCAGTGACACGCTATTATAGTCTAGGAGATAGGGGGCTTTATTCAGAATTTTTGGTGGGGAAGGTTTGACAAGCTTATCCGGGGTAAAATTGTGCGCTGATTCCAAAAATGTCACTCTTATTGACCGTACTCACGCCATTATGGTAATTTTGGCCAAATTTTGACCACTCTTTGGAAAATGGTCCCTTAACAGACTGCTTTTGTAGCCACATGCAATTAAAAGGGTCTATCTTAAGTAAAAATGCACACAGATTCCAGATAAAGTGCTTTCATTTGCCAAATCACAATAGTAGTGGTCATTTTGGCCATAATTTGGCCAAAAATGACAATTTTCAAGATTTTTGGGCCGAAAGGTGTTACAAATATTGATCAGAGCTACGACTAGATGTTTTTTTAGAAATCCACTTTTATTTTCAAAATATGCGCTGGATCATAACCATCAACCTCATGTAATTTATTCCGTCAGTTTTGACCTATTAGGGTCATTTTGGGTACTTAAGACATAACTGACCATTCGCGCAGTTTGCATTATTAACTGTTCAAATAGGCAGAAAATTGAGGTCTTCAGCATGTTTTTTTTTCTTCCCTTATAAAATGAGAATGCATTTAAATGTCATTCATGTGTAGAATTTTATGCTGATTCCAAATATATCAGTCATAATAAACTTATTTAATAGCTTGTGGTCATTTTGACCACTTATGGCCCTCAAAATGGCCAATGACATCAGTTTATTTTACCCCCAAATACTTCCAACGTTACCAGAACCATTACAAGGTGTGCTGCGACACCTAACATTGGTGTATTAATCCTTTAAATTGAACATCTCACAAAGTATTTTGACCTTTGGTACTTTATTCCATCAGTTTTGATCTATAAGGGTCATTTGGGGGTACTTTATACATAACTGACCATTCACGAAGTTTTGCATAATAAAGTGCACATATACATGTAGGCAGGATTTTGAGGTCTTATAGCGTGTTTTATCTTCTTGCCAATATAAAATGCAAATGCGTTCAAAAATCCATCTCGTGTGGAATTTTATGCAGATTCCAAATATGTCAGTCTTAATTACCCTATTCAATAGCTTATGGTTATTTTGACCACTTATGGCCCTTAAAATGACCAATGACATCAGTTCATTTTACCCCCAAATACTTCGAACGTTACCAGAATCGTTACAAGGGTGTGTTGCGACACCTAACATTGGGGTGTGTTAATCCTTTAAATTGAACATCTCAGAATTATTTTGACCTCGTTCCATCAGTTTTGACCTATGAGGGTCCTTTGGGGGTACTTTAGACATAACTGACCATTCGCAGATAGGCAGGAATTTTAGGTCTTCAGCGTGTTTTATCTTCTTCCCTTATAAAATGGGAATGCATTTAAATGTCCATCTTGTATAGAATATTATGCTGATTCTAAATATATCAGTTTCAATGACCCTATTGAACACCTTATGGTCATATTTTGAAAATAAATGTTGATTTCTAAAAAACATCCATTCGTAGCTCTGATCAATATTTGTAGCACATTTCGGCCAAAAAAATCATGAAAATTGTCATTTTTGGCCAAATTATGGCCAAAATGACCATTGCTATTGTGATTTGGCAAATGAAAGCACTTTATTTGGAATCTGTGTGCATTTTTACTTAAGATAGACACTTTTAATTGCATGTGGCTACAAAAGCAGTCTGTTAAGGGACCATTTTCCAAAGAGTGGTCAAAATGGTCAATTTTGGTCAAAATTTGGCCAAAATGACCAAAATGGCGTGAGTACGGTCAATAAGAGTGACATTTTTGGAATCAGCGCACAATTTTACCCCGGATAAGCTTGTCAAACCTTCCCCACCAAAAATTCTGAATAAAGCCCCCTATCTCCTAGACTATATGGACCAATCGCACTTGGCTATCTGTCTTGACTATCTAATATTAATTTATATCAAATTCTTCTGAACATCCTAACTTCACTTTAAACTATGCACGGTCATTCATAGAGAAAAGGTGAAATTCTTATAAGCTTTCCTTGACCAATTTTTGTCAGTCTTAATATGGGCAATATCTCTGCCGCAACGAACAGCCGTTCCTAGAAAAATATGACACATAACAGCTCCAGATATGTGTGTTTGTGTTTGTGTTTCTGTTTGTGGTAACTCCCGTAGGAACTCGGCAGGACAGCATTTTGCTGGTAAACGCCAAGCTGTTATATAACCAATTACCAATGAAACATTTTACGTCTAGGTTAATCAGTCAATTGACAAGAATAAAGCAGCATTCTTATCAAAATTCATGATACTGACATTAACATTAGTGTCAATCAAGAGTCATCTGTGAACAATTAATTTTCCTTTTATAAAGAAGCCCCACATTCATTTTAATGTAGCCATTTAGTCCGTTCACTTGCCATTTACTATGAAGAAATTACTGTCGATCAATTTCGTGTCCTTTTATAATCTATTTCAAAAAAATTTGTGCAAATTATTGAACCATACCATTACATAAATGAGCACTATACTGACTATTTTGATACTTCTCGTTGATAATCAAGAAATTCCTGTGAATCAAGTTTTAACCTTTTCCCCATTTCAGGATATTATCATGAAGGAACTGACTTCGTCTGTACCTTACTGCCAAGTCGAGAAGGAATTCAAGTTCTCTATTGGCTCAAAATCAAAGCACCTAACGGTTATTTGTCATGAAGAGACGAAGCAACAAAACCAAATGGTAATGCGCTTATTGCAATTCAAACATACTTTAAACATTTAAAGCAGATACGAACCAACAACACCATCTTGAGTCCTCAACTACTCATACCTAGCCAGTTTCCCGACCCATAATGCTAAAGTAGTCTAGTAATATAGACCCATTTGAATGATAACATGTTAATCAACTACTCAATACATTTTTACCGCAATGATTATGCTATAAGTAGCAAAATAATTACTTTTCACCTCAAAACAATTTAGTTTCTTTATACAAATACAATTAAAGGTCACTTTATTCTCTGTAGTATTAGTAGATATCTGGAAACGTGTATTTTATGACGATGTATTTATAACACACAGTCAATAAGAGACCACACATGACAATTTTCGTTGTACATCCTTATTGATTTGCCAAGCTATTTCTTTGCACCCTGTCTTGAGTAAAAAAAAAGTATATAAGAAATTTCATTGTAAGATTTATCAATATCCATATATGCGTTTTACCTCTAAATCTTCTCTCTCAATCTAGCAAACCGAACATATCCAAACTCAAGGTGAAAAGATTGCCATGTATTTGAGATGATTATAAACTGTTTTGGGAAATTGTTACCACTTTTTAACCGTTTTTTTATAATTAATTGAGTAGGTTTGATAATCTTATCCATCAAACCTGATATTACGGGAAATATGCGTAGTTTGATTTAAAAAAAGAAACGGGTTTCTTGATATATTCTTAAATACTTTTTCCCCAACAAAGATACCCCTCAGCGGTGTATTGAATGGCCAGTGCAGCCCTGTCGTATTCATGCTTCAGTTTACCCCAGAAGAAAATGGGAAGAAGAATATTCGCATTGCAATAAAGGAAAGAGACGAGCCCATATCCGATAGAGAATTCAACGTAGCTATAGAAGGTACAATTAAATATGTTAGCAACAATAATATAATTCAAGCTTGTTTTAACCTAAATTACATTGCATGAAGTATCGACAGGTGATGTTCTTTATGCGATAATAGTTAATCTACATGTAGATACCGTCAACTTCTAAAATTAAGACAGGTCCTGCCAATTGAATTAGAAATGTGATCTTGACATTAATTTTTTTTTAATAAGTAAGACGATTCTCACTCCCCCATGAATAACGATTTTCTTATAACTATTACCACAATTTTACCAAAACAAAACGTACGTACGTTAACATTCCTTGTATTACATAAACAGTTCATTAATGAATTTGATTTCTAAAAGAACATACTGGTCAGCTGGTTACTCTGTTACTCTTTGATAGATCTTTATGATTTCAAATCAACTCCTCAGAATAATGATAGTACTACAAATACTACTACTGCTTTACCACTAATGTTGATAATGATAACGATCCTTATAATATTCTGCTATATTCTTTCATTTTCCATCAGATGAACCGGATTACACGACCAATCGCAGGGTTTCGTAAGTTTTCTTCTTTTTTTTTTAAATAAAATGTAACGTAATTTGGAATATGAACCCGAGGCATGCATTTTCATCCTTAGAGCAATTCAGATCTAGAATGCAAACAAAACGTGCCTTGTGATTTGTAGGACTGCAAAATATTATTTCATATTTAGATAGACCTTTTTATAGTCCAGTCGCTTTTGGCAATCCTGGGGAAAAGTGAAGTACATTGTAAAAGAAATATTAATAAAGAAAATAGTAATAATAGTAACATAATCGCTTTCATGTAAGATATAACTCATAGTAATACGAAAATAAAATTTACCCAATCAAAAACCCAACAAAATTATATTATACCCGGGGGTAGGAAACATAGTGAAACTACACTCTTCTTTTGGAAACAAAGAATAATTGACGTTGTTTGTTTATGGAAATATATTTGTAAACATTATGAATATACTATATAACAGAGAAGGACGATGGAGCTGCTTATCTAACAATCTTATCGAAAGCCTGGCTGACGTGATTCCCAAGCAAAGTGATGCAAACTCCCTTGGCGGCTATCTTGGTTTCTCAGAGTCAACCGTAGAGCAATACCTCGATCGGTCAGATTCTTCTAAGAAATGTTCAAGATCGGGGTTCGTTGAGATGCTAAGTGATTGGAGACGAAGAGTCCGACCTAGTGAGCAGGTAGAGGAGCTTCATCGAGCCCTGAAAGATGCTGGTCTGACATATGTAACATACACTATCCTGCATGGAGGTAACTACCGCTAGTTTTATCCTCAATATTTATTTATTGTATATATATGTATTTATTGTATTAACAGGCAATATGTTGAGAAATGACAAAAAATACCATGAAAATATTACATGAAATAATGCTGTGAAATTGAGCATCTGCCCATAGAACATCTAAAAATACTGAAAATTATATCGAGGGTTTTTTTTTATAATGACAGCTATTTAAAGCTTCATACTAGTCCAGATGATGGCCTTTCGATATTTTCCCCTCCACTCTCACTGCGCATCATCCACTGCACGCTTTTCCTTCACACACCGTAAACAAAATTGTCCACTAGCTGATCGCTCAACCCTCGAATTTTCCCTCTCCCGAAGGTAAATCTTGGGGTCGCGATCAGTGGGCAAGTATAGTGTGTGGAGGAAACGAGTGCACGGAGCTCAGTGAGAACATTGAGGGGGAAAATCTCGAAGTGGCTGCATCTGGACTAGCTGAATATTACAATCCATTCCATGTGTCAACATTAGTAAACACTCTGGAAAGAAAAATTGTTTCCTTTAGACAGTTTATTTGATCTTACACATTTGAAATAACACCACGTGTGAAACACACGTGCTTCGAAAGCGGTCTGGTCTGACAGACAGAAAGACATATGCCTTCAACAATACTGTTCCAATTTTATTCACCTTTTTCTATTTAGTGACTGGCTCATCTAGGCCTACCGTTCCTCAGCGCGTGCAAAAACTTGAGTCAAAGAAATAGAAAACGACAATTCCGTTGACCTCCAGACTCTTAAGCCGTTAACTCAAGAATTGGATGGTCACTGTACGAAGCCTATGGAAATTCGAGAGTCCAGAGCCAGCGGGTTAACCTGAGGATCTCTGAAGTTATAACTCACCTATTAATTTCATCTAATACAGATCATTCACATCGAAATGTGACATAATGTTAATATCAGAGCACATGTTCATGATTTGAAGGGGCGATTATCTTTCCAAAAAATATAATTTTAATAACATTAATGACAACAATCATGCCAACCACAGTAGGCCTAGTTATGTAGTATTGGTAGTGGTAACATCTACATTTTATACATTTTCTATCATATTTTGAAACATTATTATATAATATGTCGAAGAAAACACTATTATATCAGGCGGATAATTGAAGTTTTACAGAGATTACACAGTGTGAACACCTCATGCGTGCGTGAGCCCAGAACTTCAGGCTTTCTTCCCATTCTCTATCTAGTCATTGTCATATACCATGATTGATTGATTGATTGAATTTATTCTTCTTCATTTCAAACAAATTTACAAAGTAAGTAGGAAATGATCAGAATGTGAATAACAGAAAAGAAAAAGGGAACTCACTGGAAAGCATCGCTTCTTTATGTGAGTCCCTGAAATAATTAAATGATTTCAATTTATTAAACACATACACCATGTACAACTCGCTGTAAAAAAAAAAAAGACAAATAGAATGAGTAAATTTTCACTCGCTTCTTACATTCTACTCACATTGGTATCAAACCCAATGTCCACTCAAATTGGATTGAATTGAGAGTAAACACAATTTTACGAGCGAATGTCTCATCACGAAAATTTGATTTGCAGGGATAAAATTCACTCAACAACAAATCTCTGAGAAGCGAATATTAAACGGTCGTATATTATATATATATATATATATATATATATATATATATATATATATATATATATATATATATCTTCTTTGAATAGTATGAATTTCATATATGTATATATTTTACCCGTTTCATTATATATTCCATACATCTCCCTACTTCTAAATTTCCATGTTTCATATATTCTTTAATTTCAAACAGTCCTTCAAATGCTTATATATAGATTTTAATCTAAATTCTTTATATAGTTATACTCTAAATGAGTATTATTTTGAGTTTTATATATACTTTAATTTGTGAACTTCACGTGTTTCCATACTCTTAACAGCTCTTAGCAAAAACTAACAATTAGTTATTTCATTACAGATTATGTTTGAGACAGTATTTCACACATCACAATTATATTCACTTTCATATGTTGTTTGAAGGTTTGCATGGTGGCATGTACAATCGCTGATGTGGTTTACGGTACACCATGTGGAGTGTTGCAGAAACAGTGGAAAGAGGAAGAAAAGGAATGTGATAGGCAAGAAAGTGGAGATTTGAGAGTAGAGTATTCTTTCTTGAAAGTAGTCCTGAAAAGGACTGTAAACCAAAAGAGATTGATTAGTTGAAGAAACAGCTTGAGTAGTAGGATGGATGAGGAGTTGCTGGCTTGAGTCGGCGAGTAGAGATAATGACTAGAAGCAGTAGAGAGACAGCCATATGGCAGCCATATTGAAAAAAAAAAACCCAGCATTTATCACATACATTTATATATCGTTAGCATACATGTTTAAGAAAGTACTTTATTCATAAAGAGTAGTTACACACTAACTCGTGTAAGAATTGTATTTCTGCTTTTATATTGTACATAATAGAGTTTATGTGGAAAATTCTCTGCATTCGGGGACAATTCTAAATATCATGAAAATACAGATTTGTTCAAATTCATGTTTTCTCTCTTACGTTAATATTACAGGTATGTTATAATAAATATTTGGATTTTTTTAAATTCTATTGTATTGGCACATTTTAACAGCCATACTGAATTTGCTTGTAGTCTTTTTTTTTTCTCTTATTCTGAAAAGTGAATTTTTCAGGCGATTTCCTTTTCAGAGTAAGTCTTTAAACGTCGTGTTTTATATGGTAGTGTTAACTCCATATATCCCTGGACAAATCTCATTGTGGAGCGTTGTGGCCCAGTGGATTAGTCTCCTGACTTTCAAACAGAGAGTCGTGGGTTCGAATCCCAGCCATAGCGTAATTTCCTTCAGCAAAAAATTTATCAACATTGTGCTGCACTGAACCCAGGTGAGGTGAATGGGTACCTGGCAGGAAGACATTCCTTGAATGCTTGAGCGCCTATAAAATAGGCAGCCACGCTAAAGCCGGGGTAATAATAATAGTAGGACCCGTTGGGAGAACAGTTATCAGAACTGAAGTGGTTTCCCTGAGTAGATATACCTATATTACTATTATTATTGTTATAATAATAATAATTATTATTATTGTACATTTCATACAGGTCATCTCAAAATTCCCTTTAGCTATTTATGTAAACATATAAATAGTATTATTAGCTCTTGTTGATAATTTCATACATGTCTTTACCTTAATGACTTTTACTGTAAATTACATCTATTTCTTAACTGTAAATACTCCATATCATGCTTATTGTAGATTCAATATACAAAATTCATTGTATCGCTATAACATAAATGGCTACTGTAGTGTATTTCATTATATTGCTAT
This sequence comes from Lytechinus pictus, assembly GCF_037042905.1. Taxonomy (NCBI): domain Eukaryota; kingdom Metazoa; phylum Echinodermata; class Echinoidea; order Temnopleuroida; family Toxopneustidae; genus Lytechinus; species Lytechinus pictus. The sequence goes on from NC_087253.1 coordinate 8,338,525, forward strand.
GGTAAATAACACATATATATAGTCGCTTAGTATATTCCGTACATCACTATACGCTAAACATGCTAAATAACTATTATCGTTATTAAATTGATGTATAATGTTTCTTAACGAGAACATTACAGATAAATGTTATCTCTTAAAATCTCGTATTGTAAATTACGTATATCTTAACATCATGTATTATATACAAATATTTTCAAATCTAAAAACAGTAGCTGTTATTGCAAATTCCCCATTATAAATTTCACAACTTCTCTGACATCAGATCCTAATTTTAATAATGTAAATATCATATACCTAAAGTCTATAAAATCACTATCTTAAAATCAATATCTGTTTACTCGAAACAGCACTTATTGTTTAATACCATGCATTTCTTAACACAAATTATTATAATTTCGCTATTTTTTTATTATGCATTAGTACTTTGATGGTTATTGTTGATATATTATAACGAATTTTATCCTTTTTTAAAGCTCATTGAAAATCACTAAATTAGTTTTGGGTGACTTATTGTTGCTTTAGGGTCAATGGGGAATCTCTTTGCTCTCAATAGTAGATCTTGCTAAAGGTTTCACACATTTCCCTATCTTTAAAAAGATCGTACTCTAAATTGCATGCGGCCTTTCTCACTTAAATGGCACGAGTTGTTATATGTCTCATTATTAATCATTTTCAGACAATATTTCACTCATTCATCACATTTATATTCATTATACAGTCAGGCAAAGTCAAATGTCAAAAATACCATTTACGTCGTACATATTTATAAAGATAGGGCAGCCACATTGAATAAAAAAACAGCATTTATCACATACTATTTGTTATATCTTTAGTAATCATGTTATTCGACAGTACTTGCTCTTGTGAAGATTATTTTTTTCATTTACGTTGTACATAATTGAATATAAGCGGGCAATTGGCGGAAATTTTAAATATGAAGAAAGCAAAGATTTCGACAAATTTTACTTTTTTCATTGTGTCACTCCTGTGTCAAAATTACACACATATTATAGTCAATGTGTTTGCATTTTTGTGATTTACATTCTAATGACATATCTAGGCGGCCATACTGGATTTGCTAACATTCTCTCTTTTTTATATCTTTTTCATTTCAATACTCTTAAAAGTTAACTATTCAGTCGATTTATTTTTCAGAGTAAGTCTGAAAACGTCGTGTCTTACATATCAAATATCTTATATTTCTTTTGGTAGTGTAAATTTCATATATCCCTTTACAAATTTCATTGTACATTTCGTACAACTCATCGCTTTACTTTTGAAATTCCATGATATTAACATTTCCAGGAGCTATTTATGTAAATATGAAATATATGAAAAATCTTAGCAGCAATTATTAAAAATTTCATTCATAACCTTACCCTTAATAACTTTTACTGTAAATTCCATTTATTCCTTAACTGTAAATGCTTATTTTATATTACATATACAATATATCTTAATTTTTAAATTTATTACATTGATATGCTTTTATATTTTTTTGTAAATTTTGTATACTTTCACTTAACAGCTCTTATAGTGAATTTCATATATCTCTTTGCTCATAATAGAGTATCTCTTTTTGTAAATTCCACATTGTAAATTCCACACCTTAACAGCTCTTAATGTAAATAGAAAATACATCTTAACTCTAAAAAAAATGTCGTATCTTTCATGTATCTCTTAACTCGAACCAGACTTTATGGTAAAATTTCATGCACTTCTTAATTCTTAACAGCACTTATTGTAAGTTTCATACGTGACTAGCGATCCCAAAGCCAACAATAAATAACCAGGGATGTGAATTCCATATATTTCTTAACAGCTCTCATTGTACATTTTATACATCTCCTTAAGTTTGAAATTCCATAAAATATTCTAAAGACATATCCATGTACAGTGTAAATCTGAAGTATCTATTAAATCTTAGCAGCTCTTATTTGAAATCGCATGCATTTTTTTACCCTTAATGGCGTTTATTGTAATTTCCATCTATTCCTTAACTGTAAACAGTTCATATCATGCTTATTGTAGATTCCATGTACAATATATCTTAATTTGTAAATTTGTTTTATCGCGATGATATTATTCTTTTGTGTCTAAATTTCACATTATTCATACTCGTAACAGCTGTCATAGTGAATGTTATATATCTCTTTACTCTTAATAGAGTATCTTTTTTTTGGTAAATACCACATTGTAAATTCCACACCTTAACAGCTCTTAATGTAAATAAAAAATACATCTTAACTGTAACATTTTTTTTCGGAAATTTCATGTATCTCTTAACTCGAACCATACTTCATGCACTTCTTAATTCTTAACAGCACTTATTGTAAGTTTCATACGTGGCTAGCGATCCCAAAGCCAACAATAAATAACCAGGGATGTGAATTCCATATATTTCTTAACAGCTCTCATTGTACATTTTATACATCTCATTACGTTTGAAATTCTATAAAATATTCTAAAGACATATCCATGTACAGTGTAAATCTGAAGCATCTATTACATCTTAGCAGCTCTTATTGGAAATCGCATACATTTCTTAACCCCTAATGGATTTTATTGTAATTTCCATCTATTCCTTAACTGTAAACAGTTCATATCATATTTATTGTAGATTCCATATACAATATATCCGAATTTGTAAATTTGTTTTATCGCGATGCTATTATATTTTTGTGTGTAAATTTTACATTCTTCATACACGTAACAGCTCTCATAGTAAATTTTATATATCTCTTTACTGTTAATAGAGTATCTTTTTTTGGTAAATTCCACACCTTAACAGTTCTCAATGTGAATATAATATAGTAAATATATATCAATTTTTACGAGCTCTTATTAAATATGTCATACATATAATTACTCTTGCTGGCGTTTGTTGTAAAGTCCATATATTTCTTATCTTTGAGCAGACGATACCACGCATTTTATAGATTCCATATGCAATATATCTCAATTTGCAAGTTTAGTATATCGCTTTACTATAAATAGCTATGATTGTAAATATCATTTGTATTTTAGGGTTTTTTGTTGTAAATTTCTCCCTTACTCTTAACAGCTCTTAAGGTGAATTTTAAATATCTATTCACTATTAATAGAGTAGCTTTTGTAAATTCCACACCTTAACAGCTCTTAATGTAAATATAATATACATCTAAAAAAAAAAAAAAAAAAAAAAAAACGCTATCGTACAGTAAATTTCATGTATATCTTAACTCGAAACAGACATTATTATAAATTCCATGCATTTCTTAATTCTTAACAGCACTTAGATTCATACACGACTAGCGATCCCGTATAAAACTTACAATAAGTAACTAGGCACGTGAAATTAACAGCTCTCATTCTACATTTTATACATCTGCCTATGTTTGAAATTCTATATAATATTCTCAAGACATATTCATGAAAATCAGAAATATCTATTGATTTTTACGAGCTCTTATTAAAATATGTCATACATATATCTACTCTTTTATTGGAAATTCGATCTATCCCTTAACTCTGAACAGTTCATATCATGCTTGCTGTGGATTCCATGTACACTATATCTTAATTTGTAAGTTTTATATATCGCCATATTATATGGCTATTGTTAAAACAAAATCAGTTATGTTTTAATTAGTGAATTCCACATACTCCTTACGCTTAGCAGTTTCTATAGTGAATTTTACATTTCTCTTTAATGTTAATAGAGTAGTTTTTGTGTAAATTCCACATTGTAAAATCCACACCTTAACCATGTTAACAGCTCTTAATGTAAATATGATATACATATCAAATCTAAAAAAAACAATATCATGCAGTCAATTTCATGTATCTCTTAACTCGAATCAGACATTATTGTAAATTTCATGCACTTTTAAGTGTAAGTTTTATACGCGACTAGCTATCCCGTATGAAACTTACAATAAGCAACTGGCTATGTGAATTTCCTGTATTTTTAACAGATCTCACTTTACATTGCATACAACTCATGTGGTATGATGTATTTCTAGTTAAATACATTTTTTTTTATTATAACATAGATTTCGAACAAAATCCTGTTTTCAAACAATTTCTTTTAATCCTGCATCATGATAAAAAGCATTTTATGGTCAATTTGTTTGCATATTCTTGTGTGTGTGATTTCCATTGTAATTTGTATCTTCTGGTGGTCATACTGTATTTCGCAAATTTGCCGATAATGCTGAAATCTACACGAACGGAATCGTTCTGATGTTTAATTACTGTCTTGGAACTGACTGAAACAAGCATTATAAAAAAGAAGGTCATGGCACCTCTAGCCTAGACTACTGAAGTTTCATAGAGATTACACAGTGTGAACATCTCACGCGTGAGTGAGCGCCAGAACTTCATGCCTTTTTTCTTCTTTGTATAATCAAGTACTTGTAAAGGTTATTGGCTACTTTTGACAGATATAATTTTAAGGCAAAGGATGTGCCTTTTTAGCTCATTAAAAATGACAAAAAATTTTTTGTGCGATTGGGTCTTCTTCGTAGGCTCTATTAAATATAAACAAATTAAAACATATGAATGGTACACAAGAAATAACATTTCTTAATTCTTAACAGATCGTACTGTTAATTTAAAATATTCCTAAATGTTAGTAGCCATTACACATTTTGTATTACGTTTTTAAGGAATTGTATATTTCTAAATTCTGAATTGTAAATGTCTCAAACTTCTTGACTCAAATCTGCTTGTCGCTCTAATTTTGTAAACTCCATGTAGCACTTATTAGTTCGTGTTAAGAAGTCTACGCCTATCCTAATTTATCTTAAATCCTTACAGCTGTTATTGCCATTTAAATTATATCTTTACTCTTAACAGCTCGTATTGTAGAGTTCACAGGTTTACTTGTCTTAAATCTATAATATCGTAACCACGATTTTTCTTCAATCGCCCCTTACTTTGGAATAAGATGCCATCTTACATTCATAATGCAAAGTCTGTTAACCACTTCAAGATCCTACTCAGAAGCTAACTGTTAAATAGATGATTCACAATTGACGGTCAATTGGAGGTGCGCACCAATTTGATTATTAGTGTTAATTACATAAGCTGTATCCATTTCCTCCTTATTTTTTTTTACTCCACAGTATAAATCATAACATGATACAGTGCGCTTAAAAACACCAGGAGCATTTCATTTATCTTTTTAACACTTATCTGCTGATAATACTTATTCTTGTTAGTTACACGTATATCTAGCCTATTCATGACTCTTGGTAAGAGGTCTACATACATATAGATGTATATCTGATCTTTTGCAAATTTCAAAATATCATTGAGTTCTTCACACCTTAGATTATATTCACATTTTTCGTTATAACACTTATTACAAGCAAAACATTATGGTAAAAAAACAGTGCGACTTTAACACATGGAAATTCATGTAATTTTGTGTCTTAGATAATAAATTCAAGGTTCTTTACTCATATCTATGTCCCAAAACACACACCCCTCTGTACTCCAGTGTCGTATCATATATATATATATATATATATATATATACCCACACACACACACACACAAACACACACACACACACATATATATATATATATATATATATATATATATACAGTGCGTCCCACAAAAAACGAAACCGAGATTTATCGATGATTCATAACTGCTATCATAACTAAATCACAAATACAATAGACAAATTACCTACCATTTTAAAGCTTAGAATCTCCTCTTTTATCTGAAATTACTTATATTATTTTCCATTCACGCATGAGTGAGCAAAAACAATTTGAAAAGGGGATACCAAAAAGTCACTTGGCGGGCCGTATCTGGGTTTTAAAAAGAAAATCACATTTTTAAAAATTTCAATATCTGCTCTTTAATTTGATACCTCAATTACAGAGAATAGTCAAGAAATAACAAACTTCTGGTTATTTGAAATAAGGCTTGAATTTCAATAATTTCCGAAAATGAAGAGGTTTTACAGGCTAGCGTTCAAACTGACTCGACACTCCGTTTTGTTGATAATCAGCCATGCATGAAGTCTTTTGTTACCGTGCGATAGCTTCTGTTGGAAACCGGTGAAAACACGTTTATTTGATGAAATTATGGAAATACAAGCATTGTTTCGAAGGATCATAACTTTTTTACTTCTTGACCATTTTCTGTGATTAAGGTATCAAAGAAAAGAGCAGATATTGAACTTTTTAGTCATGTGATTTTCTTTTTGAAATTCAGATACCCCCGCCAAATGAGTTTTTGGCATCCTTTCTTCGAATTGTTTTTGCTCACTCATGCGTGAATGAAGAATATAAGCTCTAAGCTATACATTGATAGGTCATTTGTCTATTTTATTTATGATGAAGTTATGATAAATCATCGCTAAACTTCGGTTTCGTTTTTTCTGGGACGCACTGTATATATATATATATATATATATATATATATATATATATATATTTGTGCATATATCTATATGGTGTGAATTTCTAATAATGATTCGTAAGTGATTAATTAAAATACTATCAGAACTCTTAATCTTTTTTTTCAAGTTCGATGAAATTCATTAAAGTGTTCTGTTTTTCAGGTTTTGGTTATCTAATAAATTCATAATGTTTTCAGCCTGGACTACCACTTTAAGAAAAAAAATCATCAATAACGAAAAAAAAATACTTCCCACATTTTTAATACTTCTCCACCAGTTTCATCATGTGTCAAATCATATATTTTTCTCGAAATGTTAGTCTGATTGGCAAAAAAAAGTAAATCCTGCCATGATTTATCAAATGAAAAATAATACAAATGTATATGTGAACCTTGCAAGGTGGAAACACTGATTTTTACAGATTTTTGGTACGTCGCTTGTTCAATTATTATGATTTTCTACATGTATATAATCTAAGGTATTGATACACCAGACTTCCTCACCTATGTACTTACGTGATATGGGATATGATATTATATCACATATGTTATGTTGATTCGAATCAGTGATTGGTAAATACGCCATCACGTGACCATGCTGCAAGGATCGCATTTTTGATTTTCTAGGTTTTAAGATCACCTCAGTGATATAACTGCATTATATTGTAAACTGCGTTGTTATATTCAGCAAGGGGACCTCACTTGCTGCTGACCAGTTGCGTAATCAGGGGCCCGTTGCAGAAAGAGTTGCGTTTAAACACAGGCCAAAAAATCAATCGCAAGTCCCAAATGCGCACTGTTGATTGGTTGAAAATCAAGTTGCGCGTGATTTTTAGAGTTGCGTTCGATTGCAAACTCTTTCTGCAACGGGCCCCTTTTTTCCCCACGTAGATGGATTACAGCTGTAGCAAGAATTTCGGGTTATTCTTAAAGCCAGATGATGAATGCATTCTTTGAATTATTTTTAATAAATAACATTTCAACTCATCTCCGAAGTTACATTTTCACTCGGGAGAATAGTTTCCTTAGTACTGTGCGCATCGGGCAAAATGTAAACCCTTGGAAAAATATAACTCCGTCAGGGAAATGAAATGTTACATTTAAACTCTAGGTAGGCAATATCTGTATTATATGTTTGTAGATGATTCTAGAAACTTAATTAGCGTCTACTCGAGGACACCTGTAAACTGAGATTGTTCGAAATTAATGAAAATTCGTTCATTGGGTATAAAACCCTACAGATTTCCTATAATAAAACTTTTATTTCCTTCTTCTAAACTACAAATGTTTTTATGAGTGTTTTCTGTGTGGATACTTTGTCATATCTTTGTTTAATTGACATATCTGTAGTTTATGTTCCTGCTTTAATGCATATCTCATTTAGTAATAAATCATCTGCTTCTTAAGGCCCTAAAACATTTCATGTTGTAATACGTGATCATTAATCTTGCCATATGTCTGGTTCTTTGACTAAATAAGAATTCAACTTGATATTGGGACCTGTTCTCTTAGATTGCAGAAGAACATCTTATTATAAAAAAACACAGAATTATTGTATGATTGTTTTATTTTGTTAAATCATCTGTTCTTATTAACAGAGTGAGGGATAGGATTGATACTAAAAAGGTGATTATCATCTTTGATAGCATAAAAACATTTATATTGACGATTTTAATCATTTTCAATATAATAAACAATAGCAGAGCGAAACCATAATATATCAATTCTTTATTACCAAAGGCAATGTAAAAATAGCCTAATTTAGAAAGAAAACAAAAAAGGATTATGTGTATTTTTATATGGGGGAGAACATGGCAGGTAAATAGTATCTAACGACATGGACTTGGCCGCGGAGGTTATTGGGGGTGTTGTGACAATGCTCAGCGCCCCCATTATCAATAGAATAATATTCCATGGACTAGGCCATGTCTAACAAGTTATTCTAACTTAGACGTATTAAGTGATTTACTATCAAGAAGCCACGGATGATGGAGGTGACTTTCATCATAATTATATATATCTTTATTCCAGTTTAGAAACATCGAAATCTGAAATTATGTTTTGATCTTAAAATCTATCGGTATTGATGCTATAACAATAAAATCTCTTGACGTCAGGAAATGTATGATTAGGCTCTTTCTAACGAAAAATAATGATATATTTAACATGATTTCATGAACAAGTGAAGAGCAAAGACTTGGTTCCATATTAGTCTATTAGACAATCTCACAGGAAACTAGGATTTTGTTATAATCGGTTTGTTTTTCTCCTTCTTTTAAACTGTGTATGTTTTGAACGCATAACCATGGTACCGATTATTTATGTGATAAAACAATGCCATTAATCATGGCAGCATTTGATACTTATCTGTTTGATTTGTGGCCAGTTTGATTTAATTTGATTAAGGAAGGAGACTGTCCCTCCCCCACCCAGAAAAATATGATAATGCTTTTAAATTTCAGGGTATTTTTTTTTCTGTAGGCATGCAAACACATTAAATGGGTTTTCACTACAAATATCGCTGACATTCATACAGGCACTTCAAAACAAGATTGTATAGTCTGATTAACATGTACTCTCTTTCCTTTTTAGAATCATTTAGTATGGTCTTAAATACTTGGTGACAATTTTTTACCAAAATATATTTAGCTGTTAAACAGTTGAAGGGGATATTGCTTATAGATGGCGGCCAACAGCAGTTTGCCCTAAGGCTGGAATAGATCAGGGCCCATTATTGCAGGTTTGCCTATTCATTTTAAATGCGTCACAATAATGTGTGTATTGATTGGTTAAGCAAGCAAAATTCAAAATAGGTTTGGAAATTTTGTAACCCATTGATATGATTATTCGCCACGCTCGATAATGAAGGGTTTGGCAAACAACTAGTGGGGGGCAATGTACTCATCCACAATTTACAAATTGTTTACCTCTCAGACAGCAATGTAATTATGTTTTAAGATCACAATTGAAATATCATCAATACAAATGCAAAACTAAACGTTTCCAATGTAGCTCTCTTCCATACTTTGTTAATCTTTTAAACGACATGTAATCAATCTAAGTTTGTTTTACTTTGTATGTTCATGATTCGACAGTTCAATTACATAATTTCACTATGTAAATACTTAATGTTTTATTGTTTTTGAATCTCACTGAATTTTACATGCTACCATCTCTAAGTGATAAAAAATGGTGTGTACATATCAAGACTGATGAACGTGATCTCTTCTTCTTCGTCCTCCTCTCCTTCTGGTCTTTCCTTCTCTTCTCTTCTCTCCTCTCTTTTCCATTCTCTCTATATAATTCCATACACATGACTTCCATTGACATTCGTCTAGTTTCCTTCTTTCTTTTCTCTCACCTTCCAATACATTCTCCATTTTCTCCACTGTCAATTTTTTTTTTCCTAAGATCACATAGTTTACATTATAGGTTTGTGTATCATTTACAAAATGTTACAATACGTTGTGTGAAAAATCCATATGTAACTTGCATGTTTGTGAAATTAATCACAATTTGGCCTTTGTCTGCGATGATTTTCAATAAACCATTTTATCTTTCTAGACTGATATGAAGAGGTCACTTGCAGAAGGGGCTAGGTCAATTTTTCATCAAATTATTTTTTTTGGTCTCAATGTATAGATTTTTAGTAGCTCTATAAGATGATACCAAAGAAAAGTTGAAATTCCCATTAAAAAGTGATCTAAAATAGCAAAGAAAAATCTTTTTTTTCAAAAGGGGTTAGGTCCATTTCAGTTTAGTTGCAAAAGGGGTTAGGTCCACACAGATTTTTTTTTTTGAAAAGAATATTTAAAAAAATATGAAGACAGGTGAATTTCTTTTGTACCCATTTTTATGTCCTCATGGTAGGGTATCACGATCATTTAGTTTCGCATAAGAATATTGCAATATGGAAGAATAAAAACATATTTTTTTGGAGTGGACCTAACCCCTTTTGCAAACAAACTTTTCTGAAGAGCTCATTTGTCAAAAGGGGTTAGGTCCATTGTTCATAATTTTTTTTATTGTTTTCAGTCTCAAATCCTCTAAATTTTTAGTCGTTCTGATGAAAACAATAAAAATTTGAAATTTACATGAAAACGTGAATAAAAGTGGCAAAAATAAATCACCTTTTTAATCAAAGTAGATTGGATTCATTCCAGTTTAGTTGCAAAAGGGGTTAGGTCCACGATGATAATTTTTAAAAGAATATATAGAAAAAAAAATGAAGACAGGTAGATTTCTTTTATACCCAATTTTATATTTACAATATAGGGTAGTACATCACGAAACTTAGTTTCTCATGAGAGTATTGCAGTAAGTGAGAATAAAAAACTTTTTTTTTCTCGGAATGGTAAAAAGTGGACCTAACCCCCTTTTGCAACTAAACTCTTCATATCAAGACTGATAAACGTGACCTCTTCTTCTTCCTTCCTCCTCTCCTTCTGGTCTTTCCTTCTCTTCTCTCCTCTCTTTTCCATTCTCTCTATATAGTTCCTTACACATGACTTCCATTGACATTCGTCTAGTTTCCTTCTTTCGTTTCACTCACCTTCCACTACATTCTCAATTTCTCCACTGTCCATTTTTTTCTAAGATCACAAAGTTTACATTATAGGTTTGTGTATCATTTACAAAATGTTACAATACTTTGTATGAAAAATCTATCTATCTACTCACATACACACACACACACACATACGAACGTCAACTCACACGCGCCCCACTTACTTTGTATGTTAATGATTCCACAGTACAATTACATCATTTTACTATTTTACTATGTAAATAATTAATGTTTTATTGTTTTTTATTAAATCTCACTGAATTTTAACTGCTACCATCTCTAAGTGATAGAAAATGGTGTGTACATACCAAGACTGATGAACGTGATCTCTTCTTCCTTCCTCCTCTCCTTCTGGTCTTTCCTCCTCTTTTTTCCTTTCTTTTCCATTCTCTCTATATAATTCCATACACATGACTTCCATTGACATTCGTCTAGTTTCCTTCTCTCTTTTCACTCACCTTCCACTACATTCTCCATTTTCTCCACTGTCAATTTGCTTGTAAGATCACATAGTTCACATTATAGGTTTGTGTATCATTTACAAAATGTTACAATACTTTGTATGAAAAATCTATCTATCTACTCACATACACACACACACACGAACGTCAACTCACACGCGCCCCACTTACAAACACATAGAAAGAGTGTGACACACAAAAAAGTCACCAAAAATAAAATAATCCTTGTCTTGACTCTCTATCTGGTATAAGGTTTCATTAAGTTCGTCAATAAATTCAGAATCTTTGTTTAGTAGATGGACATCTCCTAGGATAACAAGTTTGTATGAAAAATTCATATGTAACTTTTATGTTTGTAAAATTAATCACAAACGGCCTTTGGCTGCGATGATCTTTAATAAACCATTTGATCTATCTATCTATCTACTCACATACACACACACACACACACACGAGCGCCAACTAAAACGCATCCCATTTACACACACATAGAAAGAGTGTGACACACAAAAAGTCACCAAAAATAAAATACTCCTTGTCATCACTCTCTATCTGGTATAAGGTTTCATTAAGTTCGTCAAGAAATTCAGAATCTTTGTTTAGTAAATGCACAACTCCTAAGATAACAGGTTTAGAGGCTTTTATGTTTATTTCAACCCAGCACGATTCAAAGGTTTTTGTCGTGACATCGCGAATTTTTATCAGAAATGTATAAAGCTGTACTGCCATGGCTTTTGAGTCCCGGTCGGTCCATACGAGCTAGAGAATACCCAGGAATTACTATTTCCGTGTCTTCAATATCTTTATGCAACCATGTTTCTGTTATCGAAATTACATCGATCTTTTTCCCAGATGATAACATTTTAAAAGATCTTGTTTATGTCATAGACTCTGAATGTTCAACTGGACGATTTTGAAGCCCTTAGCATTGTAATAGTGACTCAGGGTATCTACCTTCTGTCTTTTATTATAGGTTCGCTCTCAGTCTTTGATTTTAATAAGACTATTTGCCGGGTATTTTTCTTTTTGCTTGCTTTTTGGGTGTTTTGAGGTGATTCATCTGAAAATGTTGCATTTGTTCCTGCTTCCATGCCTGATCGCCACCCAGTAATGACTGTTACGACCCCTGCCTTGGATGCTGGTTCGACCAACGCGCTCTCTCTTTCTTTAATTTGAAGCCTATTTTAACGTTCATAATCTATCCATGACTGAGTTACAACAATGGAAAGCGATGCTACTAATAGATAATTTTATAATAACGTAAATAAAAGCTCAAAAATGATTTGGGCATGTAAAATAAATAACTGGGCGCCTCGGTTTTCTCTTTTGTGAGACCATGGTGGGACGCACTATACCCCTCAATTTTTTTTTTTAAATCTGAGTTTGGCCATTAATTTCTCCCATCTCCCAATTTTACACAATGCATATTTGATAACATTCTAAAGATCATTTTATTATCTTAAAAATAATTATACCATGCTTTTTATCATCATACCATAACGTAAAGAGCAGGATTCAAAAGGCACTGAACCTCCATGTGAACCAGCATCATTTTTAAGAGAATTAAAAGATCTATTCATTAATGTTAATGACACAATGATAGTTATTAAAACTATTATAAATTATCGATCAAATTCAAATTTCCAAACCTTTTTTATGAGTTTATATACGCAGGAAAATCATCGATTGCTTGAGACACTCTAATAGTGAATATAATGTCAGACTTCATATATATTTCAATATTTTATTTAACTGGTTTTTGTGTACATAGATAGGTATGGACCTACTCAAGGACGTGTGTCTTATCCCATAACTCAACATTTTACGCGACAACTTGAATATACGAATAACTATTAATATTGTTCTTGGTATACACAGCCTACAAACAGAAACAAAGTGAGAGATTATCGTGGCGGTCAAGTGTTGAAAAAACAAACATCCTACCTCCAATCATGTTTTGAAAAGGTTTGGGAAGTTGAGCTGTCATTTTTTTCACTAACTTTATCATACTCTCGTGAAAAGAATTACTATTTTCAGGAGATAAAGCCTAAAATGTCACGTCGCCTCATACAGAAGCCGAAAATCGTAGAGGTGGGTCGATCAGTCGATTATGATTTAACTGTTATTTCTGTGCCTTCGATGCTGTTCTATATTTTACACAGGAGACGATTTTTTTTCTGTAAAAATGTTTATTCTATTTACACTCAAAGCCATAAAAAAAAAATCCAACGGATTCTTTGCAACAGTCTGACATAACCCCCCCCCCCCGTGTATTTGTATATCTCGGGTCTGCACAGAAAAAAATGGGGGGGATATCGATCCCGTTTTTCCTCATTTTACTGTAAATGTCTTTAAGATTTAAAGCCTTGTCTATTGAGACTCACATTCCTGTCGTGGAATATCTTCCAATTAAAGCACATCATTATTCACTGTTAGAAAATGTATTCTTAAAATAAAAGGATTTCCTGCAGCAGAGTCTCGAGAACATCTGTAATCTTACCAGATTGCGTAATCTTACAGCAAATTGGTATTTGGTGTATGGAATCTTACAGATTTCCTTGAATAAAACACACTTTTCCCTCTTTTAAACAGACCTGTTCTGTTAAATTGCAGAAAAATCCTGTGTTATGAATTTAAAGATTGATTTTTGTTATTGCTTTCTGCAAAATCTTATTTTCTTTTTCTGTAAAATCACGGTATTTTTAACAGTGTTCGTAGAATATGGAGAATGCGGGTGTTTAAAGGACAAGACCACCCCAAAAAAAAAAAAAAAATTGTATAAAAAGAGAAAAATTCAACAAGCATAACACTGAAAATTTCATCAAAATCGGATGTAAAATAAGAAAGTTATGGCATTTTAAAGTTTCGCTTCATTTCACAAAACAGTTATATGCACATCTCGGTCAATATGCAAATGAGGAACTGATGACATCACTCACTAACTATTTCTTTTTTTGGATTGTATGAAATATGAAATATTTTTATTTTCTCGTCATTGTCATGTGAAATGAAATTTCATTCCTCCCTGAAAACGTGGAATTCCATTTTTTTTTTACATTTTGTGCTTCAGGCAAGGAGGTCCTGATCGTCAAATTCGTAAAAATTGAAATATTGTATAATTCAAACAATTAAAAAAAAAAGAAATAGTGAGTGAGTGACATCATCGACTCTCTCATTTGGATGTAACTGGCTCGTTCATATAACAAATTTTTTTTAAATACGCGAAACTTTGAAATGTCATAACTTTCTTATTTTACATCCGATTTTGATGAAATGTTCAGCATTGTGCTTGTTTGATTTTTCTTTATTGATTCGATTCAACATTTTTCTGAGGTGGACTTGGCCTTTAAGTCATTTACAATTTTGATGGTTATAGCTTTTTATGATTGAATCAATCATATGACCGTGAATGAATGTGTAACAAACTTGAAAATTTGTTAAATCCCATCTTATTTCCATTGTGAGTTTTTGTTTTGTTTTTACGTTGTATGGGGGGGGGGGGGGTGGTATACAAAAATGTAGCCTCTCTGTGATTAAACCAATCTCTTCTTGACATGTACTTAGTACAGATTATTGAAGCTTGCCGATGCAAAAATATTGTTCATTTTGACAGAGTGGAATTTTGCAGAGCGTTTGTAAAAGTTTGTTACGCAAGTGAAAAGGCCAAAGTGAATGCCGATGGCCGCAAATGAATTTCAATATATTTCTTTATATATGGAAATAAAAATAGATTATAATGACACAAGATAATGTAATGGTTCCAAAGTGCACCCTTGCACCACTTATCACTACCATATACAATATCATTTATGGCTCAATTACCTATAATATCTTATTCAAACAATGTTCATGTTGATTGACGTTAATAATTGGCCTTTCCAATATATTTTCTATTCTCTTGCAAATCTTATAAAGGCTCTGAATTACAAGCCTCGTTCACACAGGGCGTTTTCGTCAGAGTAAGATCAGAAGGAGGGTCTGAGAAAACCCACTTTCAGTAAGATTGGAGAGAAATGTCAGGGTAGATTCCGTCTGAACAGAGTTACTCCGACCTTCTCCTGATCAACTCAATGGCCCAGATTCTCAAAGGTGTTTTTTTAACCATCGGTTGATTCCGTGGCTAATGCAAAATTCCTGTTTAAATAACGCATATTTGCCGCGTATATAAAAAAAATGTCCAATGCCGATGTGCGCTTTTGTCAGAGTGCGCCAAATTAACACATGTTGCCATGGTTATCCACGCTATTCTATTTATGTGTCCACTGTTTTGAATAAATGAATCCACTCTTCAAACAGTGCACCCATGAACTAAAATGCTTACCTAACAATGGAAACAAGCCTCGTTCACACACATGACGTTTTGCTCAGAGGAAAGGGTCGGAGAAAAAAAAAACCCAGTCGGAGTATGTCAGAGCAAGGAGATTTCACTCTAACTTTTTAGAGTGAAATCTCCTTGGTCAGAGTAGTTCCCGTCTGATCACAGTTACTCATTCAGTCGTGAGTTTGCAGTCGTAGTAAACATCTATTTACCATTGATTAGAATTCTAGAAATATATATAGAATCCTTCAAATCCCGACCTGTTTACCACAACCTGGCAAGGGCCGTCGCAGGGGTCAGAGTAACTTCCGGAAGTGGTTTCAGGCTCTCGCCATGTGCCGATTAAAGCTTTGCCCCACTGTTTTCCCCAATTCACCCCGGGTTTCTTTCCATCACCAATTTTTTGTTTCCGTTATCTTATTATACGACCGAGCCTATGTATAAATTGATGTTATTTATTTCGTAATGCACAGTTTATGTACAAGGACCATTTATTAATCTTCCATTCATGTATTTTTGATATTCAAATCCTAGAACGAACGCCCTCTTGCACGTAATAAAATGAATTGAATAAAATTGCTTTTTAGTCCAAATTCTACTTCAAACTGCACTGTCCACTTATGTACTGTATTACGCATAATGTATATACATGTATAGCAATTCTTCCCCGGGAGTGGTATTCTAACAGCCACACTTTAGTTAAATGACACTTTTATGGAGTGCCAGTTGGCAAGCTATTTACCAATAACATCATTCTGCTGCAATAGCTTCCAAAAATAATCGAGACATGCTTCTTCTACCTGCCCTCAGTTCTTAGTCCGACTGGGCTTCCTCCGAGCCTTCCTTCGACCTTACTCTCACCAAAGAAAAAATGACTGCATCTGGAACGTGCTCACATAAACATCTTTGCAATTGAATCCCTGCATTATGAAAGTATGCTGTAAGAGCCCACGTCTGAACGAGGCTACAGGGAAACTGAATTAATATGTAGGAATCTATTGCTGCAAAGAAAGTAAGTAATGAAATAAATCACACGCCAGATAAATTACAGAGTTTGGGCAGCTATGATATACTTTCTATTAATATGCTTAAATAATTACATCAAGTTTGGTAATGGAGATAAATACGCGTGAGCCTAAATTGCAACCGTTAAATATGGCCGGATGCAGCCTTCGCCAATAGGGAGGGGGGGGGGGGTGGCGGAATCATTTTCAGTCATAAATTATTTTCCCCGGTCGGCCGCTCGAAGAAAATTTTTGTTTGATTTTTTGAAGGGATAGTCCTAATAGTCAGCTTTTAGCTTTATTCTTATACATCAACATAAATGTGTAATATCATAATCCTTGTTTTATATAATGCGAGCGCGAGCTAATTGTTTTGGAAATTTTATGTATTTTTTCCTAAAATTTTAACATTCTGAGAATTTTTTTATCTTGAAAAAGATGCGCATGCAGCTAAATAATTACTAGAACGCGGAGCGCGAGCAGATTGTAATGAACTAATGGAAAAGGGAGCTGTTAAAGACTGATTGCAGTTAGCCATGAAGACGCTACATATTTCACCAATCAAATTATGCGAGTGCGAAGTGTGAGCTGAAATTTTCTGACATTTTTACCCAAAGGATGGAAATTCTAAGCACTTTTTGTAACTTAAACATAATAGGTATATAACTAAACAATTGATGCGAGCGCAAAGCGCGAGCGGAAAATTTCGAGATTTAGACCCACTGAACGAAACACTATATTTGTGTTTTGTAAATCACGAAAAAGATGAGTAATTAGGGATCTTCCTTACATTAATAATGCGAGGGCAAAGCGCGAGCAAAAAGTTTTGTATACGTTTTGAAGTTATTGAAAATGTACCTGTTAAGGTATTTATATTTATATATTGTAATTATTTCATTATAAAATTTGTTGGAAAATGAATAAATAAATGAATGAATGAATAAGGAATGCTTGCACTTTTAGCCATGAAGACGTTATACATTTTAACAATCAAATAATGCTAGCGCAAGCTGAACATTTTATTACATTTATACATAAAGAATGAAAGATTTTATCAATTTTTGTAAACGTGAAGCAGGATGGCTATATAACTAATTGATTGATGCGAGCGCGAGCGGAAAATTTGAGACTTAGACCTAAAAACGGGGCACTCTATTAATATCTTGTAAATCATAAAAAGGATGAGTAATATGCATGACATGGGATCTTCCTACATTAATGATACATGTACACTGCGAGCACAAACCACGAGCAGGAAACGTTTGATATTGTGATCTGAAACTGGATGATAGAATGGATTTTAAGTAGTTTGTTGTATAATCAATATTGAGAAATACATAACTCGCGAATCAAAATGCGAGCGTGCAGCGCTAGCTAATACGTTTTGACAATGAGACATCAAGAGGGATATTTTGACAACTTTATGGAATATACGAAAAAATAGGTGCCTAATAAATTGAAATTTGCGAGCGACCAGCGCGAGCAGAAAGTATTAGTATCCAGACGATAAAACCTACTTAAAAAAAATCAATTTGTAAAACACACAAAATAATGAAAGTTCGATTTCCAACGTAAGATGTGTTTTGTATATTGACTTGATTTTAAGCTCCATATTCAAAATATGGAAATCAACTAACAGGCAATGCGAAAGCGAAGCGCAAGCGAATTGTTTATATAGAGATATGAAAGATTCTTTTAATTGTCAAAGTCTTCCCCTCATCTTTATTTTATTCCCTCGTCTTGCTCCTCTCCTTTTCCTCCTATTTCCCCCCTTTTTTTTTGCTCCGCCAATAGGGGGGGGGGGGGGGGGTGGGCCCCTCGGCCCCCATGGATCCGCTTATGGTTTAAGTACTAATTGCCATTGAAAGAATAATGTAGGACTAGTTCAGTAATTTGATCAAACAATGAAGATTTCTTGTTGTTGACTTTAGACAATAATTGACAACTATCTTCAATTATTGGGCGCATTAGATCAACATGAACCAAATAACCAAGTCCAAAGTCTTATTCCCAAGTTTAGATAAGTAAATTATGCTATTCCTTTAAACAAATAACGTAACGATTACAAAGTGCACTCTGTCCACCATAAATGATCACTGCAATCATGGTAAATGAGAGTAGTTAGATTAATATTGTTTAAACAGTATGCCTACATGTATATTGGTATTGACATTCAACGAGGCAATGAAATTGCGGTACTGTATTCTCCCCAATTATCACTAGCATTTTCACCTGTATGTTACACCAGTGATGATCATCACTACAATCAATTTATATTTGCTTTATTACGATACAACATTGGTACCCTATGGTAACACGGCGTGAATCGCTACAGGAATATGATTACTGCAAAGGGGTCTAGTGCTCGACTACGCTGTAAGCCAACTTTCTGATTCACCGTTGCTAGAAGATGCATAAATATTTGTTTCACATAGAATATAGGCATCACCGTTTCGAAACCCCCCTCCCCCTCCTTCTGACATGGGCTATGCAAGGCACGACAAGGAGACAACACTCAGTTGAATCAAGACAATAAGTTCGCGATTCAAATTGAAATAGTTTTATTTCGATGAGAGGTGCTTAATATTCGGTGTACCGGTATTAAAAGAGTATGGATGACGTGACTCAAGATTTACACAAAGCAGTATCAAAAGGGAAGATTAGGAAAGTAAAGCATCTAATCAAAAAAGGAGCTGACATACACCAAGCAGACCAAGATGGAAACACGTGTTTACATATTGGAGTTATTAATGACCAAAAGGACACCATTGAGTTTCTCATTGAAAACGGAGCTGATGTCGAAAAGACTACCTCAGAGGGAAGAACACCCTTACATCTTGCTGCCTCACAGGGACTTCTTAATGTCATGAAAATAATTTTCAGTCATGGAGGTGAAGTGAATAGAGAGCAAAAAGATGGTTGGACTGCATTACACATTGCAGCTCATAATGGTCAACTTGATGTCACCAAACATCTCATCAGCCAGGGTGCTGATGTCAATAGAGAGAAAAAAGATGGTTGGACTGCATTACACATTGCAGCTCATAATAGTCATCTTGATGTCACCAAACATCTCATCAGCCAGGGTGCTGATGTGCATAAAGGAGATAATAATGGTAGTACTGCATTATATATTGCAGCTCAGAATGGTCATCTTGATGTCACCAAACATCTCATCAGCCAGGGTGCTGATGTCAATAGAGAGAAAAAAGATGGTTGGACTGCATTACACATTGCAGCTCAGAATGGTCATCTTGATGTCACCAAGCATCTCATCAGTCAAGGAGCTGATGTGAATAGAGAGGGAAAAGATGGCTTGACTGCATTACACATTGCAGCTGGGAATGGTCATCTTGATGTCACCAAACATCTCATCAGCCAGGGTGCTGATGTCAATAGAGAGAAAAAAGATGGTTGGACTGCATTATACATTGCAGCTCATAATGGTCATCTTGATGTCACCAAACATCTCATCAGCCAGGGTGCTGATGTGCATAAAGGGAATAATAATGGTAGTACTGCATTATACATTGCAGCTCAGAATGGACATCTTGATGTCACCAAACATCTCATCAGTCAAGGAGCTGATGTGAATAGAGAGGAAAAATATGGTTTGACTGCATTACACATCGCAGCTCAGAATGGTCATATTGATGTCACCAAACATCTCATCAGTCAAGGAGCTGATGTGAATAGAGAGGAAAAAGATGGTTGGACTGCATTACACATCGCAGCTCAGAATAGACATCTTGATGTCACCAAACATCTCATCAGTCAAGGAGCTGATGTGAATAGAGAGAAAGAAGATGGTTGGACTGCATTACACATTGCAGCTCATAATGGTCATCTTGATGTCACCAAACATCTTATCAGCCAGGGTGCTGATGTGCATAAAGGGAATATTAATGGTAGTACTGCATTATACATTGCAGCTCAGAATGGACATCTTGATGTCACCAAACATCTCATCAGTCAAGGAGCTGATGTGAATAGAGAGGAAAAAGATGGTTTGACTGCATTACACATCGCAGCTCAGAATGGTCATATTGATGTCACCAAACATCTCATCAGTCAAGGAGCTGATGTGAATAGAGAGAAAGAAGATGGTTGGACTGCATTACACATTGCAGCTCATAATGGTCATCTTGATGTCACCAAACATCTCATCAGCCAGGGTGCTGATGTGCATGAAGGGAATAATAATGGTAGTACTGCATTATACATTGCAGCTCAGAATGGACATCTTGATGTCACCAAACATCTCATCAGTCAAGGAGCTGATGTGAATAGAGAGGAAAAAGATGGTTGGACTGCATTACACATCGCAGCTCAGAATAGACATCTGGATGTCACCAAACATCTCATCAGTCAAGAAGCTGATGTGAATAGAGAGAAAGAAGATGGTTGGACTGCATTACACATTGCAGTTCATAATGGTCATCTTGATGTCACCAAACATCTCATCAGCCAGGGTGCTGATGTGCATAAAGGGAATAATAATGGTAGTACTGCATTATACATTGCAGCTGAGAGTGGCCATCTTGATGTCACCAAACAACTCATCAGTCAAGGAGCTGAAGTAAATAGAAAGGAAGAAGATGGTTGGACTTCATTACACATTGCAGCTCAGAATGGTCATCTTGATGCCACCAAAGAACTCATCAGTCAAGGAGCTGATGTGAATAAAAGGAGCGATAATGGTAGTACTGCATTATACATTGCAGCTGAGAGTGGCCATCTTGATGTCACCAAACAACTCATCAGTCAAGGAGCTGAAGTAAATAGAAAGGAAGAAGATGGTTGGACTGCATTACACATTGCAGCTCAGAATGGGCATCTTGATGTCACCAAACATCTCATCAGTCAAGGAGCTGAAGTAAATAGAAAGGAAGAAGGTGGTTGGACTGCATTACACATTGCAGCTCAAAATAGTCATCTTGATGTCACCAAACATCTCATCAGTCAAGGAGCTGATGTGAACAAAGGGAATGATGATGGTAGTACTGCATTATACATTGCAGCTGAGAGTGGCCATCTTGATGTCACCAAACAACTCATCAGTCAAGGAGCTGAAGTAAATAGAAAGGAAGAAGATGGTTGGACTGCATTACACATTGCAGCTCAGAATGGACATCTTGATGTCACCAAACATCTCATCAGTCAAGGAGCTGATGTGAATAGAGAGGAAAAAGATGGTTGGACTTCATTACACATTGCAGCTCAGAATGGTCATCTTGATGCCACCAAAGAACTCATCAGTCAAGGAGCTGATGTGAATAAAAGGAGCGATAATGGTAGTACTGCATTATACATTGCAGCTGAGAGTGGCCATCTTGATGTCACCAAACAACTCATCAGTCAAGGAGCTGAAGTAAATAGAAAGGAAGAAGATGTTTGGACTGCATTACACATTGCAGCTCAGAATGGGCATCTTGATGTCACCAAACATCTCATCAGTCAAGGAGCTGAAGTAAATAGAAAGGAAGAAGGTGGTTGGACTGCATTACACATTGCAGCTCAAAATAGTCATCTTGATGTCACCAAACATCTCATCAGTCAAGGAGCTGATGTGAACAAAGGGAATGATGATGGTAGTACTGCATTATACATTGCAGCTGAGAGTGGCCATCTTGATGTCACCAAACAACTCATCAGTCAAGGAGCTGAAGTAAATAGAAAGGAAGAAGATGGTTCGACTGCATTACACATTGCAGCTCAGAATGGTCATCTTGATGTCACCAAACATCTCATCAGTCAAGGAGCTGATGTGAACAAAGGGAATGATGATGGTAGTACTGCATTATACATTGCAGCTGAGAGTGGCCATCTTGATGTCACCAAACAACTCATCAGTCAAGGAGCTGAAGTAAATAGAAAGGACGAAGATGGTTGGACTGCATTACACATTGCAGCTCAGAATGGTCATCTTGATGTCACCAAACATCTCATCAGTCAAGGAGCTGATGTGAATAGAGAGGGAAAATACGGTTGGACTGCATTACACATTGCAGCTCAAAATGGTCATCTTGATGTCACCAAATATCTCACCATTCAAGGAGCTGAAGTGAATAGAGAGAAAAAAGATGGTTGGACTGCATTACACTTTGCAGCTCAGAATGGTCATCTTGATGTAACCAAACATCTCATCAGCAAGGGAGCTAAAGTGAATAGAGGGGATAAGACAAGTTGCACTCCATTCCAAATTGCAGCTTACAATGCTCATCTCGATATCATCAAATATTTCATCAGTCAAGAAGGTGAAGTGAATAGAGGGAACAATTCCGGTTGGACTGCATTACACGGTGCAGCTGAGAAGGGACATTTTGAAGTCGCCAAATATCTCATCGGTAATGGAGCTGACATGAACAAAAGGGATGTTACAAATCAGATTGCATTACATTTTGCAGCAGAAAATGGACATATTGATGTCACATCATACCTTATTAGTAAAGGGGTTGAGGTAAATGAAGAGGGAAAGTGTGGTAGGACTGCATTGCACCTTACGGTGCAGAATGGTCATCTAGATGTCGTGAAATATCTCATCAATCAAGGCGCTGACGTGAATAAAGGGGATACTACAGGTTGGACTGCTTTACACATTGCTGCTGAGAAAGGCAATCTTGATGTCACTAAACATCTCATCAGTCATGGTGCAGATGTGAATAAAGGTGATAGAACTGATTGGAGTGCATTACACAGTGCAGTCAACAGTGGTCATATTCATGTCATCAAATACCTCGTTCGACTAGGAGCTAGTTTGAATAAAGGGGATAATACGGGATGGACTGCATTGCACATCGCTGCTGCGAATGGCCACCATGATATCACCAAATGCCTCATCAGTGAAGGTGCTGACGTAAATATTCAACATGACACTGGACGGACTGCATTACATTTTGGATCTGAGAATGGTTATCTAGATATCACTAAATATCTCATCGGTCAAGGAGGTATAGTGAATAGCGGAGATAAGACTGGTTTGACTGCTTTACATCTTGCAGCTGCGAATGGACACCTTGATGTCACCATGCATCTAGTTAATCAAAGAGCTGAGGTGAATAAAGAAAATAATGATGGTCACACTTCACTGCTGTTTGCTGTCCAGAATAGCCATGTTGAAATCATTGAATATCTGATAAGCCAAGGAGCTAAAGCCGACCAGGGAATCGCTGATGGTTGTGTAAAATTACTCTCTACTGTGCAGGATGGTCGCCTAAATAGCGTCCCCGTTCTGTTGGCACCAGGGGCGCGTCCTGAACTAGACGGCATCCACAGAACGACTCCCCTAGGACTGTCTTTGCTGTTTAGGTACGAACAAATCGCTGGGATTCTAGCCACGTGTTCCCCATCCGAGGTAAGCTCATTATACTAATAACGTACTCTCTATTTTGATGCATGACAAGCAGTTTGATATTTTGTTTAGCACCTCTAATCACCTGATTTAACCAAGCTTACTCCATTTTTTAGATTTTTTTACCAGGATTGAAACATAACTAGTTCATCAAACACAACAACTAAACATTTAACACAACATTAAAATTCAAACTTAAATTAAAACATCAAACATTAAAAAAAAACCAATAGGAGACACAAAATGATGATAATAGAATAGTAAAGTTTTCATGCCCTAAATGATTTGAATTTTGAAATTAAAAAGAAATCTCTTTAAATATTCTATTCATTATTCAATACGCTTAAGAATAAATTTTGAAAACGATTTCTGCCCAGGTCATCAACAGTTATTTTCATCATGCCATACAAGAGGGTCATACATTTGTTGTTGAGTGTCTAGTCAATCGTGGAGCAGATCTCAATGTCCAGTCAGCAGACGGTCAGACGTGTCTTCATGAAGCAATCAAACTTTGCGACAGGACGGAGAGAAAAGTGCAATATAGTGACACACTAAGAAAGGTGAGTAATATTCAACATTGTCAGCGTACGAATAAACTAACCATGTACAAGATGATAAGCTATGCAAGTTTCATTGTTTTATATAATAATAAACGTTACCTATCATAAACCTTGGCTTTTTTGAGGAACGGATCCCTCGGGGTATCCATAATTTTTTTCTAGAACTTGTAACTGATCTCAACTTTCCAAGCCACGTAACTTGGTTTATGCGGATGTGTGAGTGTATTTTTTTTTTTTTTTTTTTTTATTTTCTTATTTATAGATTGATTTTTTAAGGGAAAGCTTTTGTTTCTATGTCATTTCTAGAATGGACACTCATGATAATTTTCCTTCAGCTCCTAATTATGTATGAGACCCCAACTTATCCCTCCCGAAAAATAACGATTAAGAAATAGATATCGATAAAAAAATTGAAAAAAAAAATTAATGACACAATATATTTTCAAAAATGTTTCAGTACTCTTTAAAACAAACTCTAGTGTGTTTACATATTTAAGCCTAAATTATATCTGGTGGCTTGAGCTTGGGGCATATTTCTGGTATGTTTCAGATTTCTGATGAATTTTACGGCGGAGAACTTGCACCTGAGAAAGCCTTAGTGTTCTATCTCCTTGACAACAGAGCCAAGATAGATGTGGAAGACAAGTCAGGTAAACTGCCAATCCATTATGCCAAGGATGAAGTGGTCAGACAGATGATATTGTCAAGGTAATTTTTTTATACTTAAATTCCTAATTGCGAAACCTTATGTACATACATGTATTAAATTATTCTATACACAATTCATATACAAAAACGCAGACCTGAAAATTCCTATAAAATGTCCAAAATATCTTTGATAACTTATTTTATATCAAGTCATGATGATAGTGATAATAATGGTGAATAATAACGACAATAAAAACAAATATTAGGTTTATCATGTTTTATTGCTTTAAAAAGAGTTTTCACTTTTACTCTATATCAGACAATCTTCATATTCCAGTTCTAAGAACTTTGCAGCCGAAAACAATTATACTCCCACTGACCGAGGGGTACCCCTCCAAGAAGAAGGACCCCCACTCTATGAAGAACATCCAAATATTCCCATTTTCTCTTTTAAAAAAATCCCTTTACAATTGCGTTCAGTGCTCTTTTCTTTCTATCTTACAAATACAACGACCCGGGGGGGGGGGTACACTGCTTTTGTTCGTCTATTGATAAGCCCCATCATTTTTAATGATTAAGTAGTGTCAATGAAATTAAACAACGTAAGTTTATACTGAAAGTAGTGGAAAAAACGCCTCCCTGCACCCCCCCCCCCACCTAGAGAGCCGTTTTTTGCGCGCAGTAAGTGTTTCTCACGATTCGCGTACTCACCACCGCCCCCTAAAATGAAATCGTTGCAACGCCACTGATTCTAAATTTAGTTACCGGGGATTATTTGCCCCCCCCCCCAGTAACAGCCGTAGAATGTAAGAGGAGAGGGAGCAGACAAGGAACAATTCGAAGAAAACGTCGGAGCTTCCGTGCTTTGTGTGGGAGGGACCCCCCCCCCCCATATAGGGAGCGCCCTTCGCGCGCTCTGTATTAAGTGTTTGGTGTTTCGCCACTTGCGCATGCTCACTGCCGCCCCATAAAATGAAATCCATCTATACTTTCACCGGGAAAAACTTTGGCTCTACCCCTTCCCCCTAAAACATGCAGAGGACGTATTAAGATGAGCGGGAGCAGACAAGGAACGATTCATAGGAACGTCGGATAGAACTTCCACGCTTCTCGCGAGGGACACGCCCCTTCCCTGCACCCCCTCAAGGGAGCGCGCTTCCGGTGCTCATTACCGGCCCTTAACTGAAATCCTAGCGATGTCCCTAACTCTAGACGGAGTTACGGGGAAAATTTTGGCTCTGTCCCCTCCCCCTATGATAACAGGCATACGCCACTGCAACGAGGTGCTTTAAACCACTCGGCACCTGATGAAGCAAAATAAAGTCAAGTGGTCGGACTCCACCTACGCCAATATATGTAATTTTATAGTCGGCTATGTTCAGCCTTGGTTCCAATAAATGATGGAATGACTTTACGCAAACTTATCTGATGTGTTAAATTCCTCTACTTTGGCGCTATGCGAAGTGTCTTTTAAATTATTGTACACTTATCGAATAGGGCGATACGGTTACTACGTTTGTGCGGCACTCGGCATTGCTTATAATAATGATAATAATAATAATAATGATAATAATAATGTGAGTTATAAAGCGCTAAATCCCCTTCTGTAGAGTGGTCAAGGCGCACAAAGAGCTAAGAGTTAAATCAAAATCTAACTCTTGTGAGTGTATTAATAAACTATAAATAAGTTTATAAATAAATTATCTTTGTTGAAATATATACTTCTGATATTTAGAATGATAATTAATACTGTGTCATTGATATCGAAATTATTCCCCCTTTTCAGATTAAATTCCCTTGAAGACATAAAGTTTTATCGAGGTAAGAAGTCTCGTACATTTATGTTTTCCATGTTTCTATGAAATCGTAAAATACATAACATTAAATTACCGACCATTAATTCCATAAAAATGTTTGTATTAAAAACCGGTAAAAGCACAATTATCACCATAATCATGATTAGCCCTAAGGTATTACGGTTATCAGAATTTTGACGGCTAACAATCGAGATATTCCTGCCGCTGACAGAAAAAACAGCATCACAGAACATTATATTTCAGATTCTTCAAATGATTGATCGAATAATATTAAAACATATTTTCATCAATTTTTTTTTTCCAAAGTGTAAATGAAAATCAATCTAACCCTTTCTTTATATAGAGTACTAAAACTGTGCGGACATTTTCTTTCAATTTTTGAATGTACCAAAAACAATAACGGGTTAGCAAAATTTACTATTATATTTTTGTTGGTTTAACAGTTTTTTTCCTTCCTATTCTTCTCTTCAATAGAAAGCGTCCGCCGCGACACTGTTCAGTTCGTAATCAATATCATAACAGGGGTTTGTTGATTAATATATATATATATATATATATATATATATATATATATATATATATATATATATATATATATATATATATAATATATATATAATGAATCTCCGCTTTAAGCGGAATTAGCATTCGACTTTTCCATCATGATATCAAGTTTCTGAGCAATTAGGAGTCTATAACACCGATTATTCAGGGGTGGCAAGTTTGGCTGTAAATGTTATTGAGAGTTTTAATGGATATATCTTGATTTGTGTTAAAAAAAATATTTCTTACCTAATGGTTATTACACAAAGCTGAAAAACAAGCTGGATCTACTGCAAGTCGCGTCAGAGTCGACAAAAATATCTCTCAGGATATATTACAAGAGGACCATGGCTTGTCAATGTACATCCCACCCAATGCTTTGCTTCAGGGAGAATCACGAGAGATCACACTAACCCTCCTTCGAGACCCTCCAAGCGACGAGATACAAGATGATGAATCCGTGGCCTGCTACGGGATCAGATGTGATCCTCCAAACATGGTATTCCTCAAACCTGCAAAGATCAGGATACCACACGCCACACTAGTTGCCAACCCAGCCGAAGTAAAGCCAGATGTTGTGTCATATGAATGGGATTCAGTGAATGGTAAGTTTTTAGTGAGGGTAAAGTTTTACAATATCTGAATATCACTTGGATCCATGAAATGATGATTACTAATAATCACAAACTTGCGTTTACTTTTACTTACATCACGTAAGCTGAGTTATTTAGAAGGGCTAAGAAATCGACTGTCCTGTAATAAACACAATCCTGATGTTAACCCGAGTTATAAGTTGGGTAGTTTGACTAATGGATCAATTGATGATTTATTACTATATTTTATTCATGTTTTTATTTTTATTATAATTTTATTTGTATTAAATTCATATAATTATTTGAAGGAGTGCTGCTAAGGACACAGTTTTGTTTCTGTATTAGGACTAGACACTCAGTTTTACCAAAGAGGTTAACAGCAAATGTATTTTTGTGACCTCAAATCCAGATCTGCCACGAACTTCAAGAAGCAGTTCATCCGACACTCCAGCTGACAAGCCACCATACTGCAAGGTCTACAAGAGACACCTTGAGCTGTATATCGACCACAGTGCTGAGTGGTGGGTTCTTATTCCCCTTGAGCAGCATGTGATTAAACGCCGATTCATGTGCACACCGTATACTCCAGATGGAATAAAAAGAGGACAGGAGATTGGTGTCCACCTTCGTCTTCATGAGGATATTCCTGGAATGGATGTGGTAGGTATACAATCAATTGTTTTATTTTCTGAAAAATGTAAGATTATAACACCTTGCCAGTATGGATTCCGTAAACACCACTCTACGGAATTAGCAATTGTTGACTTATATGACAGAATTTCTAATGCTATTTCATGCAAACAGTTTGCAGTTGCTTTATTCATCGATCTTAGTAAGGCATTCGACACCCTAACCCACTCGATTTTATAAACTCCAACATTACGGAGTACGGGGAACACCACTATCCTGGTTCAATGATTATCTGACTAACAGACAACAATTTACAACTTATCATCATCAAACATCATGCAGCAAAAGACGGGTGTTCCACAGGGATCAATATTGGGACCACTGTTATTTTATATATATATATATATCTATATATATATATATATATATATTAATGATATCATGAACAATTCAAAAAAATTATCCCACTTCTTATTTGCAGATGACACAACACTTTTATTTTCTCATTCTGATCTAAATCGTACAATAGACACATTCAGCCACGAACTCCCAAACTTGTTAACTGGTTTCAATTAAATAAACTTGTTCTTAACATCAACAAAACAAAGTTCATTGTATTTCACTCCAAAAATAAGAAGATTACTTCTTGCCCTAATATCAACATTAATAATACAGTCATAGAAAGGAAAGACCATGTCAAGTTTTTGGGCATTACCTTCGATGAAACTTTGAATTGGAATAACCATGTTAATAATATATCGATTCTTGCATCTTGCTTTTTTGGAATTCTTTATAAAATAAGATACTTGTTCACAAAAATGTTTTACTTCTTTTATATAAATCATTTATTTTATCATATTCGTCATATGGCAATATCGCTTGGGGGAAATGGGAACAAAATACACCTCGATTCGATATTATTACTCCAAAAGAAAGCTTTTAGACTATGTACAAAATCTCATTATCTAGCACACACAAATCCTAGATAAAAAATGTCGGTCTTTAAAAAATTCACGATATTAATAAATTACAAATCGGAATATTCATGTATAAACTAACACAGAATATGCTACCTAATTATTGTTATACCATGTTTACACTTAATCGTGATATTCATTCCTATGACACAAGAAATTCACTCAATTCTCATCTAGCAAATCCAATCACAACCACAGCACATAGGTCTATCCGCCACACTGGTCCAGACATATTGCATTCTTTACCAATGAATGTCAGAAACTCATCTTTATTATCTTCATTCAAACAACAGTTAAAAAGGCAACTCCTTGACGCTTATTAATATGTACATAACTGTTCTTTACATACTTACATACATACATGCATGGGGGGGGGGGCGGGTGGGTTTGGTTATAAGTTGTAAGTATCATGTAAATTCAATATATCTTTATCATTGATAAAAGTTTTATCCGTTAAGTATTTCAAATAACTGTATTTTGTATTCTATCATTTACCGATTAATATATTTTGGGGTGACCCAACTTAACAAGCATACTGCTTTCATGGGCATTCAATTTTCCTGATAAATATATATATATATATATATATTTACATATAATGAACTGTATTGAATTGTAATGTTTGTTTGTATATTCTTGACTTTGTATATTTTTAATGGAAAATAAATGAATTCAATCAATCAATCAATGTCAGTGTATATGCAGGGGCCGTGGCAGCGGGGCTCACCATGCAAAACTTGCAATCATATTGTCATTTTACGTTTTCGTACACGGTTTTAGAATAGAACAAAAGTGGGGAAGGGGCTGAATCCCGACAACCCCTCCCCACCCCCGCTCCGCGGCCCCTGATATGCCGATTTTAGAATTGTCAGATAATTTAGTACTAAGCATGATGTAAAAGCTAACAGATAGTTGTGTCTTTTCTATATGAAACCTATCATCCGATCTATGTGTGTACTTGTATTTTCCCCCTACGAAAGTTACTTTTGTCAATTCTTATTGTTGTCATATTCTTTAAGTTTTCAGTAATATGTTATTATCTAATAAATGTACATTTAAACAACTATAAATCCCATCATCTTTAAGTGTTAGTGAAATTTACAATGCAGCATTTTTTTTCTAATAGATCTAATTTCTTACATCCGATTTCGTTTTTGGCTCACCAGGAAATACAAGAGGAGGAGAAGAAGCAGTGTTACCACAAGGTCCATCCCTCTATACCCATCAGTATTGCCTCCAATGCAGGGGATGTCAGTGTGACATCCTACCGTGATGGCGATGCCGTGGGCGAGAAGGTATTTGTTTTGTTTTACAGTAGCCTGTGTGTGGAGCGTTGTGGCCCAGTGGATTAGGCTTCGGACTTTGAAACAGAGGGTCGTGGGTTCGAATCCCAGCCATGGCGTAATTTCCTTCAGCAAGAAACTGATCCACAACGTGCTGCACTCAACCCAGGTGAGGTAAATGGGTACCGGTAGGAAGTAATTCCTTAAAAAGCTGTGTGCGCTATGAACGCCTAGCTTAGCCGGGTAATATAGGAGCGCCTTGAGCACCTAACAAGGTGGATATGTGCGCAACATAAATACCCTATATTATTATTATTATTTATTTTGAAACGCTTTGTCTTTATCATCTTAAAAATTGAAACTTATACCTTTTACCCTTTATTTCATTGTGGACGCAGGTTCTCCTTCTCAAAGACGTTCAAAGAAGAATGCAACACCTAATTGTTCTCCCGGTGCCTATGCATGAAGATGACACGGACCTTCGAGTTACAGTCATTCTTACCCAGTCTGGGAAACGGGTCGATTTTTCAGTATCACTCACCTTTGTTATCAGATGCTCTGGTATGTATGGTCATTGCATTTTTTAAAATTTTATTTAAGGTGGGGAGTTTGATCAGACTAATTGCAATGCAAAATAACAAACTTCTGACACGCGAAACAATGACCAGAGGAGAAGATTACCCTAACGAACGGTTTGTTGTAAAAATAACAGAAAAATTGCAAAGTTGGACGAAAATCCATGAAAGGTTAAGAAAGTTGTCATAAATTTAAGAATTTTTATTTCCACGTCATATAAGAGCTTTCCATTTTTAGTTGTTCATGATGATTTAAACTTTTATTTTTTTAAGAGTGAGTGAATGATAGTTTGTCTATTGCTATGCTGAATGCACATTGAAACCCATTTGTATTTTTTTGAGAAAATGACATTTGATTGCCTCTCTTAAATTCACGATAATGGAAAGATCCTCGCATAGAACGTTACAAATTAAGAAACTGAAATTCTAAAAGTGTAATCGAATTCTAATCTGTAATTTATTTTCTATAATGCGTTGCCAATGTATCTCTTTCTGCAATTGGTACCCCCCTCTTCAGCGATTATTCATGGATATTCGTGTATAATTTTCAAACTCATTAAAATCGAATGTTTAATTCCTTTTAGCCAGCAGTTGATTTACACGTATGATGTCAATACACAAGTAGTTACCTGTATTTTTTGGTGTTTTTTCTTGCCCTTTTTTCTGCGGCAGAGGAATGGACTTTGGAAGCCACTCCCTTTGGACGGTAAGATGCATATTTATTATATTCTACCCTTCCTTTATGTAGTATATCATTATTAGGCTTTGTATAAGAATCCCCAGTAATGGGGATAGAGAACAGTTAAGTATTCCTGCAACAAACGTTACGATTATAACAACACACACAAACAAAGTTAAAGGTCAAGTACACCACAGAAAAATGTTGATATTAATCAATAAAGAGAAATATAACAAGATAACGCTGAAAAGTTCATAAAGATCGGATCTAAAATTAAAAATTCAAATCAAATTCAAATCAAAATTGATTTCAACCAATCAATCATAAAAATACAGGTATATACAAATTAGGTAAAAACATGGAATTGGGAGCCCCTAAAAGTTTTCATTAAAAAAACTTGTGGGTGGGGAACCACCATGGTACAATTAAATACAAACAAATATAATACATACATAAAGAGTGAACAACAAATAACAATGAAATACAAAAAAAAAGAAGAAAGAAACAATGGGCTAACATAGGGGAAGTAAACAAACAAACAAGCAAACTAGAAGTAATAATTATAAATCATAGTGACCTACAGTGTGCTATTGGCAGGAGTTTTTATACTGAGCAAAAAAATCAACTTTTAAGAGTTTTTAAAAACTTATTTAGGGTCTTACTTTGTTTAATATCATTATTTAGATCATTCCACAACTTAATTACTCTACAACGTAGAGAATTTTGGGTAATTTTAGTTTTTGGAAGATATTGGTGAAGATCTGATGAATGACGCGTAAAGTATGAATGGAAAGAGGCATTTGTGTTGAAGAGATTATTAAAAATAGTTGGCAAGAGATTTTAATGGTAATTGTACATGAATATATAAGTATGCATAATAGCCAAGTCACAAATTTTCATTATTTTACAATCAAGAAAAATAAGAAAGCAATGACGTTTTAAAGTTTAGGTTATTTTTCACAAAACAGTTGTATATAGAACTCAATGACATGCAAATGAGAGAGTTGACAAAGTCCATCACTCACTATTTCTTTTGTTTTTTTGTTGTTTGAATCATACAATATTTCAATTTTCACCGATTTGACATTAAGCAACAACTTTACCGAACCACAATATGTTATAACAATGGTAATACTACATGTTCAGGAAGGAATAAAACTTTGTACGACATGACAACGAAAAGAAAATTGGAATACATCATATTTCTTATAATAAAATACATACGACTAGTGGGTGGATGACGTCATCAGTTCCCTCAGATGCATACCTACCTGGATGTGCATACTGTTTTTGTAAAATTGAGCGAAACTTAAAAATGACATAACTTTCTTATTTTAGATCCGATTTTAATGATATGTTCAGTGGGTTGCTTGAATGATTTTTCTATTTTTATTCTAATCAATTTTTGTTGGGGTGGACTTATCCTTTAAATACACGGAGTGGGTTACAAGATAGTTCGATACTACTTTGAACTACGATTTTAGCGAAAATGTGAAAATGCGTGACTTGAGTACATCAAACGGGGAAATCATGTTGATGGGGGCAGTAATTGTCCATTATATTTATCTTTACCTATGTATTCTGCTCACGTTTTTATTCGCACATACCTTTTCCGTCAACTATTCTTAATTTGAATTCATAAACGAATAACATTCGTCTAGCTTTGATTACTTCCCTTTCTTCCAGGGTGGTTGAGGAAGTCTCAAAAGGTGACCTCCAGGATGTTGATATCCTCAACATTGCTGAAAAGATGACAGTGGATCAGTTTTATGATTTAGGGGTAGCCCTTGGTTTCCCGATCACACAGCTGGATTCCATAGAATACCAGAGAAACAGAGACAGACAGAAGGCCTCATATGACATGCTAACAAGATGGCGGCAGACACAAACCTCTGTTCAAGCAGCGAAGGAAGAACTCATCACAATCATGGAAACACTGGATTCCCCTACTGAAGGTATGGTAATGATAACAGGAGTGCTTATGTGTATTAATAATTTTCTGTACGAACGTGTGAATTCATGGGTGTCTGGGCAGTGAGCGTATTTTGGTCAGTATATGGTTCAGTATAGGCCTATGTGGTTCTACAGGGGTGTGCGTGTGGGGAGTGTCCGTAGAGGTGCCTGACTCGCTTGGCTTGTGTTTTGTTTGGTGCAAGAGAGTGTGTATAAATGACAGTGTGCGGCAAGGCGTGTGCTCTGTGTGTTTGCAGGTGAAGTGAGGTGCACGAGGGTGTCTGTGTGGATGCAGGCCCTGTCACCTCGTTCTGTGCAAGCCTTGCGTGTGACTTACGGGTAACTATTTCTGCTACCCGCATGTCGGCCGCCTTGACATTACCTGGCACGTAACTCACACGTAGAAGTTCACGCGTCTGATTCGCAAGTGGTACAAACAAGTTTTTAACATGTTTTAACATGCTCAAAAGATTTTTGCGGGTGAATTGCGAGCATTCATCCGCAAGACTTCCATGGAACGACGTGACTGGGCGTTAAAGGCCCTATCACAAGACGGTGAATGAGGGTGTGGGGGTTAGACAGTGTGCGTGTGTACTTTCATGTGTATTCGGGATAGTGTGTGAGGGTGTGGTTGAGCGGTAGTTTGCGAGGGTGTGTTTAGTGTGTGTTCAGAATAGGGCATGGTTATTTGTGCGGAACGAATGCATGGATGTGTTTACTCTGCATGGGTGGTGCATTGGTTGTGGGTGTGGGAAGTGTGCGTGCGTGTGTTAGTGTAGCCTGCATGTTCGGTGTAGCATACAATGTCGTGGTGAAGGGAGTGTGCCTAAAGTAACGTTTATGTGATTCCGTTCTTTTTCAGGATGGTGACAAGTTCGTGGATTTGGGAAACTTGCGTGAATGTGTTTGCCAGTGTGTTTGGGATGGTGACGAATGTGTCGACTTGGGCAGTTTCGTTATTGTGTTTGCGTGTGTGTTCGGGATGGTATATGAGGGTGTGGGTGGGGCAGTTTGCGTGGGTGTATTTGTCTGAGTTTTGGGGTGGTGCATTATGGTTTGGGTGTAGTCAATTTGCGTGGGTGTGTTTGCCTACAGGTGTGTTCGGGAATGTGCACGAGGGTGTGGACAGTGTGCATTAATTTATGTGCCAATCTGTTCAGTGTGGTGCACAGGAGCCCGGGTGTGAGGTTGCCAGTAGTAGTATATTCAGATCTCGTGCAAACCGAAACCCTGTTGTCTCTTTTCTTTCCTCACTTCCCGAAATAGTCCTGTGTGCATTAGAAACAAGTTGTGCAAGGTAAGCAGTTAATTTTTCAGTTTGCAATTTGTAGATTGTTTCTAAATATCAACTTATCCAGTTTGTTGGTATTATTCTGTACCAACCTAAATTAAAGTATGCGAAGTTTGCGTGTATTTGTGAATTCAAAGAAGACGATTAAACTACCTCTTACGAACTCACATGTTCAGAATGGAAAAACCATTTTCACTACATCACTAAAATCATTAATTGACAATTCATGTTCGGATGAATTGTGTTCTTATCTTGTTAAATACTTCTTACAATTATACAGAGAAATCCCAGACAAAGCGCTTCTCGATTTATCCCGAAAGATAAAACCAGAGAAGTACTTCGAGATTGGAACAAAACTCGGTCTTGAGTACAGAGAGCTTGATCACATAAAACAAAGGACATTTGCTAACAGGAGGGACACCAACATCCAAATGCTTTCCACATGGAAATCATATCAGCCGCCAGGAGAAAAGGCAGTGGAGAGTTTGAAACTGGTTTGGGATTCTGTCCAATCTGTAAATAAAGCTGACAATATGGAAGGTATGGGAAACAACAAAAAGACTTTGTAAAATGGCAAATCTAATTTAATTTGTCCATTGTGTTCACTCGAATTGGATTTAAGGTAGATAAAAAAAAGTAGCAGAAGAAAAAAATTGGATTGCAATTTGAACAGCCTGTGGATTCGATTGAAATTTTATATTCTCACGTGAAAAAAGGGGCTAACTTTGCACAACATATCAGTTATTTAAAGTCGATAATATTGACTACCAGCGCAAGCAGATAAACGGTGCAATATGCTACGTTCTAACCAAATGGGGATATGTCCGTGTAGATAATGGACACCAGAGTTTCTAAGAATTTAACCTGTCTTCCTTTGTGCTTGAACAGTACGCTTATTAATTTTTTTAAATAACATATTGATATATAACAAACAATTTTTCTTTTAGAAGAAGAAGAAGGTACTTCTGCAGTTCCCAAACAGTCTGTTGTCGAAAGAGCCAAGCAAACTGAGCTCGAAAGCGAACATGAAACGATGGAGATCATTGACTTTTCAGGAACGGGTAAGCAGATGCGAATGTTTTTAAGGTGTTTCGAATTTGGATTTATCGACATTGTACAATGAACTCCACATGATGCTATTAAGTATTAAAAAAGTACAAAAAAGAAGAAGAGAAAAATATAATTACAACATTTTTCCCATAATGAAGCCCTACATCTCTTTTGTTGTCTAGTAGTTTTATGAGTTCATTGTATAATGCACAATTTTGTACCTATTCAACAGGGTAGAAAGGTGGAGAGTGAAATGACATCGCTATAATATGGGGTCCTGCACCGCCCCCCACGGGAAAAAAATGCGTTGAAAGGCACAACGTACATGAAAACATATTTTTGCAAAGAGTACAGAGTATTCATTGTATTCGTTCTACTGTATTTTTTTTTATTGTTGAACGGAAATACAAAAAACTCTAAATTTATATCTTGTTGACCAATCTATTCTATGGGATTGAATCGGGAGAGAGAGAGAGAGAGAGAGAGAAAGCATTGAATGCGTTTGGAGTTTTGAAAGGAACCCATTCTATCATTGATGGAAAATACCGTTTCGATTTGTTAATAAGCTAGTCGTAAATACAATCGCAAAATAAGCAAACAATTCGAAACGAAGTAATAATGCAGATTTAAACATAATTTATCTTGTTTATTATAAATCTTATGCATATATACCGTTTTGAAATAAGTTTTAAATTGATTTTAAAGATTATCCAAGTGGTTCTTCTTGTAAGCATGGGGAAACCCATGTGGATCTTGATCAACACGGTGGAAAACCAAACACAGAAGAGCTTTGTAGCGTGGCTCGTCATGTCAAATCCTTACAAACAGCACGTTCACTTGGAAAAACACTCCATATCGATGACATCAGCATGATTGGTTTCGTCACTCAGCTCATTCCTTCATTACTACGTGAGACAACGCAGCAGATAGTACGAATGTGGCACAATGGCTTACAAGAAGGAGTAAAGGAAGATGAACTCAACAAGTTATTCAAGAAGTACAACATCTCTGGTGACAAAATAGGTTGTTTGAAATCTCTTTCTACGCTTCTGTAATCATCGAACTCTGAATGAAAGAAACACTTTCAAATTTTAGAAACGCTTTCTCTTTAAATTCTTCTTATTTCGAATGGAAAGAGTATTCAATATTAAGAGAATAAAAATCTTGGTTGGAGATCTAATGTACCAACATGAGTTGCATAGCACATAACTTTTGCATGGTTAATCTGTCTTTCAGCCGTTTGGTTTTTCATATTTTGTTGATCTTAGAGCCCTGTTAGCAAGTCATCCGTCAAGTTCATCTTTATTCACTTTCATTCGCATTCTTGGTATTCTATTGCATCATGAATTATATGAACTCATGTATTTTTATTTAACTGTTTTGGCAGGGGGCTATGAAGAAATAGCACAACTCATTCGATTTGACACAGATCTACTAGACTTAGTTCGTCATTTGGATGTACACCCTACCGATGTCATGGATATCGTCAACACATCTACAACCCTTACGTCACATATGATTGTTCATGTTGCCCTAAAAATGCTGATAGAATGGTCCAACAGAGGTGGAACCAGGGAGAGGCTTCTGGCAATTGCTCAGGCTTTTCACTTCTGTGGCGCTGACATAGCGAAAGGTAATCGTTTTTCAACTCCGCTATTCCAACATCCTCACCAACATTTTTTTTTATTATAACTTGAATAGATGATATATTTTTTTAAAAGAGCATGTTTTAATTGTTTTGTTTTTATCCCCCCCCCCCTTGTAGGTCTGGCATGTCAGTCAACCTATCCGTTTTTCATCTCACACGGCACTATTGATCGTCAGGGAGGGAAGTTAACCCTCGATAAACTTGGAATTACTGTATCTATTCCTGAAGGAGCTATTCCCAAGGGAATGGGATCAACTGTCACCCTTCGCGTATCAATACGCAATACTCCAAGACTTCCCATACGCGACGATGAAGTTCTTATTACTCCCGTCATAGAGACTTCTCTCAAACAAAAACTTGTCAAGCCGGCAACGATAGTACTACCACACTGTATGGGTTTCAACAACGACGATTCTACCTTTGTAATGTACACCAAGACCGGGCTAGGTATGAATTTACTCATGAAAATAATTAATGCACTTTTATTGTAGTTTGAAATTAGAGTAAATCCACTCTTAAAAGTTCGGATGTAGAGTGACCCAGTTGGCGGCCACAATCCCATCAGGTGAAGAAACTTACCTTAATATTATTGAAACCCTATATATCATATTTGAAACAATTCGCGTGATGTTGAACTTCATACCATTTATTAAATGTACATGGTTTACTGAACTTCTGAATGAGACAAGTGTCTGAATCTTTTTTTTTCCTGTCACTTGGTGCAATTTACCTGGTATTGATGAAAAAACAATCTAGATTAAGAAATCCACGTACATTTCCAAACTTCAGGAAAATTCGGTCGCCGAATGCTGGCTGGAGACGATTTACGAATCTCAAAACGTACGATTGAGTTTTGTACACGTCATATTGAAGTTTTGGCTGTGTGTTTAAAGGGTCTTCCAGATCTCCAACTGACATGCTTAGTCTTCCAGCCTACGATGAAGTTACCGGTGGAGCATCCATCTCTACGAGTGTACGTCATTCATCCATATAAGACATATGTCCAGGTATTACTATTATATTTCCATAAAATTCTTATCAACATCCTGACGCACGGGGCTTGTCAGTGTTTCTAAAATAATCCCGGTGTACAGTGTAGACTATAAATCTACTTCAATCTATGCAAAATTATCGCTCATAAAAAGTGATATTGCCAAGTAACTTTATATTACCGATAATCGTAAACAGTTTTGCTCCTCTATTACTGCAAACGTTGTAATGTGACACATCTCAGCTGTAGATAGCTATGAAGAGTATGAAGCAGTAGCCTTCATGAATTGCCGCTCGTACTGGTATTAGTACTGGTATCAAATAAAAGTAATCTATCCAAATAAGTGATGTTTTTTTCCATTTGGAATGCCTTGTTAAAGTACATTTTTACTTACCATTACGTAAACTATAAAGACATTCCTTTTTTAATCATCTTTCCGATGAAAAAAATAAACTACCGAAAACACGCTATGTCATGCTATAAAACTTTTTACTAGCCAATTTTTATCACTTCTCTTTCACTATTTGTCAATAAATTATTGCCGATCAAATTTTAAACTTTTACATAATTCAGGATGTAATCAAGAAGGAGCTGGAATCACCTGTACCTTACTGTCAAGTTGGGAAGGAATTCAAGTTCTCTGTAGGATCAACAGCTAAGCACCTAAAGATTATTTACCATGGAGAGACGAAGCAACACAAAGGAATGGTAATGCCCTTTATTTATCATGGAATGGTACTTCGTAATTTATTATGGATTTGCAAAGCAATTTATAAAACGTCCACTGTGGTTTTTTTACTTGCTATTTGGGTCTGATATCGACATCATCAAATGATAACAAGTGGCCTACAGTGCCGGCCGCAGGAAACGTCACGCCCGAGCACGCAAACACCCTAGGGGGCTTTTGCGTCTAACCGAGGGTATTCAAGGGGAGCAGACGAGGGCGTTTTCCCGGGCCCGCAGTTTCCTGCGTGCTATATAATATTGGCCGTGCCCGCACTTATCCTCGGGTGCCCTAGGGTACGTACATTGCATTATGTTTACATGTGCATGTACTTTGATTATCTTGTGATAGACCATTATGTTTTTACACTAGCGTGATCGGAATCTATTGTAGATTATTATTTTTTTTGTAGATGTTATTTTTTTCCTTTTTTTTATATTCTGTTTTCCCTTATTCCCTCTTTCCCTTTCTTCCTTCATGTTTTATTCTGTCTTTGTTTCTTTCAAATAATGAAGGAATTCTTTTTATTTCTTTCTCTTTTCCTCCATTTTTCTTACTTTTCTCTTTTCTCTCCTTATGTTTTTTCTTTCACACATTTATTCATCTTCCCTTCCTTTATTTTAATTCTTTCTTTCTTTATTCATTACAAGTAATGACGGAAACCGTTCTCTCTTTTATTCAAACTTTTTTCCTTTTAATTTTTCCTTATTCTTTTCTTTCGTCTCAATTCATTTCTTGTTTCCTCATTATTTTCTCTTTTCTTTCTTCCGCTCACCCTCCCTTCCCCTTTCTTAATATATTTTGTTAACAGGTCTAACATTGTGTAGCCTTTTTGTTTATTTTTTGGCCTGGCTCGGTCGATCCGATGGTACATAGTGCTTTGTCGATTGTCCCGTATTTAATATTGTGAAATCTGGTCACCCTGGCTGGAACATCGAATTTATTGTATTTCATTTACCGCAATGAATCTAATCAATTAATCTAATTTGATGCATTAGGTAAACTTTTTTTCCTTACGCCTTACGTGGGAGGCATACATGTATCATACAAACTTGTTTTTAAAAAATAGGACACAATTGTGATTTAATGTCATGGAGATCAATTCTCTATCTTTTGGATATTTTTTTCCATACGCACCCATTCCTCTCCCTTCAGCGTAAACAATACACCTAATCCCATCTCCTTATTGTGAACAGTGTAAGAACTAGAAAACATTTGAAACATTCTTCCCTGAGTTTAACGGGGTGCACAGGGTGGAATCCGGAAAGAAGAAAGAAAGGGATATCAACAAAAAAATAATTAAAATAGATAAAATGCATTAATAAGCAGACTTGATTTTTTTTTGTAAATCAAAATTGACAAGTTATTAACAGAGTGAATGTTAACAAACATTAATGACAAACTTAAAATAAAACAGAATTATGAATATCAAGGGCATTTGCGAATTCTCATTATGTTAAAACAAACGTGCGGTCAATATTGGGATCGTCAATTCGTTGACATGGTTGATACAACCCTAATAAAGGGAATGAAAGGTGAAAACGAATACTAGTATGACCAAGATCATACAAAGTAGACGTGCAAAAAGCAAACACCAGCAAAACTGGTTGTGCTCATCGATTTTTTATTTGGTTCTTTTGTTATTGTCAACAGTCTGGTAGAGTCTTGCTCCCCGCCCACACATTTGATCTCCTTTGATCACATCCGCTTCCCAATTTATGACAGGATGTTTATAGAAATGAGGAGGGGGGATTAATTTGTTGATACGCTAACAACAATAAATGAGGATGTTCTTTTCATTTCGGTTCAAATCGGGTCTCTAAAACCCTCACCCTGTAAAAAATACAAATTTACCTAAATGCAGTAGATGTAACAGATTTATCATTTGCTAAAACATCTGATTACATTACCTGCTCTCTATTGCGGTTTTTAAGTTACATTGGTCGATATTCGAATTGGGAAGAGATGAAAGTGGTGGAAATAATAAAGGAGAAGAAGGAAGAGGAGGATGAGAAAAATGAAGAGGGGTTGCAGCTTCATAGTGAGAACAACCACATATATTTCGCGCAATTTTATATAAAATTATAGATGGGATTAAAACGAATATTAATATCCCTGATACACCTACATGATGATAATAACACGAATAATTGACGTCGAAGTAAAGATTAAACTATCATATTTACGAACTGCGGTTTTATATTGTTAGATTTGTCGGACATCAATTAAAGTTATAAACATTGTTTATTTATTAATTTTATTTCAGTAAAGCAAGATTTTCCTTCGAAATATATTTTGTTATATGAATTGGAAATGATAAAACCAAGTCACAACTTGGTATAATACAGAATTCAGTGTTATATGGCAGCTAAAAATAATAATACATGACATTTGTAAAGCGCACTTTCCATCTTGATTGGATGCTCAATGCGCTCCAGAGCAAAGCAGCAAAAGCTATTTACATAATGTAACTATTTAAAAAAATTCTAGCACATTTAGCTTCAATGTTTAAACACATACCCAAGTAAAAGTATGTTTTCGAAAACTACTATGACGTAGTGTGTGGAATGGGTACTTAACGAGTTAATTATCACTTGCCGACAAAGCAAGAATGGAGCTATACAAACCATTCTTTTGTTAAGAGTTTTGGTGGGTGCTCACGCAAACGCTTACTATCAAATCTAACAATTCTTTTCGAGGAACAACGGAATTAGTCAAGCCAAGTTAAAGAATGAAAGCCCCGTCCCGGTTCACCTCTATATAGTCGAAAATCCCTTTAATCATCACGTGTGAGCATTACTGAGTAAAACAAGTTTCATAACTAATAGGTGAGCGGC
The DNA here is from genome assembly GCF_037042905.1 of Lytechinus pictus. Lineage (NCBI taxonomy): Eukaryota > Metazoa > Echinodermata > Echinoidea > Temnopleuroida > Toxopneustidae > Lytechinus > Lytechinus pictus. The sequence continues at coordinate 8,381,430 of NC_087253.1, forward strand.
CAGAAGCCAAAAAGTGCCTTATTTCTTGACTTTAATCCCCCCGGCTGGATCAAAGCAAAATCATACATCAAATTAAAGGAAATTTTCAGAATTTTTCGGAACTGGGCATTAAAAATGCCGTAATGTGTAGCATCACCATGGAAACCAGCCTTGAATAAGCCACGCCCATTTTAAATACTTATTGAATATTTATCGTGAATTCTGATTTTTTACTCGTTAATTTAAATTATCAGGTATTTTTTCTTACTTTCAAAGGATAGATCCACTATATACGGTAAGAAGAATTACTGAAAAACAACTTAGCATGAATTTTATGAACATTTTCTCAGAAATTGTTGCCTAGCAACATAACTTTCCTTAGCAACCATTTAGCTCCTTAAGTAAACCACTTATTTTTCCATTTCAAACCTAACTTTTAACTTTTTAACTAGGTTAAATTAAACTAAATAAGTTACACCAATGAAATAATATAAAATATTATTGAAAAATAATAAAAAGAACTGAAAACCCCCATTTTAACTATTGCGAACCTCAAATAAATTTGCTAAGCTATACCTGACATAGCCCTTCACATCGTACAAATTGCCATATTACCGGGTATTGTTCATTTTGACTACATTGATACACGCACGTACAAGTCACATACTTTATACTATTTTGTGGTGAAAAAGTTGATTTGAGTTCATAATACCTGATCAATTAACATGCAGTATCTTGTCTTTAATAGAACAACAACAAATGACCATTTCATATTACCCATGGATACCAATTTGTTGCCTAGCAACAACTATTTTCCATAGCAACGACTATGTTAACACTTTTTTTCCCTGGACAAATCTGTGGAAAATAGTCCATTATGAGCAATAATACTAACACAATTATCATATAGATGCCTACAATTTCGTTTTCAATAATCATTCAACAAGCTGACTATTTCATAGCTTCCATGGAGACAAATGTGTTGCCTAGAAACAATATTCCCTAGCAACGGCTATGTTAACACTCTTCATCTCGGCCAAATGTGAGTGAGGAAGTTGTGCCTTAGAGTAAAAATATTGAGAAAATTAACATATGATAGTTCGTTATCGATAGGCAAACAGCATTCCGGAGTTGTACCATTATCTACTGACAAAATTTCATTGCCTAGCAACACTATTTACCTTAGCAACGATATATTTTCCTCTTAACAAATCTTGAGGAAATAATCCACTTTTAAGTGTACATTTGTTCAATATTATACATACATGCATACTGGCAATGGTAACCACTTCATTTCTCTTATTTCTAAAAAAATAATTTATCCTTGTTTGTATATTGCCTACCAATTCTAAACAGTACGATGAGCATGGTATTTAAACTTTATCTTACAAAAAAGAGAAATTTAAATGTTGCAGATAAAACGAGAATAATATGGTTTGGATGATTCATAGCTGAGTACGCAACATTTTTTAATAAAATAGAATGGACAACACTACTCTTCAGGTACAGTCCCTTATTAAAACTTTGATCATAAAGTGGGTCTTCACCTAAGGCTTGTACAGATAATTTTCTTTTTTCAATTTCACGGACTTCTTATACTCAATTAAGTCATTGGCAGAGGCTTTTTACTGCATATTCAGATCACTTTCCTTGAGTTAATATGGAATGGTTAAAAAATGGATCTGTCTTGTCAAATAATACCTAACCCCCCATGCATGTCCAACTTCCAAGGTTGTGTCTGTGTGGAGGCTGTAGCCCAAAGATGCCAAAGCTGTGAGTTCGACAAGTTCCTGTTGAATCGTTAATACTATTAATAAGGGTCAGAAGTTGAATCACAGGGAACTTATGATGTCACTTTCAATCTGATAACTGTCAATAAATCAGAGGGATGAAAGCATGGAAACTTGGGATCTTAAGCCTTAATATGATTATTGTTTACCCAATTGCTAAGAAAGCATGAATACTTGTAAGCAAACAACCAGAGGACCGACAGCTTAATGTCCTCTCCAAAACCTGGTAACATGGTAATGAGGATGCGCCTTACAAAAGAGTACTAATGCACCAAGTGGGAATCAAATCCAGGTCAGCGGAATCCGAAACCCCCTCTCTACCGACTGAGCTATCTATCATTCCTGATTAGGCCAAGAAAAGGACAAGAAAACCATAAAGGATAGAAAGGCTTACTAAATTGGGAGATGTTTTCTATGTCTAAGTGTCATCATGTAATATGTCATGAGGTTTGCACTCTTCTGCTGAATAGAGACAACAAGGGAGGGGCATACAATAAAAGTCCCTGAATATGGAGAGGAGGCATATCAGCTTAGGTAGTCTTTGATGTTGTCCTTCAGGTATTTTCGGCTACAGCGATAGTGTCAGTGACTCCGGCTGTTAAAAACTGATGCCTTAAATACTCAGTTTAAGAAAAGATGTCTGAAAGAAAAGACAAGGATTTCTCTCAACATGCATACATATGTAAAGGACATTGACACAGGTAAAGCTTCGGAAAACAGGTACACATGCCACTATTGCAGGGCTTACACTAACGCTACTGTTTGTTCCATGGAGATTTAGATCAATGTAGATCTTTAAAGACATCCGTATATGTCTGAGAAAATATCTAAAACTGATGTTATTGGGATGATACCCCTACAGTATTGGTAAAACATACTACTCTGTATTTGTAATGATGATTTGTTCAAATAATAAGGCTGGAACATCTAAAGGCATAATTCTGTATCACTGCTTAAATGGAGTGGAAAAACATAGAATTGTGCAATAATCTCTAAAGTAATAATCACTCCTCAGTGCGCCAAAACGGACTAAGTGATGATCTGGCAAGTCTAACTCCTTACTGTGCTATAAATCATCTCTGTGCTGATCCAGAAAGATCCCAACGTAGTGTATTCTACCTCAAGAACAGAGAGCAAATAAAAAACTGAGGGTCAGATGGTAACAAGCCAACCTACCTTGGCGTCATTCTAGACCGTTCTTTTTCATAGAAAGAACATGCTGCCAAAACAAATGCAAAATTTGGAGCAAGGAATGTCATTCAGAAGAAGCTGGGAAACAGATGGGGAACTGACATATACCAATTCTATCTGTACCACAGCTCTTGCTCTATGCTTCCCCACTGCTGAGTACTAGCCCTTGGTGCTAAGTATTGACCCCGAGTCTTGAATGGAGCATGCAGAGCCATCACTGGCTGATTGCGACTAACAGATGTGAGTAATCTTTACCTACTCTGTTTTATTGCCCCACCATACGTCAGAAGAGAAGTCATCAGCACAGATGAAAGGAACAAAAAACAATCTAGAAGATAATGTTCCACTCGTCAACCATGAACCTGCCAAGAGACTCAAATCTAGACACAGTTTCCTCCGCTCAACATAATCCCTTGACGACTCTGCACGCATGAAAGCGTCACCCTCTGGTCTAACAATCTCCAGTCTGTGATGCACAATCTCACCTATGGACTTAGTACATCACTCTCCAGGTCCAAGTTAAAAATGGACTACCTGATCTTGTTTGAATCGCCTATGGGTCTACAATAGGAATGAAGAAACTACCTGCAACTGCGAGGATGATCATAGTATACAACACTTTTGTGTCTGCCCCCTCCTACCAGAGCTATGAACTGCCACTGCACTAGAGTCTTTTCACAGGAAAGCTACATGTAGATTTTGTACCATTAACAGGACATGCCATTTTTAATGACATAAGAAGAAGTGTGTCATTGATTATCTGACTGGTAGAAGACACCTATTTACGGTAATCTGACATTTGGGGGGAAAATGATTATTTGCTCATGGGTTGTTGGATGGGGGAGGGGGCAGGGACTTAATTGGTTCCTGATGGGGTTGCCGTGGGGTTGTCGGTTAGGTTAAAACTTTGCTGAAAACGGTGCCTATATTCTGATTGTTAGTGTTTTAAGGTGAAAATTACAATTTGCCAGTGGAAGAGCAAATATATTCGATGCTAACAATCTTACCCCATATCTACATACCCCCCCCCCCTTAAAAAGCCACATTTTGGAGAGACTGTGTAGTAGAGGGTTCAAACAAGATCTGGCTTTTGGGTTGAACGACTCCAGATCTTTGGCAGCGCAAGGCTCTGGTAGGACGGAGGGGGGGGGGGCAGACCAAAAGGTGATGCATTGTCTGATCCTCCCCTCAGTCGTAGATAGTGTCTGCATCCCTGCTGTAGCCCCGAACTGCATAATAGAACTTTACACCTTCCTGTTCCAGACCATAGGCGATTAAGACATGGCCAGGATGGCCATTCGTCACTTGAACCTGGGGGCGTGATTTGCTAGGTCACATGGAAAGCTTTTGCGTCACAGACTGGACGTGGTTTGACCATAGGGCGATCCTTTGACTGTGTGCATAGCCATCAAGGGATTCAGTCAAGTGAAGGAAACTGTCTTGATTCGAGTCTCTTTCTGGCAGGTTCATAGTTAAAGAGTGGAAGAAGAAGAAGGACACCTTGTTTTGCTTGTTTTTCCACCCGTGCTGATACCTCTATGTGTGGGGGACTGTGTAACACAATAGGTAAAGATCATCTACTTTTTTGGTAGCAGACAGCCGAAAATTGCTCTGCAAGCAGCATTCAGGACTGGGTTAAACTTGTAGCATACAGCAGAGCTGTTGAACGGATGGTTTGGCATCTGCTCCCCATAATGTGTTAGCAAGCCTCTTCTTGATGTTCCTTTCTCCAGCTTTTGCCTTTGTCTTGGCAACATGTTCTTTGTACGCAAGAGTGACGTCAAGTTGGCAGGCTTGCATGTGTACCATTCACTTTCAACACCATCTGACCATCAGTTTCCGGTCTGCATCTCTATTGTTAAGGTGGAAGACGCTAAGTTGGGTTTTCTCTGGAAAGTAAAGAGCCAGATATGCCAGAGCATCACTTAATATTTTTTTTCCACCTCTTCAAATGACTGCTTCTGTGAGGCAATGCACAGTTCATCAGCATAGGTAGCTCTTGGTGTTTGGGTGGATTAATGGGATGTTTGTGTAGATGTTAAAGAGGAGTTGGGCAAGGACACTTATTTGTGGGAGACCATTTTTCTGCCTCCACCATTTGCCGCTGGGACCACTGAGATTCACAAACAACCGGTTTGAGGGCATGTTCTGAAAAAGCCTTGTCAACTTGACGTCCTTTGTCATCGCAATGACTTTCCTCGTAAGTAGGCCTACCCTATGATTAACTGTTTCATAAGCTGCATAGAAGTCAACACAGGCTGCTCCAGTTTCCTCAATCATCTGATGTACTGAGTCAGATTCAGTACTTGATAAGTAAAGGACTTTCCTTGCCTGAATCTTGCCTACTGGAATGAGGAACTCAGTCACAAAGGGAGCAATGCGGTTAAGCAGGAGCCTTTCAAAGGGCTTGTATGTGTGACAGAGTGGAGAGATTGCTCTGTTACTCTTTGGGATGATTGGGTCTTTGCCTGGCTCGAGTTAGGCAACTACCCTAAATTTCCTCATGCCATTGGTTTTTTTATGCAAACAGTGGTTTAACATGTCAGCAGCCCTTGGGCTGCAACAGGTCCAAGAAGTGTTATCTGCTCACAGAGGACATCATATCTAACCCAGGTGCCTGTTGCTCTTCATTATTCTCTTTGATAGAATAGCACAAGCAGACAAGACGTTCATCCTGAATAGTCTTGTGAATTCAAATGACTCTTAGTTGGGAGGCTGTCTCTGCACTTTTAGGGTGGTTGGCCGTTTGTGGGCAATAAATAGGGTTACCTTGACTGTACATAATACGATAGTGTGCCACTTGGTCGGTGATCACTGGGGGTATAGTTTGAGACTCGCATAGTCGTTTTCAAGGATCCGAATTGCTTTCCTCGGCTTTTCTGCTGTTTTGAGTCATATCCATTGATTTATTAAATTACTGTCATTTTCTTTTTTACTATCCAGAATGGTAGTTGTCAATTTTCCCCACATTCAAGTGTATCGGCACCAAATGGGTAATTCTCAAAGATATTGTACAGTAGCTTCGACATCCGTCAAGCCCGGAGAATAGTTTGTACGGCATCCTCGTGGAATATTCTTCTGTGATGATTTCTTCAACAGCTTTCCAAATGTGTCGTAATGAGTAGGGAGTGCTGGAAGATCTTGTGGATAGGTATCCGGATCTATGACAAACTGCTCCCAGATTGGTTTCTTCAGGGTGAAACATCTGTGAAAGGGAACTGTGCGTGGAGTGATGGCTGCATTCACCTTCAGCCCATTAGGTCAGTGTTGAGTGTGAGGGAGAGGGTCAAGCACAACCTTCTCACATTTTGTTGGGTGATGCAATCTGATTTGCATCTGACCAGTTCTCCACAAGTTCTCCATCTCGTTGGTTTCTCCATACCCCCAGATAATGCTGTGACTGTTGTAATCCCCAATATTTACATTTCCTCGATCGGAGGGGGCTTCTCGAGGAAAGGAGAAAGATTGGTTAGGAGGTTTATAGAAAGAACTTAAAGAAATACTCGTAAGTTCAATGGTTAGGACTTTGTCCTCTAGCTTGATGAGACAATAATAGGGCCTATACTCTTAATTAATTCTGCTTAAACAGATATTTGACCTACTGATTAACTGCTGGAATCAGTAATGCCCATATAGAATGTACAGGGACTAACCGGTTCTAGTGAGCAACAGGCTCAGATTAGAGTAATTTTTGTTGTCTACTTGATATATGTACGACATACTGAGGATCTCTTGATCTGTGCAGGTGATCATTGAAAAGCCTTTTTTCACCAAGTTGTCCAGATAAAAGAGCAATTCCGATTGAAGGTCTGCAAGTAGACTATTGTGGTATCTGCCCCATTGCCCTTGCATTGGTACGTTTAAAAAAACAGGGAAAAACCTTGCAAGAACACAGGAAAATTGCCAGAATTGCAGATAGAAAATTCTGATAGATAATTGTGATTTACATATTTTAGTAGGTACCCTATACAGTAATTAGCTTTTGAGTTCACAATCACTACAGTTAGGAATTATATTTGCCATACTGATAAATATTTTCGTTTCCCATTTCAGACACTTTAAGACTTATTGGTTGGTCTTAGATATGTAATACTCTTCCAAAAATGTTACATGTATATGATAAAATGTTCCAAATAACAAACTAAATGATATTGTTATTAATACCATTTCCGTACGCAGCGAAAAGTTACATTTTAAAACTGAAAATTTTCACAAAATTCACCAAAAGTGTGCATAATATCCTTCAATTTACTATAAAAAAGCGCCCCTTGCCAAACTCAGTCGCTTCGCTCCCTTGCTTTGTTTCATGGAGATTTTTTAGTCGTCTTGCCACCCCAAGGACAAATTTTCTTCATACAGCCATGCCCTCTCTCAATACCGCCTGGCCAGATGGCTGAAATTAATTGTCATCACCACGATAAATGCTTAGAATAGTATAAGATGCATTTTGAGGACCAAAATAGGGAATTTTTGGGAGGTTACAGGCTTGAAATATCGCCCAAAAGTGATGGTTGCTAGGGAAAATGCTGTTGCTAGGCAACATAATGGTTTCCATGGGTAACAGAAAAATCTATTAATACTCAATTATTTAGATTAGAACAGATAACATGACACAGCAGGGTATCTAAGGAAGATTTATAGCAATATTATAAAATCCATAATAGACCATACTGTTGCGTATAGTCGTAAATACACACAAACATGGTGATATCCGTCACATGCAGGGTTAATCAAACATGGCAATAATGTAATTTTCATGATCATAAATGCATTATACATCATATTCTTCCTCTTTTATTCATTTTTTCATCAAAATTCACCTTCTTCATTAGTTTTTACAAATTAAAAACTTTAAAAAAATGATAAAATGAATTAATCTGATAAAAAAGAGAGAATATTGAAAAGTGAATATGGTTGCTAGGGAAAATAATGTTGCTAGGCAACAGTTTTTAAATAAAATATGTATAAAATATGTATTTGGTTGCTAGGCGTTATCATATCATTCAATCTGTAGTGATTTTATCCTTGTAAAATCTATATTTATATATAAATTAGTGTAATTCATTAACAAATATAAATAATAAGTTACTGCTTTGCATTTTTCACAAAAATGGGCGTGGCCTATTCAAGGCTGGTTTCCATGGTAAAGCTACACTCTGCGACACTTTTAATTCCCAGTTCTAAAAAATTCAGAAAATTTCCTTCAAAATGATGCAAGTTTTTGCTTTGATCCAGTCGGGGGGATTAAAGTCCCAAATTTTGGCCTCTCGCCGCTCGCCTATAAGTACCGCAGAACTATATGGTATCCATATTACCATGAAACAATAAGCCCCCTCTATTTTCTCTTTCTCCCCTTTCCCCTTCTTTTCTTCGCTCCCTTCTGCTTCTCTGACTTTTTCTATTTTCCTTCTCATTTTTCCTCCATCCCTTCCTATTTGCCTTTTTCTTTAATTTTTCTTTCTTGAATGAGCGGATGTTAATTCGGGACAAGTTTTTAATTGATGCAACGAGAGCAGGAAATTGTGAGGAAGGTGAGAGAAAATAATTACAAGATTGAGCGCAAGAATGTTCAATACTTGTCATCAGCGTAAAAATGGGCAGATGCGAGTTATTACTAACGTATTTTCTGATATGAAAAACTGGACAATTTTATTATGTCTCCCTTCTTCATTTCATTTAATATCCCCCTCTTTATCATTCTCTCTTTCTCATTCTGTCCTTCCTTTTCTTCCTTTGACTCTTCTCCCCTTCGATTTTCAATCTATTTTCCTTTTCCCTATTTTCTTTCTGTCTCACCTTCCCTTTTTTAATCCCCTCTGTTTTCTTCTCGATTTTCACCTTTTCCTTATTTCTTTTCTTTACCCCCTCTCCCTCTTTTTCCTCTTCGCCCCCCCCCCTATTTTCTCTTTCTCCCCTTTCCCCTTCTCTCACTTTTTTCTATTTCTCTTATCTTTTTCCTTCTCGTCTTCAATCCATCCCTTCATATTCGCCTTTTCTTTCATTTTTGGTTTCTTCTTCTCCCTTTTATCTGCATCTCGTAGATCCGCGCCTGAAAGGCATGTCAGGGTATATAAAAAGGATGACCATGCAGGGAAACAATAGAGTAAATAGTTATAGGACGACCTCCGGAATGTAGGGTCAACATCGACAAATACCTGCTCCTTTGTCAGAAACTCATTTACAATCACGACTAACCATGTGAGTGAATGAAATAACGGACACCACGGAAAGAATATTAATATATAGGAAAGGACCCTTTATGCTGGTCCCAGTGTGTAATCGAACACAATAAGTAATTCGGTGAAAAAGCCTAAAATCCTAGTTATCAACCCAAAACTTTGTAATTTTCATAACAGATTTTATCCACGATAAATATTCGAAAACTTATGCTTGATATGAGATAAAAATCACATGCAGTCTTGAATGTGTCAAATCAGCCCTCTTCTTTCGACCAAAAATGCACGGCCGAACATCCTACAGAAACACCCTAGGATAGACGCGGGACTACCCTCGGGCACTCCCCTAGGGCACTCATGTCCTAGAGGAGCGGACGCGGGCGTCTTCCCTCGTCCGCTCCCCTCAAATGTCCGCTACGGGCTACCGCGTTCGCCCTAGGGGGCACTGTGACGTTTCCCGCGGCCGGCACTGTATGACTCCCACACAATAAACATAATCAATTATATGACAATATCAGTTACATGGAATCGGAAGTCAACCCAAACCCTTGTAGCATAGCCAAGGGCCAAAATGCTTTCTGCTCTTGGGACTGAAACAGGGTTTTCCCCTTCACAGCCCATACGGATGCAAGCTCTCAAAGCTCTCAAAGAGAGACTGGACTACTAGGAGCCAAGTTAGACAAGCTAGTATCCTTGACTTCTAACCTCCCCTAACATTCCCTTAAAAACAGGTCTGTATAAAAGTTTAATTTTAACTTATTTGCGTTGTAAGATTTAGCATCATCCATAATTCGATGCACAGATAATTGCGTTCCAGCTCTACATCGTCTCTCCCAACTCAACAAACCTAACCTATCCTCGTTGAAAATTATGAGATTGTCAGATTTTCATGTCTTTGAGATACTTTGATGCGTAACTTTAAATTCTTTCCTATTGCAATCAATCATTTGTATAATTCTCGTAATCATTAGAATTACTCTAATGAATAAAAATATAATATTGACATTGATGTTTAGATTATATAATATAAAATAATATTCTTAGTATTTGTTTCGTATGTTTTGTTTTCAACCCAGATGCCCATCAAGAGTATTTTGTCTGGAGATCGGTGCAGCCCTCTGGCCTTTAAGCTTCAGTTTTCCCCGGAAGAAAATGGAAAGAAGAATATTCGAATTGCAATACAGGAAAGACACCAATCTCTATCAGAAAGACGGTTCAACATAACAATAGAAGGTATAATGACAGTTTTCAACCATGAAATGAAGTAAATAGGAAACCCTGCGGGAAATACCACAGTGCCACACAGTATGGTCACAGTGTATTCACATAGTGGACTACAAGACAATATTATTAACACTTTTGAAATACTAAAATTCAAAAGTGTGAGCACATTATCGCACTGTGGACACCTCGACAGAGTGGCTATTCATAATACGTTCCCATCGTCGAGTATTTAAATATGTGTTTCACAGACTGCTCACAATTTAACACTGTGGAGGGCATTTCACATATTGTGGTTCACACTGTAAACACTGTGTGGGACACTGTTCTTTACTTTAGGGAGTGTAGGGGTAAGGGTGACCCAATACATCGTTACCAACTTAAGAATTACCTAGTTCCTGAATATTGAATAACAAATGCAACCCCTACGCTATTTATAACTCTGTTATTCATGAACACATTATTTTGAAACGTTTAATGAACTGCTCATAATAATAATAATACAACAAATAAAACTACTATTCATGCATTAATACCTATCTAGATATTATTTTACCGCGATTTTACCTTAATAGTATTCTGTAATTTTCTTTCAGATGAACCTGATTTCACGACCAACCATATGGATTCGTAAGTTTTATTGTCAATAAACCATTCAAATTATTTTGAAAAAGACCTAGCTGAATACATTTTCAACCTTATAGTAATTCCGATTCAGAATGAAACTAACATCATGCCTAGATTTTTTTAAGACTGCAATCTAATAATTTAATATAGTGTTATTGTTGTAAGCTCTTTCGGCAATTCTGTGAAAAGTACAGTAATGGTAATATAGAGAGTGATGATGGTACCATTTTTGTCAAAATACCATTTGTATATAATGTATCTTCTGTTAAAAAAAAAAAAAACACAAAAACTGTACCCAATCAAATACATGACAAAACGATGAAACACCCGAGGGTATGAAAAATAAAGCGACACATTTAATTCCCCTTTCCGAAACAATGTGAGTAGTAAACGATATTCTGACCGAAATGCTTACGACTAGGTCGAATATTTTATTCATCTAATTGTTACTTGTGTAGATTATGTATTCACTTTATACAGGGAAGGACGATTGAGCTGTTTATCTAACAATGTCATCGATACACTGGCTGATGTAATTGTCGAACGAAGGGATGCATATTCATTTGGTCGCCATCTTGGTTTCTCAGACTCAGCTGTAGACCAATACCTTAATAAACCAGATTCATTATCTAAGCCAGTCTCAAGATCAGGCTTCGTTGACATGCTAAGCGATTGGAGACGGAGGGTCCGACCGAGTGAGCAGGTAGGGGAACTTCATCATTCCCTGAATGACGCCGGTCTTAGCTATGTAGCAGACATCATCCTTCACGGAGGCAAGTACTGTTAGTTATATCCTCACAATTTTTTTATCCGTTTTAGATATACATGCATATCTAGATTATTTCCAGACAACACGACAATCAACGCAAATACAATGAAAACATTGCAGTTAGTACAGACAAATTTATAATATGAAATTGAGTACAGTTCATGGCTGGGAATCACCTATTACAAGGTATTACAAGACTGACAGCTTTTTAAAGCTGAAAACAAGAATCTATTCCAAGTGTCCTGAAATAAAATAAATCAAATTATTTCTTGATTGATCTTGATGTTCTGGGATGACACCACGTGTCAAAATTTGCATCATGAGTGAAATTGTTCGATTGGCAAATATGGGCATCCTTATCCCCATTTTTATGTAGTCTATCAGAAATTGAGACACGGAAATTAATGTTCAGATTTTATTCCTATATTCCATGTAGTGACTGTCTCATCTAAACCTAACGTTGCTCGGCGCGTACGAGAACTTGATTCACATAAGTAGAAAACGACTGCTCCATTTACCTGAAGACTCCTAAGCCGTTATCTCTGGAATGGGATGGTCATTGTACAAAACACACGGAGAATCGAGAGTCTAGAGTCAACTATCCTGAGGTTCTCTGAAGGGATATGTCACCCATTAATTTCAACTCATAGAGACCATTCACAGAAGTATGTGATATGATGTCATTACTAAAGCCAATATTTTGTAATTTCAAGGGACGCTTATCTTTCAAAAGATTATAATTGTGTTAACATAAATGGCAACAATCACGCCAATAACAGTAGGCGTAGTTAATGGTAACATCATTATATTTTATATATTTTCTATCACAGTTTAAATCATTTATATTATCTGTCGAAGTGAAGAATATCATATCAGGCGTATAATCAGGAGATAAAATAATCATGAAGAAAAAATGAATTATTCTCTTGTAGCACATTATTTCATACCATGTACCACTCTCTCTACAAAAAAAAAAAAAATATATATATATATATATATCTCAACCCCCCACATTCTACTCACATTAGTATCAAACCAAATGTCCACTCAAGTTGGAGTGAAATTTGAAAGAACACAATTTAAGAATTAATGTTTCACTTCGAATGAAATTCATTCAGCAACAAATGGAAGTCAATCTTAATCGAGCCTATGAGAAGTGAATCTTAAATGGTCAAATATATCATATACATATCTTCTTAGAATAGTATGAAATTCATATACAGTATGTATATCTTTTAACGGCTGTCATTGTATATTTCATTGATTTTTTCCTTCTGAAATTCCATCTGTATAGATCTTTTATATTTCTAATTCTTAGTAGCTCTTATTGAAAATGTGACACATACTCTTAATGTCTTTCATTGTAAATTCCATATATTCCTTAATTGTAAAGAGACCTTAAGATGCTTATTGCAAATCTCATATATAATAGATCTTGATCTGTACATTTATTACAACGTTATGCTCTAAATGGGTATTAATGGAAATATATATTCTGTAATTTGTAAATTACCTTTAATTCCCTACTCTTGGAGGTCTTATTGTAAATTTATATATTATCTTTTCTCTTAATTCATATTTCTGCTTAATACGTATTTATGTTGTTATATTGTACATAATAGAGTATAAGGGACAGTTGGCGGGAATTTGGAGGCAATTCCAATTATGAAAGTACAGATTTTGTTCAAAATATTTTTTTTTCAGACAGCATTTCACTCGTCCGCGTCAAAATTACAAGCAAATTATAATCATGGTATTTGCATTTTTGTGATGTTTTTTAATGGCACATTTTGGCGGCCATACTGGATTTGCTTGTAGTCTTTCTTTTGAAATGTCTTATTCATTTCATTCGTCTGAAAAGTCAAGTATTTAGTCGATTTCCTTTGCAGAGTAAGGCTTAAAATGTCGTGTTTTAATTTATCATATATCTCTTATGTCATAGTTTAGTGTGAAAATTCATGTACATTTCAAATAAGTCATATCTTTACTTTGGAATATTCCATGATATAAGAATCCCAGGAATTTTCATGGGAATATGAAATATCTATTATGTCGAAATAGCTCTTATTGAAAATTGCATACATTTATCTACCTTTAATGGCTTTTATTGTAAATTTCATATATCCCTCAACTATATAGGCCTGCAGTCCATATCATGCTTATTGTAGATTCCATGTACAATATATCTTAATTTGTAAATTTATTATATCGTTATGCTATTATATTTTAGTTCGTAAACATCACTTACTCCTTACTCGTAACAGCTCTTATAGTGAATTTCATATATCCTTTTACTTTTAAACAATATATTTTTTTTGGGTAAATTCCACATAGGAAATGCCAAACCTTAACAGCTCGTAATGTAAATATAATTTATCGTTAACTGTTCAAACCCCCTTATCGTTAATTTCACATTAGTATTTTTATCTAGAAACTGCCCCTAAGTCAAATTCCATGAACGTCTGAATTCTTAACAGCACCTATTTTAAATTGTATACGTAACTATCCATCCCAAAGCCATCAAGAAGTAACCAGCGATGTGAGTTTCATTTATTTCTTAACAGCTCTCATTGTACATTCCATGCATCACCTTGCATGAAATTCCATAATTTTGTCTAAAGACCTATTCATGTAAATCTGAAAAGTCTTAATAGCTCTTATTGAATACGTTATACACATCTTTACTCTAAATGGTCCGTGTTCTGAAGTCGGGTTTAACTTAAACTTAGGTTTAAAGTTGTGGTTTAAGTATAGATAGCCATTTGTTACATAAATTACTAACGAAAGAGATACCATATTTCAGCTAATTTTTGCTCTCAAATCATTCATAGTTGTCTAGGAAGTGTAAAGAGGTGATTGTCTTCACCATCGACGAATCGGGAAAACGTATAATAAGAATAAGAAACATACAACTGAATAATTGTAAATTCAGTCTGTTCCTAATCTGTAAATAGTCCATATAATGCTTACCGTATATTGCATTTGCAATATATGTTATTTTGTAAGTTTATCATATCGCGATACTATAAATGGCTATGACTGTAAATATCATTTATATTTTAGGTTTTTTGTTATTGTAAATTCCGACCTCTTTACTCTTAACAGCTCCTATAGTGAATTTCGTTTATCTCTTTACTCTTTTTTGTAAATTCAATAGTGTAAATTGCACAACTTAACAGCTCGTAATGTAAATGTGATATACCTGTAAACACTTAACAACCGTTATCGTAAAATCCATGTTATATTTGATATGTATCCCATATGAAACTTACAATAAGTAAATTGGCATGTGAATTTCATATATTATTAACAGCTCTCATTTTACATTGCATACATCTGCTTATGATTGAAATTCCATTTAATGTTCTCAAGACCTATTCATGTAAATCTGAAATATCTATTAATTTTTACGAGCTCTTATTGAAAATGTCATACATATATTTACTCAGACACTTGCTTTTATTGTAAATTACATCTAAGTAAACGATCCATATCATGCTTATTATATATTCCGTGTACAGTATATCGCAATTTGTAAGTTTATTTTATATCGCCATTTTATATGGCTATTGTTGTAGATTTCATCTATATTTTAAGTTAGTGAATATCACATACTCCTGACTCTTAAGGACGTTCCACAGTTAAAGTAAAATCCATGTCATTTTCACCAAACTTTGCACATATATACTTTTTCGAAATATGCAAAAAATAACATAGGTCCATGTGCTTGATTTTTTGCTATAGAGCTTCAAAGTTCACCCAAATTGATGTTCTTCAGAATTGCGCATTCAAAATAATTTGACATTTTTAGACCGCCCAAGATTACTACAATGAGTTTAAACCTCTATTACTTAGTAAAAAAAAAATGAAAAAGTCATCAAATTTCGCAAGAGAATTAATAATTGTATCGTTAGAATGGGGAATCTATTTATATTGCTATTTTTTGCAATTTTAAGTTTAACAGCACTGTCAGTTCTTAAAAATGGCGTAAAAGATAACGAAATCCCAATCTAAAAAATTTAAAATTTCAGTAACAAACTACAAACGTACAATAAATGCTGCACTTTATTCAAAATCCATGTCATTTTCACCAAAATATGCAGAGTTGTAGAGGAAGGTATATTTAAGAGGTACAAACATTAAAAAATAGGGGTTCATGTGCTTGTTTTTAAACTATCAGCATTTTTATTAGAGCAATTGTACTTTTTAAAACACCAAAAATGCGCCGAATACTTAGTATCTATGTGAAGAAAAAATCAAAACCACTCTACCATTTATTCAAACTCGGGGTAATACTCGTGAATCTTGGCAGCACTGCAGAGTAAAGTATTTTGAAATTGTAGAGAACATTTTTTTGAATGGTCCATGGAATAATTCCATTTTTTAGCTTCATGAAATAACCGTCGCATCGGACCTGCAGTTAAAGTGCAGAAGATGAGAAAAATCAGCTCATACCCGCAGCTAATTAATCACCTTTTCATCCATTGTGACGTCAGCGCGCAGAGTGTAAACTATGCGCAGATCATAATGCGCACAAAAATAACTGTGGAACGTCCTTAAGAGTTCCTATTGGGAATTTCATATATCTCTTTACTATTGATATATATTTTTTTTCTTGTAAATTCCACATTGTAAATTTCACACCTAAAGAGCTACTAATGTAAATATAATATACATCTCAAATCTAAAAAAAAAAATTATCGTGCAGTCAATTCCATGTATCTCCTAACTCGGATCAGACATTATTTTAAATTTCATACACTTTTCAAATGTAAGATTCATACACGACTAGCCATTCCATATGAAACTTACAACAAGTAACTAGATATGTGAATTTCATATATTTTTACATTTCTCATATTACATTGGATACATCTGATGTGATGTAATGTATTCCACTTTATACTTTATTTGTTTTAAGCATAAAACAGGTTCGAAAATGTAGTCAATCAATGTATATATAACCATTCTTATTGTATATACTATCTTTGCGCGCTTATGGCAGCCATTTTGAATATAAAAGAAAAACAACATTAATCTTATGCATGTCATAAAGAAATTTTATATTTTGATATTAATCACGTTTTAAGATAATACTATATTCATAAATCACAATTACATGTATTTTCGTTTTCTTGTGAAAATTATTTCATCCATTAACATTAAACATAAAGTATACATGGGACTTTCACGGAAATTTTGAAGAAAAGAAGTAAAGATTTCGAACAAAATCCTGTTTTCAAAAATTTATTTTAATCCTGCATCATGATAACAAGCATTTTATGGTCAATTTGTTTGCATTTGCTTGTGTGTGTGATTTCCATTGTAATTTGTATATTTTGGTGGTCATACTGTATTTTGCAAATTTGCCGATAATGCTTAAATCTACACGAACGGAATCATTCTGTTATACCGAGGTTGTTTTACCTGACTGCTAAGAAAGCACGTATGCCTGTGATCAAGCAACCAGGGGACCAACGGCTTAAGGTCCTCTCCGAGGGACCTGGTAATAAGGATAAATGCCTTACCAAAGGGCACTAGCGCACCACTTGGGAATCGAACCCGGGTCACCGGAATCCGAAACCCCCGCTCTACCGATTGAACTATGTCGCCTCCCTAAATTCCTAAATTCCTCCCTAAATTCTGATGTTTAATTACTGTGTTGGAACTGACTGAAACATGCATGTATCAAAAACAAGGTCATGGCACCTCTAGCCTAGACAATTGAAGTTTTACAGAGATCACACAGTGTGAACATCTCATGCGTGAGTGAACCCACAACTTCATGCCTTTTTTCTTCTTTGTCTAATCAAGTACTTGTAAGGGTTATTGGCTAATTTTGACGGATATAATTTGAAGGCAAAGTATAAGCCTTATTAGCTCATTGAAAATGTCAAAAATCATTTTGCGCGATTGGGCCTTCTTCGTAAGCTCTATTAAAGATAAACAAATTAAAACATATGAATGGTACACAAGAAATAACAGATACATTTTATGTACATTTATATAGCATGGTCATATACTGGTATATATACAATTGTGCTAATAAAAAATGTGAACCCCGCAAAAAAGCGACCATATTTCAAGTGTTCAATTTCTGCCATGTTTTAGATAGTTAATTTTAATATCAGGTAGTGAAATACTACATTCAACTTTATTTTTACGGGCTATCCGAATAGTGTTATTGTCTTCTTTCAACATTCAGCACGAAGGAGTACATTTTCTTGTGGGGCTCACTACTAATTTTTTTAGCACCACTGCATATTCATCTAAATGTATAAGTAAAGTAATATAAAATTGTGGTAGTCATCTAATTTTACCTGGATTTTCCGGGCTGGTGTATATATTCTGTGTCGTAGGTTAAGTATGGGTTGTCTTGAGTGATATAATTTAAAATAGTCATTATAACGTAGCTCTTAATGTGAATTCCACATATTCCCTCATTCTTAACAGCTCGTATTGTTAATGTCAAATATTCCTTAAATGTAAGCTGCCATTATACATTTTGTATCACTTGTTTTAAGGACCTGTTGTATATTTCTAAGCACTGCATTGTAAGTCTCATACAAATTTCTTGACTCAAATCTGCTTGTCGCTTTATTTTTTTCTAAGCCCATACAGCACTTAACAGTTAAAAAGTTTATCCTTATCCTAACTTTTCTTAAATCCTAACAGCTCCGCTACCATTTTAATTTCATAATGCCAAGTCTATGAACCAGTTCAAGACCGTAATCAAAATCTACTTTTTGAAGAGATTATTCACAGATGTGGGTCGGTCAAATGGAGGTGTGCAACAGTTTTGATTATTAGTGTTAGCTGCATTAGCTATGTCATTTTTCTCTTCCACATTTTTATTTCTCCCAAGTATAAACCATAAACATATATTAATGCGATTAGAAACACCTACACTCTTTCATTTGATACCAAAGTCGTTATGGTAGTATTTATATTTCTAAAGATATAGTAAATTTTACGATTTTTGGCAAGTAAACACATTTCATTGAATTCCATGAACAAAATTCATTGAATTCTATGGTTGTATGTAAACTTTTGGTATCAACAGTAACTGCATTGTATTGTAAACTGCGTTGTTATATTCAGGAGGTGACATCACTTGCTGCTGACCAGGGGCGGTATTCTGAGGTCATTTTATCTCTTAAAATGAAATTAGTATTCTGAGATGACATTTTATCTCTCAGATGAAATTTTAAATTTTATCTTGCGTAAAAACTATATCTTACGTATCTACAGATAATATGCAGCAGAGGAGTGCCTGCATAAATATACCATCGCGTTTCTGTCGAATGCAACGCGGATGATGTGCTTGCGCCCGTGTTACTTTGAAGAATAAATAAAATAAACTTAAAAGAGGGTAGGGGCTAATTTATCTCCACGACGTTGATTTCATCATTATTTCTAGGTGAATTAACTCTAAATGTTCACATGAAAATGATTGAGAATAGCACCTTAACGTTATTCCTGTACAATCAGGAAGTATTTCATGAGACTTTTCTTGACTAATATTGTCTTCGAAATGATGCTTGAAGAGATGCGATATAGACTTCAAAACAAACTTTTGAGTATTGCCATTTTTTTAAAAGAAATCTCTGCAAAGACGCGCAAGCGAAGTCAGTAGAATTGACGCAATCTCACTCCTTTGCCACACCTCCTGGCGAAATGGATTTTCATTGGCTGAGTGATATGAGAGAGCTATAAAAGCGCGTTTCTAATTGGATATTGATTAAAAAATTGGTGAGTCTTAGAGAGACAAAATTAAAATAAAATTGTTCTCAGAATACAAATTCGGAGAGATTTTTAGGGTATTTTATCTCACTGATTTTAACGGAGACAAAACGGAACATTTTATTTTATCTGAGATCAAATGGATCTCAGAATACCATCCCAGTTGCTTAATCAGGACGTCTTGATGTACGCGCTAGTGTTAACGCGTCGATTGAATTAAGAATGCACCTGCTTTATTTGTTATTATCACGTAGATGGAATACAGCTGCAGCAAGAATCTCTGGTTATTCATAAAGCCAAATGATGAACGCATTATCTGATGGCGAATGTACATGGACTGTATAACATAACAAATATTGCTTTATCTATCTTTTTAATAAATAACATTTCAACTCGTTTCCAAAGCTATATTTTTCACTGGGGAAAATAGTTTTCTCATCATTGTACGCTTCGGGTAAAATATAAACCCTTCTGAAAAATATAAATCCGTCTGGGGAAATGAAATGTTACATTCAAACTCTAGGTAGGCAACAGTAGCGGACCGTGACCCGGAGGAGACATAGCATTGGGGGGGGGGGGGGGGTCACTGCATTGTTTGTGAACAATGCTGTGCTCCCCAATGCTTTGTCTCCTCGGGGTCACGGTCCGCCACTGGTAGGCAATATCTGTATAATATCATGTCTGTAGATGATTTTAGTGACTAAATCAGAATCTACTCGAGGGCACATTTAAACTGAGATTCCTGTAATAAAACTTTCATTTCCTTTTTCTAAAATACAAATGCCTTGTGTCTATGGGTGTTGTGTACGTGTATATTTTTGCTTATTTTTGTTTAATTGACATATCTGTAGTTTATATTCCTGCTCTAATGGAAATCTCATTTAGTAATAAATCACTCACTTGTTAAGGCCCTGAAAACATTTCATATTGTAATACGTGATCATTAATTTTGCCATATGTCTGATTCTTTTACTAAATAAGAATTCAACTTGATATTATAGGACCTGTTCTGTTAACATGCAGAAAAACATCGTATTATAAAAAAAAATACAGAACGATTTTATGATTGTTTTTATTTTATTTAATCATCTTTTTTATTAAAAAAGAGAGAGGCAAAGGGTTTATACCGAAAAGTGATTATCATCTTTTGACAGCATGAAAATACATTTATATTGAAAATTTTAACCATTTTCAATATAAATAACAATTGCATATACTATGCTATATACATTTTTCATTCCCAAAGGCAATGTAAAAATAGCCTAATTTAGATAAGGGGAACAAAAAAACCTGGCAAGTAAAATGTTTCTAACGACATGGACCTGGCCACGGAGGTTATTCGGAGTTTTGTGACAGTACTCAACACCACCATTATCAATAGAATAATCCTCCGTGGACTGTTCCATGTGTAACAAGTCATTCTAACTTAGACGTATCTAGTGATTTACTATTAAGAAGCCACGGATGATGGAGGTGACTTTCATCATAATTACATATATCTTTATTCCAGTTTAGCAACATCGGAATCTGAAATTCTGTTTTGATCTTAAAATCTATCGGTATTGATGCTATAACAATAAAATCTCTTGATGTCAAGAAATGTACGATTAGGCTCTTTCTAACGAAAAATAATGATATATTTAACATGATTAAATGAACAAGTGAAGAGCAAAGACTTGGTTCCATATTAGTCTATTAGATAACTTCACAGGAAACTAGGATTTTGTTATCATTGGTAGTTCGGTGCATTGGTTACGGTATATTTAGGTATATTGGTGCGTACTTCAGAATTGCCGTATTATAGATTAGCTGGTAAAGTTTAATTCGGTTGGTCATCTGTTCCGGTTTTTATTCGCTAATATAAATCGCAACCAATTAAAAATAGAGTTTTATATATGTTTTATTTACAATTCAATTACTGGTATGTACAAAATTAGCAATAATTTTAGTTTCATGCACTTTCTTTATCTGATGCAACTTGAGTAAGCGCAACTCCCCATTAATACTTTACGCATTGATGAATACACATAACCATTTGAAGTCATTGGAATTTTAAAAAGAAAATCACATGCCCCAAAAATTCAAAATGTTCGTTTTATGCACATATATATATATATATATATATATATATATATATATATATATAAAACCACGATCCACCCCCCCAAAAAAAAAAAAATGATAAAGGAATAATATTTTTGTTATTTCTTCAATAATGCTTTGCTAAACGAAGGATGTTTCACACGTTAACCGGACCTAACAACGAATTTTTCTTGATACGACCCATACATTAAGTGCTTTTAACCCTTATGTTGTTACGCTACGCAATTAATAATAATGTCCTTATTCATGAAAATTGTATCCAATTACATATTTGTGTAGAAAGACGCTCTGAAAATGTATTGTATTATGAACTAGTTATCTTTCAGTTATAAACAATTTTTATTTTGTAATACTGTTTCGCTAATTACTGATGGACCTACGATTGTTATATCTACCTACATATTAAAGCTTATTAAAGAAATGGATGACCATGGTTAGATTGAACTGGAAAACGAGAATTTAAATAATACACTGTAAAAACTGTGGTGTTAAAACTGACACCAATTGGTGTTAATAGAGGACCACACCCTGAGGTGTTTAAATAACACCCTAGAGATTGAACATAACACCAAAGAGTGTAAATGTAACAACCATAGGTGTTGTAATAACACCTATAGGTGTAAAATTAACACTACCAATTTAACACCAGTGTAAAATAACTGGTGTGGTCCTCTATGTACACCGGTTAACATCACAGTATTTGATGTGTATAACCACCAAAGTCATCGGTGGTTCGTTTCTTGTGAATCAAGATTAACAGGGTGATTTTTGTGTATAACCAATCTTCAAGGATCATCGTCAGATTTTTTTTTTCATTTATTTTGGGTACATAAATTGCAAACAAGATGGGATCATGTATGAGCAACAATCACCCATGTTTATATATAAACGTACTACGTTGTGGTAACGATTTAATTACTCGACAGAAATAACCACCCGGGTGTATCGACATGTACAATAAATCAATACAAAAATAATAAAACATACATGTATGTGGACAAGAATTGTGGAAGAAATTGTGTAATTGCTGAGGAATTGGCAACATAATCATGGTGTTTCGCCCAGATGTGAGGTCTTTTTTTTTCAACTGATAAAAAAATGCACTGTCCCACATGTGCTTGTGTGTGTCAGTGATATCCAGTGTGATTGCTTGCCAGATTAGGTTTTATGATCTGACAAAGTTTATAAGTAACTGTACCAGATCTAGGTCTACCATGATATATTGACAACTCACCTTGGTTTTACAGACTTTCTAATGAAACGAGTGTTTACATGCAGCAAATACATTTAAATGGGCTTCGGCCGTTCTTATTTTCATATACTCAAATGGATGGACAAACATCACAATAAAGAGGTGTCGGGATTTAGTTTATCATGCTTTGTTATACAGGCTTGCTTTTGTCAGAGGTGGTTTAGCTACTGTATTTATCTGCCATTTGCGGTTTATTAGCAGGCAGTCTTTATTCCATAAATCAATTAAATATACTTCTTTGAATTATTGAGCAAATGAGGATCGTGGTATGACGTTTTTTATTTTGGTTTGTTTGTTTGTTGTATAAATGGTATTTCCGATTACACGACTTTCAAAACTTCGGAGGAATAGCTTGACAGGTTTAGACCACAATATTATATTTTTAACAGCTAAATTTGATCGACTAATTGCAAAGATGACGGTGCTCAGTTCTTCAAGTATGTGCATCAAGTCTTGAGGTCATTTCCGGTGAACATAATCAATGGGGACATCCCGATAGACCGCGGGTCCGATAGACCGCGGGTCCGTTAGACCGCGGGTCCGATAGACCGCGGGTCCAATAGACCGCGGGTCCGTAAGACCGCGGGTCCGATAGACCGCGGGTGCGATAGTCCGCGGGTGCGATAGACCGCGGGTCCGATAGTCCGCAGTGTGTGTAAAATTATGATCAGATATATCAAATGTCATCGAGAGGTCCAAAGGTCAAATGATACGAGGCCATGGGGTTATATCAGGTGCGGATTCATGGGGGGCCGAGGGTGAACTGCCTCACCCCTCCCCCCACCCCCAGCTCAAAAAAAAGAGGGGGGGGGGAGAGGGGAAAAGAGAGAGAATAAAAAAAAAAGAGGAAGATGGGAAAAGAAGAGAATAGAAAAGAGAGTATGAAGGAGAAAGTAAGAGAAGAAGAGAAGAAAAAGGGGAAAGGAAAGACAAAAAAAGGGAGAAGAAAAGGGGAAAGAAGAGGAAAAAAAAGAGGAGGGAAAAAGAAGAGAAGAAAAGAAAGGAGAAAGGAAAAGGAGGAAAAAGAAGAAAAAAAGAGGAAGGAAGAGAAAAATATTTAAATAGAGGAAGATGGGAAGAAAGATAAGAAAAAAGAGAGGGAGAGAGGAAGAGGGGAAAAGAAGAGAAGAAAGAGGGAGAGGGAGGAAGGGGAGGGAGAGAAGAAAAAAAATTAAGAGAGAAAAAAGGGGAAAGGAAAGAAAAAGAAAGGGAGAAGTAAAGGGGGAAAAGAAGAAGAAAAAAAGAGGAAGGAAATTAATAATATTTAAAGAAAGAGGAAGATGGGAAGAAAGATAAGAAAAGAGAGAGAGAGAGAGAGAGAGGAAGAGAGGAAAAGAGAAGAAAAAAGAGATAGTAAGGGGGGAAGAGAGGAAAAATGAGAAAAGAGAGAGGAAAAGAGGGAAAGAAAAGACAGAAAAAGAGAAGAAAAGGGGGAAAGAAAAGATGGGGAAAAGAGAAGAAAAGGGGGAAAAGAAGAGGGGGAAAGAAAGAGAAAGGAAGGAAGGGGAATGAGGATAAGAGAAATAAAAAAGAAAGAAAGGGAGATGGGAAACGGAAAGGGAGATGTTGACCTGGGGAGCGTTTCATCAACATTTTTGTCCGACAAGTTGTCAGATCTGATATCTTTCCTTAATTTTGATTGGCTGAGAGTCACTGTTTCTATGGTAACTGTCGGATAAAAGGGGACTGTCGGATAAAACGTCCGACAAGTCCTTTCATGAAACGCTCCCCTGGACGTCGATTTGATGGCGCCAAAATGACGTTCGAACTATGGGGCGCCGAATTGATGTTCGATCTAGCGGGGCACCGAATTGATGTTCGAACTAGGGGAGCGCTAATTTGAATTTTGACCATAATGCGACAAATACATGTTTCAGAGAGGGGGAGGGAGGGCAAAGTTATTTTTCACATGGGGGCGCCAAGTTTATGTTCAACCGGGGGCGCCAAATTGACCTTGAACTTAGAGGGCTTCATGCAAATTCATTTTCGACCGGGGGCGCAACATTGCTCGTATTGCCTGTTTATAGTAAAATATATGTCCTGCCCAAAAAACTTAAATTAATGCGGCTGAATTAAAATATCCCGTTTTTACGATAACAGAAAAAACAATGTTTTCGAGTTTTAAGTCTGTTTAGCGAGATAGATACCCTGTTCAGGGTCACAAAAAAGGGTTATTATCAAATTCAGCTCGCGCTACGCGCTCGCAATATTTGATTAATGAGGTAGGCATCCTCTGCTTCAATCCCACATGTAAGTGTTAGTGGTTTTCAAGTCAACATACATAGGCCGATCCAAGGGGCAAAGATTTTGCCCCCCCCCCCCCATGGTGGCGCAAAAAAGGGGGTAAGAAACAGAAAAAAAGGAAGAGAAAAAGGACAAGCAATTAGAATAGGAATTATACCTTAGTCCTTCCTAAGTCAGTATATACAAAATTGAGCTCGCGCTTCGCGCTGGCATCAATAAATTGTTTAGTCATATACGCATCCCGACCTTACAGCTTTTTTATGCGAACGAGCAGCACAAGCTGAAAATATTTGATATTCTAACCTGACAACTGAAAATGTATTTTTCATTTCATCATTATAAAAGATTTCAGCTAGCGCTTCGCGGTCGCATTCATTTCTTAATAGATATGCATCGTGTTCATCATAACAACTACTAACATAGGCGGATCAAGGCCGCCCGAGGGCAACCTCCCCCCTATTGACAGAGCAAATAAATTGTGAAAAACGGGGAAAGAAAAAAAAAGGGGGAAAGAAAGGAGAAAAAAGAAGACGAAACATAAAAGGAGGAAGACGAGAGAATAAAATAAGGTCAGGAGAAGACTTGGAAAAATTTTTTTGTTTTATTTAATGTCACTATATTAAAGTTTCGCTCGCGCATCGCGCTCGCATTGCCTGTTCGATGAGATACATATCTTGCTCAATAGGCTGATATGTAGTTTAAAATATCAAGTTTTGATATCAATATACAAAACATAATTCAGCTCGGACATCGATCTTTCATTATTTTGTTTTATTTACCAATTTATGTTTTTAAGTGCTCTGGAAAATGTCCGTTTTGTGGTTTGAATCAACATTTGCAACATTTTGTGCGCTCGCACTATTTGCCAAGTAGGCCTACCTATTGTCTTTTTGTATTTCATATAAGATTCTCTAAATATACCTTTTCAGGTGTCACGATTGTAAAAAAAAATAATAAAGGCCTATGAGCTAGCGCTGTGCGCTCGCATTTTGATTGGTGAGTTATGTATACCTATATATTAATTCTATTTTTAAAAAAAATCCGGATCGCAATTTGCGCTCGCATTATTTGCTAAAAATATATCAACCAATGAATCCTATTCATGATTACAAAAATACTTAAAATATCCAGTTTTCAGGCCTCATGAACTTTCAACAAATTTCACACACTCATTAGGCTTAACAGATTAATAAATATGAAATAAAATTTGTATGAATTCATAATTGTCCCTTTTTCAGAAATGAATATCAACAAGTTTTAGGAAAAGAAATAGAAGATAGTGACCATTCATGATGACAAAACGTCCTTAGGCCTAAAATGTCTCGATCCTAGGTCAAATAAATAATAAAATATCAGCTCGCGCTTCGCGCTCGCATTATTCATATAGTGCTATCAAATTTCCCTATATGCACAGTGCTGTAAACAGTGCTAAATTGACCCTTTTCATATCGGAATTTCAAATATTATTTTCAGCTCGGGCTCTGCGCTTGCATTATTGATTTTTATGATGAAAAATTAAATGTATTCAGATTGCCAGGATTCTGTCTAACTCTAAAACACGCGCGCGCATGTTTTTGAGATACAAAGCTTGATCTTATTCAAAACGTGCTAAAATTATCCAGTATGGAATCAGAATATCAAAAATTTTCTGCTCGTGCTTTGCGCTCGCATTATTATTGTAGGAAGATACCAAAAATTACCCATCCTTTTTCATGATTGACAAACATGAATCGAATGTCCCATTGGGGGATTTGAAATCTCATCTTTTTAGGTTGGAATATAAAAAAATTTCAGCTTGCGCTTCGCGCTTGCATTATTTAATCGTTAAAGTATGTATCGTCTTAATGGCTAACTGCAAAACATCCTTAACAGGACCCTTTTTGACCAGGCCAGAACGAATATTTAACATTTCTGCTCGCGCTTCGCGCTCGTGGTAATTATCTAGTTACATACGCGTCCTGTTCAGGTTCACAAACATTGCCAAAAATGTTCAATTTTCAGGACAAAATACATGAAATTTCATTTTTAGATTAGATAGGGGGAAATGACTGTTAGGACATGGGCGTTTTGCCCCCCCCCCCCAAAAAAAAAAAAAAAAAAAAAAAAAAAAAAAGAGAGAATCAAGACTAAGAAAAAATAGAGAGAAAAGGAAAGGGATTAGGATGAAATATAATATTATTTTCCAAATATTATGTAAAAATCTACCACAACCTTGTATTTTTGTAATAAAAATGTCAGCATATTTGCTTGCTCGCTTCGCTCACTGGCAACTTCTTATTAATTTTATGCGATACACCATATCGAGCCCCCTCGAAATTGTTGGCTCATTACGGCACTAGGACAACCCCTTCAAAGAAACCAAAAAAAAAATCAACTTTGAGCGGCCGATCGGGGAAAATATGGGTGAAAAAATGGCCCCTCAACCTATAGGCGGAAGCTGGGTCCGCCCCTGACTTAGGCTTTCAGGATATAATACATGAAAAATCTAAAAAAAAAAAAAAAAAAAAGCAGATCGCGCTTCGCGTTCTCATTATTTATTTAGGCCTTGTGAGATACCTCAATTTGTTTTTAAGAATGAAATCTCAGATTTTCTTTGACGTCTACCCCCCATTTTATTATTTTTTTTTTACTTGTTGCCCTCGCCACCCCCCCCCCCCCCCCCCACTGATGAGGAGAATTAGTCGATTGCTTCGAGATTGCATTATTCCCAAGAGGTTATCATTAATATTATTGAAGGGTATTCTATTAACACAACAGTACAGAAACTACAGCTCCCGTTCACACAATATTCTAGTAGGGCCTACTCTGGTTTAAAAGTTAAACCAAATTGAACCCCCCTCCCCCCCCCCCCCCCCAATCGCTCGTTCTTCGCGCTCCCATTGATATTACATTATATATTCATGGATTTTTTTTTTTCAAGAACACATGAAAAAGTGGTCTTTGGTTTTTTTAATGTGATTATAAGATATAATTCAAAATCCATTTAAGGCACTTAATTAAGCCTGGTCGGGAGGGAGTGGGCGCCATTTTTCGAAAAGTACACATAAATATGGGCGCCAAAAATCAGGTCAAATTTGGCCCCCCCTCACTCCCCAAGAAATCCTGGATCCGCGCCTGGGTTCTATAACAATAACCCAATTAGGGCAATCACCCCCTGACAACTACTTCAAGGAAAATATTATCCTTATATTTTTACCGCCGGGGACTGATACCCCCCCCCCGGAAATTTACCCTCCAGACAATTACCCCGGATAATTACCCCTAGTACGGAGCCTTGAAAATGCCATCAACGTGACGACATGGCGTGGTACGTTATCTTGCCATGTCTTAATCAATCATTGGCGGCGGAAGGCAAAACAAATTTAGGGGGTCCACCTGAAATTTTGGGATGGACACAGATAAAGAATTTGACAAGCAAATCAACCAAAATTTATAAGAAGGACCACCAAATTTTTTTGACAAGAAAAAAAAGGTTATCAACCAAAATTAGGGGGGGGGGGACAAAAAGATTTTAGGGGGTCCACCTCAATGTAGGGGGGGGGACGTAGAAAACAAATTGACATGCAAAAAAAGGTTCTCAACTAAAAATCTAGGGGGGACCGTCCCTCACCTCAAATTTAGGGGGGAAATGTCCCCCCCCCCGCTTCCGCCGCCTAAGTAATTAATACGCTTATTATTTCGACATAGCGGTATATTCTATCTTGTCAAGTTCATATGTCCACATGGCGAGATATGAAGTGTACAAGTCCCGGCGATAATCCCGATATATCGCTATGTTGACATGTAACTTATTTAAGTCGACTTGGCAAGATAAAATATCTCGCCATGTTGACATATAACTTTTTATAAGTGGCAGAATAACGTATCGCGCCATGCGGACATAATAAGCTTATTTAGTCGACATGGCAAGATAAAGTATATCGCCATGTCGTCAAGTCGATGGCATTTTAGAGGCTCCGTATGGCGTCTATAGAGGGTAAATTTCCGGTGGGGGGGGGGGGGGGTAACAGTCCCTGACGATAAAAATATGGGGATAATATTTTCCTTGAAGTAGATGTCAGGGGGCGATTGTCCTTAGGGTCATCGTTATAGAACCCCATGGACTCGTATCATTGGCCTTTTGACCTCTTGATGGCATTGGATCTCACTATATCCTGATCATAATTTTACACACACCGCGGACTATCGGACCCGCGAACTATCGGACCCGCGGTCTATCGGACCCGCGGTCTATCGGACCCGCGGTCTATCGGACCCGCGGACTATCGGACCCGCGGTCTATCGGACCCGCGGTCTATCGGGCTGTAACCTTATCAATTACACCAGTTAGTTTACCTGGTGTTAAACAGTGAAGTTCAACAGACATAGGTGTTTTTAAAGGACAAGTCCACCCCACAAAAAAGGTGATTTGAATAAAATAAACAAATCCAACGAGCATAACACTAAACATTTCATCAAAATCTGAAGTAAAGTAAGAAAGTTATGACATTTCTAAGTTTTGCTTCATTTCACAAAACAGTATAATGCACATCACGGTCAGTATGCAAATAAGGGGACTGCTGACATCACTCACTCACTATTTCTTTTTGTATTTCATTTCATTAAATCTGAAATATTCTACTTAACGGTTTTCTTCAAACTAGTTTAAGGACGTAGATGGGAAATTTCGTATATAAACAATGCAATTAAATTATATGTTTTCACTTTCAAGGAAAAATAGACAAAAATCATCGTAGGCTTCTAAATATTTGATCTTCACAAAGTGATATGAAAATTAAACACAATAATATATTTTTTATTTAATTTTCCTTAAGTTTTTATTAGGTATCCCTAATTTATTATTATCATTACCATAAATCATTATGTTTTATTACCATCGTTCAATTGAGAAGGGAGATGGACGTTTTCCGAACGAGCCAGTGGTGAAAGTTAAGAAGAAGGTAAAGCGACTTAGTTCGAAAGAGCGAAGCGACCTACTCCTTCATCATTGCACCGATACAGGTCGTTACCATTGAAGTTCATGTACTTAGTTTTTAACACACACATCTGTTTTCTTTATGGACTTTTCTCTGATATCCTCTATTCTTCTCTCTCATTCCCTCCACGTTCCTCTTTGTATTGACTCTTCCTTTCAACACTAATTTTTCTAATTTCTATTCTCCATTATTCTGCCCTTCCTCTTTCCTAGCTTTCTTTGCCACTCTCTTGTCCCCTTAATTATCGTCCCCTTTCTTATTTCCCCTCCTCCCATTTTGCGTCTTCTCCCCTCTTGATACCAGGTTTCTCCCCCCCCCCTGCTCTCTTTAACTCACATCCCTTTCTTTCTCTTTTGATGTGATATGTCTTTTATTCTTTTTCTCTCTCCAGTTTCCATGTTTACATCCTTCTTTTTTAATCTTGATTTAACCCCTTTTCACCCTTCTTCTTTTCCCGTCCTTAAAGCACATACGAACCAATAGCGTCATCTCGAGTCCTCAACTACTTATGTCTGGCCAGTTTCCTGACCTATAATGCAAGTGCAGTCTAGTAATATAGACCCACTTAAATGATAATATGTTAAACATCTACTCTATACATATATACCACAATAATTATGTTACCAATTAGAAAAAAAATAATGAATTTTCCTCTCAAAACATTTTAGTTTGTCTATACAAATACAATTTGTTTACTCTTTCTCTCTTTATCTCTCTCCTCCAATATATCCCATCTCTTAATGATAATACTATGCAACATTTATATCGCGAGTAATACAAATGTTTCTAAGCGCTGCGTACTATAATCCCGGTTGTAGCACTGCTACCGTGATCGGACGCATCGAGTATTCAAGGAATTCCTTCCTACCGGGTACCCATTTACTACACCTGGGTCGAGAGTGGCAAATGTAGATAAACGCCTTGCCAAAGGACGCTAGTGCTGCTGTGGGATTTTGCCCCTCTCCGATATGGTTTTCAAAGGGATCCACTGCCGACTTTCATATATATAAATATGTCAATAACATAAATGTATTTCGAACTGATAGCAAGTTAAAGGATATTCGAAAAGTCTTCAAACACCAAATAGACACTATTAATTCATATTCAATATTTTCTTCTTATTTTTAATATATTCATAATATGAAGCTCCAGTAGAGGTTGTATAGTAATATAGATGGGATAACATAGGTAGCATAAATATGATTACATTCACAAATATAGTCACACACGAGTTCAATAAATATATTTCTATACATAGACAATATAAACACCTCAATACGTTTCAATAAAAACGACGTCACTTTTCGCTTGGACAGATATCGTAAGAATTAAATCATTGACAAGGCCGAATGTATAAGATTTGAGACAAAAAAAGTTATGATTAATCCAGCTATGTTGCAAACAATCATATCTGTTATGGATATGGAAAGCAAAAAGTTCCATAATTGTCTGTCTCTTAATGCAAGGTGACAGCAGTGCCTTTTCCTGCAGTGATCCTGCAAGTTCCTTCCATTTGCTTTTCAGTAAAAATGTTGTTTAAATATTTATACAGCGCTGTTTACAACACTGTAAAAACGCTGCTTAAGTTTGTCACTCAAACAACAATTGTTTAAACAACTTGTTTAGAAACTTTAAACAATAGTTGTTAGAGTGATGGGCTTAAACAGCGTCACTTGCTAAACATTTCAAAGAACGTTTTTACGGTGTATACCTGGCATAAGTCGTTTAACAGTTTAGTACCGTGCTTTGTTTATAGGAAATTTAAAAAATAAAGATTAAACCTGTTCTTTAAGATTTAAAACACTTGCTTAAACTGTCTAAATCACAATGTAAGGTCCATATATGAAACAGCGTTGTATAAAAAAATCAAACATAGTTATTAAAAGATATTTGCTTTAACCCCCCCCCCCAAAAAAAAAAAAAAACACCGTAAACAAAATTTTATGTTAAGGGTGCCTATCCCTTTTGCAGCAATATAGGCTTCTTAAAACGTTATAAATACAAACAGTGTATTAAATTGCAGAATAATAATCTCGAGCCAGATAAAACAATTGTTATAGTTTGATGTACGTTGAAGCATTGGTAAAAAAAATCTATTTCATAAAAAATATGGCCTCATGGAACTAAAACACTGACGAGACATTGTTTGTTAATTTGCTTACTGTTTCAACTGTACATTATTACTCGTTACACTTTTTGTTGCATGAGCTTGACAAAATGTCGTTTCCATGGAAACAGCATGCAAGTACACTAAACGATTTTTCACGCAAAAAAAATATATAAAAAATAATAAATGAATCTGCCTGTTCGTTGATTATTAAATTTGTTTCTTTTATTTTCTTTTCCCTTCTTCTTCCGGGGAGAAAACATCATAAGCCTTAGAACTCAGATCAATCAACACTACGGTAGTTCAATAATACTAATATTTTTTTTCTCGACGTCACCAAAGAACCACAGAAAAAAGGGAAACGAACGTTTTTGTTAATGTATAAGTTTACTTAGTCAAACAAAAAATCGATGATGATAGTGAACTGTCATAACATGGGGCGGCGCAAGTTTGATAGGGGATGAGGGCAAAACAACGTTAACGTGTTTTCATATTTGTTTCTTTTTCGAATTGAATTCATTGATAATGAAATATATCATACGAGGGGTGTCCCCACTGGGGGACAAGGGCAAAACAATTAAAATGTGAAGTCATATTTTTCCAAATTATGTTTATGTGGTTTACACGGAATAAATTAGTATTTGTACTGATCTTTGTACCCCGTTCTCCCCTTTCCCATCCTCTTATGTTGCTTTCACTACACTAATGATCATATGATGCGGGCGCCCCAGCCCTCAACTCTTGGCACCGCCCCTGAATAATATACACCCTCAAAGCTTGGACGGACTACGAAATCATACTCTATTCAATTTACACCAATCTTTGAGGCTCTTTGACGTCTTGCATACTGTCCTCTAACACATCACATTAATGCTCATCGTAATGGGCTTAGCCGAAAAGAGTTTGTTTTACTTCAATTTCTTTTTGCTTGTATATCGTTTTTTTTTACATTAATCAGTTAATCAAGCAAACTTTACGCAACATTTCTATCGTATTGGGTTGCCTTTTTAATCAGCCTACACAATGAAGAAAAAGTAGAGGGCTAGAAGTAGGGGACTAGAATAGCCACATGGAGGAGACCCATTTCATCCAAGGGCTTTTAAACAGGTCAATGATTTACAAAAATAAAGTGTCTTTGACTCCCCCCCCCCCTCCCCAATATCATTGTGGTTAAACAAAACTCGGTTTTGAGTGATAAGGATCAGTGACGATCTTGCATCTGTTCTTATACATGTACATCTCTTCATAAGATAGTACCAGCAAATTCATGATTTGGTGAAAATTCCCAAGAGCTACACGCGCAAGTCAATATTCTATTCTACACATTCCATCATTGAGGGCGTACTATGAATCGCGTTCCTCCCCATCTATTGTGCTGTCTTCACTGCTGCTATTCCTGCGGTAGGGCAACGGTTGGACGAAGGATTCTTTCGTGGTGGGGTAGACTGAACTTGATAGCCCATAACCGCCGTTTGTAACACTCGTCGGCATCATTGTCTGACCGGATTCGGTGAGGGCGCCATAACTCTTCAAACCGGGTCCGCCGACACCATTGTCAGTTACGAAACCGTCCTGAGAATAAAAAGGTTTATGAGAAAATGATAAGAGGAAAACAAAAACACATATAGAAAACCTTCAAATTCGCACTTTCATGGAATTTAGATCGTACATCTAGTCTTTCAAGTTCAGTCTGTGGTTGTATTGGTCATGACAGAGATGAAACCTTAATCATATAACTCTCGATTGGATATCCCTTTTTCTTCCAAAGAAACATTCATATTGATATCCCTATACTGCCCAGCAGGATAGCGGTTTTGTGAAATTGTGGGTCTATGACATTTGCTCTGGTAACATTGCTCCGATGGAAATTCTGCATGTTAAGGCAAATATAAAAACCCCACTTCCAAAATTGAATCCTCTGAAATATTAAGACCGGAACAAATGTCGCGGGAGCAAATGCGGTGTAAGCAAAATGGTAATGTCAGATATCCGGTGTGGGGGGGGGGGGGGGGGGTTAGGGAAGAAACCGAGTGATTAATCAATTCAATTCAATCATGGGAGAGGGGGTCGAAAAAGATGGTGAGATCTAGATTAAAGAAGTATTTGTAGATATGGCTATTGCAGACAATTGTACCTGTATCGGGAGGTTTGGAAGTTCTGCCCACGGCTGTTTTTCTCCTGAAGCGAATATGCCATAGAAGAGAACACCTGTAAAATGGACGATTGCTGCTACCAAATAAACCTTCTCCCATTCATCTGCAGTCTGAAAAAAAGAAAAGAAAAAAGAGACCCCAAACCAGAAGCCAAGTTAGTGAAGAAGCAGATATTTGAAATCATTTCGACAACGGTGATAAAAAAATCTTGATGATTAATAATGGAGGTGATGATAGCAGTAGTATTAGCGATCCCCTAGGTCAAAGCTTACAATAGTCTGACCTAGAAAGCTAGTTAAAAACAAATGCAGCTCCCAGACGTATGGAAGCTTAAAAGTGATCATCTCATCAAGTCTACATCTCTTAAGAAAACAGGATAAGATGACGAGATCTCGGATCTCGTCATGTCTACATCCCGTGGGGAGATGATCAGATGACAAGATCTTGGATCTCGTCATGTCTACATCTTGTGGGCGAGATGATAAGATGACAAGATCTTGGATCTCGTCATGTCTACATCCAAAAAGAGACCCCGAAACAGAAGCAAAGTTAGTGAGGAAGCAGATATTTGAAATCATTTCGACAACGGTGATAAAAAATATTGATGATTAATAATGGTGGTGATGATAGCACTGTTAATGTCCCCAGTAGTAGTACTAGCGATCCCCTAGGTCAAAGCTTACAATAGTCTGACATAGAAAGCTGGTTAAACACAAATGCAGCTCCCAGACGTATGCAAGCTGAAAAGTGATCATCTCATCATGTCTACATCTCTTAGGAAACAGGATAAGATGACGAGATCTCGGATCTCGTCATGTCTACATCCCGTGGGGGAGATGATCAGATGACAAGATCTTGGATCTCGTCATGTCTACATACTTTAGTAGAGATGATCAGATGGCAAGATCTTGGATACGATATCTTGCCATCTTGTCCCTTTTCCCTATTGATGTACACATTACGAAATGGTTATATGAACATCTTGGTGGCACTTTTAAGCTTCCATAAAGACGGTACAAATGTGTGTGCGAAAGAGCCTTTGACTTGCCAACCTTGTAATTATTATTCATTGAACAACCAAGTATACGCTCTACAGTATCTAAATCAATTTATGCATAAGTAAATACATAGATAAATTGAATTTTTCCCAATGAGTATTCAATCCTTGTGTTATTGGAGAGAAGCGCACGGAAATACATAAGGAATATCATATTATTGTGCTACGATATCCGGTGACTAGTTGGGGTTAAATGCGGGGAGGGGGATTTTATAATACAGTTCCTTTTTACTTCAACTCACAAAGTCATGTTATAACTGTGTCATCTTCTAAAAAGTATATTAACATTCCAGATGAGACGATAATTCAAAATTATTTTGCATTTTTTCTTTATTTTTCACTATTAATACAATCATTAAATATTGCTATTTATTTTCTATATGGCAACCAATGAATATGTATTATTGTGAAAACTTAACATTTTCTTTACTGTAGTTTAGATACATTTTTATACAATCGTTTTAATATTATCTTTTGCATCGGGGATATGAACTTGTGCAGGTTTATAAAAACTTTTTTTATCATGCATTGACTTGTTAGGATGCAAACGAGAATGTGGATGTAAAAACGATGCAAGTCTATGTTAGTTCATTTTGATTAAATAGAGAGAAAATACAATAATTTTTGTGTATGTAAAATTTGGATTTTGGTAAATTTCTCTATTAATTTTGGGTGAAATTTCAGGTTATGAATTACGTACAAGATGGGCGCGTTTACAGTAACGATTTCCATGTTTGTTTACCAATAAAGAAAATTTGACCTGGAGATGGACTGGACTTATGTCATTCTTGAGGCTGTGTATTCAACTGCCATTACAAATGTTATTGTTTAGATGAACATTCTACTTCCAGAATATAAAGTTACTTTAGGTAATGTTTTTTTATTTGTTTATTTAGATATTATAGAAATATGGGTGTCAGACTACATTTTGTCATATATTTTCAAATTAATAGAGATGGGGAATTACAATTACACTCTTAACAATCTGTGCTTAATTTAAAATCAATAAATGATAATCATTCGATGGCAGATGAAAAATACAATCTTGCAATGATTTATTCGTCTGACTTTCTTACATTCTAGAATAAGCATTTCCTGTGTTGTTGTTGAAGTAATATAAATAAATAAATATATATGTATATATATATTTCATGTCACTTTATGGTATATTTTCCTATAATCGAAAGATAAGAATATGACCAGCCACTCGAAAACCAAAAATAAGTCGTCAGGGAAAGTTCAATGTAAACAACCAAAATAATAATTTGGTTCAAAAAGGCATCTTATCTGAAATAACATTTCTCATTCTCCGTAATGTAAACATTTTGAGTTAAGGTTATTTTGGCCGCGTTATTGTTGGATTCTGGTTTGCTGGTTACTTATGAAATAAATACCGTTTGAAAAAAAAATAAAAATAAAACAAATAATGCACTTAATCGTATACTTACATGGTCTTTGGTGAGGGTGCCCGTTACCTCGGGACATATGATACCTGATAGCGTTCCTACAGCGTTTGAGATTCCCATTAAGATACTAGCATATCGGGGAGCAATATCTAGATGATTTACATTGAAACCTGGAGAAAAAAAAATACCAGTGAGATCAATACTATCCTTGCTGGCTAAGTGGTAAAGTTTTAGCCTCACAAACGGGACGTAATGGGTTCGATCTCCGGCCAAGTCCTATTACGCCAAAGACCAAGAATTTGAGTTCTTGTGCCTTTTTGACTGACGCTCGGGTTATCAGATTTGAGAGGGGTAGTAAAAACATATTTAGGTATGCAGGGTCCAAAAGGGTAACAATTCACTAGACCTGACATGGTCATGATGGTTAACATCTGGTAACCAAGATTATTACTTTTATTCTCTTGTATCAACATAGAAGAAACCAGTATGTAAAAACGAATTCATCAATATTTTTCATTGGTACATTTAACAATCACGGACATTATGTATTGATGACAGTATCCCAAACAATGGAAATGAGCATTATTCTTCTGATGCATCGCATGACGGTAACCAAAAGAAGGCCATCGTACCTGATATAGCGAACCCACTGGATCCTACAGCTAAGCAGAGTGATATAATTGCAAGCATACGACCTCTTGAATATGCAGTCACTAGCAAAAATATCGCCTCTCCACCGAAACCTGGAATGAAATGAAAAATGAAAATAAAAAAATAGGCATGTGTGATGAAAATCTACTGAAAAAATATATAATTCAAAATGTGAACACTTTTCATATTAAAATCACCTTTTACTGGTAACAATGAGAAACAGTTGCAACAATAAACCAAGGTTACCTGTCCTAAACGAGCATGATACAGGACAATATAAAATGAATAGAGTATGGCAATTTACATAAATAAACATTATACAATAGATATGCATGCATATATCAAACAAGTCGACTCGTAATCAAACAAGCAAACAAACATAGTGAGGAGAGAGAAGGAAGGGACATGTTATCCCGTGATTCAACTGAAGTTTACTGATTTTTGACACGAATCCATAAATAAACTAGCATACTGGTACTACAAAAGTATAATGAATTATGCATATATAATAATGATAAAAAATTAATAAAATTTAAAGGGCACATTGTATTAGTCTTTCAAATTGCACAAATATAACGAATAAAGTGCAATTAATATAAGTACATCCTGAGTTTTCATTTTGATTGATTGATTGCTTTTATTCTTTTTTATTCCAAAATTCAACAAAAGTTACAGTGTAAAGCAAAACACAAAGATATAATATACAGAAATGAAAAAAGGGAACCCACTGGAAAGCAAAGCTTGTTAGTATGGGTTCCCTGCAATAAAAAGTTAATTAAAGTATATCTTTGCTATACTTTAATATAAAGTATATCTTATATATATCAGGCTTGGTTTTACTCTATAAATTATGGCAAGACCAAAATATCAATTTTTATCAACCTGGCATACATATGGTAGTGCATGTACAAGCTATTTAATATTTTTGGGGGGGTAGATAAATAAATAAAACTTTTGAAATACCATACCTCCGCAATTAAACACTTTTCGAACCATGGTGGTCGACATATATTGTCTTCTTCGAAGGAAATCAGCGAGTTGTCCACCAAAAGGAACGATGATCGCCATGACGAGATGAGGTAAGGCCGAGATGAATCCAACCTAAATCAGTGGTGGGGGGAAAAGATAATACCGAATACAATTTTTTAACAATAGACGCTGGTAAATTTACAAACGATTTCATTTTCTAATGCGCGAATCCGTAAAAGAGCAAGATAATTATGAATGTTAAACGTTTGATTTTGCGAGGTCTGTGCCCCACATGGCATGAAGAGTAGATACATATATTCATATTTTCCATGATTTGGACAACCGAGAGTATCTTGCTCCTCACAGCATTTAATAAATGTGTACCTAATAACTTAGTACCTAATTGAAAGTACAAAATAAATAGTGTAAACTTTTTTCCCGAATAGACCATTTCATGGTTGCAACTACCCTAACAAAAATTTCCAACTGCATAAATCCGTAACTATATTTGCATATTTGTTCACCTTTCATTAATAAAGACGATTTATATAGTTTAAATCATGAAGACCAACGTGACGGCCTGGAAAGTTTCCCCATGGAATACTAAAAAAAATAATAAAAAAAATGTGTTTTTCATTAGTACTGTTATTCCCAACGCTACCTTAGATATTGCGTAATCAAAAACTTGTTCGAAATACGAAGGCTGGCTCGTTAACAGGAGATAAAAGGTCCAACTACGACAGAAGTTAGCTACGATGATGGCATATACTGGCATTGAAGTGAAGAATTTCTTCCACGGAACGTTCCTCACCTAGAAATTTGAAGGTGGAAAATACTAATTTAAGAAAGAGCAACTTTATAATAATCATGAATTTTTAAAGCAATATGATTATCCACTTTCAAATTTAGGCACGAAGTCATTTCAAAACTCCATGACACTACCCCATGTAGCAATACAAACTTCATTTTTAGTCAGGCACGACAGTGTTACCGGATAAATAAAAATTATTAAAAAAAATAAGGTTTAGGTGGCACCAAACTAAAGCATTCATCGTCAGATGAACTCAACTATTTTGTTTTGATAGTTTTATTCGAAATCACAAGATCTTAAAAGTTCGGATTGTTGACTAGCACCACTGAAACACAACTTAAAGGGGAAGATCACCCTGAAAAAAAGTTTGTTAAAATAGCAAATAAATAATTTTCAAAAATGGAGAAAGTTTGAGAAAAATTCATTAAATATTAAGAAATTTGATGTAATTTGATGTTTTGTATGTAGGACATCATAAACGAGCAGTTGTCCAATATGTCATGTAAGATAAAATCCATAAATTTCATTTTTGATGGTTCCTGATGACGTACTTTTTTATTTTCTTTGTGTGGGCGCGTACAAAATTATTCGTGTATTGATAAACTGAAGGTACAATAAAAACCATTTTCCATTTTCTGAGAAAATGGCATTTCAATTATTTTGTTAGCATTCTATGTGAAGGAAACCTCCTCGCATATGACGTCACATTATTATAATTTAAATTATAATATCTTGTTTATTCTTTGATGGATTTTCCTCAAACTTTCGCCAATTTTTTTCTGCTATTTTTACAATAAACTTATTGTCAGGGTGAACCTCCCCCCTTTGGAATGAGAAAATATCACGTTAGAGTACCATATCTGTAATTTGCGTTCTACCCCCTCTATCTCTTTTTCCCTGTATATTCTCACCTCTTCACACCCCTTCTTCTTTGTTCATTCTCTTTCACTTTCTCCATCAAAGACACCCCTCTCTCCCTCTCTCTCTCAATTCCCCAGGAACTCTCTCGCGCAATCCCCTCATACACACAAATTCACTCTCTCTACCTTCCGTTCACTCTCCCCCTCCCTGCTTTCTCTCCCTCTCTCTCTCTCTTTCAATTCCTCTACCTCTCCTTCCATCTTACCGTAATCCGTTGAGCGACTAGTCCCCGCCCCTCTCCGATGCTCTCTTCGATATAATTCCTCTCCTCTTTGGTAATGGTTGGGTGTTTAGCCGGTGTTTCGTGGACTATCCACATGAAAAATACATACCAAATGATTCCCATGGCCCCTGTAAACATTAAAAATAATGCGTCATAAAAGTGAGATTGGCAACAGCGACGATATCTGAAAATTTATCGGTTTATCTCGAAGGATTGCGTTAGAGTGCGATGCAGCGCGTTATAACGCAACCCTTCGATAAAAAGTGTTGAAATGAGCAAGCTCCTTGGTGTCATACAACCATTTTTGCTCTTGTTTAAGTTTTGCTACTAGTGTTGATAACAGCCGGCTTTCTAGTCTTATTAATGCACTAAACATGTATAGAACTCTTAATCGGTACATTCATTCAAAATACCGTGTTATAAAAAAATTGATACCTCACGAATTTCCGATTTAAGGAGAAAAAACTGTAATCAACACATAATTATTTATGGTATGAAAGAGCATCCTCTCCCAAATAATTTGATACCATATTTATGTGGTATGTGTTTCGCCTGGATCATCAGGAGTTATTCTTTCCAGTGATTTTAATTTTGACTTGCATCAAAGTCAGGCATGATTGCAATGAATAATTCCAGATGTCAATGACGTCATAATCCTACAAGGGTTGCATTAAAATCCATTTCAAAACACCTTTTACAGTAAATTACTTTATAATTGTTTAATAAACACTTTGTAGTATCAATTATCAAGTTAATTTCATTGAAAATGGATAACTAATATAGGATTTTGACATCATTGGCTTCTAGGGTTCATCCATCGCAATCCTCCCTTACTTTGGCGCAAATCAGAATTTACATAAATGCAAAGAATACCTACTGATTATCCAAGGCTGATGACATCCAGCATTCATATGGTATCACATTATTAGGGAGAGGATACTCTTTTCAGCCATATTATAATGATTATGTGTTCATGACAATTTTTTTTTCTTGAATTGGGGATTTGTGAGGTGTAATTTTTTTTTTTTTTTTTTTTTATTATCATTTTTTTTTACTCACACAGTATGTTCATTAGATGAACCGTTACTCACCGAATACATAGAATACGGCCGGCCATCCTGCGTAGTCTGTTAAGATACCAGCAATAGGCATTCCTATCACTGCTCCGGCATACGACCCTTTTATTAATGAAAAAAAAAACACGGGTTCGAATATGTATAAATATATTGTTTTTCCTTCAGAAATAACGGGCAAAATACTTTCT
Source organism: Lytechinus pictus (assembly GCF_037042905.1). Lineage (NCBI taxonomy): Eukaryota > Metazoa > Echinodermata > Echinoidea > Temnopleuroida > Toxopneustidae > Lytechinus > Lytechinus pictus. The sequence continues at coordinate 8,423,063 of NC_087253.1, forward strand.
TATTTTGAATATTATTACTTTCTCTTGTTGTCTTCGTTCTGGTATTCCCCTCCCTCATATCCTTCTTATTTGCCTTCTTCCACTAACTTTAGTATTTTATATATACTTCGTCTTCATCAGTTTTACATAATCTTTATTTTCCATAATTTCATCCTATTTCCTCTCATTTCATTTTTTTTCATCTCCTAATCAATCTTCATCCATTTTATCATTGTTGTTGCTGCCTTTCTTCTTCCTAATTATTCAAAATCTTATTCTGCTCCTCCCCTTTTCCTCCCCCTTCTTCTCTTTCTTCATCTTCTTCCTTTCCGTTTCTCCTTATTCTTCTTCTTCCTCCTCTTCTTCTTCTTCCGCTTCTTTTTCTAATTTTCGAAAGAAAGGAACAGAAATGACATCAATGAATCTTAGACAATCACCCTACTTTCGTTTAGACAATTTACCTACTTTTGTTACCATGGTTACGGGGTGTTCTCTTTATATCCTTTGTTATTTCGTTCATGAATTTACTATGGAATGCATTTAACATCAGCTGTGTATATACATTTCTGATGACCTAAAATACATTCAACGATTTGGAAATTAATACACTGAACTGAATGACATTGGTTCCTACCTGAAAAGGCAATAGTAGCGAGTTTACTCCTTTCTAGAGGGGGCGCCCATTTACTCCACATACCGTGGCAAGCTGGATATTCAACTCCCTGCGCAATGAAGAAAGAATATAAAAAAACACCTATACTTTTTTCGTTAAATTCGTAAAAATTGCTATTAAATGATAATTTTTTAAAAACATGATTTGATTAACATAAGATAATAGCACTATCAGACTATGATTGAAATAAATCAGCAGTGGATATTAACGGAAAAGTTGGTGAATTAAAAATAAAATCCTTGATTTACAGAAAAACTCAAAAAGTGGATTTAGCTTTTTTAGAATAAAACTCTTCATCTATATAAACAAATTTATATAAAATAATTAAGAAAAAATAGAAGAATTATAATTAGGAGAAATATAACGATACAATTTTTTTCCCGAAGCGAATTATTGATAATAATAAACAAAAATAACAGGTGGTTTTTACTGGATTATCCTTTTGCTAAAGGATGATAAAAGTAACTTTTTTGATATTGAATAGCATGCTTCTACCGTCACGACGCGTCCTTTCTTCAAGCTTATAATAAAACAATTTAGGCCGATTAATGCTATCTGGTATTTTATTATTTCTACGTCTACCGAAATTGAATATCTAAAGACAGCGGTTAGCTAGGAATTGAAAATGAAGCACATCCTCTTTCTGGGGTTTTACTTAAATGACTACAATCATGTTATCAATGCTAATATTCGCCTATATATCACTTTCTTCTTACTTTATTAGAAGCCTCAAAACGCTTAAAAAATAATGCAGCATAATTGCTTTAGCAGTGCCGCAGCTCTTACGCGCTTCTACGTTTCGAAGAATTATATGAAACGAATATCAATGGGCCGTGTAATCGCGCAGCCATCTTAGAGGTTAAAGCCATTGGCTGGCATGCATATGTGATAAGCAGCTGGCTGATCTCTGACAACTCCGTTTACACGTATAGCTATATCCTCTGAGGGAGGGCGTTATGAGATTATGACGTCAAATATATCAGGTCCATTAAAAGAAAATGAACGTTTATTTGAAAATGTTCGGGATCACTTCCATAGTTTGCATCGTGGTCGTTTACAAACGTACCTCAACGAAACCCTGCAGCATCCTGATTGCGATCACCATCATAGGGCTCACGTGACATGCCAGAGGAATGAAAAGATTTAAAATGGACGAAATGAAGATAGCTGTGGCAAATATTCTGAAAATGAAGAAATACAAAAACAAATCGAATGCATTGATTAGACTGTGATTTTTTTAAAGCAGGTGAAGGACTGATTTCAAGGGGAATTCTTCACCCATGGGAACTTAACTTACCAACAGTAGAGCAAACTTTATATACATGTATGACCAACAAACTGTAAATGGTAAATACACGGTTTAAAAGGGAAAGCGCTGTTTACTATAATACGAACCGTAAATTATGCGATTAAAAGCATAAACTACCTTGCTTGATTTACTGAAAAATTAATATTTAGGTAAGGCTTTGTTGTTTATGATTTTAACCACAGCGTTGTTGTAAAACAAACGAAATATACATTTTTTTTACGATGAAGTTTCGCCACAGGAAGGTGCCTAATTGTAGAGTCCTTACGTCACATTTCTTTAATATGACATTTTCCTCTGTTTATCCTGGCTTGACGAACGAATTTTCCATTGTTAAACCTGTTTTTTTTCCCCAAAAGATGTTTCTGTAAGTGGTATTTCGAATTCTTTTTCAAAAAGAAGGGGGGGGGGCAATTAACCCAATGAGAGCCGCCGCGGCCCATTTGTCTTCAAACAAACTTTATCCATGCCTCCACTAACCCATTTATGGTTGTATCTCATACCTCTCTCATGGGGCTTAAATTGTTAAGCAAAGGAAAATGATTAATCCTAGCGATTCCTTAGGGCTTTTCCGTCTCATACTCATGACGTAATCAAGTAATCAAACTAAAACAAAATATGTCACATTGACTTACAATACAATAAACAGTAAGGAATGCACTTGCAGCAAACAAGAATTTCTCGAGCTTCCATCATCCACTTCAAAATATGGAAATTTGAGGTGTGACCCTGTTGTTTAGGAATATGCTAATACAACTCGATATTTCTAGTCTTTTTTTAACCTATAGCAAGTAGCAACTGTGCAATGCCATGTTGTTAGTGTGTTTGCTTTGTATTTTTTTATTGTTTTGTTTTTTAAACTCTATTTTTTTGTTTGTATTGCCTTTTGTTACGATTACTCTGATCTGTTTTAATAAGTTGTAGATCTTCTAATTTTACCTTGATTGTGATTTTATGATATAATAAAACATACAAATATATACAAAAATAAAGCAAATTGTTAAAACCAAACTTAATTGTCACCATATCAAGTCAAGAATGTTAACTTAACTTCGGGAATTATTAAATCTAAGCTCCCCCAAAACAATCACACCGAAGATTGGCAATGGTAAGCAGACGTGGAAAGTGTGTTATTATTGCGTGGGAAAACACCTTAATCTGGTTAGAAATCAATGACTTTTGTATATTCTGATCATCGTTTAGCCATTATAATCTTTTTACCTGATTTTTTGGCACTTATTTTTAAATACTTTGGCGGTCAATTTATTGGATTCTGTCCGAACTCAATTTGAGATTGTTACACTCTTAAAGTGGTTATCTTAAAGGAGAAATATATTGAAAATCGTAAAAATGGAGAATCATATATCAAATCAAAGGAGAAAATAAGGAGAACACGATGGTGTACATCATTTATCATGGAGACCGATGAAACTCAGTTAATTGATATTTTAAAGTTCTCTCCCTGAATGCTTCAAACACGCAGAATTACGTCCGCGAAATTGGGGATTTTTTTATGACGTCACTTTCTGTACGAGAGGCGTGATTGGCTCTCCCACGTGAAGCTCCACTTGCATGCAAAACCTATTGCGAGGGTACGTTTTCTCCACATTGTCACTGAATACTTCGATCACGAAATGAAAGAAAACCCAGAATTTTATCTAGATTTGGATTTTCAAATTGATGATTTTAAAGATGAAGAGAATGATGATGAAGTGAACAACAAAGTGACGTAGTTGGGGGTAAATTGGGGGAATCGATGATGAGGAGTCGGACAATTCAACTTGCAACACGATCACATGCCGATTCGCTACCAACTCATGCAGCTGCTAAGTGCTAGCTACACCGCGCGTGCCAAATTGAATTCACGAAAATGACTTACCACACTGTCCAGACAGAGTCTCTTACTTCTGTGACTATGAAGAAGGAAAATAATGATAAAACTGTACTTACAAATAAGTGAATTTTATCCGAACCTGAAGGCAAATCAACTCAACGAATAGCAGCAGACGATATGCACCGATGATAAACTTCATGTGGCAGGGATAGATTGTCACTCGTTCTGTTAGATGTAATTTTTATCTCATTAATTTGACAAAATTACGAAACTCGGGGAATTATTTATCTATATAAAAATATAATAACATCTCGTATAATTTTTAAATTACGATAAAACGTTTTTTGAAGGAAAACGTTGAGGTAAATTAAAATTAGATGTAAAAGATCCCCATTATGCGTAGCTTGATTGAGAGCTGTGCAACACGTGCATAGATCTACTCTCTCAGCCAAGGCGAGCAAGCAATACGGCATGTTTGTGATTTTGATTACGATCACATATACGAGCTTTTAAAGGTTTTATCGTAATTTAAAAAATAATACGAGATGTTACTATATTTTTATATAGATAAATAATTCCCCGAGTTTCGTAATTTTGTCAAATTAATGAGATAAAAATTACATCTAACAGAACGAGTGACAATCTATCCCAGCCACATGAAGTTTATCGTCGGTGCATATCGTCTGCTGCTATTCGTTGAGTTGCCTTCAGGTTCGGATTACATTCACTTGTTTGTAAGTACAGTTTTATCATTATTTTCCTTCTTCATAGTCACAGAGGTAAGAGACTCTGTCTGGACAGTGTGGTAATTCATTTTCATGAATTTAATTTGGCCCGCGCGGTGTAGCTAGCACTTAGCAGCTGCATGAGTTAGGTAGCGAATCGGCATGTGATCGTGTTGCAAGTTGAATTGTCCGACTCATCATCATCGGCGTAATTCCCCCAATTTACCTCCAACTACGTCACTTTGTTGTTCATTTCATCATCATTCTCTTCATCTTCAAAATCATCAATTTGAAAATCCAAATCTAGATGAAATTCTGGGTTTTCTTTCATTTCGTGATCGAAGTATTCAGTGACAGTGTGGAGAAAACGTACCCTCGCAACAGGTTTTGCATGCAAGTGGAGCTTCACGTGGGAGAGCCAATCACGCATCTCGTACAGAAAGTGACGTCATCAAATTCAAGTCAATTCAGAGACCGATGCGAGGCATATTTCGGAGAGGCATTTTGAGCGTTTTTTAATCGGCGATTTTCACCTTATGTATTATTTTCGTTATTTTTGAATGACCAACTGATAATCCCCACATCATTACCTTTCCATTGACATATAATAAGACCACATTCATAATCAATATAGTTCTCCTTTAAAGGAGAATAAAACTTTTGGAACAAGATAGCTTGTGTGAAAACAGAAAAATCAAAGAAACAGATCAACAAAAGCTTAAGAAAAATCGGACTATTAATGAGAAAGTTATGAGCATTTGAATATTGCGATCACTAATGCTATAGAAGTCCTCACAATGGCAATGTGACAAAGATGTATGATGTCACTTGTGAACAACTCTCCCTATTACTTAGGTATATATTTCACTTCAACTGCTTTTTCTATCACATCTATCAGTAGATCATGTGTTCTTTCTATAGGAGGGCATGTAATACAGATGTTTAAAGAATACATCATGGATAAAGAGTTTGTATCACCAGAAGAAAGAGCAAAAATATACATTTTGGCGGTATTTTATAGTCCGTCAAAGGGAAAGTTGTTCACATGTGACATCACACATCCTTGTCGCATTGCCAATAGGATGATCTCCATAGTATTAGTGATTGCAATATTCAAATGCTCATAAATTTCTCATTATTTTCCGATTTTTCTCAAACTTTCTTTGTTCTTATTCTTTGATATTTCTGTTTCGACACAGGCCTACTTGTTCCAAATGTTTCATTCTCCTTTAATAAACCAAGGGTGCACGTATCCCGTCTTTTCCAGGAAAACCCTTCCCGATCTGGTGCCAAGAAATCGCTGCTCTGAGTGGCGAATACGTGCCAATTATTTTATCTTTGTATTATGGAATTTTCCACCAACTCAGATTTGCAGTCAAATCATCCAGAGTCGGAATGTTTATGTCGCCAATGATGAGATTTCTTTCATACCTAAATGAGTATCTTCCTGAGAAAAAGCAACTTGATATCATATAATTAAATAATTCTACTCATTCATTTCAGTCAGCTAATCATCAATGTAAGACTGCCGCAAAAAATTGTCAATATTGTTATTTTTGCTCTGGGGTCATTTACGCCCAGCCACACCAGCAAAACTGATCCAAGACAGATCAACATCTTTCGCGTTGGTTCCAGTGGCATACTATCGTTCGATTCGGATTCGTTGGTGTGTCTGCGGGTTCAAGCGGATATTTTAGTCATACTTTACCTGTTTGCGGGAAACCGAGCTGCGAGGAATCCACCGGGTACCTGAGTTATTATGTAACCCCAGAAAAACGAACCATGCATCGCACCTATCGTTTTGACGCTCCAACTGAATTCAGGCTCCTGTGGGATGGATGGAGAAAGAAATGGAAGGAAGAGGGTGAAAGGGTGAGTAGGAGGCACACACGGCTTCACTCGTATGTATTTGCGCGATAAAGCGAACCAACTTCGTTATCAACACACAGAGACACACCCACACAGATGCCACGGAAACGGTGGGGGGAGGGACTGCGATGGCTTCATGCCGCCCCTTCATTGTTTGCCAAAACGGTGTACGAAAACGTAAAAAACCCAATTGATTATAATATTTTGCATGGTCAGCCCCCCCCCCAAAAAAAAAATATATATATATATATCAAAACCGTTCAGCGGCCCCTGCCACATACGCGCACCCTGTTTTACTCACATGTATTTGTGCGACTCCTCCAAAATAAACCGTCTGATATATCAATACACACTTTCATACACCCACACCCTCTCTCTCACACACATACACACACACACACCCCGTTTTACTTACATGTATCTGTGCGACTCCACCGAAATGAACCGTCTCATTATTCACCATATCGACAATCGCCACGCCCAGATTACATCTGATTCCAAACGATATGAGGAAGCCAATACAGCTCATGATTGCCACTACATAACGCTTCGGTATCCGTGTGCAACATGCGGGACAGCAGTCACAGTTACCGGGACAACGTCGGCGGGACCCGTACCCGTAGGTGTTGTGGTGGAATTGGAATGATTGGCTCGGCGTTCCATTTTCGCCGCTGTCGCTGGCGTTGACGACGTTGCCGTCTGACGTGAATTCGAAAGGACCGTTCGCCTCGTCAACGATGAGAGATGATTTGTCCTCTTTCTTCTGTGTTAACCTGCATAATGAGAAATGAAGTGCCACAAGTTCAATTTAACATCAATTCAGTTGTCTAAAGACGTAATTTCAATTCCCATGCCTCCTCCAGCGTGTCGACAGACATATGAGTAGGCCCTTTATAATAAGAAAGTTCTCATTTATCCGAAAAATACCGTGGTAAAACCAGTGCGACACGTTTGCTTTGTCAGCCAATCAGCAAATTTCTCAGACCACAAGGATACGTTGACAGATAACTTTCCTTGGTTCTGATTGGCTCAGAAGCACAAGGATTCCTCATTTCTTTGATTTGAATGTTACAGTCACACCAGCGGAACCGAGTGCAGACTGACCGACTACCCGGAGTGGCGGTTTGTAACAAAGAAACTGTAACATGCTATTTGTTAAATTAATACGTTGTGAATGATAGTAAATATGGTAGTGGATGGTTGCGATATGTAATTTTTTTTTCCTGGTGGGTGTTTCATAAAGCTGTTCGTAAGTTAAGAGCGAGACTGGTGATCATTTCTTGTGGTAAAAAGTGTTGTTCATAGGCGATGGTTCAGCGCATAAGAAAAGACCACCAGTCGTTTTAAAGTCGCTCTAAACTTACGAATAGCTTTATGAAACGGCCCCTGACTGCTAAGAAAGCATGCATGCTTGTATTAATGCAAGTAACGAAAGGACTGACGGCTTTAGCTCCAATCCGAGGAACGTATTAAGGATGATTTTTTTTTTAATGCCATACATAAGGGCACATGTGCACTCATTTTAAATCGAACCCGGGTCCCCGGAATACAAAACCCCCGCCCCACCGACTAAGGTATTTTGAATTTCCTTCAGCAAGAAATTCATCCACATTGTGCTGCACTCAACACAGGTGAGGTGAATGGCTACCCGGCAGGATTAATTCCTTGAATGCATGAGCGCTGAAAAGCAGCTCGAGCTAAAGCCGGGGGTAATGAAATAATAACAACACGCATCGGAATATAATATTTCTAGATAGATGGTGATACATAAATGGCTATTGTTATTATTGTTATTTTTATTATTATTATCATTATTACTATTATATGGGTGCAGGGTTTACAGAAAAAAATACGAGCGTGAATTGCTGAACTGGTTGAATCGAGGACATGACCTTTCGTCATCTCTCGTGTGAGAACTTTGGCGCACACCTAGATATATAGACATTGTTCGAGTTGATAGTTCGGCCATCTCTGCTTGCCATATCTTTCTTGACCGATCTTTATCAATGCCACATGTGATTGATATTGCTATTATGCCTTTAAAAAGGGCATATCTCCTATGAAGTGTTTACAATTTTGATCAATGTGTTATCCCCCAAATGGCGGTAATAACCAGCTCACCCTCCCCTCCGTTTCCCAACACACACCCACACATGGCTTATCAATCCAAAGATGATTTCCTGCAACTATATATTTTGTTTTCCATTATGATTATAATAATTTTTGTCTGGGGAAAACATGTTCTAGATCCGCTTCGAAAAGTTATTGTTAAGCACTTGTATTTGTCCCAATTAGATTTCCAGGTGAAAAATCGTAAATTATGTTTTGTATCCCCGTGCGAGAGTAATTTAGAGATAATCTTCATAGTCGTTGCCGGTGGATGGAAACGCTGGTTAGTCAAATCGGATCCAAATACCTTCCCACTTCAACAAGTAGGTATCCTTTTATGCAACACACACCCACACGTGAGCGCACACCCCAACACGCGCACACACACTGCTTATCAATCCAAAGATGATTTCATGCAACTATATATTTCGTTCTCCATTATGATTATGATTTTTTTCCAAGGGAAAAACAGTTCTAGATCCGCTTCTAAACTGTATTGTTCATCACGTGGGTTTGTCCTAATTAGATTTGCAGGTGGAAAATTTTAGATTGTGTTTTGTATCCCCGTGTGAGAGTAATTTAGAGATAATCTTCATAGTCGTTGCCGGTGGATGGAAACGCTGATTAGTAAAATCGGATCCAAATAACTTCTTACTTCAACAGGTAGGCATCCTTTTTATACAACACCCATCCACACGTAAGCGCGCACCACCAATACGCACACACACACACACATAAACTGTTTATCAATCCAAAGAACTATATATTTTGTTTTCCATTAAGATGATTTTTTTAAAGGGAAAACAAGTATTAGATCCGCTTCTATACGTTATCGTTCAGCACGTGGGTTTGTCCCTATTAGATTTCTAGGTTGAAAATTGTAAATTGTGTTTTGTATCCCCGTGTGAGAGTATTTTAGAGCTAATCTTCAAAGTTGTTGGCGGTGGATAGAATAGCTGATTAGTCAAATCGGATCCGAGTAAATTCCTTCTTTAACAAGTAGGTATCCATTCTTTTATATATATATATAAAATGGGGTTAATATCAAATTATTGGCTTCTTGAGAAATAACAGATTTATAACATATTGTACTTTGCGCTAGGCAAAAGTTTCCGTCTAAGACACCTTATTTCGTAAAAAAAAAGTCCTAACATGCCTCTTACCCCGCCCCCACCATACCCAAACTATTTTGTTTCCTTTTTTATTTAATAGGAAGTTATTTGCACCCATACATAAAACCTCTCATAAAAAAATTAAGAAATTAAAAGCTCAATAAATTACACCAATGAGATATTTGGTGAACTATGAAACAGTAACTTCTACATGACATCTAATTCATTCACTTCTGTAAAGACCACAAACTCACACACACGCCCTTTTTTAATTTAACAAAATGTTTGGCACTTAAACACTCTAAGATTAGGTAAAAACCTTTACTGAATTATTTAAAGATTATATGAACCACACTATTACATAGAGTGTGTTGAAAATAATCTTATAATTTAGAAGGGCGTAATAATGTATTTATCCAAATTTACAAAACTTAAGAAAAACAATCTAAAAGTGTTTCTGCCACCATTATTTGTCTATTGTTCACTTTATATTTATTTAACTATCCATTTACTCATTCATTAATTTATGTGTTTGTTATTCTTGTTTCCGTTACAGATTGTATCTAGGCCTACTTTATTTTATTTCAGGTCAAGGTTAGGATGCTACGTTGAAATAACATGTATTCACCGCATTCACGACAGTCTCAATGCATTACGATACTTTTATGGGATATACGAAAGAGAGAAAAATCGCTTGTCAGGACGATTTCTCTCGCACGATTCGTTCTGGAGCAATCAGACAGTCACAATTGCTCATATTTTTGTTTTTCGAGGCCACCCTATCTATCATTATCCCTTGCTTATTTGGGTTGACTGTGAATCGTGGAGAGCATGCGAAATGATCTTGTTTTCTTTGGTGTGTTTATATTGGAACTCACGCTATGTGTGTTCTCAACAATTTGTGTTATTTAGATATTACAGTTTATTTTAGCGTCGAATTTGTCTAGAAAGTTTACCGTCTCTCTGTGAGGCACTGCAAATGAATGTTTGGCTAGTCAAATGAGAAAAAAAATATAACATGATTTATGTATTCAAACAACCTACATTCCACCACCCGAACAGCGCGTCTCATTGTCTCAAGACTGTTTGATATTTAAACTTCTGTATTATCTATGCTACCATGAATTTCATAGTCAAGATGCGACTAAATTCGCAGAAGCACCTCGGTCGGCAATCTGTGGTTATCCCCTTATGATCCATTAAAATCCTAAAAATATTCGCCGTTTTCCCTACAACAATGCAGACTCACTGTATGAGATAATTTATTTCACTACAACCAATAATTTACAGTATATATTTATTTACGATAATCACATTAATCCTTTTTTCTCCTGCACCTCAACGTTTCTACCGAAAATGCCTGTCACATTTACTTTTATGTGGTATACATACTATTTATACATAATTTCTCTTTCACTGTTATGTGACAAGGAGGAACCTCCGGCTTAATTTTTTTTTGCGAAATACATTCAAAGCCACTAATCTACTGCAAGTCAATTTTTAATGAATCTCCGATATCGCTGTTTGCATCAAGTACATTTATTTTCTGTCGATATGATTTAATTTATCATTACATTAATTAATTAGATGAACATTTGTGTTTTTTTTATATTTACTTGTGGCAATGCAAACAAAGGACTGATTGAAAAAAAAGTACGGAATAAAGTCAATGAGAAAATGTATGCGATAAAGTATCATATGATTATGACATTTGCATAAATGAACATCGTTTCTGATTGTACAAACTTAAGAAATTATTACACGCAAAACATTGATAAGAGCATCGAAATTGTACTGAGGATATAGTGCAGTCACGATATCCATAGACCTACATGACCTTTATTTGAATTGTATACCATTCGTCTTAATGCCATTTAATGACAAGCGGCTTGTTCAAATACCAATTGATGCTAAACGATGATGTCCTTGTTTAATGGTAGTATACCAACACATATCGTACAGAAGAGAATATGTGGCCATTCCTGGTTCATCAAGAATACATCCCATCCACCATCATCATTATAGGGAATTTTCGCTCACCGACCTACGTAGGTTTGAAAAAAAGAGTTGTAGCATTTGAAATACCCGTCAAATGACAAAGGACAGCATGGATGTCTTTGTCGAAGGTTGTTGAAACGAAAAAAAACAGTTTTCAGAGCTAATGACAAATCCAATTGTATCGTTTGTCAAGACGCAATGACTAAACTGCTGTGTTGATTCATCCGTGTTTGACAAAGTCCTGTTTGTTGTTGGTCGGTATTTGACAATACATTTACTCTGTTCTTGAATGCTCCGTACGTCGCTGAGCCAAAACTTCATATTAACGCAGATTGACGCGTTCGAGACATACAAACTCAACTTGCATGCAGACCTGTCTGCCAGTTGCGCAGTGTTAACCTTCCTTTCTTAAAGAAATTACTCTTATGATTCAAGGTTCAATAGTACGAGTTTTATTTACATTTCACATGAACTGGAATTGTACAATACTTATAAAAAAAAAAACAATATTTAGTGTATGATTACTGAATGATTTTAGAGTAGATAAATTTGTCATGCAATCCCCAAAATAAGCAATAAGACGCACAAAGTTACTTTTGAGATTCTTATTGAGTTTGAAAAAGGCATATGAGCTTTGAAATGATAAATAATTTAGCACAAAAATTGACCAGAAAGTACCCAGTTTTTGATTGCATGTAGAATTCAATGGGAGTTTCAAAGAATACAGAAGGTTCGAAATATCGGGTTCGCTCAAGCATGGAATTTCCAAACTGTACAATCACAGGCAAACTTCTGAAAGTAAACTTTTGTATCTAATTTAATTTTTGAAAGTGTTGATAAGGAGAGCTACGCGTTGAGCACTCTAAAGAATGGAATTCGATCTTTATAGGTCACTTGATTTATCATTAATTGCCTTCTAAATGCGATGATTTTCAGTGTTATGCTAGTTCAATGTTTCTATATTCAAATCGTTTGTTCAGATGACTCTGTCTTAAAATCACAAACTAAAATCCGGATTGTTTAGCTCTTGCAGTATATTGTAATGCACTGTGCTCTGTCATGGGAATCTGTGATCGTGATTATGTTTGATTTTTTCTCCATAATGGAGAAGATATGGGAGGTGTCTGTTATCACTAGATGAAATGAGCTGGAACAATGGAACCATCTTCTTTGTATATATCAACGCACCGAGCGGAACCAGCGAAATCACCGACATTGCTAATTGGAACCGAGGGACGTGAGGGATGGCATTCACAATATCTAAGTCATCAGACATTTTCAACTTTTATCTCCACAAATGGCGAACGTTAAAATGACGGTTTTTTTTTTTCTTTCTTTTTGGAGCTGGTGCTTGGGTCCCCTTCTGAAACAAGCTAAATTCCTCTTTGCAACTTGAGACAAAATAGGTGAATATGAGTTCTCCGGGAAGAATGATAGAGGACTCGAGACGGGGAGAAAGGGGGGGGGGGGTTAAGGGGAGGAAGGCTGAGAAGTTGAGATGAAAATATATATCCCTTGGTTTAAAACATTGCTGATTCTTTGAAAGATGATATTAAAACGGTTCAAGTAACTAGGTGTAAATTTATTCAAATATAATGGTATAGTGATAGGTCCATGGTATATAATCGGTTATCAATAAAAGAACAGGATTACCGTTCTTAACGTTAAACTGCTCTGTTTTAATACCCTTTGTAAATTTCATGAAGTGGTTCTTGACTAAAAAGAGGCGCATTACGTTTGTTAACAAACATGTATTATCATTAGGCCTCAGCAAAATGAAGCTAATTTTTTTATTTCGAGAACGAAATAAGCGAGCCCATTTTCCCCTCTTTTTATTGAAAATACACATATAAATACTTATTTTGAATGAACTTGAGAAATTATATCGCATGTAATCCTATTTCTTTTTATTTTTCCGCGTTTTTATTTGTCTGGGGAAGTGGGGGGGGGGGCTTTTGGAACTTATGGGTAGCATAGTGTCCCCTAAAGTCCACTCGTATTTGGACAATGCAGTGCGAGTACGTTTAATCTGAACTACAGTTAAACTTCCAGATTAACATATTATTGGACCTAACACAAATGAAATGACTTCAATGCTTTTTAAAAACACTGATGATAAAACAGGACCTGAAGAGTATTAATGGTACAAAAAGTACAGACGGACATATGAAAAAGGAAATAGAATCCAGCGAGAAAGAAAGTGGGCAAGTCCGCCGGGGATCGGTCAAAGAGTCACGCTCAGATCTATTCCTCAAAAGCAAATGCACTATGGGCGTTTAGCAAACAAAATGTACACGGAATCCCGTACAACAGTTCAATATTGACAGAAGGCATGCATGCGACATATCGCCGCACTTTACTCTTGTTCTTTGGCGCTCCATTTCTTCCCAATTCTCTCGGTTTTGCCATATATCCCCCAATAGGCGTATTCATGAGGGGGGTAAGGTAAGGACCCCCTCCCACCCCGCCTCGCCATATCAAAGACAAGACCGGGAGGATGTTTTGCAAAGCTCATCGTAAGTCATCTATGACTTGTGTATTCCGGAGTTTTCGCATTTACTACGGGGAAACTCTCTAGAACTCGACAATTCCTTTGAAAATGCAAGTCCAGTGACAACATGGACAATGGAGAGCTGAAAGGCCTTTGTCTCAAGTTGGTGGACAGGGACAGCTTTGAAATATTTTGATGTCTGGACGACATATTTGCAATTGTTCGTCCTGAACACATCTTCGGATGATCTGCTGTCCCAGTCCACCAAATTTCGTCAAAAGCCTCCCAGCTCTCCATTGCGATTTTAATTGCATGTTCAAAGGAATCGATGCGTTGTAGAGAGATTCCCCGTAGTAAATGCAAAACTACATATTTAAGCACGGCTGGAACATGTTCCTGGTTGCTATGTCAGCTACAAAGAAACTATCATGTAGCCCAAGAAAAGGGTTAACAGTGGTTTGCAATATTCGTCGGCAGTTACAAACTGTAGCTACACGATATGCCTACCAGATATATTTTACACTAAACGACACATATTAAAAAAACAAGATATTGAATTGTGAAATAATAAAATGTACATGTAAGCTCATACGCGCAAGGCACTCTCGCTCACCCACCCATCACACACAAAACTGCATGCACAGGCACCTCACTTTAAATGATTCCCCGGTCCGATATTTTCCCTTTGGGACTCCCAAAGCTATGCAATATATTTTCACAATTGTCTGGATATTGGCGCATCAAACTCTTTGAAAAAGACATCCTTATTTTTTCCGAGAACGGCAAACTTTTAACAAAATGAATTTCTTTGTTTTCATCTTTCTTTTTTTTTTCAAGTAAGAAAGCAAATTAAAAACTAGAACATGTTCACTGATCCCCGAACATGCAGTGATTGTGTGATTATTACCCGTTTTCAAGCTCTTGTATTAATCCCCTTGACAACACGTAGATTATCGCCAAAGATAACTAAGGTGTGCTTTAAAAAAATGGAAATAATACAAAAAAGGAAATAAAATATAAAAACAAACACGCCAATTATCACTTTTTCGCGTTAGTCAAACCATGCTCTGATAGAACGCGCTCTTGAGTTGTATCGACCATGCGCGCTTCGAAAGTTTGTCCGACTTAACTATCTGTGACACTCATCCATATTCTGTTTTCACTAGCCCCTCCCCTTTCTTGTTCTGTCCTGATTGCCTGACCCACAGTCATACTTACATCTTCTCTGTCAATATCCACTTTCGCCCATCTTTTACCTTTCGTTGTCGTATCTTGAGCGTGAAGAGTGAAAATTTTGATATGTTGGTTTAGTAGAGCCTCTCGTTATCGTTTCTCGTTCGTTAAGTTGTTTGAATACGGGCAACGACAAACACAACCCACTATCTCTCTCTCGCTCATGAATGGCGATGAGAAATTGAACATCATTTTTTTATAGAAAAGTCATAATTTTGAAAAAAAAAGTTATTGCTAAATATCATTAGTGTGTACTCTCACTGATTTTGGAGTCATATTTGCAATAAGTTTTATATGTAAACAGTGTCGTGAATGGCGTTGCAACTAAAAAAACAAAACAAAACAAAAAAGAATAGGAATAGGAATCTGACTTTGTCGTAAGCTTGAAAGTTTGAAGAGAGTTCCGCCTTTTCGTAGTGTCTATTTCAATGTTCTGTATTGATCTTTCTTCTATTTTCCTGAGATTAGAAATAATGAAATTACGTTCATAAAATAAAATTAACGTAGGCATGGTGTGTCTATTCTTTTGTCCAATGGCAGTCCATCGTGCACATAATGCTGAATTTTTAATTTCACAAGGTTTGTCGCGTTTGCCAGGTTAACATTATACTTTTTACACATCAACCACTTTTTTGTTGTTAAAAGGAAGAATATTGCTAAGTTCTTTTTTTTTTATATAACCATGTTCTTGCATGTGTAAATGGGCATATTTTTCTTCAGTTTTATCGTGTATATCAAGCTACGAAGTAACTGAAAATAAATAGCAAATACCGATGTAGGCCTAAAATAATATTTATTTTCATTGTTAAGCTACTCCTAACCTGTTATTTATTTCCTTTTTTAAATCGTGTGAATAAAGTTGGACAAATAACAAAAACAATATTTGACAAAACAGAGGCTGGGTTGTTGTCAGCTGTAATATCTTTCTAAAATAACCACTAAAATCCCTACAAATATTTCAGCTAACTTATATATTTGGCATTATAGCATGTGGAACATGCCATCGAGTAATGTAAATGAAACCAAATTCGACTTTCAGTCCCACACACTGCCTTCGGTGTATGTTTACCGACGAACATGCGAAAACCCGAAGAAACCGCTCGTAGAAAAAAGTCAAAACTGGATTAATATCGATTGTTTTCTTCCCAGACCGCAAGGAAATGATGAAGAAGACAAAACCACCAAAAGGAAGACATCATCATGGATGGATATAATTAATCTTCCTCTTGTAATAGAGTCTCGTGTCTTCCCAAGGGATGAGAAAGTTCATGTGCTAAAATTACAATTTAATTCCGTTAAAAGCTTTGGTCTAGCCGGCATGAGAAAACGCAATCAAGAACTGTCCCTCGCTCGCCCGTATTTAATTTCGAAATAATGGGAACATGAGTTATGGACGTACAACTTCATGCAGAGATCGTGGTGTGCCCTTTTCTTTAAGTCAACATAATATCCGTCGTAATATGTGTATGGTTGCCCTAATGATATTAGTCAATGTTTTGCAAAAATTATAGTGAATATTTGTCCAATAAATGAATCCCCCTTTTCACGCGATTCAAATATTGGATTGAGGAGACAAATATACATATGTTTTCTTTTGGAATATAATGATACTTCATATCAAGAGGGCAATCTATTCCATGTTTGTGCTCCATTGTTGACTACTAATCCATTTGTTCTATGTCTTGTTAATCGATGATTATCACGGATAACATTATTGGTAAAAGGGCCCGTTATCATTAGCTTACATAGGAAAAGTTTCCATATGCAAACCCATTTAAAGCGAAATTAGAACAGGAAAGGAAAACCCTAAACTATGTCTCAAAATACATTCCAAATAATGCCTCAATGACAGAACATTTAAAATGTTATGTTTGTTTTATTCAGTAGCATTTTTTTTTCCATCTAGTCACAGGGGTCCGAATTTTTAAACGGATTCATGATAATAAAGCAGCTGCTGGTGCTGGTGCTGATAAAGATGATTTAAAAATCGGTAAGGACATTGACCTTGGAATGGTCTTTAAGCTTTAAGCATGGAGTGATGCCGGTCCAAGTATTCCGTCTTTAATATGGTCACAGGTCATTTTATCATATACATTTATGGTTTGTGCTCACGCTTTTGGCCACATTTCAACGGATCTCGTAAAAAAATTTATTAATGAAAACTCGATTTTGAGGTTTATCTTGGTATAACTCACCGAATTGTTTTTCGCCTTCTATTTCAATTTAGATTCATGGAAACGTGCAAGAAAAGCACGAACTATTAAGCATTCAGCCTACGGATGTAGGCCTACTTTTCGATGCCTGTACCACATGCCTGGATACATAAATCTTTTACAGTCTAGTAGAGATAAGGAGCTCAAAAATTAATTTTGTTGAGACACCACATTTTATTACCAGTGCTGCCTTTCTTTTGTTTTAAGCATACCAGTGGGAGTAAGCTACTGGGGTACGTTATTTCACACTTGCATGGAGCCGTTGCATGAAGTCACTTAGACTACTGGCTGCAGTCAGTGACGTCAGATGCGGGCCTACGAAATCCCATGGGGACCTCTGCACTAAGGTACAACCTATCATTCATGCACGGTCACACTTACGGATACTCTCTGCAGAACTGATCTTGCCATCGAAAAGCCATGAGAGATGGTAAAAGTTGTACACACATAACTCGGGTCTTCACTATATGTATATGTATATACACACACACACATACACACACACACACACACCCACACACACAACACACACCCACACACACATCTATATATATATATATATATATATATATGTATATATATATATATGGTTTGGGGTATATAATTAGTTATTCCTACAGCGTTATTACTTTGGAACATCTTATCACTGCACTGGGGGGACATCGAGCATTGTGGTCTGGTGGTTGTGACTCTCCCCTTTGAAAAAGAGGGTTGTGGGTTCGAATCTCAGCCATGGTGTAATTTCCTTCATCAATAATTTGATCAACAACCCAGGTGAGGTGAATGGATACCCATCAGGATAAATTCCTTGAAAATCCTGGACCTAACCTTCAGAAGCTAGGGTGAAAGCCGTGGACAGTGTACATCTACATCTACATCTATGTAGTGTACATTGAATGAGCACCTACATGTACATTAT
Organism: Lytechinus pictus; assembly: GCF_037042905.1. Taxonomy (NCBI): domain Eukaryota; kingdom Metazoa; phylum Echinodermata; class Echinoidea; order Temnopleuroida; family Toxopneustidae; genus Lytechinus; species Lytechinus pictus. Next base: position 8,441,524 of record NC_087253.1, read on the forward strand.
AGGCGCCTCATCATGAATGCAATTATCATTATCTTTGCCTTATTGCAAAAGGAAAAAAAATACACGTTTCGTTTTTAATTGAATATCTGTTTAAAAATTTTGCTTTAACTATGTAGCGCCTTCAACAGAATATAAGCAGAATACGATGTTATTAGATTTAGATCATTGATAGTCAAGTCGTTGGGATATCATGATAGGCACAGTAATGATCAATAATTGTAATAATGATGGTGACGATGATCATGAGGCTGTTGGTGATATTAATGACGATTATAACATAAAAACCTTAAACGAAAGAAGAAAAAAAAGACTCGAGCTAGTAATTCACTCTTCGGACAGAAAATGCTCTCCTCTAGAGCAAGAGTAATGTCTACTTGTTGAGAGTGAATTTCCTCCTCTTAACATGCTTAACCAGTGGCATTCGTTTGAAACGCCCGAGTTCTTTAAATAAATTAGGTAACTCTTAAATTCACTCCAAATTGAGTGATCCTTGGCGCTACTAATGAGAGTGAGGAACGAGTGGAAACATTTTTTTAGAGAGAGTAAATTAGGTTATTCGTATGGTACATTATATTCTATATGTAAAAATTAGCAAAAGTAAAGAGGGTTGACTGAAAGGGCAAATATCATTTCAAGGTATTGTTCATACCCAAAAGTGCCCGTTTTGTTATTAAATGACGCGGTATATGCTCGAAAACCAAGGTCTCTGGCATGTCTACACCATGTGTTGTGAGAATGTTCAATGGCAATTGTACTTTGAGGGGGAGTAAGGGGGTGGCGATGGAGAACAGACGCTGTAAGAGACTATGGCCCGTATTCTGAAGTCGGGTTTAGCTTAAACTCAGGTTTAAAGTTGTGGTTTAAGTATGGACAGCCAATTGTTACATGAATCACTAACGGTGTGATATCATATTTCAGCTCATTTGGCTCTCAAATCATTCATAATTGTCTAGGAAGTATATATAGATTATTGTTTTCACCATCAATGAATCAGGAAAGAGCACAGTAAACATAAGAAACGTACAACTTAATGAAAAATTTGATAATTTTGGCTTCCCATACTTAAACCACAACTTTAAACCTGAGTCTTAGTTAAACCTGACTTCAGAATAATACGGGCCTATTTGTTTTCAAAAAGATCACTCATTGACGAATGACCACTTAACCATACGGACATAATTGTGACAAGGATTGGGGTGTGATGGTGAAACGTTATATTGCCTAATACCTCGGTCACATTTGCTCTACGGCGGCCGTACGTCGAGTAGAAAACAGCCGTTGAATTAATTTTAATTCAAATCACCTCTATGTAGCTGATACAAAAACGTTAAAACGGCTGTTTTTGACTTGCCGTACGGTCGCCGTAGAGCAAATGTGACCGAGGTATTAGATTCAAACCAAACACACAGATTTAGCTATTTTAAATAATAATTGCAATCTTTAACGCCACGGAAAAGTGACCAGTAAGCTATAAAACAAAGTAATCAGTAAATTACCATGGTACTGCCGTTCTCGTTCGGCAGGCTAGGTCTCCGTGTTGCTCTTACAGTAGTCCAGTGGCCTGAAACACAATGCTTATCAATCATCGTGGTAAAAAAATGTAATGATTGATTGCTTTGATTACAATGGACAATCAATCGTAAAAAAAGAAGTGTATGATTGATCGCTAACCATTGAGTGGGAGGAGGGGGTATACATCCTTTCAACGCTGTTTATCCATCTTTTTTTCTTCAATAAGTTTTGAAGTTTGTGTCATCTTCGTTGCAGAATGTGTTAAATGCAAACATTCCTGGCACGCTTTCGGGTGAACGCCTATGTTATGTATCTTCGGGATTTTATGACTTCCTATACATGATAGCAAACTAATGCCGTATATAATGTAGTTTTATTATTGTACAAATATACACCAACACGCGAAAAATTGTCTAGCATTGTGGCAAAGATAGGTTTTTCTTTTAAGGCTGTTACTTCAAAAGGCGGAGATGAAAAAAAAAAAGGAATCAAAATTGACAAAATTAGGGTTTAAAATGAGGAATATGTCTTCTCGGCACCACCCTTCCCCATGATCTGGTGGTTATAAGTAATGGATACCATCATCCCAGGGTGACACAGGTTCGACACCAAGGCGAACGACCGTCTCTTGGGACTTAAAATCTATTCCAGACTTTCAGAGAACCTGAACTGAACATGTCAGAGAGTAATAATGCCATTAAAAAGAACAAATGAATTCATGCAATTTTAATAGGTATAAAATCAATATCACTACCAGCAAGCAGACACCCCCGAAAAAAATATGTACATGTATGTATATATATATATATATATATATATATATATATATATATATATATATATATATATATATACATATATATATATATATATATATATATATATATATATATATATATACATATTTATATATATATACATATATATATATATATACATAATAATAAAATAAAATAAAATAAAGATAAAAAAATTAACGAAAAACTCTTCAGATAATAACATTCGAACAATGAGTACTTATAACATGTTTGTAATGATATACAGACAAAAAGGAATGGAACAACGGTTGTCAGTTTCGAAACTTTGTTTTTGCTCTGAAAATGTAGTCTGTTATCTAGCAGTGGAGATAAAACGGCGGTCCCATCATGATTTGATGTTGTCTTCTCACTTGTCTGTTCTGACCCCGCCAGAAAAAAAGTAACTTACGCCATCTTTGGTAGGAAATGCGTTGTAGGCCAGCTTCTCTTCATGCATGGCTAAGGTGAGCGCAGTGTTAATACGCCCTCTTAGGTATTGAGGAGCTCAACCAAGCTATCGCCATGGGAATGCATTGTTGTTGTTTTTCGATGCTATGACTTTAATATTTTACACTCCTAGCCAAGATACTTGGATCGTGTGTTATTAATACACGCTCATCCATGCAGACTATTATTGCCATTGGAAATGATGTTTCCCTGAGTAGCGAAAGCATGGTTGTAGCCAGGTCACTTTGAAGCTATATGCTGATATGTAGGTTTCAAAAACTCTGTAAAATGTTGTAACAAATTTCGTAAGCAATTTAAGTCAAATTTGGTGGGGATTTTTTTTACCTGATTGCTAAGAAAGCATTAATGCTTGTAAGCAAGCAACCAGAGGACCGACGGCTTAAGGTCCTCTCCGAAGGACCTGGTACTGAGGATGTATGCCTTACCAAAGGGCACTAGCGCACCAAGTGGGAATCGAACCCGGGTCACCGGAATACGAATCCCCCGCTCTACCGACTGAGCTATCGCGCCTCCTTTTCGAATTTCGAATGCCAGATAGGCATTTCGAGCTTATATTTGTTCAAATAGCATTACGAATATCGTTAGGTTGATAGCAGTTGCAACGCAGTCTTAAGGTCTTGCGTAGAATTGCCGGACAGTGTCACTAATTTTTTACTCGATTCGCTAATGCTAGTGATCATAATTATTGCATCTGTAAGCCTTCCCGCCTAGCAAGACTTTAGTATTTGGAAAACATAGACCTTCATGTCGGGGGGGGGGGGGGTGGGTATCTTAAAAACAGGGTATCTCAATTTCTTCAGAAAAATGTTGATTATCTAAAAGGATTGGGGACAACTGGTGAACTTTCTGAAATATATTAACTCTAAGGGACAATATTTTGTAAAAATTCAACCAACCTATCAGGGGAAAGCGTTTCTCTTGGCTACGTAACCCCCCCCCCCCTTATACCCATGCCCATCCCAAGTCCTGAACCTCTAACTATACATCCCAGATCAGTCCCCTCTTAACGCACTCGAATCCAAAGTGCCAGAACGAGGAATTGAGTTGTAATTAAATTGTGATCCGAGTTGGGCAAATAGTAGGTTTGCTTTGAAGGAAGACGGGGAGGAAGCCGGCCACTGTTTGTACAGTACACAGTAATATCACAAATCTGTATTGGAATCACGTGACACTGAAATATGATATCGTCCCGAGCCAAAACCCAACATCGCCCACCCGACGTCTTGCGTTCGCCGTCGTCATCCGATGGATTCGTGCTCCATTTTATATCGCGTCAAACTGATCAGATATCTGTATCTGTCCTAGTTCTCGTGCTTCGTAATTTTTACCTAGATTTTTTTGTGTTTTATAATGGCTCCAATCTTATTATCTTCCTGCCATGTCAAACAAATGTATTACCTCTCGCAATCATTTTCACTGCGCGCATCTCCCCATCTCTCCATAAGGAGTAAGCCATGATGCCAATGAATTTCCCCAAACGGACCCAACCATGCCAAGGTCAAGGACAACTTTGATTTTTAACAGGGCACATATCTCTTATTGTATGTATTGATATTCTTCCTTACTAATAATCACATACGCTAATGATTGCTAAAAAATGCCTTTGATTTTATATTATTTATGTTAAAAAATACCCCCCAAAACCAAATAAAAAATGAGGGAATTCGTGAAATGTAAGAAATAAAAAAACATGAAGTAATATTAAAGCAGGATTGTGATTGTACGGAAATGGCCTTAAACCCCAGCGCACACTATGCGATCCGATGCAAGGCGATTTCTTTTTTTTATAATTCGCTTTAAACATTATGGCCCGTATTCTGAAGTCGGGTTTAACTTGAACTCAGGTTTAAAGTTGTGGTTTAAGTATGGACAGCCAATTGTTACATAAATCACTAACGGTAGAGATATCATATTTCAGCTCATTTGGCTCTCAAATCATTCACAATTGTCTAGGAAGTATATATAGATTATTGTCTTCACCATCGATGAATCAGGAAAGAGCACAGTAAACATAAGAAACGTACAACTTATAAAAAGAATTGATACTTTTGGCTTCCCATACTTAAACCAAAACTTTAAACCTGAGTCTAAGTTAAACCTGACTTCAGAATACGGGCCTATGTGTTTGAAAGTTCCAAGAAGAAAGATTATTTGATTTTAAGTTGGGCATAATGATAGGAATAATACAATCATAATTTTGCTTTGCGGCAAACCCTGTCATCAGGGCAAACTTCAAATCGGCTTCAAGTCGCGCCCGATGATGACGTCATTACGATTCGGATTATTTGAAGTTGTTTTTATTCATACAGGGAGACTCGAGCAAGACTGAATTTCGATTTTCGTCCTACCAATATTCTGAACTCTGATCGCTAAGATTTTATTGGTTGGAATGTTCATATCAAATATTATTACAATTTCTTTGAAATTCGGTTCGCAACGAATCGCAAAGTGTGCGCCGGGCTTTCCAGAGCTGAACGGCCAATGTAAAGAGTACGAAGGCCAGTCAATTGGGTGCCCACCGCCACAGAATTTGAATACTCAAATGATGTATTGAATACACTGATTGTGGGAAATTGTATTTCTTACGTTTGTCGCGACTGTTTGGTAAGGCCATCCCAGGACCTATGTAAAAAAAAATACTTTTTTCATTAGACCCAGGTTCTTTTAGTAAAATCACAGCTTATAGAAATTGATAGTCAATCAACCTACAGGGATTCAAAGAAGACGATCCTGTCATTAAAAAGGGCTCCCAAGTCACAATGGATGATGCAATAATTAAGGCTTTCAGCGTAAGCAGAGAAGTGCCAACATCGATATGGGAACGAAGATGACGTCACGGAGGAAATGATTACGTAACAACGCCGCGTCTACTCGAAGACCCCGGCCAATAACGGAATAAGCAGCGGAGAATATTTGCCTATTTAATGGAACAAACATGATTTATCACGCTTGGCGTCAACATAGCGCTAATTGATTTATAAATGAAAAAGACGAGATTACAGGAATTCACGCCTTCTCTGTTGACCGACATAATTAGAAAAAAGTTAAACGTGGATGCATCCGATTACTTGGTTTCATACGATAGAAGATTAACCCAAATCATTACATCCATGTTTTACTGAATCGGAACAAATCTTCCCTAGCATTTGAATGACATGTATTTTTCAATGAAATTAGTTTAATGATACAGGCTGATGCACCGGTCGTAGACCCGTGGAGGAGGGGCGCTTGGGGGCTTCAGCCCCCCCCCCATTTTTTTCTCCAAAATCGTGTACAAAAACGTAAACAATTACCATCTGATTGTGAATTTTGCATTATCGGCCTTCCGCTTAGGGCTCAGCCCCCTCACTTTTAAACCCTTTAAAAAGAAATATGTTATGAAAATGCCTTCACGTAGAAAACTAAACACTAGGACCATTATCTTGAGAGGGCGCTCGATATGAAATATGGAATATAAAATTTACAGGTGTCGTGGCCGAGTGGTCTAAGGCGTCTGGTTATACATGGAAAGTCCGGGGGTCGATCGCCGGCCGCGGCACCTATGCCCGTGAGCAAGGAATTTAATCTACAATGCTCTTTTATCCTGCTTTCAAATAAATGGAAATGCTATATGCATTATTGGTAACTTGGTGTGCACTTGTTAAAAATAAATAATAATGTACCTGTGTGAGATGTAAAAGTGAAACCGGTATGTAGATGGGATTCAATTGATTGATTTCAAATCAAGACGGAATAATTAATGTGTTAGTCATTAAGGGCACGCCGATGGTGTAGTGGTTATGACACTAGTCTAGTATTCCTAAGGTCGTGGGTTCAAATCCTGCTCGGTCTGCCAGTGATGTTTTTTTCACGGCAGCTGAGCTCTTACTTTACACAGCGGTAGCGTGTATTTATACCCTCGTGGTATTGTTGGAGACAAAATGAATAATATCTCTTGTCTTATCAAAGGGATATTTCAAAATTGGAATCATTTTTTCTTTATTTATTCAGTTTTTTTAAGGGAGGGGGTAGGATATTTTTTTATTTCTTAATTTGACTCAAGCAGACGTGTATCAGTGTCTGCAACGTCGATGATTCGTGAAATAAAGCCACTAAATTTTTGAAGCTACGCTGTGAAAATGTGCGTGTTAAAACTGACACCGGTTGGTGTCCCTATAAGATCTCACCCTGAGGTGTAGAGGTTTAGCAAAACACGCAAGAGTGTGTAGAAACCAATGGCGTGACCCTCTATGTAAACCCACAAATACCACTTAAAACGTGCACACCTCGTTAAGAAGAATGTATATACCATTTCCATTTAGTTGAATACAGGATAAAAAGGGCATTGTCGATGAAATGCCTTGCAATAAGAAAGTTATAGCTGCTTTAAAATTGAGATCACTAATAGTATGTAGATTTCAAATTGGCAACTGGGTAAGTAAATGATGACAAGGGGCAAGGACAACTTTCCCATTGGCCATGTACTTTATTATCAGGGATTTGTGGTTTTCTCCTAAGTACCCATTCCCCTGGGGCAGTAATCTAAATATAACCCAGGTTGTATATTATTTAATGTCCTAATGAAATAAAAATATAATTTGTAATAAAACTTTTGGGAAAAATGACATTTTAGCCATAATATGTATTGGAGTACATGGAAGAGTAGTCCTTGCCTTACATCGCTATGACATCCCATATGCGGCCAATTTGAAGTCTCCATGAGTATAATGATTACCAATATTTACAACTTTTAAAAATTCATAACTTTCTTGTTGTTTGTCCAATATTGTTCAAACTTTCACCTATCAACTTGTCTGATTTTTCTTTTTCTTACAAAAACATTTTTTTATTTGGGTTGGATTCCCCTTTAAGAATCTGACGAAGCTCGGCTACTTTGGCAACCTTTGGCAACGTCATTTTCTGACGATATAATCCACACCATCCTTTTTACATAGGTTATGACTTATCTAATGTACAAAATGAAAATATCATGTTTGGTATCAAGTTAAAGCTTATGGAAAATGGAATGTACATAAAGGTTACAAAAAAATGAAGCACATATAAAGGTGCCCTTTAGGTCATTTACACAAATGAAAGGTTGATGATTGCTCGACTCTCACAGGACTTACAAAACGTTTAATTTATAATTTTGCATCAAATCATTCCATGGGATTCCAACTAATCTACACCAATTTAACATTTTACACCATGTCCTGTTATATTCCTCTCACAACTACCCTCCGTACCATATTTCTTCGACCGGATGCTCATAGGATTCCTCTTTACCAACAACCTCAACTACATGCCTCTGCCAGATCTGTGTTACTTGATTCACACTTGCAGTATGAACTATGAAATACGTGATTCGACGGCCGACCAGCAACTGCATTGATCCTTAAAAGTTGTTGAACAGGGTGATGCTGACTTGTATCGACAAGGAAGTTATTTTAATTCCTTGGGAACAACATCTGTGTCATGAACAAATACGGGTAGGCCCAATGTCCTGTTCCATATACTATTAGCTATCTTCTAAAGATGTAATGGCAGTATAGATGCATGTAAAAAAAAATTATTTCTGTTCTACCAGTGTTCTCATTTTTGGTTTACAAGTCTTTTGCATACTGATGGAAAAGTAATCGGCATTAAAGGTATTGCATTGAAGTTTGGAGAAAAATGCTTGCCTTGCACAATTCCCTATCAGGTTGTGATACCATGTTGTGTCAATTTGGCAAGGGAAAGTTGTCCACTTTAAACTTGCTGCTCGAATAATATCTTAATATATAGAGTCCGATGCTGAAGAAGTGGACTGGATAAATTAAAGGTGTAAAATAACAAATGTAATGGTCTCTGTAAAATTGTTTAGTACTACTTCACATTAATTAGCAAGAAGACAGATGCCTCAAAGATCATAGGCCTACCCCAACTGGCAAGTCAGCAAAAGAACATGATTATCAAATGCGCTCTTCCTCGTGAGCTTGATCTGGAGAGCAACTGATTAGAATGACTCACATGCAACTTGCCTCCCATGTATGGATGCGAAGTATAAGTTAGGAGAACACTCCTGTACCTATTCATAGCACATTAGTCCCAAGGAATAATTATCAGAACTTGTTCCATGTAGATTTAAATCAGGGCCACCATGCTCTAGGGTAAGCATTTGACACTTATCGTGTATATCATATGTAAATAACATTGTGTCATTCTAAATTCAAGGAAAACTGAACATGCAGTTGAGACTAAGGAGGGGAAAATCAGCCTGGAAGATGAATGAGAGAAAAAAATGTAGTGGAGTTAGGATGAATTTGTGTTGAAGAAGTCATTTTCTGAGGTGTCTCCAACATGATTGATCTTAAACCGGAGATTGTGTGTAATACATTATTTACTGCGTGTGATTCTGTCCTTGATTATAAACTTTAAAAAAAAGCTGTGCAGTTTTATTTCATGAATGAAAATTGGTGATACGATACCAAGCTTATGTTACATGTTTTGATTAAAGTCTTTTTACATAGCCTGACATCATTTGACCTACCATTAACATTACTGCACTTTGGGTGATCTTGTCATGTATTTAATCTCTTGTAACATTTATAATTGCTCTTTACTTGCCACAAGCTTAAATGAGTAACCAAACACGTTTGTTCTATAAAGTGTCACTTTCTGACATAATTAGTTATAGGCCATATATATATATTCATATATATATATATATGTATATATTTTTGAAAAGTGGGCGTGGATCGTGACGTCATAAATATAAATTGCCAAAGGATGAGGAGGTAGAACTCGTCACATCCTTAATATACACACCCTCAACCAAACATGATATATTCCACATTATGTGTTGCATTTATTACATTTGTGGCCCAATTTGACTTTATCTATAACCTTATTAAATGACCTTTACTTGTTTTGGAAAAGTTTTAAATGTCTTGTGATTCATATATGTGGATTTTATTTTGAATTTGATTTAATTCGATATCAAACATGATATGTTTATTCCGCTAAATATTTAAGAGGAATGTAAGAAAGCTGGTGTGATTTATGACGTCAAACATGATATATTCCACATTATATGTATTGCTTTACATTTGCAAGGCAATTTGATCTGTTATGACCTTAAATGACCTTTAATTAACTTATGCGTAATTTAATTGTCCAATGATCCATTAATTTACATAAGCTTTTTCATTAGCTTTAATTTGATACCAAACATGACATGTTTATTCCTTAAAATATGAAATTCATATTTAAGAGGTAAGTGAAAAGGTGGGCGCGGCCTATGACGTCAATAACAAAAAATGCCCAAGGGTGCCCAGGTCGCACCCGTCGGATTTTTGAAGTAGACACCCCATACTACAACTTCCAGCAAAAAATCGCAGTCATACCCAATTTGACGGTCATGCAATAATGTTGGTCATATCTACCCGACTAATACTTTTACCCCGTCTTTCGCACGTCAACCATTGTCAGGCGCTCCCCATTCAAGGTATTCCTTCCCACTGGGCAACCATGAGCCTGGTAATCGTGAGCTTAAATTATTTGATATTCCAATTTGAGAAAGGGTAATTTTAAACTCTGTATTTCAAGCACTTTGTAGGAAAATAACTGTCATGGCTGTTGTGAGGTGACATAGATTGCACTTAATAAAGATCTGATATTTTTCATTATTATCATTTTCAGTTCTGACATAGGACCGGGACATTAGCAAGGACATTTAGTCATCATATGAAAAAAATGACTTTATTCCAATATCTCTACCTAAGCGCGAGATGAATCTTGTTGATATTCCATTCTTTAAAAAGGACAAATAATTATAAAATTAAAATCTTATTGTTTTATTAATCTATAAGCCTAATGAGAGCGCGAAATCTTTTCTGGCCTGAAAACTAGACATTTAAAGCATTTTTGTAGTTATGAATAGAATGCATGAGTTAATATATTTTTACAAATTAGTGCAAGCGGAAATTGCGAGCCGAAATTCTTGATATACTGTCACGAAAAAAGGGTTTTTACGTAGTTTGTTAAAATTAATGTTGAGATATACAGAACTCACTAATGAAAATGCGAGCGAGCAACGCTAACTGATACGTTTTGACAATAAGACCTGAATAGGGATATTTTGAGAATTATATGGAATACACGAAAATTATAGGTACCTAACAAATCAAATTTCGCGAGCGGGCAGCGCGAGCAGAAAATGTAGATATTAAGACCATAAAACTGACATTTTACAGAGCACTTTTTAACAATAAGTTTGTAAATCAAACAAAATAATGAAATTTCGATTTCCGAGCTGATATATGTTTTGTATATTGACTTGATATTTCAGGCTGCTCCATATTAAGCAAGATATGTAAATTACCTAACAGGCAATGCGAGAGCAAAGCGATAGCGAAAATTTTACGTAGTGACATGAAATATTATTGTCTTAATTCTCCTCATCTTATTTTATTCACTCGTCTTCCTCCTCTTATTTTTCTTTTTCGTTTTCTCCTCTCTTTTCTCTTTTTTTTTTTTTTTTTTTTTTTTTTTGCTCCGCCAATAGAATGGGGGGGGGGGGGGGGCTGGCCCCTCGGGCCATCTGGATCCGCCAATGTGTGAATGTGAGGGTGTGCCAGTGTGTGTTTGTGCGTGTGTATACAGTGCTACAATGAACATAAACAAATTACAAGCCAGGCGTAAATAAAGATTTATATCGAATCGCTCATTGAAGGACAGATACAAAAAGCTTCAAACATAAAAGGTCAATATAATTTGTTTCGTAAATTGAATAAATTTGAGATGAAAAATAGGTTTATGCGTCCAAATCTTTGAACTTGCTCTGCTGCATGTTTTCTCTCTTACACTTAACAATCCCTCACCCTGACTGTCTCATTTTTTAAGGGCAGCCTTTACAGTATTCGAGTCTGATACAGCGACACAAATACTAACTGGTGATTTGATTTCTCTAATTGGTGTATGTTTGTTTTTGTATATATATATATATATATATATATATATATATGTATATTTAAATCACAATAATTTACGGTTTGAATAATGATTACTGATTATTGTTAACGCTATAGTATTATTATTGTTATTATTATTGTGTTATTATTGCTAGTAGTAGAAGTTGTTGTAGTAGTAGTATTCCTTTAATCATAATGACCCACAGGTCGCTCTTTTCGCCTGCTCGTCATCATAAAAATTTAAATACTACATTTTTCTAACCATGTTAACATTTGTATATCTATTTTGATTTTTCATATGTTATTTCTGGTATCGTGTATATTGCTTCTTAATATAATTTTGTTTACATGATTAAAATGTTATTGTATTCGCACACTTCTTAAAAATATATATATAATACGTCTATCATGTGTACATAATACTATCTGATTGATTAATACTATCATGTGGAGCGTCGTGGCCCAGTGGATTAGTCTCCGGACTTTGAAACAGAGGGTCGTGGGTTCAAATCCCAGCCATGGCGTAATTTTCTTCAGCAAGAAATTCATCCACAGTTTGCCGCACTCGACCCAGGTGAGGCAAATGGGTACCGGCAGGAAGTAATTCCTCAAAAAAGCTGTGTGCACCGAATCGGTAGCCTAGCTTAGCCGGGTATAATAGCAGGGCCCGCTGGGAGAACAGTTTTCGGAACTGAAGTGGCTACCCTGGGTAAATATACCTTTATTATTATAATATTATTATTATTATTATCAAATTATCTCCATGGCAACCTAAACCGCTATTCTTCGTCGCCTGTCGCATGCTTGTTAATAAATTTCCCTTTATTGCCTTCATCGTAATCTTCTCAAATTGAACAAAAACAAAAGAAAACGGTTAAATCCATCTTTTAGCTGTTCGTGCCAAAACCATGAAAACTGTCTTCTGAAACTTTGCACAAAAAAAATTACGTGCGTTACACCGTGTGAGGCATTGCATTGATTACAAGTGGCAGTATAATCACTTTCAAGACTGTCAAATTCTCCCGATATACACACATTTAGATAATAAATAAATGAAACGTAATGCAAGTTCTCAGTAGATCAAAATAATCTCACCAAGGGTGTGAATTCTCCCAATATTACATCGTTTTATACATAGTTGCACTACCAGTGGCGTACCGTGGGCCACGGCATGGATGGGGCACCATCAACAATTTTTAGTCACTTAGTGTGCGCGGGAAGCGCGCTCAATTGCCATGTATACTGGCCTAAAGGACAGTTTAAGGATTGTGCCACTAAACGGATATGTATCTCACTGATCAATAATACGAGCGCGAAGTGCGAGCTAAGAATGTTTTATATTCAGGCCTTAATAGGGACATTATAAGAATTTTTTTTGTAATCATGATAATATGTACCTGTCTTGCTATTAAACAAACAATGCGAGCGCGAAGAGCGAGCTGAAATTATATTGACCCCCAAACAGGGGCATTTTAAGGACTAGTATTTAGGAATCTAATAAGAGTGTACATATCTCACCATAGTAATCTAATGCGAGTACCAAGCGCTTGCTGATTTTGTTAGAATTACTTCTAACACAATCACAATTTTTGAAGTCATATTGTAATCATGATTATCATACACATCTCACGAATCAAATAGTGCAAGCGCGAAGCGCGAGCTGAAATTCTAAGAAATTCATACGTGAATATGGGCATTCTAAAGCTTGTTTGTAGGAATTAACTAAGACCATACGTATTTTACTAACCAAATGATGCGACCGCGAAGCGCGAGCTCAAAATTTCTGATATTCAGATTAGAACAAGGGACATTTTAAGGACCGATTTTAGGAATTCATGAAGAGCAGACATATCTCATCAATCCACCAATGCGAACGTAAGCAAGGACTAGAAATGTTTTGTATTCAGACCTTAAAATGGGGCAATTACTTTAATGAGTCATGAAAAAGAATCACAAGTCACTACATAAAACAATGATAACTCGAAGTGCGAGGAATTTGGTGTATATTGACTTGTAAGGGGATGTTTTAGTAGAACGGGATTTCGTTAAACAGACAATGCAAGCACCATGAACGATGAACACATACAGGCCCTGAGCAAATTATGTTTCATAAAGTTATGAAAAAAAAATTCTTATGTAATGTAACATATTATATAAAATAAAATATAATATAACATATTGTAATGTACAACAATTCCTTCTATGCCTCTACTTTTTTCTTCCTTTCTCCCTCTTTTTCTTCTTTCCCTCGTAGTTACGCCACTGTGCACTGCAGTCAGGTGACAGTTCTTTACAAAGCGCTTTTTTGACGTTGTCTCCTCTATCTTTCAATCTTTACCTTTTTTTTTAGGTATATCTTAGGGCGCAGTTACATTTTTCCTACTGTCGCCGTAGGGCCAGTCGAAAACAGCAGGTTCTACATTTTATTTTTGTACCAGTTACATGAGCGATTGGAATAAAATTAGATAAAACGGATGTTTTCGACCCGCTGTACGGCGGCCGTAGGAAAAATTTGACTGCAACATTACTTAATGTTGATGAAAATAAGTCAGTAAATGAAATGAAAATTAAATAACATTGATTGAACCTCTTAACTGACTTAACACAGTTGCATTCAGTTAAAAGGAAATATACATGTATATATGTCAAGATAACATATTTTGCTTTGAAAGCGCATACAACTCTTATTTGCTACAAACGAAATGAAATTTATCATAAAATTTAATGATGCATGGTATGAAGCCCAATAATACCTTCTTTTAATCATGATTTCTAAACAATTCTAAACAATTTGACGTGACACCACAATGATTAAAAAAAAATAATATATCATTCATAATGGCTTACCTTTCTAAAGGCAACATTCTGAATGGTTAATATCTGCGAAGTATTTGTATTACTCCTTCCGGAAAAATCCACACAGATCAGCATATAAAGATTCATGCAGGTGCTATTAATTACTTTATCAATTCTTTACCGGTTTTTTCTCTTTTTGAAGTCAGGTACTGTGTAATTTAGAAAGCGAAGATTTAAGATTAAAGGCACACGAAAATTAAATATCCCCCTGTCCAAAAAGTTGCAGATCCAACAATGTAATTCACTTCCTATTCTAGGTTGAGCTTCAACGCGATGGAAACATCCTATTCCTAATGGATGTAGCTTCGCCGATTTGTTTGTTACAGCGAATGAAAACTAAACTCGAATTGAGGACCTGTCGTTTATTAAGCTCCATAACCGGCCATCCAGTAAATTGTAATGAGTTTCAGTGTACAATAGCATTAATTTGTCCGCACCCGATGATCCCAAAGAAGGTTATCATATCTCGCAAACTCCTGGTGCAGCCAGCCCCGTGTGTAGCACTGTCAGCAACGTTGCATACGGATACAGAGAATAGTTACCAGTCTAGGGTTGGCGCCTTCACGTGTGGAGATTACTGTGTAAATATACCCGTTTCCTTATGTCACGTGTTTATAAAATATTATATCTAATATACACTTATGAAAAATACACACGCATAGTGTCAAGGTAAATAGGGGTATATCAAGGAAGGGTGAAAATGTCGGAGACACTGTCCTCAGTTATTCAACTGAGCAAGTCCTTAATAGCATTTTCCGTTTTAATAATATAATTTATTCTGATTTATTTAAAAGAAACCCTTTCTGTCACTTAAAAAAATATATGTTCGCGTATGGAACCTATATTATCTGTATCATTTTCCCCGTTGTTTATCATTATCTCACCTTCCTCTTATTTTTCTTCCTCTTTTTCTTCTTCTTCCTTTTCTTTTTCTTCTTTCCTATTCTTCTTGTCCCTCTCCTTGTTTCTTTCCATTTCTCGTGTAGTAATGCTATCATCGTCTTCCTTATCATCGCCATCCCAATCATAATTACCATCACCATAACCATCGTCATCATCATCATCATCGTCGTCATCATTCATCATAATCACTTTAATACCATGAACATCAACAACAACATCACCATCACCACCATCACCATCTTCATCATCATCACTATCACGAACATCGCCACCATCAGCTTCATCATCTTCATCATCATCATCATCACCACCACCATCATCACCGTCATTTCCATCATCGTTGCCGTCATTCTGATTACTTCGATTGATATCATAAATTATATTATTGCTCACATTTTTTCCCTCTTTATTTTATTCTTTATCGCCTGGTGTCGTTAACACTTAATAAATCTTATTGATTTTATTATAAATTTATATCAAATTGTACTTTTCTTCAAGATTATTTTATGCGTTTTTATTTCTGCGTGGGGCTGATTATGCATGTTATTGGACGACAGTCTGCGTCTCTAAAGACTCATACAATACAGGTTTACCCGAACATTTTTGGTGCACTTTCAGATGCATGTTTATAACATTACAAAATTTTATTCAATCAATTTTGTAGCTTGCTTGAAACAGTTACGAGGTGATTTTTTTTTCGGAAGTACGCGGTGAAAGAAAACGCGAATTTACTTGAAATGTACGATCTATTTAGTGTACGTGATGAATTATATGTAACGCGCACTTTTCAGTTCTCGTCTTTCTAGCAATTCATTGATCAAATTACGACCTCTTGTGCTGACTCAACTTTTATCAATGATACATGACCACTCTATACTCTTAGGATAAATTACTAAGAAAGGGAAAACTCTATCCCATTTCCTTATGATATCAATCAGGTTTTTAGGGTCGAATACCGCACTTTTATTATATTTGATATAGCGCATTGCTTTGGTAAAACGTAACAAATATAAACAGTTTCGACTGGAAAATTTGATTAAACATATACGAATAGAATATCCAAACTGTTGTTTCAACAGTTTGGATATTCTATTCGTATATGTTTAATGAAATTTTCCAGAAGAAACTGTTCATATTTATTACGGTTTACCAAATCAATGCGCTATATCAAATAGAATAAAAATGTATATATAATATATTTATCTTCGGTTATCATTTGCAATTTTCCATTAGCATTAGGCCTACCGTTAATTCTGTTTTTTTTGTGAGGGTGAGTCTGTTGTATATGACTTGGATATGATAACTTTTCCACATTATGTGACATCAATCCTGATTGCCAAATTACCTTATCCCATTTAATGGATTGTTTCTTGATAAATCCATAGTTGTCGGACTACAATACTATACTGAAGATTTGTGCATGTAATGATATAGAACCACCCCACTTCTTACTGCTAAATTGCCAATTAGTCTACTGTCAACTCGTCCACTCACCACATGGTCTACTTTATAGCCTAATACCATTCCGTCCATCAACATTTCGTCAAACAACCATTTGATCCATTAATCATTTTGTCCAATCATCACTTCCTCTAGTCCCCATTTCGTCTATGACCATTTTGTCTCATAACCAGTTGGTCTAATGTCCATTTCTTTTTAATTCATTTTGCACAATTTAACACTTAGTCCAATTAGACGAAATGGTATATGATCTAAATGGCTATTGGACAACCTGGTTATTAGACGGAATGGCACTAGACTTAATGAAAGTAGACCATGTGGTGAGTAAACGAACTGATGGTAGACCAAATGAAAGTAGACGAGTTGGCAATTAGACGAATTGGCATTAAACGGATTATAAATAAATTATCTTACTCAGCAACTATAATTGCTCATTGATTGATTGATTGATTGATTGATAGGTCTTATTTCATTTCAAGTTTAATATGAATAACATTCACATTCAATAATAAACTAATAAAATAACAACTGAAAATGATGAAATAGTTGGTGGCGGTGCCGAGTGAAATTGTTGATTTTATTACCAGTATTAGTTTTCACTTTAAGGACAATATAATATAACACCCACCTTGAAAGGGTGGCATAAGCTTTATTTTCGAACTGTCTTAAGTGGCACCGATTTTCTACCGAAAGTGCATAACTCTGATCGTATAATATAGCGATACATTCCCGATAGAATTATGATGATCTAGTTAAGACTCCTTTTCAATTCCTATTATTTTTTTTTAATTCCATATTGAATACCAAGTTGTACATTTTTCAAAACTAGCCTACGACAAATTGTTCTATTAGAGGACCACTGCAGCGCGCTGGTGTGAAATTGAACTTGGAGAGTCCCCCTTTAAAACGAGTTTGGGGTCGCCCACCCGTCCATGCTATCTAGGCGTCACTTGTAAGTTTACCCCCATAACATAGGGCAAACTCACACCATATGAGGCTTATGAATAAATGATTGCTCCGTAATTACAGTACGGTCTATTTCACATGGCCAATCCCCATGTGTATGGATCGGTGTAGGGTACGCCAGTGCCCTACAAGGACTGGTCCGTCGTGAATGCGAGTTAAGAGGATCAGCTAAATTTGCTAGTTCTCATAGAGGAAGTGAAATTAATTGGAGGAAAACGGCAACATTATTAAATTGAACACTTGAGAGAACGCAAACAAGTAAGCGAATCACAGATTGATAAAGCAAACGACATGACTTGAACAAAAAATCACTATGCAAGTATAAAGTAAATGAAGATTCGCACGCTTGGGCGTATTCAAATGATATGAATAAGGTTTTTCAATTAAATTTCGATTTCCAATGGATAAATTTTGATGTTAATTAGGCACATCTAAACCGAATGATATTAAAAAGAAAATCTGAACAAAATACAAATAAATTACAAGTGAAATAAATAAATGAATGAGAAATGAAATAAAATAAACAGATGAATAAAAAATAGATGAATAAATGAAAAAAATAAAATGATAACACAATAATACATGAAAAAGATATAACATATATAAAGTAATAATAAGAAGGCAGGCAAATGTAAAGACTGTATTCTTATTCATAAATTGATAATACTGTATGTAGCTAAAGCGATCCAGCCATTAAGATTGTAAAGCAATCAATGAAATAAAAGCAAATACGAACGTTGAATTAATTTGATGTATCAAATTGATTTGATAGATATATCTTATATGTGTAGTTTAATTAGTCTTGCTAACAGATACACGGTGAAATGTTTGATTGAAATATTGAGAAAAGACGTGTTTATAGTCGGCTTTAAGAGATTATTTCATTATACTTATCGGGGATTACACGAAAACAAAATTACTTCCAATACTGAAGTAAAAATGAAAGCCATTGTTCATACTCTCCATGTCCTGTAATTAATTAGTATTTTTATTGGTCAGAGTTTCTTCGTGCGTTCCTTGCTTGTTTTGTCGTGCATCTCTGCAATAGTTTATGAATTACCCATGGGTACTTGCGTGTGAGTGACGTCATACTAGACATCCATACACCACCTCTGAAATTCAGAGAGTGACTTTGGTATAATGAGAAGATGGGAAAGTGAGTGGAGAGGAATGAGAAAGGGAGGGAGAATAGATAAAGAGAAAGAGAGATATATAAGAAAGGGAAGATACATGGACATGGAGAGAGAGAGAGCACGTGATAGAGAAAAACATAATAGAGAGGGGAAAGCTTGACATACATACAGAGAGAGAGAGAGAAAGATGAAGAGGGAGAGAGGCAGAAAGAGAGGGAGGTTGAGACTGAGAACGACGAGAACGACAAATAGAGAGAGTGACGGAGTAAGAGGGGTAGTATGTGAGACAGAGAGAGATGAAGAGGGAGAGTGACAGAAAGAGAGAGAGACATAGAAAGACAAATATAGAGAGTGAAGGAGTGAGAGGGGTAGCGTGTGTGTGTGTGAGAGAGAGAGAGAGAGATAGATACTGAAAGGGGGAATAAAAGCGGTCCATCTGATGTCAGATAAAATGGAAATACTTGGTGCGGCCCAACGACTTTCGCCTAATTGATTATTAATTGCTTTTTTTTTTCATCTTAACCCATCAACACAAAACCGATTATCATTTGAGAGACAAGAGATGAGTCCATTCATTATTGGTATAATGACTGGCTTAGAGTTGTTTTTATCACAGAAACCGTGTATAGCAACATTGCACGCGGCACTCCAAAGCTCCCATTATGTATTCTTCTTTTTTTGTCAATCTTCTTCTAACATTCGCTATTTTCGACGTCATCTCCTTTTGATAATTTTCTTTTCTTAGACATTCTTTCTTCTTCTCCTTCTATTTTCTTCTTATACTTTACCCCTTTCTTCTTGTTACCACTTTCTTCTTCTTCTTTTTCTTCTTATTCCCCTTCTTTTTTTTCTTATTCCCCTCCTCCTCCTCCCTCTCCTTCTTCTTCTCTTCCTCCGACTCGTCCTCCTGGTCGTCGTCGTCTTGAATCTGTCTTCTTCGATTGTTATTATAGCTTTCTTCTTTTTGTAATTACCCCACTCCCACTCCCGCGCCTTCCTATTGCTTTTTTTGTTTTGTTTGTTTTTATATAAAACTCATGCTGATAACGATAATTGTCATGGGGATGATGCTAATGGTGGTGGTAATGGTGGATGTGGTGACGATTACGATAGAGGGAACCATGACGGTTTGATAATAGAAAATGTATTTATGACCGGACTGACAATGATGACAATTATGATAGAGATACGTATAATGAAATGAATGATACAATAAGTGCAATTCAACGAATGGTCTTAAAATGGAACAATTATTGTGATAATGATAATGATGTAATGTAATGTGATGTATGCTTATGTATACTATTTTTATTGCTATTAGCTAAAAAATATCTCGTACAAAAAAATCTAGTCAAAGTTATACAGTATTATCTCATGTTATAAAAACAATTAATTTTACTCACCTGAAATGTGAAGTATCCGATGAAAAATGCAAGCGAAAGCAAAGTAAAACAAATGTGAAAGAAATTGTTTACTAAACGATGTTTATGATACAAATCTGCAAAAAATGTAACTTTGAGATAAATAAGAATATTCATTCCGCAAATAAAAAAAAAATAATACAAATGAAATCTAATGATGACAAATGATTTAGGAAAAATAAAAGTAAATTCACTACAGAATTAAAACTAATGTTAAATAAATTGATAGTTCATCCATGAAAAACTCAAAAATTTTAAAACAAGTAGGCCTATATCAAGGTTATAAAAGGTAAAATTATATAACAGAGAGCATGACCTTTTCAAAGTATAGATCACTAAAAGCTAAAACGTTCATTGCACAGTGGCAGAGCGCATGCCCCATGAACAGGAGGCAGTGAGTTCGATCTTGGACCTAGGTATACCGAAGACTTGAAAATGAGTTATGACTTTTTCTCAGGGGCACCCGACTTTTGAGAAAGGAGAAGGGTAAAACTATCTGCATTGCTTGCTTGAAATTTTAAATGGCTTCTCTTGTTAAAATAAAAGTAAGGGCTACTAATTAGTTCTTTATTCATCCATGTAACAAAATCTAATATAGCAAAAATATAGATATAATATTCGGTAGTTTTCAATAGAAAATTGCATGCAATTACAGATGAATAGCCACTGTCTCTTCGTTTCGAAATTATTTCCACTCCTCGGTGTAATACCAATACATCATCAATGACGGCCGTGGGTATTCTAGATTTGTTTTCATTGACGGGCATAGTGCGTGTCCGTTATTAAAGGGGAGACCCTTTCTTATCCTGTTTAGTCCGCACCCCCCTTTCTAGGCATGTACCCTTTGGTTTGAATCTTCTCTTGCTTTTACGATAAGATATTGCTTGACCACAATTATAATGAGTCAATATCATATGAAATGTCATATAAGTTATAAGTTAATTGATCATTCTCGGGCGTAGATGTGTCATTTCATGGTTTTCAGTAGTTGCATTAAAAGAAAGTGTATATCAATATATTCCATTTAAATCAATTACATCAATTCAAGGTAAATAGTTACAACATTCTTTTTTCAAATCTGCATTACGATGAAATTATAGAAAGAAATGCCTAAAATATAAAGTTGCTAGGGTGATATATTGTGTCAAACCACATGCACCAACACACCCCACCACCCACACGCACACGCACCATCGCGTGCTTACGCATATACTTGAATCGCGTAACTGCAGGTATCTGTGGCCATTGGCGCAACGTACCCGTATCACTAGACAAGACAATTGCCTACCTGTTGTCTTATTTATTATTTATTTATTTATTCATTTGTTTCATTTCCAGGCAGAAAGCATGACAGCAATGGAAACATTACAAAAGAGATGTAAAATTGAGCACCGACCAATACTTGGGGATCACCTTAAACAATTGAAAATTCTGTCGAGAGGTTCTCCACATCGGCTGGTGCTTACATGGAATAACACAAAAATAAAAATAAATTGAAACATGTAATTAGAATATACTTCTATATGAATTAACCTTCATTATAACATAAGGAGAGAAAAAAAAAGGTTATCGAATTAATATATAAAGAAAGAATGCAGATTGTGTCATATTACCAATTAGTCGTTTATCAAATTAGAAACAAATTAGAAACAAAGGAAAGCAAAAAAAGAAGAAGATTGGTCAAAGTAGCCACTCTGTTAGTGGATTTGCCTTCAACCGATAGAAAATGGTAAATATATACATATCGCAATCCTGGTAGATTTTTGTTGATAACAATTGAGACAATTGTCAACCATTTTGTAGGTGGGGAGCATATTCACCAACACATTACTTTATAATGTCATGTTGACCAATCGATGTCCTTTTTTAGAGCGTACTAAAACTAAAATTGGCTGGATAGCCTTGAAAATTAAGTTGTCCGTTGTTTTCACGGGTGACTCGACATATGCTTCTGCGACATTTTCTCCATTCGTAATATCTCAGAGCCTTAGGGTTAGTATTGTAATATATTTTCGCTTCAGAATGATGTAAAGAGAACAAGTAGAGTATATTTAGTTTTATAAAATAAGATTGTATGTTTGGCATAACCTACATACTTTCAATCGCCGGAGCAAATGACAAGGAACCTTTTCACTAACTTTTTCTCAATTTTTCCAGTTGGGCAGCCAACCCCCCCCCCCCCCATTCCCATTGCCACACTCCTGTACACATCCCTGTGGTGAGTCTCGGCTTCAGATAGCGAGACGTGGCTATACATATTTTAGCACCCCAGTGACATCGCAAAGTATCAATCTTCCACATAAGGGAATTCTTTTGGCCGTCTGTTAGTTAACCTTATGGACGATAGGCTAACCATTTATAATAAACGATTGAATTTGTGCCTTTTATCCTTTATTCATGAGTTCCTCTTTCTCTAACATTGGTTACTATTTTTCCTTTCATATGCGTTTTTGCCATTGTCATCATGCCAAAGAATCAAATTTACCCTTTCGAACACTCTTTCCCTCTCTCCGTCTCTCTCTCACACGCACACACACATACGCACATCCCCCTCTCCTTGCAAACGCTCATTTTCTTTCGGTCTCTCTCTCTTTATATCATTCCCTCCTCTTCTTTCCCATTCTCTCATTATTCCATTTCCCTTCTTATTTATCCCTCTTTCTATCACAATTTTCCTCTTTTTTTTTGGTTCTTCTGTTCACCTCTTCATTTCCCTCCATACCCCTATTTCGTAACACCTCTTTACCCCATGCTCTCCATTCCCTTTTCAACATTTTCAATTTATCAAATGATTGTAATTAACTCCTGATTACTTGTATCCATATTACAAAAAGTATAATAATACATTACAAGATAAAAGCAATGCAGCAACATATATCATACATTCTAATGTCACGTGACCTGGTATCTTTCAAGTAGCGTTTCCATCATGTTTTGAAGACTATGATATGCCCGATTTGTGTTTATTATTCATCAAAGCTCAACAGAGGACGTCATATTTTTCTTCCCTGGAGGGTTTTGATTTATAAAGGAATTTTCACCTTGCAGACACCATAAATCAATCACGACACCGGCCGGGGAAAAACATGCATTTATTCTCGATTATTTCCGATGAAAATCATTCATGGAAATTTAATTACGTTTTTTGTAGAAGCGGAAATTACTTATTCTTCGTCTGGTGTTAGCCCGCCCTCTTTCAACCCTCAGGATAAAATCGAATCGTCTTTCAAAAATATTGCTGTTGATATAAAAACAACCAGGGGCGTAACACGTATCAGTCGTGCCCTAGTCCAAAAGATCAGGACACTCGAGTATCAGACTCCGAGGTTACTTCAGGTTTTATGATTTGTAGCACGAAATATGACGTCATTAAATGGACCCGTTTAAGCAATAAGTACATATTTGTTTGTGTGGATGAGAAGTGTTCATGGGTGCATGTAAGTAGGTGCGCGTGTCAGTGACTTGCCAATAAGTTTTGTTAAAAATTGACATAAAAGAGAAAACAGCTTTGAAGAAAAAAAAAAATATCCCAAACAATCACTTAGTCATTCTTCATTTCTATGCAACAATCGTTCAGTTTCCACGTTACAAATCACAAAGCAACAACCGCCTCGAATTTAGATTATCCTCACACATAAATTGTGCGATCGGAAATTGAGTTCGCAAAAAAAAAAATTCCAATCCTAGCAACTGTCATTTCTTTTAAAGTATGTGTGTATCTATGGTGGAAGTTTGAGAATATTGATACTACTACTATTACTAATAATAATAATGATGATGATACTAATGATAATAATAATAATAATAACATTTGTAAGGGGTTTAATACAGGTCTTTCTAAGCGCTCAGATAATAAATAACCGGGGATGATAAAAATCTAGTCTTAACTAACTAAATTTATTTCAAGACACGCTACAAACGAATTTATCAAACTGAGTGTCCGGTAATACTATCTACTACCAGGTTTATTTTTAACATTTACGCCTTGACAAAGATGTAAAAAATGTGATTGTTACATCTGTGATTTTATATTTTATGTTCAGTCACACTCGTGAACCGATTCCAGACCGATACCAATTATGCAATGATATACCATCGGCCGGTTTGGGGAAGATGCCATTGGTGTGACCGCCACATCAACCACGTGTAATGCGTCGGTGGGCAGATTGCATTTTCTTCAATTTGAACTGTTACTCCAATATCACGGTCGGCAAATCGAAAAAAATGTGCAACCGAGGGTACTGTTGAATCGCATGGAATCTCGTTGTTATTTCTCTTCATGTTCATGAGAGCGCAGTGCGGCTATCAAAGGGCTCTGCGACAGGGATCTTAGAATTGAACACTCCTTATAACCTCTCCATTCATTCATCAATTCAATACCAAGTGATGTGTAATGTAGGGGGCTTTGCCTATATTGCACCTCCGCAAAAGCCTATTGCTTTTTGCCGCCGAGGTTTATCAAATCCTGACCTGATTTTTGACACGTGCATTGTTCATCCTGCCCACCTTCGTGTTGCTTCTCTATTCAGAGTAGGGATTTGAATGAAATGTTATTGCCTTCGAGCGATGTTACTTCATGTCTTGAGTTTCCATATCTTAGCATTACATTCATTCATGATTAATCAGTTCAGTTCAGTTTAGCCATTTCGTCAATAAGAAAAATTACATACATATACACAGACACCCCCACACACACACATACATATATGCATATATGAAGATATATATATGTGTGTATATATATGTGGGGTGTGTGTGTATATATACATAACTCATATGTGTCCAACACGCAGAATGTAATATCGTTATATACACTGTTGGTCATAAAGGTGGAATAAAATATTTTTGAATAAAAATCGACAGTTTTGTTGGTATTTGAAAGGCTACGCGTAGACAAAATGGTAATTGAGTGATTGCATAATGTTTCCCCATTACACAGGTGACATTATAACATGAGAAATTTGGATTACGTAATAAATTCTTTTGTTGTAGACTATAAAAGCCTATGCATATGATATTATGTCCCTTTCCCTGATTGAGCACTCTGTATAAGAAGGTTGCATTTTTTTGAGTTCCTTGTACCGTTTGAAATAAAAATCGGTAGAGACGTTCCCTGGACTATGCCTGGTCCAACGGCAACAGCAGCACGCGAGAGAGTGGTAGCACTGCGACAGGAGGGCTACAAGCAGACTGATATCGCAGAAGTCCTAGGGATATCACAGAGTGCAGTCTCTAAGATCCTGAAACGTCAACGTGAGGCGGGGAATGTGCGGCCACGGAAATCTCCAGGACGTCCCAGATTGACCACAAGAAGAGATGATCGCCAACTGTTGAATTTCAGCCGCAGAAACCGGAAATTGTCCACGAGCGTCTTCGTCGCTTGTGGAGGAGATATCTTGGGATCAACGTTTCCTGGTCAATCGTTAATCGCAGATTGCTCCAACATGGTTACCGAGCACGACGGTTGACCAAATGTCCACGCCTGTCTGTTCGCCACAGAGTAACTCGTCTTCTTTGGGCTAGGGAGCACAGAAGGCTTCATCCAGGACATTGGCAACATGTGGTCTTGACGGACGAGAGCCGGTTCATCCTTGACCGAAAGGATGGGAGACAACGAGTTCGTCGATTAGCCGGGGAAAACCTTCGCGATGAATGTATCCACGAGACGACTCAAGGCGGAGGCGGCTCAGTGATGATATTGGCCGGCATCCATTATGGAGGGAAAACGCCACTGGTGGTTCCGGACGGAAACGTCAACGCCGCCCCTACAGGGATATCTTGGAGTTCCACTGTCTTCCATATGCAAGACGAGTGTATGGGCACAATTTCCGACTGCAGGATGACAACGCTAGACCGCACAGGGCCGCTGCAGTAAGGGAATTTCTGGAGGCACAGGGCGTCGTACAGTTGCCATGGCCAGCTTGTTCGCCGGATATGAACCCCATAGAGCATGCATGGGATGCCCTAGGCCGAGCCATCAACGACAGAGAGGTCATTCCTCAAAATCTGCAGGAGTTGGCAGATGCTCTGAGGGAAGAATGGGACGCTATGCCTGTTGACGTCATCAACAAGCTAGTGGACAGCATGTCACGACGTCTGTATGCGCTGGTTCGTGCCAGGGGTGGACATACCCGATACTAGTGACTGATTAAGAACAATTACTTAAGTTTGATGCAAATTTGTCCATGAAATCACACACAAAAAAGTCATCTGGAAAACTGAGAGAGATTGAAAATAAATATATCATGATCCTTTAATTTACTGTATATTGTCGTCATTGTTGTTCTATGCTCATGACATCCATCGTTTAGGACATAAACTTGTAAAATATCACTGTCAAACGTGTGTAAAAGGCAGAATAATAAAGTAAAGTGGTTATCATGCACCATAAATGCCATATTCAAATCATGTTGTAATAAATACGCTGTGAAAATTTGGTGGAAAAAAATATTCCAACTTTATGACCAACATACAGTATAATTATATGCAAAAAGGAAACAATCATAATAGATATAAAGATGTATTTGTGAAAGTGGATATAAAAATGAAAGTTTACACAAATTGTTAACCTAGTCCTCTAGAATGGAAAACCTTAGAAAGATCAAAAGTTTGTACAGGTTTCTGATTATTCAAATAACACGCACACATAACGCACCCACACCCACTCATGGTACACATTAACGATAATCTATTTAGAAGTGAGTAGCATAAGTAAAAACTCGCTGTCTCTTCGATAGAACCTAAAACAATGACACAGTAGTGCATAATGTTAAACGATTCCTTGAATTATACCAATTAAGGTGTCTAAAAGCGTGGGATAATAACTGAGACAAAACATTTGGGTAATGATATTTGATACATAGGCGTGTGCAATGATAATGAATATGATATAATCAGTTTTCGTCTGGTTTGGCCAGACAATGTCCGTAGACATGTTGCACACTTGATTGTAGACGTGAGACTAATATGGAATCGTATCTACATTGGAACTATGGGCTCATCTAGGTGAGATATGAACATACTCCAATTGAGTATTATTAATCAGATCTGATTTGGGAAGACTAATATATGTAGAACTGCCGTAGACTTATATGCTGACGTAAGTCAGAAATGGAATCATGATGAATACATGACAATGCAAACCATATCTTAATGAGATAATTTTATGAACACACTATGATTTATTGAATATCATTGTTCAGGTTAATTAGAACTATTACTACTTTTACTGCTGCTGCTGCTGGTGGTGGTACTTCTGCTTCTCCTCCTCCTCCTTCTTTTTCATCTTCTTCTTCTTCTTCTCCTTCTCCTTCTTCTCCTTCTTCTTCTTCTTCTTCTTCTTCTTCTTCTCCTTCTTCTTCTTATTATTTTTTTTCTTTTTACTACTACTACTACTACTTCTACTAAAAGAATTATAATCCTAATAATTTTGTACAGTTGCTCCTAAAATACGAACAGCTTTTTGAAACACATACCAGGTATGGTTTAGGAAGACCAATGTCCGTAGACCTGTCGTAGAATTGACATTGAGATTGGATCTTTTCATGACAACCGTAATCCGATCTAGATGAGCTATGGGCACGCTACAACTAAATATAATTGATCAGATCATGTTTGGTAAGACTAATAGCCATATACCTGTCGTACATTGAATGTTGACATAAGTACGAGATGGAATCTTGTCTACATGACAACCCTAACCTAATCTAAGTTAGACATGAACACACCCATTAAATATAATTGATCAGGTCTCGTTTGGGAAGACTAATGTCTGACTGTAATGTACGTTCGAAAATGAGACGAAATCTTGTGCACATGACAACCCTAATGAAATTTACTGATCTGGGTGATATAAGAACACACTGAAATTGAAAATTATCAATCAGGATTGATTTGGCAAGACTAATGTTCGTAGACAAAGAAGGAATTTCTTCTAAATGACGACCCTAACCTAATCTAGGTAAAATATGTTGTTATTACCATTGTTACTTTTATGGTAATTGATATTCTTGTTATAACTAATAATATATTAATAATCAAAACAGCAATAATAATAACATTTATAACTATAATAATAATAATAATAATGATAATAATGAAAATACAAATAATGATAACCAATCTATATGATATATGAACACACTACTTTTAATATCCTTTTTTAAAGTCTGGTTTGACAAAACAATGCTCGTAGACCTTTCGGAAAATGATCAATTTTATAATAGAAATAAGGAGTGGAGGAGAGAAAGAAGATGAGAAAGTTATGAAATATTATAGTTTGTATGAATGTATGAAAGTTGGATGTCTAATGACTTAAGTTAGAATTAAAGAAGGTATGTGCGTTTGGAGATGAATGTTACAGTGATATTTACAGCGTTTTGATTTGCACCTTTATTATTTGATTTTGTATTCATATTTCAATATAATTTTAGGTGTGGGAATGCGTGCATGGTTACAGGGTATTCTGGTTGTGGGTGCAGGGAGGGGGTGGGGGGACAAACGCTTTATCATGGAGTTACAATATTAAGATTTCTGATGCTGATCGACTTCGTTCTCCCCTTTCTTCTTCCTCCTACCCAATTCCTCCTCTCCATTTTCTGTATCGTCACTTTAACCAACATTTGACCCCTACCAAATCTTTAGACGGATTTTAATCCTTTGAAAAAATAATAGGCTCTTTGCATTTTTGAGCTTGATGTTCGCCACTGGCTCTCACGTAAGAAGTGATCTAAACAAGTCTGAAGATTGCAGTAATAATTGCTAAATCATTATCCCCTCTGCTTCGCCGTTGCTCCTGTAAAAAAATAGATATGCCTACCAACTGCATGCATGTGTTTTATCCATGTCAAACTACCTTTCGTTTTTATAACCAAAGAAGTGTTTATTTATCAAGGGGTTGCAAGACACTAGCTCACCTTGATTGCATGTAACTCAATAACATAATATTGGTCAGATTCTACACCTTCTTAAATTTGCCATGTTTATATGTCGGAATATTCCATTACGATCCTGGAGGGGGCATTATCCTGCGATCACGTTCTCACGATTGTTTGGTAAATCACACTGCTGTCACAAAGGAGCGTTCGTAGAACAAGCAATATTTGGAGATGGGTATCTTAAGCGAGTAAGGCATTTGTGAGAAGGTGGGGTAGGGGGCGTTAAAAAGTGCACTTGGTTATGATTAAGTAAATAGTCGGGTATAGTCGAGTGGACATGTAGAATAATTAAGCGATGGAAAATAAAAGAAAATGAAAGCGAGGGGGTGGGGGTCGGTAGATTGGCTTTAATGCGCAATGTAATACGTTCCTGATCTTGACTGATGTTTTAAAGAGAAAGAACGAGGGGTGGGTGGTAACATATCCACTTACCATGCTTACTCTTGGACTTCCTGTCTGTCTATCTCTCACTCGCATTTTAGCCCTTTGTCTCATACATATACACAACAAACTTTTTGTTTATTCTGTCACAACCTCATGACTAAAAAATGTTTTTAGTTTAATGTAATGTCCCTAATATTTGGGTCTATTATTTTCTTGATACCTACATGTAATTCATAACATCACATTTTCCTAGACTTCAGGTTCGTGCCATTAGAAACATCCAAACGGTAAATGGTTATTTGTATAATTTCCTTTTGAATGATAATGACCAAAGGTGAAATGAGTAGATAACGTCAAAAGAACCCTCTTTTGCATACCGACCAGGGTGTGCATATAGGTAAATTTGTTTTGTTATTAAGGAGAACTGTAAAATGTATTTTTTTAAATTGCACCAAATTTTGATATTTTTGCTTATTAGAATGTCCACCTCCTCCTTTTTTCTTCAAAGTCAATTTTTTGTTGGAATGGGCTTGTCATTTTAAGTGATGGCGGGATTATACGTATATACTGTGTAATATCATTACACGTATAACACCATCTTCATTACAACTAAACGTCTAAAACATGGGAAAAGTATAGTATATAGAAATACCGTGAGAGAGAGAGAGAGCTACATGTCATCTTTGGCTGGTTTACCAAATTAATACTGAACATGTTTATCCATTTCGCCTCATTATTATGACGATGATTACTCCATCATTATACACCATGGATAAGTATTTTTAAATTCAAATAGTTGAAGCAAAAGAAGGCAAATAAGTCATTAAAACGCTTTCCCATCAGTGTGTGATTAGATTCTCAAGGTGTTATCACCTTGTATCCAGCAATGCTTGTTTTCTCAAATGGATGAATTGGACAAGTAAAATTAAAAGAAGCATCACTATTGGAAGCTTAAATTGCGTAGCGAGATCCATTAATTGGAAATTTGGTATGGAGGGGGTAATCTTAAGTGATGCAATTTTCTCCCAGTTGAATTGGAAATATTATACACTTACAAAACCTCGTATTATCTATTGTTTTCTTCTCTTTCCGACTTTCTCATTTCTTTATCTTTACTTTCTCTCTGAACACCCACTGCTCAATGAAAAAGCACGGCACTTCAAATTATATTGAAAGTTATGACATGAAAACAGATATTGGCTTCGTTTTAAAATGTTAGAATGGGCACGATAAGTAAAAGAAGCGGAGACGGATAAATACAGTACCAACCATATGACATCAATTGAAGATATCATATAATAATTCTGTAATTTTATATCTTATTTTAAAATGAATATTGACTGTATCAAACGCAGTTTGTTGAGTCAGAATAAATGCGATGTTATTTTTATGATGATGGAAAAGTTAAACCCAATCATCAATTGTTATTAATTATTATTGAAGTGTGATCTACATGTTTTGTCTATTCTGTACTAAACCAAGCAGCACTAGTGTACCTACGGGGGGGGGGGGGCAGAGGGGGCAGTCTACCCCCCCTGACGAGCCACAACCCATGCAAAGGACGTATCCCTGCCCCCCTGACGAGCTTGAAAGACCTTCTTTGCCCCCCTCCCCCTGACGAGCTTGAAGACCTTTATTGCCCCCCTGACGAGCTTGAAGCTTTTTTTTTTTTTTTTTTTTTTGCTTGTCAATTTTTTTAGTGGACGGTTTTGCCCCCCCCCCCTGTGGAAAATCCTAGGTACGCCACTGCCAAGCAGTTTAACATGTGGGAGTAGGTCCGATACGACGCAATCATGAAAATCGTATTACTTGTTCACGCGACTACTTCAGAACCGATACCAGAATTTCGATCGTACAAGCGACCGAAGCAAGTGAGAAAAAATAATACGCAAAGAAAAAATAGAGGATAATCAAATATTGTGGCCCATTTTACAAAATCGATCTCGTTCAATGAAATGCAATAATTTCTTTCTTTCAGGGGGGGGGGCATATGTGTTACATTCTTAACCCTTTTTGGTGGAGGTGTGGGATGTTACCCTGGGTAAGCCCCGATGTATTTAGACCTACCCTTTACAGCGTTACATTATTGGATGATTCCATACGACGTGTCGTACGGGACATTAAGAGAACATTTGACAGTTTTTTGACAAGAAAAACACTAAATATTCCAGTAACTAAAGGTGATCATCAAGTACTACCAGAGTGTTAGGAAAACCAAGACTTAACATGACTTGAATTCACATCCTGTATAATACAGATTTAAAATATTAATGTGTCGTACGGACGCAGAAAAAGTTGTTTTTTTAGAAACCTTAAGTTTATTCTCTAAAGTCTGGGAGTTGGACAAATAATTTTCATAAAAACTGAACTCAAATTGATATTCAGTTACCCCAAAACAAACACATCTATGAAAGAAAGCAAAATAAACATTCATAAATAAATAAAGCAAATTACAATTTTCGAGAAGATTGTGGCGTATGGGACACTCAAAATGTGTCGTACGGGACATCTCTAAATTGAAGCCAAACTTTCTTGCTTTATGTGTCTTTGACTTCTTCAATCACTTTATTTGGCTGATGATAATGATAATCCTATCAAACTAAAGATATTCATTATGTTAGAAACCGCTATTGACTGAATATTTATGTCAATATATCATAAACAAAATAATGTGTCGTATTGGACATTGTGTGTTGTACAGGCAATTGCGTATTGTACTGGACAGCCTGAATAAAACAATGAACTTTTTATCAATCAGAAGGGAAGCATTGCCCCTAAATTCTTCATTTTTAATGAAAAGCCTTTTAATAAGTAGTCATTCAGGACAATGTAATTAAGTATCCTCAATATATACAATCAGGAGCAATATATTATCATTGTTTTCATGATGGGAAATGTACACTAGTTCAGATCATTTTTACGAGCTGAAAAAACTATAGGTTTAGTGAATTAATTGATGATTTCCAATACACTATTTAAACAATGATTGAATGAAACTGTTTGTTTAATTCTGGGGATAAAATGTTATGATTTTTCATATAAATTGTATATTTACAAGATATATGTCACAACTGTCACTTGTAATTCCACAAAATATTTTTTTCTAAAGAAATGCGATTCTACTTTTTCAAACCTTTCTGCATTTCATGAAACCATATGGTTTGTCTTATTTTCCATATTTTTTTTAACAACACGGTTTGTCTTATTTTCCATATTTTTTACAACTTGAAAAAAAGTAAGGAGTTTCAATTCTGTGAATAAAAAATAGTGATTCTCAAGTCCAAATAGATGATTGATATGTAAATATATTTTTTTTACATCTTATAATAATTTCACATTAGCATGCAAGAGGGAGTCATCTTCAGGATAGGGGGAATCAATTATAAAGGTTTTCGTTTCATGCTCAATGACACAGAAATTATCCTGCTCTGACCAGTGAAACTCACCAGTTTAGCTGAAGCGATTCACAAAAGAATACGCCTACATAAAGTCAATTAAAATGGTTAAAATCACCTATTTCATGTTCTCTTGAGATAAAAAAGGGTACTTTTTTAGTTCACGTTATGTCAAATCAATTACTTAAATTAAAATAAGCCTACTATTTTGTAGTTTCTGAATCAGGATCCTGCAATTGAACGCAGTATATATTGTGTGTCGTACGGGACAACTTTTAATAGGACAATTATTGAAAAATGAAGGGCAGTAATTAGATCTTTTTTTGTATTAAGAAGTTTTTATTTGTCAACAACTTCAATTCATACATGTGATATACAAAATAAAATACATACGTCAATACAATATTATCTTTACAAATTAATATATGAATACATTGTAAACTCATATAGTTAACACTTTACATTTTCTCTTTTTTCCTTTAGTGTTACAATAAAACCCAATAAAACTCAACGTACTCATTTTTTTTTCTAGTGTCAAAATATTCACAACATAACAAATTTTCCAAATACACAAAGCCAATCATTAATATAACCTAGTCGAATTGAAGCCATTAACAAGGATTTTCCATAACCCCCCCCCCTCCCTCCCCACCTTGGCCTCATTCCTCAAATATTTCATATCCTCTAACAACATCAGCATCTGGCCCTGAACCCTCCCTCCCTACCACCCCCCCCCCCCTCCCGACCCTATGTTGTTATATAAAGGAGTTTGATAATAGCCAAGAAGCAAAAAAAAAAAAAAAAAGAAAGAAAAAAAAAAATAAAAAACACGGAAGCAAAACGTTACAAACCCCCTTCCAACCCAAAGCATGTGTCCCCCCTATCCTCTACACCTCCCCATAACCCCTCCCCCCTCCCATGCCCTTCGTCGTCACAACCTTCCCGTTCTACTCGTGTGGGGGGCGGAAAAAACATCTTCATGGGGTAGATCGATCACCCATGGGTCAAAGATAGAGAAACTGATATTGTGTAATTGCATCATCAAAAATAAAATTGTATGAATAACTTTGACATTTTCATGCGTCGTATGGGACATTGCCAAAATAGGTTCGGAAAAATCAGGGCTGCCCCTCTTGTGGATCATGGAAATGTTGTAGATATGACTGGGCGTTGTGGTGTGCGCCTGTAATCCAAGCTGTGTGGGGAAGTTACAAATCGATGCAGAGGTTCGAGGTTCGAGCCCCGGTCACGTCTTTCGGATGGTGACGTTAAAGATCGGTCCCAGACGTAAATAATCATATCTGATTGATACACGTCTGACAAAACTCAAATACACACACATATTATTTGGAACCATCAATGATACATTATTCCATTGACCTGCAATATTTTTAATCTTCTCATGCTTTGCCAATAATCGTTTCAGGCAGTGTTTGTACTTGATTATTTAATTAGCAAAATTATTGAAAATTCAATTGTTTCCCCCAAAAAACAAAAATATATCTGACCTCACTTTTGGTTAAAACTCATAATTTTCATAAAATTTTGGTATCATAGTAAAATATTACACTACTTATGACTTATTGAAAGCATGTTGAAATTTATGATATTTTTGAAGTTCTAGTGTGGAATCGCCCTATTGTGGACGTTAAAGCAATCCCTTAGCAGAGACATCCCTCTTCTTTCAAAAGGGGGGGGTGGGGCGTTTGGGGGTATGAAATCATATCTTCCTATCCAGGGCAAGATATGTCTGCAAAGTGGTCTGGAATTATGCCCAAATTGAATCATTACTCTATTTACGACTGGGATATTTCTCTCTTTTTTGTCTTCCAAAAGAGCTATATCTAGTAATTTCGTTCGCTTTCGCCTTCCTCGCTGCGTGCCACTCGCAGTGAACGTGTATCTAGCGCTCGACTCACCCGTGCCGCTACCCGTAGGCGAGTGGGATGGAAGAGATCGGCTGATCGTGATTTTCCATTAGGGCGGGCTCCCCGCCTGAGGGTTCACTATCGATCCCTTAAGGTTTCGATTCCAATTTTAATGTGTGTACACACATGTTCGACCCCCAAGGGAGCGATCGATTTAATCGTCATGTAATTCCACGGCTTGACTGTGCGATCGACCGCTTCAATGTTCATTGCAAGTATATGAGGGTAAAAGGAGGCGGATTCTAGGCAAAGAATGTGATTAGAACTCGAGCAAATAATGCCAAAATGTTGTTGAGACATGAGACACTATTTGTGAGTAAAAAGAAAAGAAAATGTAATGCGTCACTACAAAAGAAAATGAGATATTGTTTCGGTTTGTTCGGGATTATTATGTTTATTTTTCCCTTCTGACCAAAGCCTTAGTGCGTATCTAGGTATCAATATTTCCCTCTATTTATTTAGTCAACTAATATATAATTCATTCATTCATTTCATCAATAATACACTTTTTTAATATTCAAATAGTTTTGTTGTTTGTGTGTGGCGGTGTATGAAGTGAGTTGATAATTAAAAATAGTAATAGGAAATTTTATGTGCCCCCGAAGAAAAAAAACAATAACACCTCCCCAAGTGCCCCCTAGCCAGGCAAACAGGGACAGAAACATTTTGAAAGTTGATTATGGGTGAATATCCATTTTTAGATGCGACAAATTTTTTGGCTTATCTCTTTTGAAACTACATGACCCAAAAAAAAAAATTCACATTTGATGTCAAAGTATTAATAAAACAAGCATAGAACAAGTGACTGCTGAATTCATGTACGTAAATGTGAGGTAGCCTCCTGATCAAATACTAATTTCAACTAGAATGAAACACAAACAGTTGAAGAAAAAAAAAGAACAAGCACTAATGCATAAATACGATAACAAAAGGATCCCCCCAAAAAAAATATATTGCACATAATCAGCGGGGTCCGTGTGGTATAGGCAACCTATTTTATCGACGATTAATCCATTGTCATCTCAACCTTATTCTCCGCAATGACCGAGATCAACTAAAAGTGATTGATTTAAATGTGATTACTCCCACAATCCCCTGCGGGGAGACTTCCGGCCTATATCAATTCCGTGCTCAAAAGCCGTTCAGCTATAACCTCTTTTTATGCTTTTACTCAATTGATCATTTAAACTGCTACTTTTTTTTTTTTTAATCATCGTCATAGATTTTATCGTCTTCACCGTCAATATTGTCGACAACAGCATGGTAATGATGGTGGTAGTGGTGATGATGATGATGATGATAATGATAATGATCAGTGATGATGGTAGTGATGATGAAGATGATTATGGTGGTGGTGGTGGCGATGATGATGATGATGATGACTGATGATGACTGTTGATGGTGGTGGTGGTGATGATGATGATGATGGTGATGGTTGATGACAATGATGACAATGAAAGTGGTCATCATCATGATGAACGTCTTTATCAACACCATGGGCATCTTGATCTTCACTGCCAAATTATTTTTAATTTATTTGTTATATACATATAAGACGAATGGTAAGAAAAATTACCCATAAGTCATCCATTTAGTTATTCTTTTTCTTTGAGGAAGTTCATTGCATAATACGAACATTCCAGAATGGAATGTTGGTATGTAGGCATGAGGCGGAGTAATGACTTGTATTTGAAGAGTTTAGTTGCAAAAGGGGTTAGGTCCACTTTGGACCATTCCAAGAAAAACCATGTTTTTTATTCTCACTTATTGCAATATTCTTATGAGAAACTAAATTGTCATGATGTACTACACTATCATGTGAACATAAAATTGGGTATAAAATAAATCTATCTGTCTTCAATTTTTTTCTATATATTAAAAACAAATTAACATTTTGGTCCTAACCACTTTGACATAACCCCTTTTGCAAGTAAACTGAAATGAATCCAATCTATTTTGATTAAAAAGTTATTTTTCTTTGCCACTTTCATTCACGTTTTCATTTGAATTTCAAATTGATTTTGGTATCATCAAAGTGATTAAAATTTAGAGGTTTAGAGACAGAAAACAATACAATTTATGAAAAATGGACCTAACCCCTTTTGACAAATGAGTTCTTCAGAAGAGTTTAGTTGCAAAAGAGGTTAGGTCCACTCCAAGAAAATCATTTTGTTATTCTCCCATATTGCAATATTCTTATGCGAAACTGAATTATCATGATACCCTACCACGAGAACATAATATTGGGTATAAGAGAAATCTACCTGTCTTCACATTTTCTAAAGATATTTTTTTCCGAAAAAATTATGTGTGGACCTAACCCTTTTGCAACTAAACTGAAATGGACCTAACCCCTTTTGAAAAAAGTGATTTTACTTTGCCATTTTAGTTCATTTTTTAATAGGAATTTCAACCTTTCTTTGGTATCTTATAGAGCTACTAAAAATCTATACATTAAAACATAAAAATCTAATTTGATGAAAAATGGACCTAACCCCTTTTGCAAGTGAGCTCTTCATTTGTGTCATTTACACTGATCCTTGGCAGACATTATATTAGGGCCTCCTAGCGGCAGTGGAAAGGGACAATGGGATTAGCTATGTTCTTAACGTTGTTTCACTGAGGTCATTAAAGAGTCTTCTAGAACAGGATAAGTGGACTGCTCTAGAAATAAGGAGAATGTTCTTTTTGAAGACAATACTAGAAGCTTCCAGAATAGTGAAAATAAGCTGGCAGTTTCTTTAAGGGGATCATCAGATCAGAACTTTGAGTTTCTCGCCAGTCTTCATGTCAGAGCATTGTTCATTTCTATGTGAAATACAACCTTAACTTCTTTGGAATTTTTTTACACCATCAATTAACCGTTTGCATTTATTTGTATAAAGGAATCCTCAGTTCTCATCAAGATCATCAACCTGTGCTAAAGAACATTGTTCAACCCACTGTTGAAATAGACTTTTACCATCATCAACTTCTTCACGGACATTTCTACTCAATACAGTGACTGTAATCATCCATCGTGTTTCAACATCACTTTTATCATTACCAGCATTGTTGTGTTTAGTGTATGATCTTTTTCCTGTAAATAAAGAAAGGAATCCAATTTAGAATCAATCTAGCTTATTTGTTGCAGTAACGGAATATATTTATTCATTCACTCATTCATTCATTTGTTTCTGCATGCCATGACACAGTGTGACCATCACAAGAGTAAATGTGATGAATTCTATTCTGTATATAAAATATTCCACATTATTTTTATCATCCTTATCATCCTCCTCTACCTCCTTATCATCATCATAATCAGTGAAATTAATAATAATAAATGAATATAATGTATATATATATATATATATATATATATATATATATATATATATATATATTATATTCATTTTCTTTTTTAGTAGACAATATGATCGCTGGAAAAGATAACAACAAACCGGTGTATTCAATTTCCTCCATTTCTCATCAAGTATATTTCCAATTTCCTTTCGTAAATTGATTAGTCTGTTTTCTTTCAATCTCAAATTTTCATATTAAAGTGGAAATCTAATAGACACAGGCTCCGATTTGTAGTTCTTTAATCTAATGCTATAAATATATGAGTTATTTTAAGGCTATGTTCATGTCTTGGTCGAGTGACTTTGCATTGCATTGCATGAAGAGGGTTATGGGTTCTGATGATCTAATCCCATCCAAGGTGTTAATTTCTATCAGAATGACAATAATCCTCATCGTGCTGCACTCGACCCAGGTGATGAAAATGGATAGTGACAGGACAGAGTTCCTAAATCACATTACAACACCAAGCTTCACAGCCTGGGCAATATATCGCATCGATTACCTTACAAGGCGCGTGTGCAATATAAAAACCTTGTTTCTTATTAGGATATCAAATTTTTCATGTTCCGATTCAATTCTAGTGTTGGAAGTTTTTTATAGTCATTTCATTTAAAACCATATTAAATATCATATTGAAATGATTTATTTTCTTTTATTAAACACGCTTCATTAGAGCATTAATTATCAAATCATGAACATAATGCCACAATGTCAATTTCATATTTCCAATCTTTTCTATCGGTATATATGCAAATGCAATGATTCCCGCTACGTGTTGGCTGCGGAATCGGAATCTATTTTCGTTGTATTCTGTTATCAATTTTAACATGTTTGGGCATTTTAAGTGTGGTAGACCTTTTGGGTAGCGATGGTGCATTATAGAACTCATTCTTCTCTTTTATGTGAGAAATCACACACACGATGCAGCAGTAATCCCATCTTCTCCTATTGGCGACCTATATCGGGACACTAGTCTCTATTACCATCCCATGAATACACATACCCTCGCTTCACTCTTTCCCGCCAATTCTGAATTATTTCCCGCGTAAAACCTGATGTAAACACGCTATTAGCGCGCGCCGAATCTTCGATTTTTCTCTAAGTGAAGTGTCGGGAGACTGTGGGGTTGAAAGTCGGACAGCTCTCGGTCGGGGTTATAGGCCCACCCTCGTGAATAAAGAGAGACTCATTCATTGCTCCTCTCTCTAGCATATCCTTTTTTACTTTTCCTCTTAATCTGTTAATGCTTGGAAGCATTTGCGCCTTTCGCAAGCAGTTGCATAGGGCCTATACATGAGATGTATAGGCTTAATAACCCATAAAAAGAAAGCACTAGGCCTTTTCAACGTACCCATTCTGAGCATTCCTCTATTAAATCCCACTCAAAGGGGGGGGGGGGCACGTCCCCTGGATCAGTTGTGACTTGTCAGGCGGCAGGGGTATGTCCCCTGCATGCGTTGTTACCCGTCAGCGGGGCAGTCTGCCACCCCCCCCCTCACGTTAGGTACGCTAGTGCTCCCCTCTTATAAATAATAACATCAATACAAGATTTGTTTTTATTTTTTAGTGTATTTCTGTTTTCTCTTATTATTTCTATTATGATAATCTCACACTGTGACTCATTTTATTGAGAAAATAGTAAAACATTGGTTTTTCATATTTCTGATTGCACTGCGTTTTTCCTTTCTAAACATTCCCTGCTCAAACTACGTCACACAGCCTCTTTAGTCTATATCCTCTGTAACCAGCTCCTCTGTATTTCTTTATTTTTGTCGCTCATTGCGATACAATTCTAAGTTTCATCACGGTACAGAAATATCAATAAATAACAGCCCCCGATACATCCCACTTCTGGCACTCCATGCCCCAATTACAAATGTTATGAACCCGGCTTTTATTATTTGCACTGGAAGGAGCCTTGCTGGAATATATAACATAATCCACAACTCCGTTTGAATTCTACGAGTGCCTTGTACACCATTCGAAAAAGGTTGAGTAAAAAAATTGTGCGTCGTTGGGTAAAGGGAAACGGTAAACTTTTAATTGGTAAAATAAGGTAAAAAAACATCAATGTCGAAAATTCAAACAAGATTGGGAAATCTACACACCATCTGAATTAAGTCGACTCCATAGACATGCATTGCACTTGCATCATTATCAGAAGCAGCAGGAGCAGCAGCATTACACAATAACTAATGTTGTGTACATCTTGTTTTGGTTCTTATGTCACGATTAAACGCCCTATATCTGCAACTATATTAAGGTAAGTCAAGCATTGAGTCAACAGCTTCATCGGTGCTTTCTAAACATTGCTGGAGGTTAGATTGACAATGGATGATGGGGGCACTCTTTACCCCCTCTGCTCCATATGTGGCTCTTCAAGACTCCGTCATTGCATTCATGAATAGTCTGGAAATCAATATGCCAGGTCACGCATTCTCTCGCCTTCCCCCTTTCACCGGGACGCCTTAAGATATTCACTAAAGTTCTTTGGACTTGCAAGTAGATTGTGAACAGATTATAAGGGTGTACACATATATTTGAATGAATGAAATAAGAAAAAAAGGGGATCGGAGGGCTTACCAACAGACATATTGTGAAAGAGGGCTTAGAGATGCTATAAGAATACGGAGAAAGGTGTGACCATTCTACCTTTTTTGTGAATTTTGGGAATGAGTTCATTGACACCTCCTCTACTAACATTCCAGCCGCAAAAAATCACAGTATTATACATGGTACACGTACGGATTAAAATGAATTTAAAAAATGCGATTAGAAGAAAGCACTACACAAATAGTTTACGAAGTTATTTCAGACAATTATCGCTAACAGTCCACTATTTATGTAACCCTGTTCGGTGAAATTATTATAAGATGTAAAAAAGATATATTTACATATCAATTCATCTATTTGGACTTGAGGATCACTAAATCTATTTTCAGTGTAAATCATTCATTACTGCCTAAAGATTGTTGGAATTGCTGAACATACACAGCTGGCGAATTAGACAGCCTCGATGAAGGTAACATCATGAAAGCGTCAAAATTAAGATTATGATACCTTACGATTTATTGAATCACGTGACCTACAGAACTGACTAATCCGACAGCGTCGTTGAAGTTCCCTGACTCGAGTAACTCAAAGTCGTCCCCACCCCCCCCCCCCCTCCTCCCGAATAAGTCATTGATGCCCAATGATTGCTGGCGAAAATCGTCTTTCTATTGGAAATGCATCATCGCATTTCAGCTCAAACAAGAATATTGAATCACGTGGCCCACATAATTGACCAATTGACCAATGAGGCAGCGTCGATGAAGTTCACTGTTTGAAAGCGATAAATTCAAAGTGCAGCGGTTGATGATAAGGGCAATACCGTCTGCTCCTGGCTTACGAACGTGCCACTTACAATCCGGCATCATCTATTATGTATAACCAATTTCATATTCGTCTTTACAGACATTCAAATCTTTATGAAATCCTCTGCGAAATAGTGGAAAATCCATATTTAAACATTTTATGATTGAATCTGAATTTCCCAGGCGAGTATCAGCAAATATGATCC
This sequence comes from Lytechinus pictus, assembly GCF_037042905.1. Taxonomy (NCBI): domain Eukaryota; kingdom Metazoa; phylum Echinodermata; class Echinoidea; order Temnopleuroida; family Toxopneustidae; genus Lytechinus; species Lytechinus pictus. Next base: position 8,483,521 of record NC_087253.1, read on the forward strand.
TGATTTTACGAGTCTGTAGCATCAATCTCATTCACTGGATGTCGCGTCTTGTCTACTCAAATATTTATCATACTATCATTCCAGAGTCTGAGACAGACACGTGCAGAGCTTACCAATTTTCAAAGTTCTCCCCCCCCCCCTCCCTTCTGCCCACGTCATTTTCCGTGCCCTAGCGAGGCCAAAAATTTGAATTGAATGGTATTCATCGAAACATCATTCGCGTCTGCCAACATTCTGTTCAACCCCCAAAAAACAAACAACCAAGTAAAACAAAACATAATTAATGTACAATTTGAGGAACATTTTGATGGAAGCAATTTTTGCTAAAGGCTTTGAAGTCTTGGACTTTTGTTTCAAAGTCTCGCCTAAATATTGAATGAACAAGAAATAATCTGGAAAAGATTTCCTACAGGAGACTCGATCCTGCATATATTGACTTCACTGCGGCGATCTTACATTAGCGCATGATGTTACATATTCCGTCGCACCACTCGAGTCATAAATTACGAGGTTTTTTTTCTGGTTCACTTCATTTGGGCATGGATCCGATTAAAATTTACCCGATAATATCGTTATTTCACAAACCTTAGCCTCGCTTTGTTATCATTATGAAATAGACGTCCCTCCCTCTCTCGCCCGAACACCGTTTTTATTCATTTCTAGTATGAAAACGGTCAAACATTTGTCGTAGGCATTGGTAATCTGGACTTCCATTGCAATAATTATCAAGTGTCACATGGATATATCAAACTTTGGCAGCTTTCCTTAATCTCGCAACGAGATATTTTGAAATACCACTGACGATCTTTATACATTTTATCTCAATAAAAATCAAGTTGCCATCATTGTATTCAAAACATATTTTTGTTTAGTTCAACAACAGCTTTAATAGTTTTGCAAATAGTTCAAAGCCGTGTTGTAAACGTGATTTAATTACCGCAAATCATCCACCATTTATGATCAATACGATTTCGCTTATATCTTACTAGTTAGCAGCTGAATATACGACTTTTCTGTATGCATTGGTTAATTTCTACATTCAGCCAATACTTTAAAGCTGTTTCCACTTGACACATTGACAGGTTTGTATGGCAACCTCTTCCGTTTGCTACTTGTTTCCAAAAAAAGAGGGGTGGGTTTGAACATGGATTAGAGCTTTTGCCATGGGGAAATTACATTATCTGCCAGCATGCGAAGCCAGGATTCTATCGATTTAGAAATTGTCTGGAACGTCTTTGCTGCTGAAAGGGGAAAAAAGAAGGATTAATTACGGGATAAGATGGATAAGTTGGGCGAAATAATCTGCCACCTATTTCCCATTTGACCCATTGCCCGCCGGTGTCACCTGATACTTAGGAAGATCCCGGATGAGTCGTGAATCAGTCACATGATAGGGAAATTTACAAGTCAGATTGAGGAGTGATCGAAGCGAGCGCGCAGGGGGAATTCGCCGCGCCCCGCCATCGCCGCAGAAAATATTAATTAACGGACGACCTTAATGGAAAAGGGGGAGATACGTATATACATATATCACGAATAAAGTAAAATGTTACATTTTAAATCGTACTCTACGAAAAGTTATTTTCTGCCAGAATTTTTGGTCACTTTTGTTCGCATCGCTTAACTTTTTGGAGTTATCAATCTCTGCGATACTGCTGCCTCTTGAACATTTTTCTCTTGCATAGAATCAAAGACAAACCCTTCTTCGTAAAACCCATTAATTTGCGATTCTAACTTTTTTTTTTTACAGCACTCGTGTATAGATGGATGACTTGCAGGCCTCGCAGACCATCCCCAAAATACAACAATTATTATAACAAAAATAAATAACGGGAGAAAGAAAGATATTTCGGGATAATGAGATCAAAATCTATCGCAAATTCAAATTTGAATTTTTGAAGTGACTTAATTTCTCTAGCTCACTTGTTTTCGGGCATGGATTAATTCAATCGAGTAATAATTATCTAATGAAATGTATACAATACTTAAAAATACTTATATAAGGTTTTTTTTACAATAAAAAACTCAAATTTAAGAAATGTTTGTTTGGTGTGACTATTCTATTCAAAGACGAAGTGGAATTCAGTAAATAACATCTGCAGTACAAAAAAATATATAAAACAACAATTAAAAACTTCCCCCTTCTTGAAATGAATAACAGTCGGATAATCCTGTAAAATGGTTCGAGTTTAAGACATCTGGCAACAGAGCCATAGTCAATAAAACGGATCTATCTTGTACCGAGTTATTCGGCCAAGGTTGCATTCCTTAATCTCCATTCTTTTGTGTACAAGTTCACTTTTAACTGTGTGTTATACGTAGTCTCAAACTACCTATTGAAACACAAAATACAGAGAACGAATTAGCCTAAATGCTATTTGTATAGAGAAAATATCGTGTTTGAGATGAAAAATACCCTTTTTGCTGCTTCTTATGACAATTACTTCGATATGAATGTATTGAGTAGTGGATTAGGGTGTCATAATTTATTTTGGAGTATGTGTTCGTGGTAGGGTATACCCCGCACGCGTTTATTTTGTGTTGCGATCTTGTGTGGTCGTTTTTCAACTTAGATCTGATGAAAACACAGCAGCATTGTTTAGTTTATGCAAATGTACCAGATCTAGAAGATCGATGATGGTATGATCGCAATTAACACTGGTTTTATAGACTTTGGAATTAGTGTTTACTGCAACTACCTTCATTTATCTTCACCACTAACCATTAGGAGGGAAGTTGACCCAATGCACAGTTCAAGAGGAATAAATAGCACGCGACACCGCCTCCGTAATAAGGATGTACATTTTTGGCGAATACGTTCCGACAATGGAAGAGAGCCGTAAGCCGCTAGTATTTATTTCAAATGTTGAAAAGTATACATGTTCAAATTTGGAAACATGATCCTGTGTGGAAGATGAAAGCTGCGATTGAAATTCCTTTCGGGACATTGAGAGGCCATGCTATCGATCATCTTAGTTCAAGATTTAAAACTTCTTTTTTTCGGAAAAGATCCGGAAATGTAATCGGTTTTTCGGTCAATCTGTAAAAAGGGAGAATTTTCTTTTCCAAAACCAACATGCATACTCTTAATAATTGTGAAGTAAAGGTCGACGGAAATACTTTTGATTTCACCATATATACAGCAACGGAAATATTACGAATTATATTCCAAAACGAGCTAACTCCACATTTGGTATTTTTCTGTATCATTTCTTTTTAATTTAACACCTTTCTTTATAATGCTATTAAATTTTGATATATGCACTTGACATGTTGGGCAACAAACTGTCAACTGTGTTGGGTAATGTCCGTTGGTAAAAAAAAAATTATTCTGGGCAAATATTATCCAATTGAGTGAATTCATTACCCAATATTAGTTTTTATTGCCCATTTTGACAGATTTTAACCAATAGTTGTGTGGACAGTATGTTTTACATGGTTGGCAAAGTGTTGGGAATTTTTTGCCCAACATAAATTAGTTTTTTTTTTTCATCTAGCATTCAATATCAAATTTTAGAAACTAAAATATTTTATGGATTAAGCTCACTTTGGAATAGAACCTTTGTCTGAAAACCATGTTTTGCAAATTCAACACATAAATTCAACACATAATTATTGCTAGCAGAGCACATTTTACATCTTTTCTAATAATTTATCGACAGGGAATTAAAATATTCCAAAGATGACTATTAAAAACAAATTCTAACGACAGTGATTTTTCGATATTCTATTCCAAAAGGAGCTAGAACCAAATTATAGTCATATTAATTGTACAATTATGTTTATTGTATTAAAAGTTCTACTGATGGTGTAAACTTGTATCCAAAACATGTATCAGAATTCATTACTTTTAAAAAGGTGGTGGCATTAACCTATCTCACATTACCATTTACTGGATTTAGCTCCTTTCGGAATAAAGCTTAAATTTTCAATTAATTTCTGCCAACCCTCCAAAAGAAAAGTGTCAAATGCAATTTTGGTTAATTTGAATGTGACGGCTAAAATATAAATATTGATAAAAAAAGTGCTTAACAAAATCGTAAATTTACCTTCAAGTTCGTATCCCCAAACTGTAATTTAATGATTTTTTTTTTATGATGTTCATATTTGTTGACCATCCCACAACCGTGTCAATCTGTCAAAGAGATAACGTTTTAACATGGAATGATTTTTCATAGTGCCTAAACACTTGCTACAGAGGTCAGTGTACGTAATGGGGGTTAATGTAAGAATGGACCTTCACAAATTGTCCAAACTCAGCGATCAACTAGTGGCTTTGGAATGCATGCAAATGAATTCAATTCATTAGAGATTAAGCGGTGGTCAGTGAGGCATCTGCAGCGCTCAGGCATTACCCGTCTCATTTGCGAAGGGGAAACGGATAATGAAATATCCGGTCAGCTTCGCTGAAAGGAGTTCAAGAGAAGAAGAGACAGGAAGGCTGCGAGAGTCAGAAAAATATATAGAGAGAGGAAGATAAAGGCTGTTAGAGAGAGGGGGATAAAGGTTGTTAGATAGAGAGATAAATATGTAATAACAAATAAGGAGGGGGGTAGACAGCGAGAGATAAACAGAGAGAGTGGAGATGGGAGATATATATAAACAAAATTGAGACAGAGGGGGAGAGAAGGGGGCGAAAAAGAAAGAATATAGCATTTAGGCCTAGATATAAATACAACAGAGGAACAATTAGACAGATGAAGATACCCAGAAAGATAGAGAAAGTGCGGGTGCGCAGGTAAGAGAGAAAGTGATGAATAAAGATAAATAAATTGAGAAAGACACATTAGAGAGATAGAGCTGGATAGATGGAGAGAGAGAAAAAGAAAATGAAGGGGGATATGAGGAGAGAGTTCAATTCAATTCAATTCAATTCAATTCAAAAATGGTCTTTATTGATAATCAAACATGTTAACAATCATACATGAGAAAACAGCAAGAGCTGGAAAAATCATGTTTACAAGTTGGTGTTGGCACATTATTAAATACATAGTAAAAACCACAGTAAAATGCACTTAAAAAGCTATACATTTAAAAGTTAATGCAATTTAAATAAAGCATAAAAGGTAATGAAAGAATGAATGTAATATGATAATTGCATACTTGAAGGAGAGGAGACTGACACTTATTTAAATGACAAAAATAACTGTATGGTGGGGTGGGGATGACCATTTTGCATTGCCTTTCCTAGTCTACACACTCATCTTTTGTTGAGTATGTCAACCAAAAAAGGCAATGGACTGTTTTTAAATCGTGTTGTTCTTATTGGAAATTGTTGGTAGTTGTTTATACGACGAAGATATATGTTTGTATGTTTTTTTTTAGGTAGCCATGTCTTACACAAAGGATGAGTTGAAAGTGATTTTGCAAATTTTTTACACAGTGTCAGTCTTCTCTCCTCAAGTGTTGGTATATTACATACCTGACATGCATTTGTGTATGTGATGTAGTTATGTCCTAAGATAATTCTACAAACTCTCCGTTGTATTCTTTCAATAGTATTATTTTGTTTTGCTGTAAGACTGCTATGAAAAACTGGAGCACAATATTCTAAAATTGGTCGTATATAACCCATATATATTGTCACTAAATCCTTCAAAGGTAAGTTGAACTTTTTCAATTTCCTTAACATATATAATTTTCTATTGCACCTTTTAACCAAGTCATCGACATGTAAATTCCATTTCAAATTAGATTGTATAATAACTCCAAGAATTTTGATACTTTCTAAATTACATAAGGCAGAGTTATTAATGGCAAGAACCTCAGGAGTGATGGGGTTTTTCATAAAAGTAATATGTAAGGTAAAACACTTTGAAGGATTGAGTGACATATTATTTGATTGTGACCAGGATTGCACTGAATTAAGTACTGGTTGTAATTGCGAAGTGTCGGTTGATTTACGACACTGCACTAAAGACAAATCATCAACATATTTAAAATAGTGTATAGGAATATTTTTACATAAATCATTTACCATAATTAAAAAAAGGATTGGGCCAAGTCGTGTCCCTTGGGGCACACCGGCATGATTAACTTTAATATCAGAAAAGATTCCATGATATAATGTACATTGCTTGCGATATTCCAAAAAACTTACAATCCAATTTATGATCCATGGTTTTATGTGCATATTAATCATTTTTTTAATTAGAATATTGTGATCCAGGCGATCAAACGCCTTTCTAAAATCTGTACATACAACAGTGGACACAGATTTTTTGTTTTCTGCATTGTCATAGAGATGATGTAATAAACCAACAAGATAATGTGATGTAGACAATCCTGGTCTGTTACCGAACTGGTGCATATCAATTTGTTTTTCAATGTCTTTCAATAACCATTGAGCCATAAAAGATTCGGCGAGCTTAGCAAAATGTGAAGTTAAAGTTATAGGACGTAAATTATTGATGCAAGGTGGGTGAGATTTTGGAATGGGAGTTACTTGACCGAATTTCCACTGTGAAGGTACTATTCCTTGTCTAAAAGATATATTGAGTATTCTAGTAACCGGTACACTCAATTCACATGCAAATTCTCTAATAATACGAATGGGGAGATCGTCTCTGACAGATGCTTTGTGTAATTGTAATTTACGCAATTTACAATAGACTTGCCAACAACTGATCTCAGGACTTTTAAACTGAGAAGGTAAAAAAGCTGGTAATGATCCTCTATTTAGAGGAGAAAGATCAGAAGCAATTGACACAAAAAAATCGTTGATTGCATTAGCTGCTTGTTTATCATATTGATCATCTTCAATGTCAATACCAGGAATCGTGATTGGAATATTGTCATGATTACCATTTGTAAGTATCTTAATATGTCTATACCAGGCTGAAGGATTATTTAATTTTTCCTTTTTTATACGAGTGTTGTAATAATTAGTTTTTGCAGCAGAGATAGCTTGAGCAATTTTATTTCTTAAATGTCTCCAAAGAGTGTCATTTTGTTTTTTAAACGCCTTTTGTCAAAAGAGAGAGTGGGAGAGAGGGTGAGGAGGGCATTTACAAACTCGGTACGAATTAAGGTTCATAAGAAGATGCCAAATTCACTCGACACTAATTTTATCGCCATCGCTAACGATAGATACCCCATCAGCCCATTTATCGCATGATTTATACGTTACATATGACCTTGGCATTTCACTTGCAATTTACTTGGATCCTTACTGGCGCTGATGTGTCATGTATCTCAATTTTTATGTAGGGCTGCACAAAACATAGCAAACACCCAGCACCACCCCTCATTTTCTGTAAATATAACATTTACCATGTCCATAATTTCGTGTGTTTTTTGCTATTTTTTTTTTTCTTAGAGAGATTTGAATGTTGTTTCGCCAATACGATCGGGTCTTAAAACAAATGAATTAAATTTTGATCTGTTTATTTTAACTTTTCGATTTCCATCCCCTGTCTAGCTTGCTATCCCTCTCAAGCTCTTTCCAGTCCTCCCTCTCCTTCCAAGGACCACCGGTTTATTTTGATTTGTTCTAATGCCAATTCGTCTAATTGCAAACTCGTTTACTATCATTTGGTCTACCATCAGTTCGTCAAATATCCACATAGTCTGTCTGTCATTTCGTCCACTCACCATTTCGTCAAATAACTGTTCGTCCAATATCCATTTAGTCCATATCCCATTTGGTCTAGTTGGAGTACGTATCATTTGGGAAAAATTAATGAAAATAAAATGGACCAACTGGTTATGAGACGAAATGGTCATAGACGAACTGATTGTTAGACTAAATAAAGTTAGACCATGTGGTGAGTGGACGAGTTGACAGTAGACGAACAGGCAATTTACCGGACCACTAACCTTTTATTTTGTTCACCTCCCTTCTTCCCATGCTAACTTTCTCTTTATAATACCCCACCTGCTCTTCTTCCAGATGTACCCCTTCAGTTGTCTTACCTATTGCTTAACTTGCCTGTTGGCTCTCTGTTTTCCTCTATTCCCACATTTTCACGTTTCAAATGTCGATGGGTCTACGGTTATATCCAGTTGTACACTTTTCCTCAGTCTAAGGAATTTTTGTTGTATTCAAGTTTACTAAAACATGGTGGCTCTCCTGCTTTGACATTACATGACATTTGCTCCTGTGACAAGGCTTGATTCTAGATTAAAGATGAACCCATTAAGCCATATTTAATCCCAAGCTCCATCCTACCTCACCCTCACTCATCGCACGATTCCGAACCAAAAAACCTAATCGGAAACCTAAAAACCCATCTTACATATTCAGAGAATTTAATGTAAGAGCAATCTTCATAGTTGAAAATTCCGCGTTCCCCCTTTTTTGTGACATGTAAAATAGAATATTGTTCGAGCCAAAATGACCCAGTAAATGAATTGTTTTATTAGCTCCCTGTTGTCATTCTTTTTCAGAGAAAACATGAGATCCATCTCCCAGATAAAGGGTCTATCCATCATCTTTGCCTATCGATGTATTTTGATAAATGTTATTAGCCAAATCGTATTGATTTATTGATGTGAAGGCCAAAGGTATACTTCAATAGAGGAAGCATTCTATACATGAATATTACTCATAATCAATTACCAAGGATACCATGAATAAATTCCGAATAAAATGACAATTGCTCTGGATCGGGAGGCTGGTGGCTGGAACAAACACTATTACCCTTTTTACACACGCTAAAATTTCCTTAACCCCGTACTATAGGTGGGGCTAAATGGCAATTTAGCCCCACCTATAGTACGGGGTTAAGCTTAGCCCACTTTCTTTTTACACAGCATTTTTGCAAAGTGGGCTAACCCCACCTTTAGTACGGGATTATTTGGCCCTGCAAAAAAGCAGGGTTATCCCAGCAATTGCGGTGCTAAGAGCGATAGTACGGGGTTAAGATCGCTAGTGTAAAACGAAAGTGGGCTAAGCTTAACCCCGTACTATAGGTGGGGCTAAATGGCAATTTGGCCCCACCTATAGTACGGGGTTAAGGAAATTGTATCGTGTGTAAAAAGGTACGAGTGAAGTACTTGCCTACTACGAATAATCGACAAAAACCACTAGTCCGGGGTTAGCGAGTTTCGTGTGTGAAAAGCAAGCATTCCATATCCGGGGTTAGCAATAACAATTTGGCATGTGTAAAAAGGGAAAAAAAATAGTACGGGGTTAAGTATAGTACGGGGTTAGCGATAGTCCGGGGTTAAGAAAATCCTGTGTAAAAAGGGTATATGTTTCCAAGTAGATATTGTGCCTTTAAATAGGGCCACGGTGAATGTAATACCAATTCGAAAATAATCAGATATTGGCTGGAGAATGATTAATTAATACTGGATCACGTTGACAGGACCAGGTACAGGTGATGACTTGGCAATGAATTAATCATATTCATTGCGTTGTCTAGGGGCGCCGATAAATGGAGAGGGAGGTGACTTTGCGAGTTTTACGTTTAGTAATCACAATACAAAAATGTATATATAGAAGGACATAAAGAAGAAATGGTGCGGTAATTTGAATTGATGAAGAGAAGGTAGTATGCTAAATGAAAGGGCTTGATCGTATATTCAAATTTAAGCCTGAGATTCGAGAAATCGTAAGAGGGCCTTTCATGTAGGTCGTGTCCCTCCCACCCCCTCGCCATTCACCGTCTCTCTTGCTACAAAATATTCTTAGGCCTCCCCTATAAACCATGCGTTAAGATTGGAGAGCAGGGATCAGCATTGTATGCCGGCCAACAACATTAAACTTCAAATTCCTATCAATTCCAAATGGTCAATATTACTATTATGTACACATGGGCCACATCTTGCAAAGAGTTGCGATTGATCCGATTGATCACAACTATGGACGGCCAGCAACACGAATATCTAAAATGTATGTTTGTTCAAAATATTTGCTTGATATGTATATATGCATAAACTAATCATTCTCTTGTAAACTCAGTGTAATTCCCTTAATATTTAGGAAATTGTGCAAGCTTCATGTCGAAAACATTATGACGTTGATGGATTTCCATACACTTGAGACTGGTCAATCGTAACTCTTTGTAAGACGAAGCCCTTGACACATCACAGTTGTGACTAGGTGCTACTACAGACATACATACGAAACCACCTCCAAACTAACCAATGGTATATCATTGGAAGTAACGTGATTAATTTGGTCGCTCTTAAGTCGGGGATGCCGGTGTGGCAGGGACGTATCAGAATGTTGGTGTCCTGGGGAGTGTTTCATCAACATTTTCATCCGACAAGTTGTCAAATCTGACATCTTTCTCTGATGTTGATTGGTTGAGAAGCACTGTTACTATAGTAACTGTCGGATAAAATAGGACTTGTCGGATAAAACGTCCGACAAGTCCTTTCATGAAACGCTCCCCTGATCCTTTCCGCTCACCAATGTTACTTCAACCAGAGGTACAGTATGTGTCTTAATTCATCATTCATAGTTATTGCACTCTCTGTTTTATTTAGTATAAGGAGATCTACTCTCTGGAAAGGGGGAAGGACACATCCTTGGGGAATACCATCATACTTTACTACTTTTCATTTTGTAATCAACAAAAATATAATATTCCTGTTGTTTAAAAAAAAAAGGGGGAAACGGGGGGGGGGGTTATATTTATCTTACAGCCCAGAAATATTGTTAATATGTAATTCTCAAATGTAATTTCTTATTATCCATTTTAGACGGGCTGAATTGAATTGAGAGAATTGTTTACATTATTTCCGATAGGAAATGTCAGAAAAAAAAACGCCGAACACAACGTCTCAAATAGGCTCTGTCGCCATTAGGTCCTCATCGGGAAGTTGATATACTTTGTTTTCACTTCTGCTACTGTTTAAGTAATGGATTCCAACTGTTACTCCTGTTTTAATGAAACTCGAAAGGGCATACCGCTTTGATCTTGTGAATACCTGATCGTTGCTCATTCCAAAGTTACCCCTAAGTGATCCAATTTGATTGCTTCATGAAAGCTTATGAGGACTTTGGTCTGATCATCGATGCAAGGATGCGAGTAAATCGAATGAGGGAGCAATAGAGTTAGAGAGAGCGAAAGAAAGAATGGAAGATAGGGTAATAGGAATGACAATAGAGAGGGAAAGACAGACAGAAAGAAATATATATATATGTATAGGGAGAGGGGAAGTAGTGGTTAAGAGACAGACAGGGAGTTTGTAGTATTATTCAATAAAATGTGTTATTTGATGCTTATTTTACTTTCGTTACTCTAGCTCCAATTCTCCTGCTGTCTCTCTGATGTATTCTTTTCAATCCCTTCCTCAAGTTATTTATGCTATGATTTGATTTTGGTATGCTGGATCTGTATCACCTTGATCACAAATGTTAATTTAAAAACAAACCCTTTTCCCCATTTTAGTATGTGAATCCAGCATTTAACACTCAAACCGTGTTATTATCAATCTTTTATGCGAATGTAGAGATAACTCCAAATGCATTACTACTTTCATTTTGTTTCTGATTTTCGGTTATTTCAATCACCCAAAATTGGAATGATGGTGAAATCAAAGGCAAGACTTTTAGAAGTAGTATAGACTTTTAAAATGAGAGCAGTTATTCAATAATGAAACTTATATCGATTTTGACGAAAGTGTACTTTTCTGGCCCCGACGAAAAATGAGGCATGCTCCAATTTCTATATCAACCGGGTGATCAGAAATAACACATGCAGAACCACGTCATGGCGGTCATTAGTGAGGTGATATCCATTGATCGGGGGAAATCCATTACTGTAATGGTTGACTGCACAAACATTGATGACATGATGACCTTATAATCAAGACTCAGCCATGCCCTCATTTTCTTTGTAAATTCAATTTCAGCTCAGCCAACCTTAGAATCATTAATGTCTCTTATTCGAGAGGAAATGACCATTTTGGAAAGGTGCGACACTCGTTACATCTTGAAACTGAGGATTGTGGGCGCGGGTCTCTGCCAAACGATTTTATTGGTACTGAGATATGTACCTGACAAAAGCCTGACCAATATTTTCTTCTGATAAGGTATATGTGTGTTAAGTGCTGCCTCTTCTGCTGCTGTCCCTCAGGCAATAGTAAAAGTCATTATTTTAATTGAATCAAGTCACTTATTGTTGTTTGTTTTTGGTTATCATTTTTTTTATACTATTTTTCAATTTATAAAATTATTTAACAATTTTCCTGATCGGTTATCTTTTTATAATTCATGCATCTATTCATTTATTTAAAAATTCATGATATTTCACTTATTTTTCGATATTTTATTGTTATTGCCATTTTAAAGTGTTTGCGATAAATATTTCACTCATGGGCGCTTTTGTTTATAATACTATGTTAGTTGCTCATCGAAAAACATATTTTGCATTCAGACCTATTTTAAATGACACATACAAGACAAATGTCTTAACAACACAAAAATGGTCCTTTAGATAGTCATAGGTTTAACAACCGTGTGGATACATATCGCAATCAAATCAGCTTCACTCGCTTTCCTGAAATTGATAAACCCAATGTCCACTATCTCAAGTAGATATGAAATCACCGGACGTGCCATAAAACCTTGGCCGCGCCTTACAAAGCTTTGCGATTAATTTCGATCATCTCCGCTGTATGGAAATCCATATATACCTTTTTTCCTACAGGAAATTTGCTTAATTTCCTTTGTTAACACAAAGAATCACACTGAATCTTCAAGAGAAAGATAAATATATGAATATACGTCATATCTAGACAATATTCTGAACAAGCTTGTATCTTATATGCTGATGCTGATGGCTCTTCGTAGTTGCGATTGATCGAATCAATCGCAGCTCCTTGTCAGATGGGGCCCAGGTGGTGTTACACACAGGTATAAGTATGACTCATTTTTCTTTGCAAGAAACTTGTGTTTAAATAACAAATTAAATTACACGCCTTTTATACCGCACGTAACTAGGCATTTAAGTGCGACTATAAGTCATACTTAAATCTTTGTGAAACACCCCCAGAACTCGGATATAATCCCATGTTATTGCACTTGTGTGGAAATTTTAAACAAAGGGTAACGATTGGCCTCACACATATGACCTACAAACAAGGTCATTATCGTCGCTTTACGCTTACCTTTGGTGAATATGGTTTTCCCTATTTTCGATCTACAGTAGATATCAACTAATTAAAGAAAAAAAATATATATAAACCCCTCAAAAAAAGTTTGGAAATCTGTGTTTGGCCATTAATTTCTTACAACTCCCAAGTTTACACAATGCATATTTTACATCAGTCAAAAGATCATTCAATTCTCTTTAAAATGATACCATGCTTGTTATCATGCCATCACAAAAAGAGCAGGATTCAAAAGTGTTGGATGAGGTCTGAATTGAAACGCTGCAAAACGAGCAAAAAAAGGTTTGGAAATCTGAGTTTGGCCATTAATTTCTCCCAACTCCCAATTTTACACAATGCACATTTTACATCACTCAAAGGATCATTTAATTTTCTTTAAAATGATATCATGCTTGTTATGATCATGTCATCACGAAAAGAGCAGGATTCAAAAGTGTTGGATGAGGTCTGAATTGAAAAGCTGCAAAACGAGCAGAAATAGTAATGAAGGGTCAATACAGAACATGATTCTTTTTTTCTGTGTCAATAGAGATGATAATCCATTCAAATCAAGCCCCTGCTTCTGTAGTGATGGTTCTGTGAGATGGTTTGAGTCGTGGTTTGATATACCCATGCATGTTTGTTTGTTTGTTATGCGTTTGCTTGTGCAGAGGTGTGTTTGATTCCATATTAATGTTGATGTTAAGGTGCATGAAAATAATAAAAAAAACCGCTGAGAAACTCACACATCACCACTGAAAGTGATGAGTGACTTTCAATATTGTGTCATTTTGCAACTTCTGAATGTTGACCTTGCCCCACATTTCAAGGCACTACACCTCCATATGAACCATAATCATATCATGTAGGGCATCATTTTAAAGAGAATTAAATGTTTCATTCATGGATATCAATTACACATTGATATTTACAAAAACCGAGGAGGAATTATCGATCAAAGTCAGATTTCCAAACTTTTTTTGAGGAGTTTATTATTTCCATTTTTTATCAGAAGATTTAGATATTAATCATAGAATGTAGCATGGAATATCACTTTCCTAATGAATACCTTTTTTTGTTTAAATGACATTTTTAACCTGCCTGGCGTCCTCACGGCATATGATTTTAATCTAAAATATAACAATTTTACTATCCTTTATTCTCCTCCTCTCCCTACCTCCCTTACCGCTTCCATTCCTGGCTCACCCCCCCCCCCCCCCGTTCTCTCTCCCTCTCTCGCATACACAGCACTTACATATTTTACTTATATTTAATGTTAGTCTGTAGGCACAGACCCTTGGTTTCCACAATTTCGCATACTGCATAATGCGGAGTCTGAAGTAGTTAGACTAGACTAAATATACTGAGGCTGGCCTTTGGTGAATAGGGTTTGCTTTATTTACGATCTACAGTAGATATCAACGCATTGAAGAAATATATATATATTATTTCCATTTTTTTGTCAGAAAATTTAGATATTGATCATAGAATGTAGCAAGAAACATTAACTTTGTTTTTTAATGTGCCTGATATCCCCACGGCGTGGGATATTGATCTAAAATATAACCATTTGACTATCCTTTATTATTCTCCTCTCCCTCCCTCCATTTCGTCCTTTATCCTGGCTCGCCCCCCCCCCCCGTCTTCTCTGCCTCTTTCGCACACACAACATGCTTATATTTATTTTTAGTCTGTAGGCACAGACCCTTTGTTTCTACAATTTCGCATAGTGCATGGTGCAGAGTCTGAAGTAGTAAGACTGGATTCGCAACATACTGTGGCTGGCTCTACCAGTGAGAGACTTTGGGGTCTAGTCTTCACTCTAGACCTGTTATTGGTCAAAGTGTCAAATGTGAGTCTGTGCTGGCAGACTATATTTTTTTTTGTTCGGTATCTCTTTTTGATCTACATGCACCTCTTATCCCTCAGTGTCATAATCATTTTCTGCACCTACGCCAGCTATAACGGTAAAGAACTTTATTCAATCCACTCACCTAGCTCAATTCAAACTTCCTTTATCGCAATCGTCCATTAATTCGTACCCTTTATACACCCTCACCAAATCCACGTCACCCGCTTCCTCAACACATCATGTCGTATCGGGGATCGGGATGGGTGTTTGCGGGTGCGCAGAGGAAAGATAACATTCCTTTGGATTATAAACCTCTTTTAAGATTTAGCTACAAGGGTGGATTACATCAAGTGGTTTTGACTCGGCAACGAGACACTTTTTGTGCGGCATGATGCATATGCACTTGAATAGATCATTGTCATTCAATCATTCCATACTGTTCTCTTAAAGTGCAACCATTTTCCTTTTTGTCTCGGATTATACGCCTGGTCTGCATCGAGATATCTTTTTTTAATTGAATTGCTAGACCAAAGACAACAGCATCAACAAAAAATAAACGTATACAAACATATTTGTATATATTTATATATATAGTTGTATACACTTTTAATGTTTCAACGAGATTATATTTACTTTCTTTCTAATAAAGGGTATTTTGATAGATGTTAGGCTTACCTTTTTACCAAAAAATGTTCCTGTATGCTATTTATGGTTATGCCCCTCACACGAACACCCTCCCAGCCACATACATTCTCTCTTGCTTTCTTTATTTTTTTGTTATTCTTCTTCTCTCCCACGCTCTTACTCTCCTTCACTTTAAGTCTTTTTCTATTTCCATCTCTCTTGTTCCAACTGACATATTTATGTTCCCCTCATGATACACCCGCCCTCCATATATCTCGCATTATTATAGCACAATGTGTCTCCCCTTATTTTTGAAAGACATCTAATGTTACCTTTATCTGCTAATACTTTCTTCTCATCAATTTTTTCCCCTTTTTTTCCCGATAACCACGATGGGTGATATGGTTTACCTCATCGTTCATTCTAAAGCTGAGCTTTTACCATGTGTCTTCCATAGGTTACAATTGTTTACCTTTAAGCAAAGATGCTGCGCAATGTGAATGAAAGATGTAACGTCAAGTACAATACAATTACCAATGATTTTATATTGTACCAATGCATTGTGAAATCTTTTCCCTTCATCACAAAAGTGCGGGGATTTAACCCCATTCTCTTTCGATTCTTTACATCAATTTAAACCACCTTCGCTCTCAGTTGAGATGAATCCATATCATTGGAAGGTTATGTAGGGCGGCTTTCTATTCTGACAAGGTAGAAGGTTAAGCTTATCGCAAGTACTCTCAGTGGATGAGAACTGTATGGAGTTTTTTTCCTTCGTTTTTTATTAGTAAGCTAGCAGGACATGAAGATCGTTTAACCACAAATATGCGATTCAAGAGATATCTTTGATTCGCTTAATAACTGTGCCAAATTTATGGCAACTTAAATAGCACTGTGGAGGCTCGTCGAGCAACTTCCGCAAAACCTAAGTTTTAAACGAAAAAGTGATGGATATTTAAAGATGTAAGAAGCATGGTAAACAACTTACCTGTTAGAAAGATGCCATTCCAAGATTGCATTGGGAGGAAGAGAAAGAGAGAGAGAGAAAGAGAAATGGAAAAAGTGCGAGTTAATATTTGAATGAATTATTGAATGGTTGAATTACAAAAACATTAGAAAACTTCAAAATCAATTATCTTAATTTGATTGCAGTGTGTGCTGTGAAACATTTACACAGATAACTCACACCTGTGCTTTATGGTAAGCGTCAGGTCAACACCGATTGGTTTAACTTTACCACATCCATCCACGGTGTATCTCAGCACCTGGCTGGACAGTTCCTCGTACAACACCGGCCAGTGTTACATGTATTTCTAACACCTAAAGATTCAAAGTGAATAAACATATTAAATGTCACCGTAAATTTTTAGTAGACATCATCAACAATAAGACATACATTTTTATGTTACATGAACGTAGAAATTGGGGGGCATGGATCCCAAACATGTTTAAAACCAAGAAAAGCAAGGAGGAAGGGAAATAAGAGGAGAGGAAAGGGGTGAGATGTGATGTTATTATCGCCATATTATTTCAAACTCTACATCACAAAATTAGATTTGTGTAGGAAAAAGAAAATACTTTCTCTCTCGCCTTGTTCCCTCGCACCTTTTAAGGAAAAAAAAACATCATCTTACCCCATGTCTGCCCCCTAAAATCATTGGCTCTTTACGTCAATGGTGCATAATAGATGACTTTGTCTTTTTTTTTTATATCAACGGTATTAATCACCGAGATGAGTTGTGCTATCGTCTGCTATATCAACAACAACTCATTTTACTGGCCTTCAACCACTGTGAAACCTTTCTTTATCTGGATGCAATCAAACAATACCAAGTGAACTAATATTCATGATTGTCTTGTTGTATACGAGGAAAGAAAAACCCTTTAAAATGATAGCCTTGATTTGGTTTAATTAACCATCAAGTCATGCAGAAGTGTATTTCAGTTTGATCGAGACCGGACCATCGCCCAAATAAACCTGGAAATCGCCTGTAGGTCATTCGTTAAATGAGTTGGTATTAATTGTAATGTAAGTGACCCGGACCATGTATACTGTATTTTTTAAGCAGAATGAACACGGAACGATGATTCGGATTTAGAAATTGTCGTAAAGAAGTTGATTGTAGTCACATGTTCAACGTGGCCTTGTTTGCGACAGTAATTGCAGGGGTTGTAGACATTTTCAGACAAACTGTTAAACATCACTGCTTGCAAGCGATGAAATTGACCCCATGTGAATATAATGGCTCGTCCAGTAATTATTTCTGAATAATTTAGCGGGCGGAGATTGGAAAATCGGCAATTTACTCGCCGAAGCCCTTTTTCAATGATGGACGTTTTCAGGATTATTTTCTTTCACAGCCAAATGATCTCGAAACTCCTTTACAAATCGAAAAAGCATGCTCAGTCAACTAAAATGATTGCAGTGACTTTTTTATTTCACGGCTCTGCTTTTCCTTCCTTTTTTTTTGTAATGCTAAATTAAATGACGTTGTCTGACATGCCTCATTTCAGTTTTCTATTTTTTTCAATATATCTTAAACATTTTTTTTACTTATCATATAATAATAATTTTCATTTTTTATGCAAGATACGTAGTCATACGAATCGTCGTTGAAGGAGAAAATCAGGAGCAAGAATTATTACTATTACTATTTTTTTTTTAATGGTCATTATTTTCTGGCAAGATCATGATCCGAACTAATAGAATTTTCCTACCGGAAAGGACACAATGTCCCCTAATGTGTATACAGTGTCAGTGTGGAGCGCAATGTGAAATAACCTTCACACTGCAAAATTTTAGCATTCCAACAGTGTGAAACACAAATTCACACAGTCGACCATGTGAACACGCTCTGAACAGGCATACTGTCTAGGTGTCCACAGTGTGTAAACTCATTAACACTCTTTCAAGCAGGGGAAGCAATCTTAAGTTAGAGATACGTATTTATATCATGAAACTGACTAATTTGGAGTATGTCATATTTGTGCAACTTTACCTCTGCACAGATGATGATTGCACCTGAATAATTCATTCCATTTTATTAATCGGTCTTAGGGAATTTGTAGTCTTCTTCCAGTGAAAGGCGACAAACGTGGCTATGTGGGTTTGCCAGTAAATAAATAAATACATAAATGAACCCGTCGCTTTAGCAACTGGGCGAATTGACGGAAGAATAGCAGATTAGCTGACCTCATAAAACACCACCATTAATTTATGACATTTAAATGCCATTCTTTCTTCAACCGACATAGTTCTTGCTTTGTTTTTTATTCAGCTACTGATATATATTTTGCACCCATTCTTTGTAGACGAAAAAAATCCTGACATTAAGCAGGATTCCAACTTACATGTATAAAGATATCGCGGCTCTACCATAGTTCTTTGCGACGGCTGAGCATAATTCAAAGCACATTCATTTCTCTCGAATACTTCATTTCTGCTTCACAACTCATCCCTATGATAAACATACATCTTGTTTCGCCGAATTATGTATCCGTCAATATTCTGCTTCCCACAACCAATCAAAATAAGTAATTAGGACCCCCCGCGGCGATCATAAAGAGAAGGAAACTTGAAACATACTTATGCATACATGTCCCTCGATCGTACAATTTCTGTCACCCCAATAATGCATTGTCTATTCCCAGGACGCGATGAATGTAAAACTCGAAATAGAAGCGGTGGGACTATTGCTTGATTCGGCGATGGAATGACGAATGAGTATTGCCTCGCGGTCGCCGGTACACAGAAGGGCGCGCGTGGGGCTGGTTACTGAGCCGGGTAGACGCTTTCCTGTAGGTGGACTACAACTGAATGGGGGAAAAATAGTAATCTCCGAATAAAAATGAAATAAAAATAGAAAGAAAGGAATCGAAAATGTACAACTGTGAGATCGTAAAGATAAGCACGTTGATTGGGAACTAGCTCGTGGTGGCATACACAGCAAAAACTGTGGTGTTAACCGGTGTACATAGAGGACCACACCAACTTCTTTGCACCGGTGTTAAATTGACAGTGTTAGTTTAACACCCATAGGTGATATTGCAACACCTTTGGTTGTTGCATTTACACTCTTTAATGTTATGTTCAATCTCTAGGGTGTAGTTTTAACACCTAAGGGTGTGGTTCCGCATTATCACAACTGGTGTCAGTTGTAGAAAAAAAATCCTCAGCAAAAAATATTGGGAAATGATACATATGCAGACACACGAATATAACGAGGGCGAGAGGGGGGGGGGGAGATTGGGTAGAGGGAGCGAAACAGGGAGAGAGGTGGGGGTGAAGGGGTGGGTCGAACGATTACACCATCCTGCAAGATGCCTCATGCACTCACAGACACATAAGATCTACTATCTCAAAGAGCTGTCTGGATAACTGTAGTCCAATATTGCCATTGGGTGATGAATGAGACGGCTCGCTGCGATACGGCAACATCAAACACAATTTATTTGAGCTAAAGTAGACGGATCTAGAGCCCCAAATAAACAACCAATTGTCTCCTACACCTTTCTTCTCACCAGCTCGGCGCACACGCTATCCATCTCTAAATGCGTATCATGTGTGTTCCATTTTTTCCGTGTGTATTGAATATATATTAAGCAAAACTACTGCAAAGTAGAAACAAATACGATTCTTAAAGAAAACTTAATCAACAATCTTACCAGGGAAAATGAGACAAGGTAGATAATTAATTTATTTTTAAACAAGGAGGAGGATGCGCGCGTGCATGTGTGTGTGCGGAGGTGGTGACGGTGGTGAGCGAGCACTTCTTCATCTCTCTTTGCTTTTGATGACAACCAGTCACAATTGACTATTCATGACACTGCTTTTAAAAAGAATTCCATAGCTTCTTTCATAAATTTATTTTAGCGCGTTTGTAAACGTTTAAATTCATTGATAATTATGTTCACCATACGTGTACCATATTCTTAATGCCACTGTTTAATAAATGGAATTATTGTTTAAAAGTGATATAGATTCGCGAAGTGCTATATTCGTTTTAAATGATAGCTATGATCATTAGGACACGAACACTTTCGTCCAACATCTTATTTTGTATGGCTATTTCTTTTTTTCATTTTCGTAGTCTTAGTTTTACTTTAAATGCAATATGTATTTGGCATTTTAGGCCTATAAAACAATCTTCGAGCTAATGTGAAAGACATCCAATAATGCACAGTTACATCTCATTCTAAAGTAGCGAACGGATTATTTTAGAATAAACTGCTTTCAGCATTTATACTCATCTTCTTATTTGCAAAACATCG
Source organism: Lytechinus pictus (assembly GCF_037042905.1). Lineage (NCBI taxonomy): Eukaryota > Metazoa > Echinodermata > Echinoidea > Temnopleuroida > Toxopneustidae > Lytechinus > Lytechinus pictus. Next base: position 8,504,315 of record NC_087253.1, read on the forward strand.
GACCTAACATGTTATATTTATTTACCCTGTAGGCGTGAATATTAGATGCTATAGATATGAAAACTTGATTGAAATATCACTGAATTCTTTTTCACTTGTCATGCTCGTACTCGTTGGGAAAGCTGACATGGTAATTAAATCTTTTTCGGTTGATTAAATGTTTTTTTTTTTTGTAGTGTCTGGCAAGAAATGGACACGTGACATCAGAATATTAAATCGTTGATATGAGTATTGTTTTATTAAGAAGTATCCTTTACTATGATGACTGCTTGATCCCCCCTCCCTCGCTGTCTGTCTGTCTGTCTAGCTCTCTCTATCTCTCCCCCTCTCGTTCTCTTTCTCTTTCACCCGCTCCATATTGATCACGTTCTAACACTAATGTCACTTTAACGTAACGCTCATTTACACTTTTACAAATCAATATCAATTCTTTATTTTTACTGTAGTGATATAAATATATATATATATTTTTGGCTGTAGATGTATTATTTGTATTATGTTGTATATTCGAATCATACATTGGCGCATTATTTATGCTCTAAATATAATTATATAATTTTATGGTTTGTTATGTTTTATATGGTCGAAAGATATTTCTTAAATGAATATGGTTTGATAAAGAAAAATATCTTTATGTTGATTAAAATCAAGTTCCGTATCCCCCACTTCTCTCTCTCACCTCTTTCACACACACCCTTACACACACACCGTTCGACCCATTTCTTTTCCAGTTTCTCGACAATGCGCATTATTACATGGGATTTGTTTGCTGATTGTAATTTGGAACTAAACACGCCAGCATATTTCATTTGGGAGAAGGGATGATCTCACATTTCCTTTCAATCTTTCGGATCGTCCTGTCTTAGATGAAATTGATTTCTCTGTCTTCGCCTTTATCCCATTTCCAGCCATTGTCCACGCCAGTAACCCTAGACCATAATAATCGCGATTTGCGGTTCGATCCGTGATCGTGGCGTTCCAATCTGCATTGGTGCGCGTGTGCCCGAAATGCTATCGGTGTCATGTGACACCCCGGATATATCGATCTCAAGGTGGATGACCTACATGTACTGATCGGACGGGCTTACGAATTATCTTCTCTGAATTCCGTAGCATGGTATAGAAAGGAAATTAAAATTTAGAAACAGGAAAACAAGTAGGGAGACGTAAGATATTGGGGCCTGAAAAGAAAGAAATAAGGCATGCCAAAGAAAAAAAACACCAGCCTCTCATAAACATGTATAAAGGCAATGCTACCTATCCACATGACCGAGTTGGTGTATAAACTTACACTGTCAAAATACTGGGGTGTTAAACAACTAACACCAGTTGCTGTCCCTAGACATTGGAGTCGACCATACCCTGAGGTGTTAAAATTACACCGTAGAGATGGAAAATTACACCAAATAGTGTAAAGGTAATACAACCAAATATGTGTTACATTAACACCCAGGGCATTGAACTAGCACCAAAAATTAAATAACAGAGTAACATGTTTTGTGATGTTTGTGGTGTTCCGGTGTAAATTACCTTTGACATGAATATGGAAAACGTATCAAAAGACCCACTATTCCAGAGAAGTGTGAGCTGTAAATCTAATTTTGTATAGGAGCAAACATAGGTTGATTATCAGTATGGCCCTGGCAAGTGGGTGTGCTGGGTTTTACGGGGGAAGGGGGGGGGGGTTGATGCGTGAATTATTTTCCATACACACTAAGAAATCCCGGTACAAATTGGGTGTACGATATGTGCGTACACCCCTTAATACCGTCGAGATGCAAGTTAGCTCTTTTGCGAGAGAACGTGCCTGTTGCCCACCCCTGTACTCTTTGCGCGCACCCCACCAGTCTCGCTGATAGACGTATGGTATATATAAAGTTGATTTGTGATCGAGGATTACCCGAAATAACAATGCACGAACGCCACACTTTACCGAAGTGAAATAATTTGTTAAATATTTAATATTTATTTGATATTTGTTTCAAATACACTATTGATTACGTATACATTTGGAGAAACAGTAAATAGATCTACTTGAATTACAACTATCAGTACAAGTCAAAAAAAGAATCAGATCATATCGCTAGGGACCTCATCTAAGCCCTTTCCAATCTCATCGCTTCTCGCTTGCATAGCGGGAAGAATCTTGACCACAGATAAAACGAGGTAAGTTCGAGTCCCAACTAAATTAACTAAAAAATAGATAGAGAAATTGAATGGACCGGAAGTCTCGACACTCTTTTTTGTTATTTCATGCGGGATACATTGTGCACCCTAAGGGGTAGACGTATACACCCTCTAATGTGCAGATAGACACCCAAAATAGGGGTGCACACTGTACACCCTTATTTGGGGTGTATGCGCGCACCCCTAGGGGTACTCGTATAGGGACAAGCCTGTGTACCCCTAGGTGTGTAAAATTGAACCCGAATTTCTTAGTATGTAGGTAGCACAGCCTTGAACTGGGTTAGGTGTGACAGAAACTTTGAAAAACATGTAACAAACTGACCTCCATTTTGCGTAGAAACATATAAACTAATTATTTTTTTTTTTTTGCTTGTCAAATTTCTATTGCGAAAAGTAACCTTCATTTTGTTATTAACATTTTTTTTTTTATTATTTTTTTTGTTGTGGGGGGGGGGGGTATCTTGTCAAATTTTCTGTAGCAACCCTTTAAAAAAGAAAACGTTCCGAGGGACCTGATTATCAGGATCCCGGCCTTTGACAGAAAGTAGAAAAACCAGTGCCAAGGTATATGATTCAGCTTTTTCGAAAAGAGGCCTCTTCACTTCAGTCGGAGGAGGCGACCACTTCAGGGAGAGCTTAGCACAATAACTTAAAAGCTTTCAATTCACCCGAAATCTGAGATCGATTCATTTAGGCTATCGATTGCTATCGTGCATAGCGACCTATCCATTCAAAGATTTCGAGATAAGAGCGCGACCTGTCAAACTCGGCTCCTAGCCTTGTTTCGTCGTGTTCGGGGGGATCGGAATTACAAAATAAATCAGGCCATTTTCGGCATCTATACCGGTAAAAGATCCTCTTCTTGGGTTTGCTTTCGATCTAAACTTTGATGAAATGATTCTGAATCATACATTGTTTGGGCGCCAATCCTAAAAATAATGAATAAGGGAAAAACATAATTTTTAGCCAAAACAGACAGTTGACACAAAGTCAAAAATAATCTTCTATTTATACAAAATCAGTTCGTAATGGACACGGCTCTGTGAAGCACGGATGCTGGTGTTACTCATGTTATCCCCAAATTTTCCTTGGGGGTGCTAAGTGTATTATCATCCATAGGCGCCAGCCCCATGTATTTTGGAAGATGACATTTTTTGGTGTAGAATTTGAAAAAAATTTAACCAAAAGGAGCTTAATTTTCTCGCGATTTTTTTTTCTTCAAATTTGTAGCAACCAATTCGACCTCCAAACACTTTTTATTTATGTATTGTTTTTTTTCTTCATTTTTTGCTTTCCAAATTATTTTACACCAGTACAAACAAAGGCGTTCCCAGTGACTTGCTAATGGACAGCACAAAACTGATGTTCTATGACAAAACCAATTGAATTATAACTCTTACCAAAATTGTATGGAATTTTTCTCCGCATTTGAAGGTATTTTCGTTTCTTTAAATCCCACATGACATATTATCCGTTAATTCACATGTCTTTTGAATAAGTTGTTTCAAAGGAATATTTGTATTATTTTTGTGTGTGTTCCAAACTTTCGGTAACCATTGCGCTAAAGTGATCTTAATTGCATGGAAAATAAGATTAGATAGAGTCTACAGTTGCAATTTCGAATGCCATATTTTTTTTCTGAAAATTTCCTTCGATTCCATTTCAGATAACCTAGTATTTGAGGATTTGTTTTTCGGTTTAGGTTTCCCTATTCTGTTTGATTCGAGGGTAATACATAAGTCTAATTCGTGGTTTCCAGTCCGGTTTCACTTTACCATTGGTGCCAGGGCTTAAAACCAAATCTTAACTCTTTCATTTCCTTCCCTTCTCGCATCTGTCTGACTTTTCACTTGCAATAAGGTAGAGCTTCAAGCTAAAGCAACACCAACGAAACCGGTTTCAAATTTACAGATATAATGCCTTTGAAAATGAGCTTTTATCGGAATAAAATATATTTCACAAATTATAGGGCGATCATCTCATTAAAAATTTGATGATGTTTACAATAGATGTGTGTCTATCTCGACGGATAATTGTATTCCTTTTTCCTTTTTTTAAGACTATTGCCTAAGTAAATGCTAGACATAAGTTATTATTATTTTTATATTCTATAAAAATAATCCCACTTCTGTCATACATGTAAAACAAAATGCCAGTTGCCTTTTTATAAATATATTGCAGGGGGCACCATTAAACAAACCCCCCGAAGATTTGAGGTATTGTATAGGGTATTGAGTTGAACGCGATCCGCCCGAAGATCTGGGTCGCTGATATGCCACCGTTCCGCTCGAAATTTGAGCTACCATAATGCTCTGGCGATAGATTTCAGAGATTATGTGGAGTCACTTTCTTCAAGATTAAGGCTTCTTTTCTTCTGCTGAATAATAGCTTAAACTAGCATCATAAAAAACCCATTGCTTTACAAAAGTGAATTTGTGTTCTCTTTGATTTAGTTCAAGCATTTGAGCAGCACACATTTACATATGTTGTATGGTGGTTGAAACCCTCTCCTTTGAAATAATGGGTGTAATTGGTTAGAATTCTAGCCATTAGTGCCCATGACATACTCCTTTGGAAAGATGTTCATCACACTAATGTTGCCCTCAACCCAGGTGAGATGAATGAATGGATTGATACATTGAATGTACAAAGCATCTATAAGCAGCTGGAGCTGTAGTCGCTGTATATAATTGAAAAGGCAAATATATTATTGACGCCTCTTAAATGATATGTGTGACTATCATTAGTATTGATGTTATTATCATTTAATCCTAGATAAGATATCAATGATAATAATGACAACAACAATATAAATAATAATAATTATAATAATTAAGTCCTAATCCTTGTCGGGTGGTTATTTCTTCTCTCAAATGTATGCTTTTCCTAGTCTGTCAGTCTATGTTGAATAAAATGGTTTTCAATAAGATCGAAAAACACAATTTTAAATATGTCTGCCGTCTGTCACTCTGTAATAGGTATTGTTCACCTAAACAATAACAGATTCATCATGATCGTGGTTGAAAAGGAAAGTACCTTGATATTGACTTTTGAGGAAAATAATAATTGGGACAGGATATTGGTATATTTCAGCTCAAGGTGAAACTGTTCTGATTTCAATATCGCTTTGCTTTCTTTATCACCTCCCCCCCCCCCTCCCCATTTAACGCCGCCTTTCCTTCATTTTCATTACTATGGTTTGCCTCCCGCCTTTCCTATCAAGTTATCCCCCTTGATCTCACACTCGAAATTTCTCAAAGCCCTCAATGTTCTCTCTCCCCCTCTATTTGTCTCTCTCTTGTGTCCTTTCTCGTTTTCCTGTTTGGCTCTCTCTCTCTTTCTTTATCATTCTGATTGCAAATAACATTATTTTATTTCATTTTATTTTTATTTATTCTATTAAAATGAAGTAATGAATAAATATACAGATATCGGTGGAAATACAAAGAATGGATAAATATATTTTTCCTCAACTGCTGCTTTCGCATACTTACCAACATGTCTAGTCATTCTGGCTTGGTTTTAAACCCTGAAATCTTCCCTACGTTTTATCTTCCCCTGCCTTCCTTTCTTACGCCACAGTCACATTACCGTAGCCGATTCCAAACCGTCCAATGATATGCCGTTCAAAAATAACGCCATGGTGTTAATCGGTTTGCGTTGTATTCGCCGTTGTGACTGAAGCATGAGGGTTTCTCATTGCGATAGCAAGCGATTAATTGTAAACTGATTGTCGCCTGTGTGCATGCATTATACATCAAACAGTCTTGCTCGCAGCTCGCTGTAAGCAACGAATACACGACATGACGGGTTTAATCTACAAATTGATGAATACCCGAAGTCAATCCCTCTGTATCGCCTTCTCTGCATCGCATTTCTTAAATAAAAACCCCGGTGGCAACATCCTCCACCCATTTCTTATCCTAAATCGACCATAATCTAAACTTAAACTTCACTTTGTGCAACGTAAGCATATACAAGAATATATTCTCCTATTCTTGTAAGCACCGCTGTTAACATATCGACAAGCGCAACAATCAAATTTGACATGCAAAGCACAATATATTAACAAAAGGGTTTGCGTTAATGAATAAATTTTCAAATTCGATTAAGGTCGAGTTATATAAAATAAAACTAAGTTGCAAAGTTTCATGAAAAATGAAACTTACAATAACTTGATTTCAAAAATGAATGCACAATGTTGGCTTGCGAATGGCTAAGACATTAACAGATAAATCGGCGAGTGATATTTTCCCATTAATACGAATGGTATTATTTTTCTCTCTTATTCATATTTAACAGGTGTGATCGAATTTCCTCGAATAAAACATAATTTGATGTAGCGCCCTTACGCAATCTACCTCATTCCCTTCTGATTGCCTGTGAACGATCCATCTAATAGATAGAAATCAAGCGTGTTTTTTTCAATCATGCGTCAATCATATTTTACGTCATTCATAGTTTTGGTGATTCTAGTTATGAAACATGTTTTCCGAATGAGTAGCAGGATGTTCCAGATAAACTCACTCAAATTCGCAATTTGCTCCTGCAAATGCAAATGTGGGAGCATCACTTTCCATTGTCCTAACTCAGTCATGCATGAATTATGAACCATGAAATGGGCTTTGGATGAAAGAAAAGCAGCATACCTTCCCATTTATATACGTCACATGAATCAAATTTATGATTAGACGACTGCAAAAACTTTCACTACATTACAGTTCCAGTTTTGTTGTCTTTTTTTCCTTGGAAGCACAGTATGTTATATTTACATATCTCATTTCTCTCTCTTCTTTATTTCCACCTTTTTCTATTTCCTTTCACTTCATTTCTACCGCTCAGTGTCATTTTGATTCCTCCGCAGGCTAAAAACGAACGGAGATAATCACAACAGCATGCAATCGTCTGACAGGTATATTAGAGAATCATAAACTAGATTTCCAAACAAATATCATGAGCTCAGACAAGTCTTTCTTTCAAATCCTTCACATCAACCAACTTATTCTATAGCTGCAACAGAACTGTCATGGCATTGTGTCACGGGAAATTGCATGTCTGGCGATGAATCCTCGTATACATATAGGTACATGTCACATGACATGGTTTATTTAATTATTTTATTGAACATTTACATTGTTGGACTTGGTGAAATGAGGCTCTGTAGAATTATTATTTAGCTTCCTTTGGATTAAAGCTCAAATTTGCAATATTTTTGAAAACCGATTTTCCTTCTTTTTTTCAAATGATTTAGCCCCTTTTGGAATCAAGCTCTACATTTATATAACATAACCTGATTCAGATTCACTTTTACGTAGACGGTATTAAACATCCATTTGACACCTACTATGGAGACATTTATGCTGCTTGGCTGGTGATTTACATTACCATGAATGGTAAAAAAATGGTATATGGCAAAACATTCAATGTTGAACTTGATCTAGTACGTGGGCGTGACGCTTTTTAATGCAGCTTGTGTCTGTGTGTGAGGGTTTGTGCGTGTCTATATGGGACAGGGAGTGTGTGGGTGGCTGCGCGAGTAAACGTAAAGATGGCGCGGTCGTGCGTGGATGTCAGAGTGGGAGTTGTACGGGCGTGCGCAAACGCGGAGAACGAGTTCGTCAACCTTGTATGCTTTTATTGCACCTCGCGAGGAAAATCACATTATATAGCCTTGGCCTCTGCGCTTTAATCGCTTGTCGTAAAATACTACCGATGGCATTTTCAAGAAGATTACAATTCACTTGGGGATCGAATAATATACCAAAAAGAAAAATAATAGCTTGTCGATAAGTAACAACCAGACGTGATGATGAGGAAATGAGGGAAGGATCATGGCCAACGAGAGAATTAAGTGTGAAATGAACAAAAGTATCTATAAGTTTAACAGAGGCCGTGGGAATCGAAATTACATTTCATTTCATTACAAAGAGAAGTTCATTGATAAAGATGAAATAAAGGGAATACATGTACATTGGAAATTCAAATGTCATTGCTGTATGATTATGGCATTGCATACATGTATGTCCGCCTGCACACATCAATGATGTAAGTTTTAAGGTCATTCTAGGGGCTTGTAGCGATCTTGACCTCTGACAAAACTTATTTCATTCTACTTGTACTTTACCTGTATTTGATAAAAGGCGAGAGTTTGCTTATTTTCATATGAGCTTTATGAATTTATACACGTCTTTTAAATTTCTTAGTAAAAATATTTACCGTTAGTTAGGCCTATATTATTCACCATCATACAGTGTTAGAGAAGAACTCGAATGACATTTTCCCCCTCTCTTTTGCATACGATGAATTTTAATATTGCCTATTTCATTTAATTATATTCAATGTAAGATAAGATACATTGCTAGAGCAGGCCGGGGCCGCGGATACAAAACAAAAATAATAGATTCAAACAAGGGTCACAGTAATCTTATTGGTTTTGATTCACTGAAAATTGACACTTTCAATTCGAATTTGACATAAAAAAGGCATTAAAATAAGCTATAATGATGAGAAGTCAGTTTTTAAGCGAAATATCAATAAATACACGATGTACGGCAATATATTGGCACATGACGTTAAAAAAGGACAATGTGTCTCATTCATTGCCATAAATCTGCATGCGCATCATCCTTTTCCGTTCATAATATTGGTCAAGGTTTCAGGAGACACAATATCTTGTCAATATCCTGCTCTATTGTTATATTATTTTAAGGTCGTTTCCCATCATTAATTTCGCTTCTTTCGATGTCGGAGAAAGAAGGTTGTCAGTATGATTTAATACATTGAGAAGAAAACGCGCTTACATATGCGGACAAGATTTGAATGGAAAAGTTACCACTAAAATATTTGAATCCATAGATAAACGTTAAAAAACATTGAGAATTGACGTAAAGATTTTTTGTTTTCAATTATTAATTTCATAATTTAGTGTTCAGCGCCAAATAATCTGCGAGGTATGAAAATGAGGGGATCAGTGACGTCATACACTCATCGTTTAGTTTGTACGTTATGACAGGGTATGACATACAGTTTTTAAATGAAACAAAATCCCATTCTCTTCAAGCACATTGGTTGGTTATTATTGCAATGCTTGAACAGATTTGAATCAACAATCTCTATATAACAAAATAGAAAACAAACGTTTAAATTTGAATGCTGTGAAATGTCACACGTTTTTAATTTCATATGTCATTTTTTTATTCAAAATATGTTTTTTTTATTACTCTCTTTTTATTCCACTCAAATTATAGGGGACGTGGATTGACCTCTAATGAACGATTTACAAACAGATGCAATTGTGTACCTTCCCCTCCCCCCCCCCTCCCATTCCCCCCCTCTCTCTCTTTCTTACTCTTTTTTTTCTTTCTGTCTTTCTTTCTTTCCTTCTTTCTTCAGTTCCCTCTTTCTCGCTCTGTCTACATTTGTAGTTCTCTTTTTCCCCTCCTTCCTGCTTATTTTTCTCAATTTATCACATTTAATTAGATGATGTCTAAATTCTTTGTTTTGCGTCATACACCCACATGTCTCGTTCTTTTACTTTTGGCGAGTAGTAAAAACTGTAATTGTGTCGGTTGACATTTCTATCTGACGTAAACTACTACGCCACCCTTTTAGCGGGAGGTGGGCATTGTTTTGCTGGTATTGTTGGCCTTTTTTAATCGAAATGTTACGTAAATGAAGCCCATCAACAGCAAATAATGCTTAAAATTAATATTAACTTTAACTTAATTTTTATCTAATTAACATGGCTTTGTGCTTGAGTGAACTCCAAACTTCATTTTTTTTTTCGTAATTGAAACCCTCACTGAATACTTTTACATTAAATCAAGTACTTGGATTAGATACTGGTGATCAGTTGTGACATTTATCACTTTTAAAGCTTAATTTGTGGCCTTTGAAGGCAAAACAAATAATGGCGAACTTCATCGCGGGCGAATTTTTTTTTTTTTTTTTTTTTTAGTTTTAGCTGTTAGGGTGGCACATCACATGATGATCGATTAATTCAACACCTTGCCCCCCCCCCCTCTCCTTTAAAATACAACCTTGCATTTAATATTTCCACACTATTGTGAGATAGGATTGGGATGGAGTGATATAATGTATATTCGATGCGGAGCTTTTCTCCATTAGGCAAAGTCAACAAATGGCTATACATCAATTGAGATAATCCACCCTTTTTAATACCCGATAATTACAGTAATATGGACGCGTTAACGAATTAATATTGGTCAGTTGGGAATTCAAAGTAATTACACTCTGACCTTGCCTCCTAACGTTATGGAGTGTATTTCCAAAAAGGTAAGTTGGTTAGACTTTGAGTCATGGATATAACAAAACGCACGAGAAGTGATCGTACTTCCCCGTCAAATAAATTTAATATAAAGCATTTATTTTATTGGTAAAGATATATGAATTGAATTAAATTATTTTTATGGCAACATTCAAGTCCTAAGAAGTATTTTCAACCGTTTTGAGAAGATTTGATTTGAATAAGTATATCAGATTTAAACCCTTTGGGATTTTTTTTGAAAAGGGCTATGATGAACTACATATACTGTATATCCAGATATTACACAGTAATAAAGATGACATAATGATTTTCTTCACGTGTTTTTTATTCAGAGAAAATTATTGTATGACTGAAAGATAAGAATATTATTGTGGAGAGCAATAATTTTAGACCTATTAAAAAAATGACAACTTGACTCAAAATACCAATATCAGACAAACACATGTTACTTTCTACGAAAGATCCCGTCTTTCTCTTCATATGATTATAATGATTTACTTTTTATTGTACCTAAAATAGCTTCGATTTCAGAAAAAAAAATTACTTACCAAATCTTATTGAAGCTTTAAGCTCCATTTTCTTAAACAAATACCAACGGATCCCGTGATGACACTTTTGTAAAGAAGGGAAAGCAGCCACAAAACAGTTTTTCTAATGGAGTATCGAACCACATTGATTTATTTCGACGTACTGCAATTACGCTCAGCCACACCGAGGGCCCCGTTCCTGCTCGATCAAAGCTATTGCATTATTCAACATGGTATAATATCGGTCCGTTTGGACTTTGGTGTGTGGTGTGACTGGGACATGGCATTGATTGAAAGAAGACACACAGATCACTCAATCCTGTCGATATGGGCCAATTCACACCCGGTAAAATGTTTACACACACAACACCCGAGTGCAAATGGTTCTCGACTAGGGGCCCGTAACACAACACTTAGCAATGATCGTAGAACATTTTTTTCTACGATTGATTCCATTGACTACAATGTACAATCAATCGTGAACATCAAGCGTACGATCAATCGCTAACCTTTGTGCTACGGGACCCAGGACTCACATTTGGTAAATACGATGTGCGCTTGCATGGTGTTGTGCTAGGGGGCTGTCAAATTGACGGAGACAGCTGATTCCTATTGACTTTTGCTGTTCACTCATAAGAAATTGTTTCCCCCTTGTCGTCAAACATGCACAGGGAGCACTTTCACACTACCATTTGAGTCAAAACGAACTCGACACCTCACAAATCCCCATTTTAAGAGAAAAAATATGTCCCGAACGCATAACCATTATAAATGGCTGGAAATGGTATCTTCTCCCAAATAATTTGATACAATATTTATGTGGTATGTGTTAACACTTGGATGAATAGGGTCCCGTAACATAAAGGTTAGCGATTAATCGTACGCTTGATTTTTACGATTGATTCTACAGTGTAGTCATAGAATCAATTGTAGAAAAATGTTCTACGATCATTGCCAATCTTTGTGTTACGGGCCCCAGGAGGTATTCTCTGCAGTGATGTAAATTTTAACTTGCGCCAAAATAAGGCATGACTGCAAGGAATGATCCTGCATTAGTCAGTAAACATGTTTGAAAATCCCTTTTCAATGAAATAAACTTGATAATTCATATCAAAACATGTTTATTAAACAATTATAAGGTAAATTATTGAATAGGTGTTTTAAATGGATATTAATGCAACAGTTGCGGGATTATGGAATCGTTAACATTTGGGACCCGATGCGTGAAACTTTTTCCATAAAAAACGCTGGCAAACAAAATTATGCCATTGAAAATTACAGAATAAAAAACTCTGGCAAAAATTTGACAGAGTTTTTATGGTAAAAGTTTTATGCAACGGGCCCCTGGATTCATTCATTGCAGGCATGCCTTACATTAGCGCAAATCAAAAGTTGCATCACTTCAAAGACATAGCTCCCTATTATAATCCAAGCGTCAACACATACCACATAAATATGGTGACAGATTATTTGGCAGAACATATTATTTCAGGCAATATATAATGATTCTGTGTTCATAACATACATGTACCTTTTCCTTAAATCGGGGATTTGTGAGGTGTCGTTTTGTTTTTTACTCACACGGTACAAATTCACTTGGCAAATGCCGCTAGATTGTAACGAACGGTCCGCATGGTCTAGTGGTTAAAGCATTGGACTCATAATAGCAAGGTTGTGAGTTCGAATCCCCGCTCTGCCATTGTCTCTACTACGATACAAGATCTAAGAGTAATGTCTGTTTCTGCAAGGTCAGCTTCTGAGCCTGATTAATTGAAACATAAAATATTTCCAAAGTAAGTGGTTATATACTAGCCTATAGTATAATGGGATTTAACTAGCAAAAAGCTGTCCCACCGAGTTACTACGGTAGTTACCATAAACGTATTCGGTAAATTGGGGGAAGTGGGAACACGCCTGCCGTCATGAAAATACCGATATAGGGAATCCATCGAGGAAACACGTGAAATATTTGTTTATTCACATTTTGTTTTCCGCCCCAAATTGGTAAATGAATGCCTATCGTCATCTCGCACGACATAATGTGGAAATTGTATTCTCGCTGTCACATTGTGTACGGATCTAATATTGATCTTTCCCGCACACGGCGGCGGAACGAGAATTTGCGTGGAGACAGATCAGACCGGGGTGGGTCTTGCACCTCTCGTCTCGAAGGAACGAAATCAAGAGTAAATTCTCGATTCGCCTAAGAAATTAGCAAATACAATCTCATCAAAATGTTTGAAATAACATACTGATTTAGCGTTTATCTAAACAGCTCCCGGTACTTGTACTGAACAGCTCCTGGAAATTGTATTGAATGATAAACGCCAGTGACACCACAATTTCCCCCCGAAATGTATATAGATCTATACGGTTTTGCACGATCGAAACTCGTACACCAATCACAGCTATACTTTATCTAGCATTATTGGGCACACAATAGAAATATGCATTAACGTGGTACATCCTAAACTTTATAATTACGATAATTGTCCAGTCAAAATAGGGGGGGGGGGGGAATGATAAGCACACCCGAAACAAACTGCGGCATACTCATTTTTTTCACAATTGAACTATTATACAATGTAGTATTGACCATAATAACATACCCAAATTGTAGAAAATTCGAAGCTATGGTATGATATTTTATTTGCATATTCAAAATGACCGCCATTTGGCATAATATTAAATGTATATATATTTTTTTGATACAAGAGAAACGTTTAAACATCAATCCATTATAGGAATTTGCTTTGGGTAATTTTATATTTTGACTGGACTGTGCGAGCAAATGACCATGTCCATTGAAAAAAATTAATCATACTTATTTCACTGCCATGACTGATTTGGAATGGTTAGAAATATTATTTCATCAGTAAAATGGAGTATAATGGGTTTTTTAAGGTTCATTTGTACAAATTTGAACGAGGACAGAGATGTGTGCATTTCGATTTCAAAGATTTGTGGATAACTTCATTACACTTAATAACTTCTAGGTGATTACGTTCTCTCTCCCCCTCTCCCTTATACCTCTCTCTCTGTACCTCTCTCTCTCTTGCCTTTAGTCTGCTATGTAGCATATTTGATATAAATTGGCTATAGGCCTATAATTGGATAATGCGTACTCAAATCAATTCCTTATCCAATGAAGATTAAAGCGATAATAGTCGAAACAGCATAACACCTCTTCTTCTCTATATTACATCTACTCGCAAAGATAAAACAAATTATGCTCGATATTGGCATTACGATACGAGTATCGTTGGTCAAATATGAGAGTAAAATGCAGGTTTCTTCGTGAATTTGTGTAGAATTTACACGGCATTTAGCCTATACCCAAATGAATGCCGCTTGTATCCCAATGGTGGGTAAAGTTTTCGTTAAAGAGTACACACATCCCCCTCTCTCTCCCAGTTTCTTTCTCTCTGTCTATCACACATACACACACACCCGCTCACCCACCCCCACATGCACCCTCATACACACACACCCACGCACGCATATCCCTCTATTTCCATCATGTCCAAGACGGCGTGTTAGTTGAACCTCTGTTGATCGTTCTTTAAATGAAACATCAACAGGATCCTCCGCGATGATTATGAAGATCAAGACAATCCTCCTCACAAGACAATAATTCTCTCATCTTATTGCCTCCTTCACAAGCCCCGGTGTTGGAAGAATCTCATATTTATGATATATCCCGCCCCTCCAGCGATTCCACCTAATCAAAACACGGTCATCTTTGCCGCGTGATAAGCCATGGGACGTGACATTTTTAATCGAATTTTGAACAGACATTATCTTACTACGATCACTTTTTACCCATTCCTGACCCCCTCCCCCTCCTTTTTTTTCTTTCAGACGTGATTTATAAGATGTATGTGCACTTTTATGTTCATTTTGGGTATTCTTCTGCCCTTTTACTATTTCTTTTCATTATTTTTCATCATCATCATCATCATCATCATCATATCAGCGTCAGCATCATCGTCATCATTTTCTTATTCTCCTTCTTCCTTTTTCTTCTTGTTCGTCTCTTCTTCTTCTTCTTTTTCCTCTTCTCCTTCTTCCTCTTCTTCTTTTTCTTCTCCTCCTCCTCCTTCTTCTTCTTCTTATTCATCTGCTTATTCTAGGTCGTCTTCCTCTTCTTTGTCTTTGATTTGTCTTCGTTTTCTGCAACTCTTCCCCCCTCTTTTCCAAATAAATTATAATCAATTATTTGTAATGGTGTATTATACTTTTTTACCCCCTTTTGGGATGTATCATTTATCTCTTTCCCCTGCCACTCAATCTGATTTTTTTTTTTTGGGGGGTCAGTTCTTCTTCTTATCCCTCTTGTCTATCACCCTTGCTTCCCTCGGCGAGTGTCCTTCAACAAACTTTCAAATAATTAAAGGACAAGTCCACCCCAACAAAAAGTGGATTTGAATAAAAAGTGAAAAGTCCAACAAGCATACCACCGAAAATTTCATCAAAATCGGATGTAAAACAAGAAAGTTATGACATTTTAAACTTGCGCTTAATTTCACAAAACAGTTATATGCACATCCTGGCTGGTATGCAAATGAGGAGACTATGACGTCATCCACTCACTATTTATTTTGTATTTCTTAATATGAAATATGAAATATTCTGATTTTCTCCTCAATGTCAAGTGATACAACGATTAATTCCTCCCTGAACATGTGGAATTAGCATTGCTTAATACTATATGGTTCAGTCAAGTTGGTCCTTATTGTCAAATCTATAAAAAAAATGAAATATTGTATAATTCAAACAATACGAAACAAAAGAAATAGTGATTGATTAACATCATCGACTGACTCACCTAGTTGTGAGTATCACTGCACTGTAAAAAATGAGGTGCTAATTTAGCACTTACAGTGCTTGTATAGTGACTGCACATACGAGTGCTGAGTTTCTAGTTCAAATTTAAATTAGAAAATCAGCACTCGTAGTGCAGTCACTATAAAAGCACTTTAAGTGCTAAATTAGCACTTCATTTTTTACAGTGTGTTTTGTGAAAAATAAGCGAAACTTTAAAATGTCATAACTCTCTTATTTTACATTCGATGTTGATGAAATTTTCAGCACAATGCTAGTTTGATTTTTCTCTATTTATTCAAGTCAGCATTTTCCTGGGGTGGGCTTGACCTTTAACATGCTTAATGACGAAGAAAGGAGTGGAAGTTTATGATAATATTTCTCTGGTAAATCCTGGTAATAACCTTTAGCAAAGAAACGCGATTCCCAGAATCATTAGAGAAATGGGGTGCAAACTGTGAATGGCTATATCCTTCTAAATGCTGTCCCATCACGAACGTTGTAATTGTCTTTCCTCGAGCAAAAAAAAATGTATTTTAGCGACTTTCTGCAGTCTTTATGGACATGCACACGTTTAAAGCCTAGAGAAGACTTGTAAAAGCTTTCAAGCATCATAAGAACCTAAAAATTGATTTTGTTTTCTAATTGCCGGTGGTTTCAAATAAATACGATGTTGATGACAAGCAACATGGGTATCGCGTCAGTTAAGGGTCAAAATAATTAGATAAACAACGTCCAAGGGTGCCACACTCCCACAGTATGCCGCGCAGTATTCCCACAGTTGTATGAAAATAAAATAACAACTTCTGCAACGTAATTAACAAATGGCAATATAGTTGCAATTAAGACAGAAAATATAATCACACAAACAACGAGCTTATCATAGAGGAACAGGAATAATAATAAAAAAAAATATTACTGAAGATATACATATTCAGATCGGGTAACTTTGACATAAATGATTGAAAATCTTAAGGAATTGTATGAATTATATGAAGTAAATGTTTATTGTATTGTATTTGTTTTGTATAGGCGTATCCCGCCACAAGCCTCGGCTTTTAGGGTATCTTCTTTAAACCCAACATGTACATATTCATATTCTTCATAACAAATTGATTTTTGTATGAATTAATGTTAACGAAAAATGTAATGAAATGGAAAAATATTAATGTTTATTTGAATCAAATTAAAATTAATCGAATGCCCTCTATTAGAATACATTTTAGAGTATGGGAGTATCGCACCTTCAAACACAAAAGGCAATTATGATAAATGGGTTTTAATAAAAAAATATGTCCTATTTTCGATGTTATCCACCTCTTCACCTGGCATCAAAACTTAACACGAATTACTTTGCGCACAATTCAAAATTACACACCCATAGCCCTTAAGCTCTCACCGAGGGAATCGCGATCCGTGTCTACCCCGTCTCTTGTGGCCGTGCTAATCGCCAGATCTAGGGTAAGATGCAATTAACTGGGGAGAATTCGAATGCGACAGTCACACGAACACAAAAACGCCCCCAACAACTCCAAATCAGCCGTTGGAATTCCAAAGGTGATAGTGTAATAGCTTTGATCGGCCTGGAGTCGGGTTCGTAAGTGTGACTGCTACAATACCTTATGAGTTACAGTGGATCGCGTATAGTGCATGCACATTTTGTTTTCTTCATCCTGTACTTAACACTTTAGCAATATGATTTATGCCTTTTTTCTTTTTCTGTTGATATTTTCACGTTATTACCACTGATGTTGATTTTTTGTCGTTGTCATGTAATAAAATATACATTACATATGACTATCATCAATTTGGTTACGTTGTTGTCACTATGATCATCATCGTCACCAACTTCGAAACAACATCTTTGTTATATTATCATTAATATTAAGGTATCAGGGTATTTTTTTTATTTTAAAAAGTCTTCTTGCATTTTACTCCCCGCGTATTACTTCTCTGTATAAGATGTCACAAAGCGTTCAATGATCATTCTGTTGTTAACTTAGCTACGATGGCATTGCTGATATGTCGAGATGTATTGTCACCAGAAATATTGTTTCATTTGTAGACTTTGTATTTGCATTCTTGTTAATTGTTAGCGGGCATCAAATTTACATTCATTGGACGGTAACTCAAACATTATCAAATAAATTGGTTAACAAAGTCAAACATGACGGGGAGGGGGGGGGGGGAGGTTCATAGCATAGGGTGAACAGATGTCAATGAATTATCCTTTTTAATATTATTTTCTACTAGATTTCAATTATTGGAATCTCATACAGCAATCCTTCATTGAACCCTAATTGAACGAAAATCTATCAAATCAATAGTTGAATTTACTGTAATCACTACTACCTCAGAATCTGTGAGATTCAACGAGAGTATTTCAAATGAAACAACACGCTTCAGATACGAACAAGAAACGAATCAAATTGCATTATGTTGATGTAAGTGAATGTGCTATTGCTTAAGGTCCAATAAATCAATTTCATCAAACCAATTCATTTTGTGAAAACGTCAAACGTTGCCCCGCAAAAACAGGTGTGGTTTAATTTGAGCGCTTAATTCAATAATCTTTAACACCACCCGACGTGGCCGCGCAAATCTGATTCCATAAAACTCAACATTATCAAGTTCAACGGCGAATGTATCAAAGTGCACCGCGCAATGATGGTAAAATACCCTTTTAATCGGTAATACGACATGCAGTACGAACCAGCTGCGCTCTCCCGGCTATTTGCCTATCTATTCCACGGCATATTAATTTCGCACCACCCGATGCTAATGTTTTGATAAAAATGATGACAGAGTTTTGAGGGTTCTGGAGGACGATGGTGATGATACTACCTACGCTGGCGTGGTCTGGGGTAGGAAAGGGATGTGATTTCGTGAATTAGAACCATCGGGAGAAACGCAGATTTTATGTATGGACTTTGAATAATGTATAGCATTTTTTTTTCTATGCATCATAATGATTCATATTTCCCCTCTTTTAATGCCCACTAGTATTGCCAAGCCAGACTTCTTTTCTTCCTATTCTACCACATTCGTTATCCATTCTCTCTCTCCCACCCTCTCGTTTTCTTGGTTTTATTTGAAATCAGTTTCTCGTCATGTTCTTTGTTTTCATGTTTATACAATAATAAGCAAAGTAACGGTAAATCAACATATTCCATTGTTTTTTAATAATCTCCTTATAGCAGTATAGTGATGATGAGAGTTTGCACTTTTGAGGCTGCACTGAGGTTTCCATGACATTTGCTCCGGAGACAATTGCCCCTGCTCTAAATTCCACACACTATTCGAACGATTAACGTCAACTCTGGGTTTAACACTATACTCTTCTCTAAACCTAACCCTAAACATAGCATAAAACCCTATTGCGACCCTTAATACCCTCACCCTATCTTGGACAAAATTAAGCCCGGACCAATTGTCGCAGGGAGCAAATATTTTATAATTATGTGCAAGTTATCCGTATCACCACAATTAAGCCCCTTTCACAATTGACGTACGACCATTTGCGACCTTTTGGTCGTGCGACAGGCTGCAACAGGCATCAATCGCTAGTCATCTCATAAGATCGCACAGAGGCTTTCACAGTTGCAACATCTGTCGTACAACAAAAACAACCAGTAAACCCCGTTGCACGAGTAAGTCGCATATGCTCTTATTGTGCTCGTACGATCACATGCGAGTGTTGCACGAGGGATTGCGAGTGGAACGGTCGCATACATGCGAATGAAACGGTAGTGCAATGTTGTAAGCCGTTGCGATCGGTCTTGCAACAGTCTTATGGCCCATATTATTATCGCTACCAGTCGCAAGACAGGTCTCTGTACATGTAGGTCGCTTGCATATGTGCAAGTGTTGCACGACCTCCAGTCAAGTAAATGCGACTACTTAGTTGTGCCACCTCTCGCACCAAGTCGTACAACGTTGAACAACACTCGCACGATGATCGCCCGACCGATGGTACGACCCCGGGTACGGCCTGATGCGAGTGAATCGATCGTGTTTGATCGCGTTCGGATTTTGAACATGTTCAAAGTTCAGATGTGACCAGTCACGACCACCTCGAGTTCGTGCGACCGTCTACAACGACTGCGAGTGCTCGCAAGACACCAAGAGATCGATCGTGCAACAACAAGAAAAAAACTGTTGCAGGCGGTCGTAAACTGGTCGGACGTCAATTGTGAAAGGGGCTGAACGGTCGCATACATGCGAATGCAACGGTAGTGGAATGTAGTAAGCCGTAATTTCGATCGGTCTTGCAACAGTCTCATATTATCGCACCCAGTCGCAAGACTGGTCTCTGTAGGTCTCCAGCACATGTGCAAGTGTTGTACGACCTCCAGTCGACTAAATGCGACTATACTTAGTTGTGCCACCTCTCGCACCAAGTCGTGCAACGTTGAACAACACTCACACGATGATCGCCCGACCGATGGTACGACCTGTTGCGAGTGAATCAATCGTATTTGAACGCGTTTGGATTTTGAACATGTTCAAAGTTCAGATGCGACCAGTCACGATCACCTCCGACCACCTCGAGTTTGTGCGATCGTCTACAACGACTGCGAGTGCTCGCAAGACACCAAGGGATCGATCGTGCAACAACAAGAAAAAACTGTTGCAGGTGGTCGTAAACAGGTCGTACGTCAATTGTGAAAGGGGCTTTATGCATACACTGGACCAGGATCAGCTTTGCCACTGCCTGGAAATCTGAATGTTGTTTTTACTCGTTTTTACACAGTAAAAACGCTGTTTAAGATTTTATACAACGCTGTTTACTATATGAACCTTACAGTATTTGTTTAACCAGTTAAACAATCATGTTTAATTTATTGACAATTATATATTGAAAATTAAACTTGGTTGTTTAAGATTTAAACAGTTGTTTAATCTGTTTAAACAGTTACTGTAAGGTTCATATAGTAAACAGCGTTGTATATTTTTTTTTACTGTGTACTTGCACGCTGTAAGCAATTTTTTATCGGATAATGTACATACACTTGCACGCTGCACTTCACCAGTACCACAATACACCAGACGGTAGACTGTACTGTTTCCAGAAGAAGAAGAATGCATTTTATTTCATATGTTGACGAGGGATTCGCTCTCAAGTAGCTCATTCTGTATCTCAAGGAAAAACGAACTATATTTAATGTATAAATGGAAATAGTAATGATACAGTTATCATAAATATAGTTATACCACAAGTATAGATAGGAAACATGGGAACAAAAATCCCCCAATACATTAAGCCACGTTGCGATTTTCCTTTTAAAAACACACACAATGGTGATAATGATAATGCCAACAAATATGACTACGTTGTGTGATCAGAGGTAGAGTCGTGTAAAATCAGGGATTTTTCGCTCAGCTGCGTATGGAATATTCAAGAACAGAAAGTAACTGTATTTTAAAATGTGTGCCATGACGAGGAAAACTTAAAGGTGGGGATCTTTTTTTACCAAAACAGCACTTTATTCCTTAATTTTGGACAAACGATACATTTAAGCGTTTTCATCCATTCTGAAACTAAGGCGATACTGCTGCTCCTATTCACACTTGTTCATCAATTTTCGATTAGCTGTTCTTTGTCATTTGACGAGCATTTGACAATCATTTGACAATACATTTATTGCACTGCAAAAATATCGGTGTTCTCCAGCTCGATATCTATGAAAAAAAAAATCAGAGAAGTGTTGAAACAGCACCTCTTTTAACTAACACAAGATAGGCATTTCAACAACACTATTCAGTGTTAAACCAATATCGGTTTGATTTCTTAATGTGTTATTTCAACACATTCCTGGTGTTTTTCGATATAGATACCGGGCTTGTGTTCAATCAACACCAGTGTTATTGCACCGGTGTGTATTCTTTTTTCATAGGCACGTCGTTGAGCGAAAACTCTCTATTAAGGGCGAGCCCGCATTGGAACACGCTCCTTTAACTCTCAATTCCAATCGTGATCGCAACCGATTTGTGCTCAATGGAGCGGCGAGGATGACGCAGCCCAGATCGGAAGCGACAACGCACACGCTACAGCGACCCTGAATACACGAGTTTCCTCTCCAAATACGCAACTTAATATCCAGTTGCCAATTTGCGGCACCAGGCTTAAAAGGGGGAAGATCCTTATAATATTCCCTTGGCCGTCTTATGCCGCGCGGAAAACGAAACACGACGTGTTCATAAACAGAAAAGGGTCGGCCTCTTCAGATAGGATATTAGGTAAATGATATATAAGACGGTTGGTCGAGATAGTGCCGGCAGAACAGAAGGATATTGAAAGCATTACGAATGAAGATACAAATCATTTTGAAATAATGATAACTTTTCGGCTGAGTGAGATGTGTATATGACTCGGATGTCTGAGTGATGTGGCCGCTTATAATACATGTCATAGGCGAGATGGAAAAGTTCCATTCAAATGAAATTAACTGAATTTCAACGGGTAATGTTAAGTGCACAAAATTCATACAACATATCTTACAAATATTATAGAGCATCCTCGTCTCAGAAAATTTGCCAAACAAAGGTGTAATAGTAATAGTAACAGTACGACAATACGCCAGACGGTGGCCTGTACTTATAGAGAAGAAGAAGAAGAAGAATAGTATTTTCGCGCATAGGTTGAAGAGAAAAAGTTTAGTTTGGTATTATCCACAATCGTGACTATATAAATTATCTCCCTTTGCCCCCCGCCCCTATTTCCCTTTCCCTCCCCACTCCTCTACCTTTCTTCCACTGCCCTCCTGTTTTCCTCTTATCCCCCTCCAGAAAAGGCGGTGAAATAAACAGTTCTAAAACGATTTGCCAGTAATTGACTCGATAAGTACGTTAGTTAATAAACCTGATGTTAAGGTTTGTGTGTTGAGAGAAAAAAAAAACAGCAACAATAGATCGCATAGTTTTCAAAATTCTCCTTTTGGTTTATCATAATCATCAATGGATCCGCACCCGATTACAACAATTATACGCCACTATCAACCTGCACGCACACTGCGATCATCCCAATCTTAGTCTCTTAAATGCTTTTCACACTGCACTTTTTTCCCTTAACCCCAGGAAATTGGTGGGGCTAAGGGGGGGGGGGGGTCTTAGCCCCACCAATTTCCCGGGGTTAAGCTTAGCCCACTTCGTTTTCACACTACGTTTTAGCAAAGTGGGCTAGCACGGTAAATAGTACGGTACTATCTGGCCCTGCAAGAAAGCAGGGTTAGCCGGCTTATTGTGGTGCTAGCACCACAGCACCACAATTGCGGTGCTAAGAGATGCAGTGTGAAACGAAACAGGGCTAAGCAAAAGTGGGGCTAAGCATTAGCCAATCACAGAAGTCGAAATTGCACGTTAATCGCGCTCTGTATGGTAAAGTCATCAATATTTATGAGCTGTCTGATTGCCCGGGGTTAAGGAGTTAACCCCGGCTAAGCAAATAGTACGGGGTTAAGAAAGACAGTGTGAATCGAAAAAAAGATAGTATGGGGTTAAGGATAGTCCGGGGTTAAGGATAGTATGGGGTTGAGGAAATGCAGTGTGAAAAGCATATTACATACATATTTCACTATCTAAAAAAAATCCTAGGGTGATTGAGCCTTTGCTCATGCCGGACCAGCCCTGTGGAATTCACTACCACAAGAGCTGAAGAACTCAAACTCTGCTACAACCTTTAAGGGCTACCTAAAATTGCATTTGCTCACCAGCAAATTTGTAGACAGACATTTTTCCTTATTTGTTATTTACCCTTTCTTGTACTTCTCTTAGTTCTCTTTATACTTTCATGTTTTGCGCTCTCCTAAGCGCCTTGAGCATTTAATCAAAATGGAAAGTTGCTATATAAATCATATGTATGATTATGATGATTATACTCTTTTCATAACGACTTGTACATAAACACAAGTTGGTTTTCGATCAATCGGTAGAGCGTGTTTGGGATTTGCGTCATCAAAGAACCTAAAGCGACCATTTTTTATTTTCGCTTGATTTTATTTATTTATTTATTTACTTTTTTATTCATGAATTAATTAATTTATTTATTTGTTTACTTTTTTATTAATTCATTAATTAATTAATTTATTTATTTATTTTATTTGCTATTTATTTATTCATTTTATTCATTTATTTCATTATTTACTTGTTTATTTATTTATTTTTGTTCATTCATTTATTTTTTAATTACATTTTTACCTTATTCTTATTCTCTTTCAAATGGTGCTTTACGTACATTATCTCTGTAAATCCAAACGGGCCTCTTGTCTCTGACAGTACCTTAGCACGAAATGCGCAGATTATGTACTTTTACATTGGCCTTTGACTTTTCGATAGATGATATGGATGGGTAAACGGCCTCACAATGAATGACAAAGTG
Organism: Lytechinus pictus; assembly: GCF_037042905.1. Taxonomy (NCBI): domain Eukaryota; kingdom Metazoa; phylum Echinodermata; class Echinoidea; order Temnopleuroida; family Toxopneustidae; genus Lytechinus; species Lytechinus pictus. Next base: position 8,528,517 of record NC_087253.1, read on the forward strand.
TCATTTATAATCTCCAACGATGACCTTCTGACCAATATAGCACATTGTTACTTTATATTCAGAAACCATCCCCGCTCATTCATACAATCTCAAACTCTTTACATTTCAATACAACGTGGCCTGCAATCTGACAATAAGTGAATGGTATATCCGGTCATGCAGGTGCACCGGTTATTTTCCCCCATCGATTTTCGCATCGCGACTTTTGATTATTAATCGATTATAGACTTGTCAAATCATTAAATTCCGACCGTCTGTAGCAACGGTGAAGCAGAGGATACATTCTTTTTATACGATTTACTTTTTTGATGATCGTGATAATGGAGGCTTGTATCGATTGAAGAGGGCAAAGGCATCCATCATATTAAAGACAATGCGTATAAAGATAACACTTTTTTATGTCATGTGAGATCGCTTTTCAATCTATCACATTATTACGAGGTTAATGTTTATTGATATGTGACATTTATTGAATCATGAAAAACTCAATAGACCAGATGCTCTGTATCCGGATAGAGTAGGCCATAATCGTAAAAAAGATCATACATTACCCGCGAAAGAATGTTCAAGCAAAACAAGTTAACTTTATGACACATCATAATAATTTAATTACTCAATGTGAAAAAAGACCAGGATGTCCAATATATTATACTTTTTTTTCTTTCTTTTTTAAGTTTTAAACCTTTTTTTTTGTGTGGCTCTCATTAGGTTTTGTCATTCAGTTCCTTCTTTTTATATTTGTGCTGACAAGAAGTTTAAAAGACTACATCGTTTACTGTATGACATGGCTTTTTTTTTTTATCTCAAAAAAGGTTTTGAAAGGCTTTATTTGTATATAAAAACGTGTACTTACCCCAATTAACAAATCCCCGACCCTCCCCCTTCCCCTCCTCTTTCGAGCTACATATTATGTCTACGTCATTCCTCCACCCCCCTCCCCTGTCCGTTCATCCGACCGAATACCCGAAGAAATAGGGAAAATTAACTGATATATTGAATCACATTGATTTTATTGCTCTAATGGCAACCAGACATTTTTGTAAATATTTATTTCAACTAGTATCTAATTTCTTTTCGATGACATTTCGAATGAAATTCTGAAATAAAACATTTTTTAAAGCTATTCAATATTTTGCTTTTAGAGGATCAATACCAAACGCGACAAAAGGTCATGCAAAATCCTTTTCGTTCAAATAAATTAGTAATTACTCAAATACTCAAACAAAAAAATAGTGTTCTCTAATATAGTATTCTCCAAGGATTCAGTACCACCGTTTTCATTGACATTCGTATCCATTTGCTAAGCTACATGTCCCTCAGCCCTCCCCCCCAAAAAAAAATTAATAGAAATAAATAAATAAATTAATTAATTAATAAAATTAATAACAAATATAACAAATATTAATAAAATATATGAATTTCGCTTGAAAAATGGGGCATGATGACCAAGCTCGGGGAAAACTGTTCTTAAACACCCGGACCCATGACTTTTAAGGACTTCTAACTCTGCAAACAATTTTTCCTTAGCGTGTGCTATATGTCAAATAGTGGCTTGAGAAACAGTAGATCAGAATCATTCAAGATGTCATATCAAAATAAAATAACAAAGTCAAACTCATTTTGATGTGACGCATCAAATATCCTTCAACCTCGTTCATTTATCTTTCATTATGTATTTACTTTAGCTTTTATTAATTTGATTCGTCCTAGGTGTTATGTTGCTTCGAATTCCGTGTATTGTAAAGCATACCCTCACTTAAATGTTATGATTATAGGTGCAGGCGGAATTTAATATCAATAATTCGTTAACTTACATAGCACCACGGCTTCTTTTATCTTAAACCAGGACCTATTTGCGTCTAATACAATTTACGTCAGACATCGTAAAGTGGGTTAATTAGTGTTTATTTAGAAACAGAGCCAGCTTGCTCTAATTATGTCAAGCAGTCTGTTACTGGCAGATTCCCAAGATCGAAGTGTCCTAGTGATATCCAAGGTCGTGCATGACTCGAAGTTCGGATTTTTTCGGATTAATAAACATGTATTAGAATGTATTGAAAATCCCCGTCAACATCAAATGACAATGAACAGCCAGGAGGTCTTTGACGAAAATTGGTTAACCAGAACAGCAGTTTCGTCCTAAGTTTCGGAGCTGACGACACATCTAGAATATGTCGTTTGTTTAGAGTCAAGGACGAAACTATTTTGATTCACCAATTTTCGACAGAGATATATCCCTGTTAGCATACGTTACCATAAGCATTTGACAATGCAGTTTGTATGTTCTTGAATCCGCCGGGCATCGTGGAGCGATATCTCCCTCATAACTACAATGTACTATACGAAATAGTTTAATTAGCTTTGGTAACACTTTGCTGCTAAGGACTTAATCAAAACCTTTATACAAAATGTTCAAATTGAATTTATAATAGCATAGACTTATATGGCCTGTATCGTTTTCCAGAAAATAAAGAAATACATACCCCAACAATAAATTAATTAATTAATTAATACTGTATCGAGATAGATTAATACATTGACAATCTAAATAAAAATGACAATAATAACGTGATATACAGACGTTTGGTGATTGTGAAGAAGCATGTTGAAACTCGTCATGTCAGAATAAGTGTGGGCATCGAGGAAATGTAATTCCAAATATTATCAGGGGTCATTTAAGGGAGAAAAAAATGGATGCTAAGCCATTATTAATTATCAATTATTACGTCTTTCTTATCATTATACCTGTCAAGTCTATTGATTATGTGCTAGTGGTATGATTATTATCATAACTTGTAAACTTTGTTATTTTTTATATTCAATTTCTTAGGTTTTCACAGTTTTCTAGTTACCAATCTTATTATCGAATGTTATTCAGCTTCAGAGCAAACTATTATTTTACTATATGTTCTATCATTAACAAGGGCCCATATATCGCAAGGTTTTTTTTTTCAATTTAAGTCCCTCCATCCTTCACTGGTTTAAGTTATCATTATATACATTTTTTTAAATCGTCGCTGGAACCACTTTTATTTCATCTCATGGCACGTTATACTTATGTAAACCGATGTAAAATAGTTGTATGTGAAATTATTGTGGAAATAAACTGAAGTTGAAATTGAATTGGCATACTTGATATTATTGTGTTGAAAAAAAAATGACTGGTTTATCATCTAACCCCCCCCCCCCTCTTCCGCAATAGACTGATGTTAATGATTCCTCCGCGATCTCGTTCTCCACGTTTTTAATCTTCATCTGAAATAACCTATTAATATTAAGGTTGCGTCCTTCATGAATAAAAAAAAACTCAATTTGTTCACCAAAAGGTTTCAATAATAAATTATTACAGGCATGCATACATCCCAGCTTGTCGTTCGATTTTACTAGCAGAAAAAAAAGAGGATTAATTAGCAGAGAAAAAAACCTTTAGAGAATCCAATTGTCAACATTGTCATTATCCGACTTTGTCTTTCGTTATTTTATACAATGTAACCAGATCATACAAAAAACATGTGAGTTATTTTATTCATCGCGCATATTATACTGCATTTCCATGACAACCGGACGTGTTTGCGGTCGATTTTTCATTATCGTGAAATTAATTGGCTTTCGTATTCGAAATATTTGATAAGAAGATATGAAATAATATCTTATATCTTAGAAATTCATGACAATTCATTGAAGTCGGATTGGAATGAATTGTAAGACATGTTGATTTTTTTTTGTTGATAAGATTTTTTTCAAAATCTCGTTTGCAATTATGGCAGGCATTGTTCCTTATGATTGTGTCAAATTAAATAGCGTAAAAACCTATTCGGAGTGATGAGTATATAAAGCAAACAAAAAAGAAAATAATCGAGCAAATGACTGAATAAATAAGTAAGCGAAAGCGGGGATAGATAAAAGAGAAAGAAACAGATGATGACAGAGATATAAAAATGATAGGTATAAATTCATATATTAATCAATTAATAGGTGAAAGAATGAATGAAAATAAAACAATTCATTCTAAATAAGTAAACTAAAACTGGATGAGCAAACGAAAGCCGCTGCGGGATTGGTAAAAGAGAATTAAACAGATGTTGAATACAGAGAAATAAAAATATTGATACAAATAAATTGATATATTGATAAATTATTAAGTGAGTAAATGAATGAAAATAAATTGATGCGGTGTGGAAACTAGCAGGATAAAATTTGCGTGTCTCCCGCACCTCCACAAGTAAAGTTGGAGTTTACCCTCAGAATAAGTCGGTTTTTTATGAAATCAGGAATGTGTGTGTGTTAATATATATATATATGTATGTGTATGCATATATTATTATATATACGTATTGGTTAAGGTTTCATTAGAATTCATAAGCGAAGAGAGATATGGATATTTCTATCTTTGTGAGCAACTCCTCCATATATCATGTAATGTGAATTCCATAAATTTCATGTATATTTTAATAGGACATGGTGAATACAACTAATTTTCTCATAGTAAGGCTATGGAATGATGATCATCGCAAATACATGCCTTCAATCAATTTCAATTACTTGAGGAAAAGGGGCTTACTTTTCATCAATCAACTTTACGGAAGTGGTGCTAGGTCTATGACGTCACAACATAAAACATTGACAACTATAACAGTTCATTTTTTCTTTGACGGATTTCTACCGAGCCTCTACCGATAAGTTCTTCTCAAATGCTCGTGATTTTATTTTTAAGTCAGCTTACCATCAGGGTGAACTTTACCTGTGAATTAATCCCTTGTTGATCAAACTCCTGGGTAGGGAAAGTGGAAGGGGTGAAAGTATTCGCCAGCCGTGTGTGTTGAACCAGCATTATAGCCGTATATATTTTAAGGGATGGTTCAGGCTGGAGATCTTTCTATCTTAATAAATAGAGTAAAATTCAGAAAGCGTAATGCTGAAAATGTGATCAAAATCGGATAACAAATAAACAAGTAATTGAATTTTAAGGATTTGCATTATTCCGGTAAATTACTTCTAGGCATGCCTTTATGAATATTCATTGGATGGGCTGATGACGTCATATCCCCATTTGTTCTTTTTTATTATATGAAATTAGGTTAATTCAAAATTTATCTACCAAAACTAAAACAATTGACAACTGAATAAGCGCATCACTTATTTACTGCCGCAACTTATTTCATCATATCGGAGACACATCATTTATACATGTATGACGAAAGTGAAACATTTATGATGTCATCTTATAACATAAGAAGAATAAAAGTGAAGATGTGACATCATCAGTCCACCTAATGAATATTCATGACGATGTGCATATAACTGTTTTTTTCTATAAACTTTAAAATTCAATAACTTTGTTATTTGTTATCCGATTTTGAAGTTATTTTCAGCAATTTGCTCTGTAAATTTTACTCAATTCATTTAAACGTAAATATATTCAGCCCGGACCATTCCTTTAAGGAAGGAAGGTCAACCTGTCAAGGCGTCAATGCATGAACGCCGTATCAAGAATACGTTAGCGTCTCACGGTCGATTGTTATTCGATAACTTTCCCCCATCCTTTACTTTGGGGAGGAATACAATATTCTCTCTGTCCTTTTCAATACTCCCATGCCGGTCTATAAAGGGGCAATATCCATAAATAAAATATACTTGTTTTTTATCATTATTTATACTTTGGTCCATTGGGTATAAGTTGCATTTCAAATGTAAGTATAATCTTGACGTCGTGCCCCTAGGTTGAATATATATAAGACATTACAGTTTTATGTTATCATCTAAATTAAAGATAGTGTATTAAAAAATGCCAGTTATGGGGACGATTTCAAAATGAGTTCGTACGCCTCTAGTCAAATGACCATCAAATTGTCTGTTTGTATAAATGAACAATGATATGTGGCAAGGATTAATTACTGAAAAATTTACGAAACAAGCGTAGAATTCGAGCAAGAAAGATACTGTACATCTACAATGTACCTATCCGTGTGTACTGAATCGATATGATTAGCTTACTCTGTCTTCCATTCACAATAATATTCTTGAAAATGATAAAACATACCTAATTAAAATGAAGATTTTGAAGGAAAGAACCGAGTGGGGAGATCAAAATGAATCATAGATGCCACTACTCATTAATATAAAGAACATGAATTACGACATATATATTACGGCTAGGCCATGAAGAATTATGTCAGTGATCCTAAAATCATAATTAGACGTTTGAAACAGAAATAAAAACAAACATCCAAAAAGAGAGGAATGATGCTGTGATATGTATTTTGATGGTTGTCAGATAATGAGTATGATCATCATCGCATCCCTCTATATATCTTATCCGTTCGATAATGGCCTCCCCTATTCTCTTATGCCCCAATTCATAATAATTGGCTTATACGCAAATAGATAAAAGTAACTCGTATCGTTCGTACTCCTCCCACGGCGACTTGATTTAAACGTGGCATCATCTGCCATTTATTATCTCGTTAATTATTCAAAATTCCCAAGTGACTGTATTCTGGGGCTATTTTGCAATGCAGATAGCGATGTATGATTTACACGCGTAATATACCACATGCTTGTATAAAGATAGGAAATGCTAATGCATTCCCAGTTGGATTAGGGCAATAAAGATAATGCTAATTCATATTTTTGATACTTTTTTATGGAAAAGGCACCTACCAAACTATATATATATATATATATATATATATATATATATATATATATATATATATATATATATATATAATATATATATATATATATATTTATATATATATATATATATATATATGAAGCTAAAATAGCGAGTTCACTATCATTTCTACTACTTCTAATTTGTTTGATGGAGGATTGTATATCAAATTTCAATTCAGACATATTCAACAGAATGTTGTATACGTTGTTCAAAAGTAAGTAGGATTTATTTCGTTATTTTTAGAATGAAGAAGAGGAGGAGTAGGGTAAAGACGAAAAGAAGAAGAAGGAGAAAAAGAACAAGAAGAAGAAGAAACAGAAGAAGAAATAGAAGAAGGAGAATAAGAAAAATGACATGATGATTACACTATTGTGAATATAATTAATTACGACAGAGATATTCGGGCATGTAGATATTTTTGACTAAACCTAAACTTATAATTATATATTACTATAAGACTTGATACGGGGAAAATGAATTATTTGGGGTTGTCAGTTATTCAGCGTGAGGATAATGAAGATCATCATTGCATAAGAAGAAGAAGAAGTATACAAAGAAAAAGAAGAAGAAGAAGAAGAGAAAGAATGAGAAGGAGAAGAATATCCTTACAAATAAGATAAAATATAAGAATAATTTTTCTGGAGGTGTCGCGGTGGAAAGGATCGAGAGTTTAAATCCCACCCGGTTGCTAATGTCCTTTGTCAAGGCACTTATTCACGTTGTCACTCTCCACACAATGTCCAATATGTACTCGGTAGGATGTGAACGTCGATGTGATTACATTTGCATGCGTACACCGGTTAAAAAAAAGAATGCTTGGTCACGAAGCTTCCCAGGGAGTGGAACAGGCGCACCTATACTGTGGAGCAGTGATGGTAATAGATTGCAAAGTGCTTAGAAGCGTAGAGTATGAAGTGCTATATAATTGTAGCTATTATTGCATGCTGTTTATTTTATCTTTACACAACGCTGTTTACTATAAATCCTATTGTAAAACGTTTAAAGAATGTTTAAAATCTTAAACAAGAAAGTTTAATTTGTATTACATAATTCTAAATAGATTAAACATGGTCGGTTAAACTGTTGAACAACTTTTGTAAAATGTTCATAAAAACAGCGTTATTACCTAGTGGTACAAAGGGGACTAATTACAATCAAAATTGAATTGCTTCCTTGTCTTAGTTGCCGTACCCAATACTGTAGTTTACATTGAGAGGTTAAGTACAACGCCCTTTCCAGATTGGATTTAAGTCAATTCCTCGCTTCTACCATGTAATTTATCCAATCATCGAGTATAGAGTCGGTAATTTGTTAATTGATGCTGTCACCCCGAAGCCTGCCAGGTTTGAGTTGTGAAATTCGATCTAAAGACAAATGTGCATGCAATGAAAAATACATGTATGTGTATCATTAGAGCATATCCGTGCAATAGATGCATTCTGAGCTGGAGATATATGTATATTATATGTAACTGCGTTGTCCTGTTATTACATTATGATACCATTACTGTTCTTCATTATTTCTCCTGCTAAAGCTGCTCTTTCTGAAAAAAAAACATATTTTATTCCAAACATTAACCAAAGCTTCAAATTCTACCTTAGCATTGATCCAAATTCTCGCAAGATGCGTTAAAAACCGCACCTTAACCTTAGTTCTCCAGATAAACTAACGGAATAGCAATTTTCTAACATCAATGGGCACTCTAACCCTCTATCAATTATAATGCTTTATGAAACTGTTAGTGTATCCACATTTAGCAATAAAGACTAAATGGAAATTAGTCATTGTTGATATCAATTTTCCAGATAATGTATGGATAAATGTCACTGGACGAGGATACTTCTATCAATCACAAAGGTCACGTGTCAACCTCAATCTGCAATATTGAGCTTGGACTCCCATACCTTTTCATCCATCGAGTTATCTGTTTCCTCTAGAAATAAGTGAATATTTCTGTTTGTGGATGACAGGAATGAAAGATCAAAGAGGTATATTAGAATAAATATCGATGGATAAAGATCCCCCCCGAGAAAAGTCTGCCTATTAATGCTTTGCATGTGTCTACTCATGTTCCTTTTATAATTATACTTCAGGATGAATGTGTAACGAAATTCCACGTGTTGTCTCAGATTTTGACCATTTTATTACAATACTTTGCTTTGTACATGCCGTCGTATATACATGTATATAGAAGATGGAATCTGATGTTTACAATACGGAAACCAGGGGCCCTTTGCATTAAAAAAAATGATACTTTGGTAACTTTACCATCCGATGTCAACTACAATGGCAACAAAGCCCAACAGCCAATCAAAATCAAGGATTTCAAGGAAGTTACCATGTAATGGCAAAATTACTATAATAATAACGTTCATGCAACGGGCCCCAGGAATGTAAGCTAAGCTCAGTGTAAGAATAGTGACTGGAGAAATCCATGCAGCCCTGGCCCGGTAAAGCACGATAAGAGCGACGCAGTCACGGAGAAAGAACAGTAACTGAGGAAGTGAAGCTCAAACCATTTGTACGACAAGGTCTGTGACAATTTTAGCAACCATTACCAGAATAAAAGAATGCAAAAATGGGGTAACACAGAGAAGAAGAGAGAGGGAGAGACGGAGAGAGATTTGAGATTGCTAAGATGTAAAGTAAAACGGCGAAAACCTCGGAAATCTACTTGACACAAATTAAAGGTGCATGTATCTGTTTATCAATCTATTTATGTCTTACGGATAATACACAAGCATCTATACAGTATTTGCGACCATGGTGACCGGTAAAATAACTATTCGATTACACAATTCTTATGTTATTTTATATAAGTTTGATATTATATCGGATGTAACAATAAACATAAAGCTGATCTGAATCTACTCTCCCATTTATTTTTAAAGGGGGAAAAGGGGGGGGGGGTCACGTACCTCTACCATACATGAGTGGTATAAGTTTACTCATGAAATGGAGTTCCTGAATTATATTATACTGTTGTGGATTAAAGATTGGCAGATAAGGATTAACATTGTATGATCATAGTTCATGATATTACGAAGTTCATTTTACACGCATAAACGCTATTCCACAGACATGGTACACTGTAAAAAAATAACAGATTTTACAACAACAACAAAAAAAAATTGCAGAAAGCAGTTCTGTAAATTCATAAAACAGGAATTTCTCTGCAATTTAACAGAACAGGTCTGTTTAAAAAAGGGAAAATGATGTTTTATTTAAGGAAATTTGTAAGGTTCCTTACACCAAATACCAATTTCCTGTAATTTTACATGATACAATGTAAGATTACGCAATCTGGTAAGATTACAGGTGTTCTCGAGACTCTGCTGCAGGAGCTTATTTTATTTTAAGGATACATTTTCTAACAGTGTAGTCTGTATGTATGTAAAAAGGAAAATGTAGCAATATATACAGCTTTGTAAACTGTGTAACAAAATACAGAAATATCCATTATTGTGTGTCCATATTAGTAAAGCTATTATCATGCTGTTGTGAAGCTGTAAGGTATATCCCCACCTATACCCTTTAACATCACCGATTTGCGATCGAAGCTAAGTGTATATCCTCCTACAATTACTCGCGTGACCGGGTAAGGGCTGCCGATTACTCAAAACTATCGACGTGTACCGCAGGATTCGGTGCCAAAAAGTTGTAAAATACCCAAGCCAGGAAAACATGTTTTAGAAAAAAAAAGAATCGTTGTCTACTGACGAATGCCTTGTATTTTGTTCTTTTCATGTTTCTTGCTTGCCCCATTGCTCATAACATCATGCCACCATTTTGGTAACCAATCATTATTCAACGCGATCTGTAGATTGGTTTATCATATTTTTCGTGAGACAAGTATAGTTCCAAAGAAAATGAATCAATACTAGAAGAAAGGGAAAATATTAACCTTCATTAGAATAAGGTAGATAAGAAACATGAAATTGATATAACGATTTAAATATTGACCCCTCCCCCCCCCCCTCAACCGCATGCATAAAATAAACAAAAATTTCAGGTTATTAGTATTGATTCACGGTTACTTATCATGTTGTTTGTGACTAAATTCGTTTGGTTACAAGCCACAACAATCATGAATAGGACAATATTAACCCCCCTGATTATTAATTTCCCACCGATGAAGAGCACAGTAGAGTTGGTAGGCACGGAGTCGGTTCCGCAGATGTGACCACAGCAAAAGTCTCCACCTCAGAACCATCGTCGGTGTATACAACCTTTTGCCGGGCAACACACAAACGAAATTTTCACACCAATCTCTGACAGCAATTTCCGAGTTTATTGTTGAAGAGATGTCGCACATCAAATCACCGAAACGCATCTTCACCCTACCTTTCTACAGGGGTCAGGATGAAACATATATCTGATGGTAATGATGATGTCATCATTCTGTACATTTAACGTAATTTGCCTTTCTCGACATGGGTGTTAAGGCTTATAATAATACACACACTGATGGAGAATACGAGAATTGGGATAAGGAAAAAACGAGGTGCAGGATGACTAGAGTAATGATTGGGTAAAAATAATCTTACCCTGTAAATACAAAAGAACGCAGCTGGTACCTTTAACACTCACCTCGGAGTTAAATGATCTCACCCTTTTTTTAAGTGAGTTTTGCATCTTTCGGGAGAGGATTTGACCTGTTTTTAGTGATTTTTGCTAAAGGTGTTCAGTTCACCCCAGGAGGAACTCTAATGCACTTTATACGGATTGAAAGTTCATTCCAAAGGGATTGGTCCCTGGTATCACTCCGAAAAAAAAAAAAAAAAAAAACAACTAGAGTCTCCAATGACACCCTAGTTGTTTTAGCACTAAGAGTGCAGCAGTATTATTATTATTTTTTTTTATCATGTGAAATTCTGAAATGAATAATGAACATGGTCATGACCTTGTAGGTAAATGTTTAAACCTAACTATAAAAAATGCAAATTAACACCCCTCCACCTTATCTACCAAGACTTGAATGTGTTAATTCAGTTAACACACACCGAAAAGGAACGAAGGTCTTATAGTGAGAGAGAGGTTATTGATCACTAACGATATGATTTTGTGCTTTCCTACTACTTGCGAGTAAACAAAATCCTAATCCAAATCCACCAAACCCTAACCCAAAGGGAATCAAGCTTGCAATGAATGATAACAGAATGCAGTGCTCCCATGTTTCTTTGATAAGTTGGGCGTTGGCGAGGGTCGGGGAGGGAGGAGGGGTGTTAACACTATAAAACCAAATTCCTAACAAGTTTTTTCAACTGCCATTTTGTGGGTTTTTAATCTCCTCCATGTAAGTGATATGTTCACATCTACCTTAGATTGTGTTGTTTTGATATCACACTTAGGCCTTTTTGGCCAATGGGATTCAGGTACCTGATAGTGGACATAATGGGCAAACTAGTTTCATTTTATTACCCCTCATCCAGTGGTGGATCCAGGTAGTTGCACATCTGGCCTGTGCCCCCCCCCCCCAAGTTTAGAGCCCCCAAACAGCAACAATATATTTAAAAAAAAAATTAGTGGAAAATGTCGTGCATACGCAAATGAAGACCTATTGCATTTTTTTTTCATTTAATTATTTATTAACTTAGTGTGCGGATGGCTTGTCAAGTTCTTCCTAACATCCCCCCTCCCCCTCCCCCCCCCCTGCCTTGGAAAATCTGATTCCGCCTCTACTTTGACCCTTTCCCCCCGCTTTCTCCCACCATTCCTTCCTCTTTTTATATCACCCAATGGCAATTTTGCATGTTTTGTGGAATGAAAGACCCCTTTTGCGGGGTTTTGGCCGCTTATTCACCAAAATAGCCGATATCCCTCAATCTCAAGTTCAATCTCTAGTGCTTGAAACATTCATATAAACTAAAATCGCGAAAAATGTTTTTATTTTAAAGGAAATGAGCCTCCGACAGGTTTGGGTTTGTTTGGAATTTGTCACCACAGCGCATACAGGGATCAACGTTTTGATTAACCTAGCATTCTTAAGAAAAGAGTAAGTGTGACTCGAATTCCTACGGTGTGTATTCAATTTACGAGCGTATTAATTTTAACGCGGCACCCTGTGAAAAAAAAGGTGTAATGATATTAAACAGGGAGAATTTTGAAGCATATCAAAATAGAAAAGGAACAAAAAGGAAAAAGAAAACACATGAGTGGCATTTATATCAAAAAAAAAAGTTAATTCCACATTTTTTTTGTTTGCATTTCACTTGTATGTATCTGAGTAATTTGCCGGATTAGATTTGATGGTGTCATCTCAAAAGTCACAGATATGTTTTACCATAGATTTAGATATCAATATTGGCTATGAAAATAGTAAAGTAGCTTGTAAATGCGTCTAATAAAAAAGTTATGTTCTGCCTTTATTTAAAGATATGAACTTCTTAGTCGGACAACCAAAACCACTATGTTAATTATAGCATCAAATGACTCGTTATGCTACTATGTCAGTCACCCCCCCCCCCTTCTTTACTCTTACTCTGCTATCTCCCCCCCCCCCCTTCTGTTTGTTATACACCTTCCCCTCGATCTCGCCCTCCCTCCCCCTCTCTCTCCATCCCCTTCCCTCTCTATATTCACTCACACATAATTATACAGTATACTTTGATAAGCATTTTATACACATAGGAAATTCATCCACACACCCGCTTTCTAGCCTCGATATCTACGCGCGCAAACACGCACGCGCGCAAACACGATTTTTAAGTAAAGCCATTTTCCAACCTTTTGCATAATCCACTGCGCCTACAAAGAAGCACACATCCAACACACACTTTTTTTCCTTACCTCCACGTTCTAAGCACGCGTTCGTGACCTTGTGTACCATGTAGTTCGCCCTACTTCTCTTCTGTTTACCCCTCCTCTTCACCCAAAAGTAACCATGGATCGAGCGGAAATCCTTAGAGTAAGTACCCGTCTCTATCCCGAAAGCTACACTCTGGGTGCGTGGAAAGCAGCATGTATAAGCAGAGGTTCTGTGAGCTTTGGAATTATCTTGGGACCTCAGGCGAAGGCGGGGTAAAACAAGCCCCCTTCACGCATTAGTTCTTTCTTCTAAAACGCATTGAACGGAGTAAGATAATACATCAAGCAATAGGTATGATGATAACAAACGCATATCAGCGTGATAAATACGCCAATTATAAACCATTTATAAACTTGTTTTCACAGTTTAAACAGGACTTGAAATCAACAATTGTAAGACAGAGCCAAAGAAGTCTCGAAAGCATAGTTACTTCCCATCCTTACTGGTCACGGCAGAGCATTACGCACTTGAATGCAATCCCATTTTCATCACGTATTTTCTCCACTAATCTATGGCTTGTTTATAATTAATTCCGTAACATTCTTTACAGTGACATTTTCTTCATGTTAAATCTCCGATATCCCAGTTTACCAAGGTCCTCTTGAGGAAATGGCAATTAATGTGTGGAAGACGAAGAGGTATTTCTTTATGCTCTTATTACGAATTGCAAGTGTTGATCGTTCCACTTTACCTGTGTTTACTGAACTACTTCAATGTGAAGACTGGCAGAATTGAAAGATAAGAAGAATTTTGCTATAAACCACTTTGTGAGTAGGAAGACGGGGATGTTACAGACTTAGGGGTGGAGGGACTGGTTCAAACAGTCCGTCAGGCTTGAGAAGAAAGGGTGAACGTGGAAGAAATTGTGGGAGTGGTTACATGATTGAATATGGTGAAAGTCTGAAAGATTATGTGAAGATGTAAAGGGGCCAAGCTTCAAAGATATGTATATGTAGGTGTGTGACGTGAACGCGCGTATGTATACAGTTGTGAGGAGATGTGTGTGAGAGTGAGTCTGTACAAGTGCACGATGTGTTTTGAGAGAAGATGAATCCAGGGAAGTATAACACTTCCCTGATGAATCCGAAATTGAGACAGCGTGTAGGCCTACTTGGAGGAATTGGATGATGAGTGCGAGAGAGTGAGCGGACACTAGTCTTGGTCATAAAAAAATGATTTAGGCCTATGGGTAATGGGATCAAAATATGGTGAAATATTTTCCGTAGGACCATTTAGTCGTACTTTCAATCACGATTTTATAGGGGAAATACCTTATACTTAGGGTTTGATTTTTCTGGCGAAAAGTAAGAGGTTATGAAGATAAGGAAAATGAGAGAAGGGAACATTAGCAACGAGACAGAGAGAAGGGGGTGACAAACAATCGGGGCAATGTTTGACCCCAATTTAACCTTAACCGAGCAATCTTGAAAAACCCCGCAGCACCGTCGTCCTTTTGCAAGGCGTTAATCTACATTTTCCACTCCCCACCAAGGTGTATTAAATGGGTTGCCGATATGAACGAATTGTTTGAATGCATATTATTATAATTATCATCATTATCCTTTTTATTTTTATTCTATATTCATTATTATCATATTGTTATTATTTTTTTCACTTTGTAATAAAAAATGAAATTATTCAATCATTTTGTATTATTATTGAAACGTGTTTTAACTTAAATGTCCAGCATTACAAGTACCCCATTCGTCGGCTATGGTACTAATGTGCACTGTGGGTACATTTTGGTTTCTTTTTTATTTCCGGTAAATTATCATATTTATGACAGATGAGTACCATGGGTATATTCCATGCAAAATATAAATTGCCTATAAAGTTTGTGCTGGGGTGGGTACGGTGAGGCTAACCCTGTGTATAGGGGTCTAAATCATTCATGTCAGCAAAGGAAGAACACATATCACGTTTTTAAAAACAAAATAAAACCATTAAAAACAAATACGATAAATTGTTTCATTGTACGCGTTAAATATGAGGCCATTGGAATTTGAAGTCTTTAATAGATATGACATGTTAAAAGGTAAATATTTCCTTGAAAAGTCTTATCTCATATTCATGTAATTAAAGCACATTCTCATTATCTTCCTGTTTTTCTATATATTTTTTATAAGAATTAATAAACAATTTCATATTTTAGAGATTGAAATGTTTAAAATCAATATATTATTTTGAATTGGAAACGTATCAATTAAATTTAACAATTTTTTTTTTGTTAGATTGTATTCGGCAAAAAATGGCCTTTATTCTCGTGAAGAGTCCTGCGTGCGTGGACATTTCGATAGTACACCTCTCTTATCCGGTCCCATGTGGTTTTAGAAAATTGATACGGTCTTGCATCCGTAACTAAAAGAATCATGCAAAAAGAACATGGCTGCACTTCTGAGACTGGTGTGGTGTTTCGTGAACGAGCGAGGCATCTCACACCTTTATCTCCTCCCCTGAGAAGACATCGGTCACTAGTCTGTTGATGCGCTCTTTCCTAACACTTCGAATCCGCTTTTTACAGCATGATGCTCTGTGAATGTGTACATCAGGAAGTTTGAATTCTAGATGCCAGCAAATATTCATCGGGCTTTAAAGACCACATTGCAAGTAAAAATTAAAAGGGCATTAATATCTCTCTATGTAATGGCTGATTTTTTTATTAAACAGGATTACTTATTCGTTTATTGACTATATATATATATAGAATGTTAAACCCTCGTTGCACTGTTAAAGCAAATGTGAATTAAGATCATTTGAAACCTAACATGTCATAGGGTAATTGTATTTCAAATAATAAATACCCCAAAAGTCATAATTTCAAATATTAATAAATAAGTAGATAAAAAGTACAAAAAACAAATGAATGAACAACAAAAAGAGATAAATTCAGTTATAAATAAATATTAAAAAAGGGATTTTTTTTTCTTTACAATCAATCATTTAAACAAACATGTTTGACAAGTTCAACATTCAGAAATGTCCTTGGAGCGTTTAATTTTGATGGATTAATTAGGATTGGATGGGAATCACTGTTACTATACAGCCATAATTATTCAAAACAGACTTTCCAGTCTTCGTAAGAACTACATCTTATAATCATGAAAGATACTCAACTCTCACCACCTCTATCTTGCTCTCTTTTGTCTCGTCCTTAGTGCCATCTCTATCACTTCAAACCATCAGCCCTTGTCAGGACTAACCACATGGTGAACCAAAAACCTCTGTCAGGTTGTTTAACCATCATGCAAACATTTAATGTGTCTTCTGAATTGAATTGAATTGAATTGAAATCAGACTTAAACCTCGTTCAGACGTGGAATCCTAGTGGGAGTAAAATTTTAACATGAATGGATTAAAATTGAAAAAGATGTTTATCTTATCACGAACCAAAGGCAGGCTGCACTGTTAAAACAACCCTGAATTTACAGAAAAAAGGGGAAAAGGGTGTTTAATTAAAGGAAATTTGTAAGGTTCCATACACCAGATACCAATATCCTGTATTTTACATGATATAATGTAAGATTACGCAATCTGGTAAGATTACAGGTGTTCTCGAGACTTCTTTTATTTTAAGGATAAATTTTGTAACAGTGTGTTTTTGTCGGAGGAAAGGTCGGGGTAGTGCCCGTCTGGACAGAGGTACCTTTCGGACCTTCCTCCGACCAAGAGGTTTATTTCCAATTCGTCAAATGCTAATTCGTCCAATTGCCAACTCCTCTAATATCATTTGGTCTACCATCAGTTCGTCCACTCACCACAAGGTCTACTTTCATTAAGTCTAATGCCATTCCGTCTAATAACCAGTTGTTCCAATAGCCAGACAGTCGCAACCTTCAAGGCAGCTGTTGAAGACCACCTTCTCCGGTACTGCTAATCTCCATAAGCCCTCTCTCTCTCATCCGGTGCACTATACCAAAACGGTCCTGAACTGTACACATCCAGATCCAGCCATTTAGTCCATATACCATTTGGTCTAATTAAACTAAACTGTTAATTGTGCAAAATGACTGAAAAGAAAATGGGTATTAGACCAACTGGTTATTAGACGAGATGGTAATAGACGACTGGTGATTAGACGAAGTGATTATTGGACCAAATGGTTATTGGACCAAATGGTTGTTAGACGAAATTTTGATGGACGGCATGGCATTAGACTAAATGAAGGTAGACCATGTGGTGAGTGGACGAGTTGGCAGTGGAGGAATTGACAATTTACCGACCAAGATATTCTTACTGCTTTCAAGGAGTATCTTGGTCGGATTAAAACTCTGTCCAGACGGGCGCTACTTCAACCTGTCCTCCGACTGGCCTTCATCCGACTCTTCCCAACTAGGCTAATCTGGGTTGTGATAAGATAAAACTCTTTGGAATTGCAATCCATGCATTGGAGAGTCTAACTCCAACTAGGATCTCATATCGTCTAAACGAGGCTTTTGTCAGATAAAACGTTCGCCATGTCTTTTAAGAAACGCTCCCCTGTTATTCGAAGATTACTAAACGATGTTTTATTCACAACCTAAAGATTATTTCATTTCAACTTTGGAGAAAAGGAGGTAGCGCTTCTAAATACCGTATACGACATAATTTCAAATGAGGCATTTGATTGCAGGGTAGATTATCAGACTGTATTTTATTTAAAGGTCTGTTGAAATTCACCCGGGATACGAGGGTTATTTTGAGGGTGCCAGGTACCTACCGCTAAATCCCCGATCCTCGGATCTTTTTTGTAATATTAATAACGTTGCATCATGAATAATTTAGAATAGAATTGGAAAGGGGAGCAGCTTGCTGTGGCAGCATATTAATGTAAAGAGTTTGCCATGCATGAAAGGTCGATTAATTCACACTGCTGCGGTATTATCTTCAAGTACTTTGGAACAATTAAATAAAAAGAATTTTCATCCGCAATGCTATTAGGTGCATACAAAGACGTAAAAGAAAATCTTCGACATGAGTAGCATTCTGGCAACTAAAAAGGTGGAAAGGAGTTACACAAAAACCGTCACACTGCCGAAACCCCGGCGTTATTTACCACAAGCCCGATATCTATATATGTCCACACAAGAGAAGTGTTCAGCAACACCCATTTAATTTTGGTCTAACACCAGATAGGTGTTTATACAATACCAGATATTATTTAAACAATATTGGTTTGATTCCAAACTGGTTTGAACATAATATATGGATACCGGGCTAGTGTTAAATTGAAACCGGAGATTTTGCAGTGCATTTCCCGACATAACCAACAAATAATCAAGAAAAAAGAGGGTCTAAATTCTGTCAGGGGATACTCGCCCCTCCCCCATCCCCAATACCCTATTGTAAATTTAATTTCACAAAGGGCATTTAAACTGAAATATTGATTTGCATTTTACGTGTTTTATGATAGTTTTTACATGATAAATAGAACTAAAAACTAAAAAAGGGAGGTCAGTTCTCTTCAAAATCATATTTTAGAAGATATTATCTAGTCACATTTTAATGGATTTTTAGGGTACTTTCTTTTTCGTTGGATTCTATCAACTTTCTCTAATTTGTGAAAACTACTTCTAGGGCGAGCGCAGAGAGGTGCTGCCCTATTCCTGGGTTTATTGTCCACACCCCCCCCCCCCCCATTCTAAAGTTGTGAATTTAGGTTTCGATTAATGTCTATGTTTCATATTTCATCCTTAGTCCACTGTAAGCATGACAGGGGAGCTCAGACAGGTTTAAAAAAGAACAATACCTCATGGATATGATGAAGTGAACATAATCTATATTCTACAAAGGTGATTCATTCTTTCACTTCAACCATACAAACTGTATACTGTTATTGCCGGAAATCGTGTTATTTCTTAAAACGAGCAACCAAACTCCCCCATCTTGCTCAATTATTCACGCACTCGCAAGACACACGGGATCATCTTCTTAAGGTTACCCAAAGCGGAAATCAAGATGGAAATTGTTCACATATCGGCGGCTGAAATTCGCACTTGATGGGAAAATTGAAAAGAAATTCGCGTCAGGCTCACGCTCGCATGCGACCGAACCAAGCGGTTTATTGAATTATGTAATTATTAGCAATCTCGGGGGGTAATTGATTTCCTTTCGACGGTGGTGTAACGCCGTTGAAAGCCGTAAAGTCACCCGGGCTGTGGATTGATTGAATGGGATAAGGAGCAATAATGTCCCTCGGGTTAGTCTCCATCTACGAGCAAGCTTATTTTCATCCGGGCTTAATTGTCTTTTATTAGATTACTCTGTATGATCTAATTAAAGTGTGTAAATTGTAATCAAATCGTCTGCTCTCATGACAAATGTGATGCATGTCATCTGTTGATGGTGTCTATGACTTGAGTCAATGACGGTAATGTTGTTTAAAGTTGCACTTGGTTGGCACCAATAACTATAGCCTTTTTTATGCTATATACTTGTATATAGCAAGAAGAGTATCATTGCTTCTTAACTTAGATACTAATTTTCCCCCTTGTGTTGTAGACTAAATGTGTGGGGTAGTAATATGAGGGAAAGGAAGGGAGTGGGTGGGCATGCTTGAAGTTCTCAATTGATAGAAAAGTACTTTATAATAATAATAACAATAATCATAATACAGTAATAGTAATAGTAATTACATTAATAATGATAGCGGTATATTCACCCAGGGTATATAGCCACTGCAGTTACAAAAACTGTTGTCATAGCGGGCCCTCCTATCATTATTACCCCAGCTTTAAAAATCTCTCGAAAAATCATTAATGACAATTATGAAATAAAGCGTGACCATATATACCCTACAAACATGGTTCATGCAAAGGCCAAGGGACGATTTTGAAAGTGTGCGAGGTGGAAAGGGAGGGGGGGGGGCTGGACATGCACATAATAAAGTTTATTGGTCACTCCCTGGTATTTTTACATATTAACCGTAAAAGAAATGTGTAGGGGGAGGGGCTGAAGGTTTTTTCTACTGGTGTTCTGTTGTTGTATCCCCTCTTCAAGATCAACCCACCGTAGCTGCCCCCCGAAAAGCTATTGGCCTCATAACCTGTAACAAATTCACTATTGTCTAATTCTCTCCTTTTTTCAGATCATTAGGGGGTTCATGGTGTTTATTAACATTGATTGCCACCTAACAATCCTCATTGATGGCACATTATGGCCAAACACGTACTTCCATGGGCTCATGTGAATCACTGATATGGCGTCATTTCGGACAAAATCGACTTTTGGCGGGGAAGATTATAGCAAAAATGCTACCCATAATGTAGATTAAACAAGCTTACACCAAACCAAACTAATTTTTTATTTCAAATCTTGCAGTACATGTATACACTTTTGGTTTGGTTTGGTTTGATTATATGTACAATGTTCAAATTAAACAGCCTGAAAAAAAATCACACTGCGGACACATCACAAGGAAGAGTATGAACAATGTATCCACATAGTTTGCTACGTAAAGATGTGATTCAGATTGATAGAAATTCCCAACTGTCAAAGTGTGACTTACATTTTGTATCATCCTGCGAAAAAACTGTGGGACCAAGTTTAAGAAAAACAAAACAGAAAAGAAACCCACTCTAATCAAACATGATGGCCCCTTTCCTTGGCTGAATATATCTATCCCTGGATATATCAAAGCAAGGTCCGAATCTCTTCTCCGAGAGCTTTCCAACTTTCGTATCATATTCATAAACCATTGTAAGAAGTTGGTAAGCTCGTAATTGAACGCAGCAGTCATAAACCAACTCCAAAACTTATTGATCAATTGATATTTTTGCTGGTTGATTTTTGTATAAATATTGTCTGATCATCCGGCATGAGCTTATGTTCAACTTTATATCAAAATGCGTTTAACCATGGTAACGCATGAAAGTATACAAGTTCTGAAATGAAAACATGTTTTTAGTAGAATCCATTCAAAATACAGAGTTTCAAAATTAATATAAATTATTTTTGTCCAGTAATCTACGATTTTTAAAAATAAACGTATTTTGTATAACCATGACCTCTCCTTCACGTACATTAATGTTGATTTTTAACTTGTAAATTGGTTTTTAATATTTTGCAGCAACCTTGCGTGTACAGAAAACTCGTAAATACCAGTTGGGCTCTAATTCTAAATGGATACAATGATGATGGCCTTTGTTTTCCACTGAGATTACCCATGACATTCCATTGATGGGTGTTTTTTCGAGAAGAGAAGTAAGGTCGCTATCATATAATATCCTCCGAGGATAAGAGGCTATAAATATTATAAAACAGACAATCTGCCTTCCAGCAAATCCAATTTACGATTATCATTATTGATGATTAGGGGCATGAAAAGAAGTACTTGAACTCAATTTATATATCGCCCCTACTCTCTTTATAGCTCGCTCTCTTTGCCTCTTTCCTTTCCCCATGTTCTCCGTGTCTCAATATATTTCGGTCGCTTACTTTCCCACCTCTGTATTACTCTCTTCAGTTTTCTCGATCTTTGTTCTGTCAGCATCTATCTTAAGTAAATTCCCTATATGTTTCCTTGATCTCTTTAATTATTCTAAATCTTTTTTAGGCTTTAAGATCTCTCTCCCTCACTCTCTCTCTCTTTTTTTTTCCTTCTTGGTCTTAATCTCCTTTATATTACTACGCGTAAACAGAGATATGAACATTCATTTGATACAAACATGTCCAGTAGATTATCCCCTCTCCCGTTTAATATTGGCCTCCCCTCTATATTATATTTCTCCCAATATTCATCTATCTAGCAGACGATGTAATTCTTTGGTTTAAATTCTATATTTATTGTAATACGTCCTTCTTTCCACATGCTTTAATTGTAGAGAAAACTGTAATCATATTGTGAATAATTTAAGTGTCATTGTGTGAGCTGATGATTGTAACCTATGTTGTTAAGAATTTGTGTCAACAACTGGCCTTGCAGAGTTAAAACCACATATTTAGACCAGAGTTAAACATAAATTTGCACACACAAAAATTAACATAATATTGGATAAAATGGGAGCATGCATGTTTGTAAAAAATATATATATATATATATATATATTGTCAATTTTATGCAATGTTGCGTTGAAATTTACCCTTCAAACATCCATCTTACCCAATATTGAGGGAAAAGGTTACCTAGCAAACATGCACGTTCCCTCTCTTCCCAATAATGAGTAATTTTTACTCTGTTTTTGGAGTTCAGAACACGGGTGAATGACATAACTCATGACCTTTTCACCATGTCATTAAACACTGCAAAAGACACCGATGTCATGAAACTATACATCTAAGAGCACTTTGTTCCATCTCTTGTGTAAAGCAAGAGTTATCAAGAGTACGGTTATCCTTTAATGGTAACAATAAATAAATCGAAATGAATCGAATTCTTTGGAATATCATAATATGTTTCATGCTGTCATGTAACTAACGCTGTATATGCTGAGGTCTCTCCCCCCACTTGTCTCTCCCCCCCCCCCCCTCTCTCTCTCTCTCTTCTGTTTCACTTTACTGATCTCTGTCATTGGATTGGGTTTTAAAGCTCTTAACAGCCGAGCTCTCATGAATAAATAAAAGGAACGATAATACAATATTAACCAGTATAGACGGCTGTCTACACCACCAAGGCTCAAAGCTTATGAAAGTTTTATCTTAGCGCGCATGATGTTTACAGCTTAAACAAACACCCTTATCCTGCTTTTCAATTCTGCCAACATACACGTACATCATGAAATTGATACATATTTCTTAAAAGAAGGCTTCATGCATTTTTCTCATTTTGGGGTAAAAAGAAACATGAACGTTTGTTGTTTGGAATATCGTTTTTCATAGGAAAACATTTACACGGCATTGCCTAGCATTTACATTTGGGAATATATTACATAATGTACAGTTCAACCTTTACCAAATAAAACCAAGCCCTGTTCTGTGATACCCCATTCGTATGTTTATTTTTAACACTATAAATAAAAATATTAAAGGTAATTTTTTTTTGCATGATCTTGCACTTAATATGGAATTGACAAGCTTGGACGCGTTAAGCTTAATGGAGATACGAATAATTGCACTCGATTTCAACTAGCGCTTAATCAGCGTTGCTTGAGCATTTCAGTGATACTTCTTTTTTTCAATCAGCAAAATGCACATTATTATTATCAATTGGGATCAAAAACCCAATTGCATCATCAAAGTATTGAGATACATGTTTGTCTTGCAAACCCATGATTCAATATGTAGCCCAAATAGCGATTCGCATCAATGAAATCTTTGAGACATTATCAGGGGAGTGTTTTGGGTAGTTACTTAGCCGTAACACGATCAACCCAAAACCTCGCAGTCCAGGTACCCGGCTTTATCATTCTGTGTTGCACCGAGTGTTTGGCATTGAAATCACTGACCTTTTTTTCCTACTGATTCATTCAATTTATTTACCCGTCTTTGAAAACAGGGGCGAGGCTGCCGTTTGAAATAATGAGGGTTGTCCAAAATATGGCGACTACTGTATCTACATATATATAGCTGAGAGGATTAAAGGAACATTATATTAGTCAAACTATTAAAAGACCGCACCGAATTACACTTTCAGAAAGGAAAACCCTGCTAGAAAGAATATAGTATTCCACAGTGTGCTCACAGTGTAAAATCACAGACACATTTTGAGCATTTTCGCATTTCGAATCACATTTTCATTTTCATACATGTACTCCACTATTAACTGTGAGCGTTCACATTGTTCGCGTACTCTTTAATAGTTTTTTTTTTTCGAGATATCCACAGTGTGATATTATATTCACACTGAACATATGATTTTATCTTTGTGAGACACAAATTTACATAATCAACCATTTAAGCACAATGTTAACACTCACAGTGGTGTAAAGTCATATTCACACTGTTCAAATTGAGAATCTTAACAGTGTACATTTATTTATTTATGTATTCATGTTCACAATGTACAACGTAAAACAATACACAGATCATATATAAATATATATAAAACACAAGTAAATAATGAACATACAAAGGTGTTGCAACATAAGCTAAAAGCTTGATTGGTTGAAGCACCTTTAAACTGGTTCTGCATCCAAGAAAACAAAACTAAAATGTAAGAATAAGGAAGAGAAGAAAGACAGAGAAGAATATAAAAGTGATAGACTGCCAAGATATAACAATTAAGTTTCAAGTTGTTATGAATATATGGTAATAGTAATTCAACAAAATTAAATTTTCAACTTTCAGTTACGAAGAAAAGAAAGAAAGAAAACAAAATTACTTACATGTATACGTTACTAGCACTTTACAGATTCTGTAATTTTGAAAGGAGATTGTGCTTAACAGCCTACTTAAAAGAATGTGAGGTATTTCAAATCCTATCTTCACATGGTTCAGTATTAAAGTGAACACACAGTGAATTCACTGTTTACACACCTTGGACACACCGTGTACACACACTTTGAACACACTTTCTATACGCTGTGTACACACTATTGCGAACTGTGAACAGACTGTGTGCAAACTGTATACACAATGTATGTCTGCATGCTGTGTACATGCTGTCCACACACTGTGAGGAGAATTTGTATAAACTGTTTACACACTTTGTAAATAATGTGTACATACTTTGAATACACTGCCAATACCTTATGTACACATTGATGCAAGCTGTGAACACACTTTACAAACTACTCACAACTTCTGTCCGCATATTGTCTACATACTTTTGCAAACTGTAAACACGCTGTGTACAAACTGTATACACAATTTTTGTCTGCATAATGTCTACACACTGAAAAAAAATTGTTAAACTTTATACACACTTTGAACATACTGTGTATACGCTTTGAATACACTGTCAATACCTTGTGTACACACTGTTGCGAACTGTGAACAAACTGTATACACAATTTCCATCTGCATGCTGTATGCACACTGTGAGGAAAAGTTGTACAAACTTTTACACAGTTTAAACGGACTGTCTACACACTGTGAACACTTTGAACATACTTGTCGACACATAGCAAACACAACTATCTTCATTCTGTCGACAAAACTGCGAAGCCACTGTCAACACTACTGTTGACACTATGTTCTTTCTAGCAGTGATTCATATCCTTGCCATGGAGGTATCTTACCCCTTTGCCTGTGCCATGCTGCCCCCCCTTTCAATACAACATTCATTCAATTGAATTCATTTATCCTCCATCTATCTATCCCCGGTCCATGTGCTGTGCGTAACCCCAATCATAATAACCCTTCGCGGAGGTCGGCCGCATGGTTAAGCCTTGCTCGGCGCTGACTGGCAGAGGGAGATGCCCCTTATTCCCCTAAATAGGCTTGTCTGTACGCATTCATCACTTAATCTACACAATGATTATAGCAATAAGACTTATAAGGGGAGAAACAGGCCAGAAAGTCACCGCTATTGGATATTTCTTGCGGGAGAGAGTAATCCTACGCTGCAAGCTATATCATAAGATGTATAGCTTATCTTATTGAAGCTAAATAGGAGTTTACTACCAGTCTAATTGATGCGCTCGAGCTGAAGTGAGGAAGGGGTTAATATCTTCGTTAGATCTCTGCGTACCCTCCATTTACAGTAACGTTGCTTTATATCAACTGATTTTAAAACAGATGGCCTGCTTTGTATAGATAGTATAACATAGTCTAAACCCAATACATGTTCTATTAACTCGGTCTTATATCAATGACGTAATAAGCAAAACATTACTAAAAAGAGGGGGGGGAGATATGGCGTATCGGGCAAAATATATTTTTAAAAAAATTACGAGCGAGCAAGAATGTAGGACAGTTTTATTACATAAACTGCATTTTGAGATAGAATTTGATATAATATTAAGCAGATAATGTCATACTTCTTCCTTCCCTTTTTTCCTTTTCTTTCCTTTCCTCTTTTATTTTGCTTGGTCGTGGGAACTTCGGAGGAACGCAAGTGCTCCCAGCCACCCCCGTCTCCATTTGTACGCCACTGTCTCATATATAACAAGCTGTTTGACTTTTTTGCTATCGAAACCCTCAACAGACGCTAGTGAGGCGATTAATGAATTAATTTTTCTTGAAAATTAATAAATCCCAATCATCACCATCGTGAAACCGTGGGATAACCATAACAGAGCATCCAACCAAATTAATGAATACTATAATTCATTGAGATATAAACACTGCATTGATTTTTTTTATTAATGATCAAAAAAAGAAAATGAAAATATTATGGTTATAACTTTATCTCTCTCCCCCCCCTCTCTCTCTCTCTTCCTCTCTCGTTGCAAGGTTATCTGGATGATGAACTAGCCGTACAACATGTAAAGATGGTAATCTGTTGTTTTATGTGAAGTCGTAACGATAAAAACAGGACTGCATTAATGATCTTGGCTTTATCATATTAGACTAGATGAGTAAAGGTTATACTGCACGACATAATGGTTATTGCTGCTTGTATTGGGGGAATTAGGGGAATCGTTTGGAATTTAAATTACTCCATCCTCCTTTTTCCGGCCATGCGAAGAATATGTGTTGTGTCATGTATCTAGGTATCAACGACCTTTTTCCTCTAGTATATATTCATTTTTCTTTCCATTGGTGTAGTAGTTGCTTGTAATTTTCATACATGTGCATTTAGCTAGGTGCCATGTATGTCTATATCAGTACCTTTTTTTCTCTTAGTGTATATGCAATCCTTCTTTATTTCTACCACTTAAATCATGCCAATATCCTACCGCATTTGTCTGTAATTTCCATCTATTTAGCTTTTCGTTTTTCCCCCTTTTTTATTCTATTCAAATACACTTGTTTGCAACGTACTTCTGGAATCTGTGCTTTTCTTTCTTTCCGTTATTTCCCACCCCCACAATCTCACTCCCTCTCTATTTGCCCCCTCTCCATCTCCATTTGTACCCATCTTTTTCTAATTCTATCTCCACTTTCTCTTCACCCTTCCGACCCACCCTCCCGTCTTTCCCGCCTCTAACCCCCCTCCCCCGCCCCCACCCCTCTCTCTTTCCCAATCCCTCTCCCTGTCCCAATGGGTCTCATGGAAACCATCGAACTTTCACTTAATTCCCCTCAATCATTGATTGAATGCGAAACCCATCCACACTTTATCCCCAAACACTTCATCCGTACACCCCAATCACACTTAAGAAAACCGGCCACACTCCGATCAGATCTGTCATGTTAATTAAAATGATATATCATTGATCGGATGTGAAGTCGGTTTTACTAATGTGACTGAACCGTTTATCCGATATCCGTTACCCAGGTAATTCTAAGCCTTAAAGTGCAAAAAAGGGTTACAAGTCACTGTAACCATTCTGACAAGAGGGGCGCCAGTATTATGTTGTCACGTATCATTAGCGAACAATGCGAATGCGGATATAAGGAAAGGAAATCGGGCGCTTCGAGAAAGTCACGACCCCCGCGAAGATTGACAGCTACTTAAACTCAAGGGGGCGTATTCGGGGGAGGAGAGCAGAAACCAAGGATGACGTCTCAGGAAGCGTAAATGTAAAAATTGTCACATTGGAATTTATTAAACAAACGCATTTGCATAGCAGCGATATGGGATAATGCGGTAAACATACTTCCTCTGAAAAAAAATTCGAAGGTTACGAGGTGTAACTTTGTGGAAATACTTTAAGCCCCTTTCACAATTGACGTACGACCATTTGCGACCTTTTGGTCGCGCGACAGGCTGCAACAGGCATCAATCGATATTCATCTCATAAGATCGCACAGAGGCTTTTACAAATGCAACAGTTGTCGTACAACAAAAGCAACCAGTAAACCCCGTGCACGAGTAAGTCGCATATGCTCGTATTGTGCTCGTGCGAGTGGTAGTGCGATCACATGCGAGTGTTGCACGAGGGAATGCGAGTGGCTTCATACCAGTCTCAATAGTTGCAAGACTGATTGTTGCATAGTCGTGAGAGTGAGACAATGCAATTGCTCGTACGTTTAAATGAAACCAGTGCGAATGTTCGTGTGATGATGTGAGGTATAGACCAATTCGAACTCAGAGCAATGTAATAGCTGCCATAGCTTGGGGCTTCCAATGGGCTGTCAGCCAATCTGCAGTGAGCTAGGTGCGTGTATGTACATATCAGTTTGTTTGAATGAGCTAATAAATTAAACCTGCACCATTACAGATTTATGTAACAATTAGCTATTTATATTCAAACCACAACTTTAGAGTTTAGTTGAAACCCAAATTCAGTATTCGGGCCTATTTGTTGAAGGAGGAATGCCCTTTACCCTATTTTTTCAAGGTTTTATTTCGGAAAATTTTGATTTGTGTTTTAAAAGACAAAAAATGTAGATTTATTTTTCACTTTTAATTTTGTGCAGTTTATATTACATGTTTTCTTATATTTCTGCTATTTATTTATTCTTAACTCCTATTTTGTAACACCGAGGAACGGTCGCATACATGCGAATGCAACGGTAGTGCAATGCTGTAAGCCATGTTGCGATCGGTCTTGCAACAGTCTCATGGCGTATAAATTATCACACCCAGTCGGCTGGTCTCTATATGTTGCTAGCACAGTGTTGTACGACCTCCAGTCGACTAAAAGCGACTACTAAGTTGTAACACCTTTCGTATGAAGTCGTGCAACATTGAACAACACTCGCACAATGATCGTCCGACCGATGGTACGATCTGATGCGAGTAAATCGATCGTATTTAATCGCGTTTGGATTTTGAACATGTTCAGATGCGACCAGTCACGACCACCTCAAGTTCGTGCGATCGTCTACAACGACTACGAGTGCTCGCAATACACCAAGAGATCGATCGTGCAACAACAAGAAAAAAAAAACTGTTGCAGGCGTTCGTAAACTCGTCGTACGTCAATTGTGAAAGGGGCTTTATTTGCGTGTACTAGAATCGTATCTGAATGCACTAATTTTTTCGTATCAAATTATCTTCATCATTTTACGGAGGGTTTGTGTGCAGGTTTCTGGTCGAGGAGATGTTTCCTAAAACGTTCCGATATGTTACCGACTTCTGAAGCGATTGCTAAAGTTACGATAAATCGTGTAAGTGGTGTAGTGGTTCCCGCATTTCTATCAAAGAGTCTACATTTCGAATCCCACTTCAGTTTGCTACATTTTCACCTTTTAACTTCGCAAGGAAGCATTGTAGTATTAACTCTTTTCCGATTAATTTTATTGTACCAAGAACTAAATTGTCAATGTGTACGATGATGGCTAGTAATTTGATGTTTCAAAGTTGATTTTGTTTGGATCGTGCTGCCAATTTAGAGTGTGTTATAGTTTCCTTTTTTTCAGAAAATACTTAGTGCGCTGGAAATTGTATCAACCTATTCATTATTTTGTTGTTTTATTGTCATTATGAATGCATAGAGAGACTGTAGGGCCTACATCTACAGGTTGAAAATAAATGTCAGATGTGGTCAAGAAAAAAATAAATTACAATAAATTACCACCCACGTGTTTTTTATGTAGAAATAGTTAAAATTATGATTATAACCTTATGAATGTGTACCAAATCATTTTGGTAGAAATGCCGATTTGCTAAAGCGATTTGTTTAACAGAAATAGAAGAAAAAAAACTTATTCCTGTCAGGCTGACTTTTCACGATTTCATAGAGTTTTGGTTATGGTTTATAATCCTGATGTAGTTCAATAATGTTATGGTGAATATTAGACTTCATTTTTTAAAGATTTTATCGTTAAATGATTATTTGCGTCGATTTCATATCATAGCTTTAATCTGCCGTCTTCGCGTCAGAAATATTTTAAAGCATGTCTTAACCTATCGGATGGGAGTGAGTTTAACCCGTTTTGAGAAGATGTATTCAAAGTCACGCTTTTCTGAGCCCATTAGGGGCTCCTTCGGACGGTAAGATCTATAAGATGTCAGCTTAAATGAAGCAAGAAGTCAAACGGATATGATACATGGATAACATGGAATTCAGTACATTACATTACATGAACACTAAAGACAAACAGAAACAGCAACAAAAAAGTTGTTGATGTATACTAATGCATCATCCACCAGTAGGCTCTATAAATATTCCATTACGAAATGTTACACTGTAGAGTTTTTAATGTAAAAGTAGCCAGAATATGTCATGTGTCCATTTTCTTACGCAATGCTGACTTACCTATGTGGGCTTTCAAATTAAATCCAAACTCAATAAGCTCAAAATATACAATTATACGGAATATTCGCTATTGTTGTAGGCCATATATATATATAATTTTAATACCTGTATGTTTTTTTTTCTATTGAAATGCCATCTGACTTTTTTTTTACATGACTGTATAGTAAAATCATTTGAGACCCTTATGAAGTCGAGATTTTTATTTGTAAAATGTATACAGCAAAGGTTTGTGAAATAAGATGGATGAATGTATTTCATTTACCAATTCAAATAGTACTAATTTGTTTTAGTTAACCCATGTTGTTCTTGACAGCCCCCCCCCCCCCACCCTGCGCCACCCAATAAGAGAAAGAAAGTTGGATTACGTAAACTAGATTCCCGGGAGTACGACGTAGTCTTTTTTTTTTGACAAAGGAATATGGAGCTGCGTTACTAAATTCCCAAAGATTCCTGGGATGAAACATCAAATATACATGGAGTCTAATCTTGAACCACAGTACACATACCTGTAATCTATTGTGTTTCCCAAGTGTATATCATTTTGATAATTAATAAAAACAAGGGGAAAAAGTGGAGTCAGCTGTAATGATCACCACCTTGCAAAACAGACGAAAATCCAGTGAAACCTGGTATGATTGTGATATTCTAGAAACACCGAAAGAGAGTTCAACGCGATTGATATTTCGAAAATATCAAATAATATACTCCGTCAATGCAATATGCATAATAAGAAGGTACCTGATTTCTAAGAATAGCAGCTATTTGCTTTAGGTCGACTAAAATAAGGACGCCATTGTGACATATTGAAAGGGCAGGACATGCTGAATTTTGATAATTTGTGGGGGAAAAAAAGTTATACGAAAGGGCTTGAAAATGAAGCTTGGTGAGTTCTATCCAGGCGCTGAAAATATTAGATCGTGTAATCCCATACATGGTCTGCAATCATAATATTTTCGTATACCCTGGAGAAATAAAGGAGAGATTCTTAAAGAGCAGATTTAAGAAATGATATCAGCATCGTGGAAATTGAGCAACAAATTCCTTTACCCAGTAGTAAGTAAGAAGTTTGAATTAGCATCATTAGCAACAGCAGTGGTAGTAGTATAAGTAGTAGTACTAGTAGAAGAAGAAGTTGTTGTAGTAGTTGTAGAAGTAGAAGTTGTAGTAGTAGTAGTAGTAGTATACAAGAAGAAGAAGAAGATAATGATGATGAAGTAGTGATAGTATGAGGAGGAGGAGTAAAACAGCATATTAGTAAAGACAGTAACGTTACTTTTATATAGTACCTCTGGTAATTTTTTGTTTGCTTATTCATTTATTGATATATTTATCTCTCTATCTATTTATATATTTAACATTTTATTTATTCAAATCATTCAATTTATCTCTATATTAATTTGTCTTGTCTAAGGAGATATTGATAATACAGTATACCGAGAATTTTATAACATATTAACGTATTAAATTAGAGTAAACAGTTATGGTAAAAAACATAACAATTTTTAAAACAAAGAAGAGCTACTCTCATGAGCCGTTTTACTTAACCATTTCTAAGAGTGTAGGACGCAACATGTAAAAATATACAAGAGGAGTTTATTTATAGTACCGTTCACCCCCGTGAAATGAGTGAAACCATTATCCCCAGCAAAGCCGAGTAAAATCCGATGGATTGAATTTAACCTATTCGAGAAACTTATTTTTGCCTAGCACATACATAATATATATATTTGAGCTCAATTAAACACCCACATACTGCTGTACACAACAGTATACCAAGGCTTAGCAAAGATCAACAGGCAAATGACTACCCCGATACACTGCAAAAACTCCGGTGTTGATTTAACACCAGCCATGAATATATATATGCCCACACCAGAGATGTATTGAAACAATACCAGTTTGGAGTCAAGCCGATGCTGTTTTAATACTAATTGGTGTTGTATAAACACCTATCTGGTGTTTTAATAGACCAAAACGAAACTGGTGTTGTTTAACACTTCTCTGGTGTGGACATATATAGATTCCGGGCTGGTGTTAATCAACACCAGGGTTTTTGCAGTGTACTTTGATGGTTTGTTAAGAAAATGATCATTGTCAAAATAATGATCATTAAATGAGGTGGTGAAAGTGGTAAAATTGAAATATTAATGATCATAACATAAAAATCTTACAGGCTAAAACACTGATTAAAATTTTACCCAATATTGGGTAGAAAGGGAACATGCATGTTTGTTGGGGCTTTT
Source organism: Lytechinus pictus (assembly GCF_037042905.1). Lineage (NCBI taxonomy): Eukaryota > Metazoa > Echinodermata > Echinoidea > Temnopleuroida > Toxopneustidae > Lytechinus > Lytechinus pictus. Next base: position 8,561,352 of record NC_087253.1, read on the forward strand.
CTACCCCATATTGGGCTATTTCAACGCAACATTGCGTAAATTTTATCCAACCAACATGCATGTCCCAATTTTACCCAACTTCAGGTACACTTTTTTTACAGTGTAATGATGAAAATAGAAGTAAGAAGTAATAATAGTAACGATGATGATAATAATATCATTAATTATAATGATGATGATGATGATAATAATAATATTAATGACAATTGCAGTGAAAAAAAATGTGATTATAGTAATATACCTTCTTAATGCAACTATTTATCTCTTGTTCTACTACTACTTTATTATACCACCACTAATATTACTAGTTTCACTACTACGAGGAAGAAGAAAGAGGAGGAGGAGGAAAAGAATAATTTAAATGCTTATTAATGCATAAATTACTGTTCCTTTTACATTAATAAACATTTTCAATAGCATTTCGTGTGAGTTTATTTGAAGGTATCGCTGTGAGAAACATGCATATAAAGAGTCTCATCCCTTTTTTGCTTTTAATATATATTGTTTATCACAAAGCACAAATAACTAAATTGTCTTATTTGTGCGTGATTTTTGTTCTTTTCAATAGAATGTTGTGTGTAGAAATATGAAGGCATTGATCTGACAGATATACAAGAAGTTTCATTCCCCTTGTACGCAGGTTTATATGCACAAATTACCATAGGCTGCGTGAAGGTTAGATTTTCAATGTCATGTCCTGCGGAGAAAATGAGGATTTACACCTTTTTAACTCTTTTATAAAGTTTGGTACTTTTGTAAATTCTAAGGGATCTAACTACACAACCCTTCTCCATCTCTCTCTCTCTTGCTCTCTTTATCTGTGTACTCCTATCAATCTCATGAAAGAATATGCTTGATCTGAAAAATGGAAAAGGGCTTTCTCTGGTAATAAAAAAAATGCCCTAACAAACACTAAGACAATATAATCGTACAAAAACAAAGAATAACAGAAAAGAAACTTATCAATGATTCAAAATAATCTTGAGTAGGATTTCATCAAATATGTATGTACGAATCCAAAACGAAGCTGGATTACATTGCATGGATATTACATTCATTTCCGTTTTTTATTATGATGTCATTTTTTCAGAGCCACTTTACAAATCCCATCTTTGTCGGCATGTTTTCATGTGATTATTTGCCTCGCTTTTATGACTGCCGACGATATGTAGGAACAACAGAATTAGACAGTCAAAATATATTTGCAGCTAGTGAATGTAATGTTATTGACGTTTACATGGTGAAGATTTTTGAAGAGAAAGGGGCACTGCCCCGTATTTCATATTAATTCCTCATTAATTCGCCACGAGTATTGTTATATCCATGATTAGTGGTTGCATCCTAATACCATAACATATTATGCTAGATGTCAAAATTATAGATAATAGAACATGATATAATGGGTTTTTTTTAAAGATTACTGTATCAGACTTGTCAGAGGAGTTGGTATCAAGTTGTATAGTTTATTACACCTTTTGACTAAGGAGGACAAACTAATTTCATCAATTTTGTGAATCAATAGGTCTATATAGCAAACGAATAGTCTCTACTTTAAAAATCGCAGTGTATTCACAGAGTAGATGAACAATGTGAAACCATTGTCACAAGGGTGAATATGAATGCTTGTGAATACAATATTAACAAAGTTCACGTATTCAAAACATTATGAACATACACTTTAAAGGTATAAATTTGGCGAGTTTAGCTTGCAAAATGTTCAGTAGGGATTACACGTTGTGATTTTTCTTGTATAATATGTGCGGCGAGCAATGGTTGAAGCCCTTCCAGTTTGATGCGTGGTAAAATACCATTCTCAAGGGTGGTATTAAGGCAGTTGCCGTGCCCGGAATCGAACCCTGGAATTTTTTCAGTGCGGAGTCAGGCGCATGAGACCACTCGGCCTCGACACAAATACCATTTTGATTATAAATCTCACCTTAATCATAAATGATATAGGATACTTCTTCTTCAATACACTGTGTTACACTTTTATGTCCTTATTACATATGTTAGGTAGGGGGGAGGTAATTACTTTATCAAAATTAATATCTAACCAGTTTGCTGAACCCCGGAACGCTTAACGAAGTGATTGATCATCGGGTTGATTTCTACGATTAATTGCCTTGATTGTACAGCATATTCAATCGCACAAAAAAGCTCATTATCATTATCAGTTGCTAAGCTGCACTCTTAAATAGGTTGGGCACCCCCACCCTTCCCGAATTTTTAACCATGAGTGGGCAACATACTGTTCACACAACTATTGGTTAAAATCTGTCGAAATTGGTTCATAAAAATATGAATGATTGAGTAATAGATTTGCTCAATTGGATAATAATTGTCAAGAATATACATGTGTATATACATTATATCTTTTACATCTTCAGATACCTGAAGAAGGCCCAACTAAATGGCCGAAAGCTTGTACTAATAAAAGTTGAAGAAATCCAGGCTACGTCTCTAGCTTAAATGCTTTTTGAGCTTCTTCGCCAATATATTACTCACTGAAGCACCCACGCAATGTTTAGGTCCTTGCTCATCACAATTATATATATATATATATATATATATATATATATATATATATATATTGTGTGAAAGAAATGGATGAAGAGAACAATGGTAGGCGTAGCTTAAATCAAGGTTCCCCAGAGCTATCTACCCTTTTTTGAAAAATTGGTGATGCCGAAAAAATGTCCCTGCCGGGAATCGAACCCGGGCCCCCAGCTTTGAACGCCCAGCTTTGAACCCACCTTCACCCGACAAAGGAAATTATAATTGGTATGGTGTCGAAAATCTGTCTATCTGACGGTCAATTGGATCGGGGTCGCCCTAGCCACTAACCCGTCTCTGTGGTCTAGTGGTTAAGGCACCGGCGTTCAAAGCTGGGGGCCCGGGTTCGATTCCCGGCAGGGAAATTTTTTTGGCATCACCAATTTTTCCAAAAAGGGTAGATAGCTCTGGGGAACCTTGATTTAAGCTACGCCTAACATTGTTCTCTTCATCCATTTCTTTCACACAATATTTAAATATAAAAGAGTTGCCAAAGCTGAAGTACATGTATATATATATATATATATTTATACATATATATATATATACGTTTATGTATATATATATATATATATATATATATATATATATGTATATGAATATATATATATATATATATACATATATATATTATACAAATATTCAATGTTGATGAGTGCGATCGTTCCGAATATTGCATGAGTGCGCAAGTTAAAACAGTCTATTCAACGACGCGAAGCGGAGTTGAATAGACTGTTTCAACTTGCAACGAATGTAATATTCGGAACAACGCACGAATACAACATTGAATATTTGTTTTATACAACACCGATAGCTTACAGTTTCAACTAGATCTAGATAGGCTAGATCTATAGGTCTAGTCTATGACTAATGCGCGTTAGGTCTTATTTTGCTTACAATGTTGTCTTTTGAGCGTCGAGTAGATTTACCCCAGTAATCCCAGGAGAGTCAAGTATACTTTCAACATAGATCCATAAAGTCATAGATCCATGAAGTCCAATTTGTGAAAGAATTCCATAAAATCCAGAAGGAAATCCAGAAGGTAAGCAGCCGTACCCTGGGAATAATCAGCTTAGCAACGTACGTACGCGCATTGTGTTCAGCTTAGCAACGTGTAAGCGCAGTGCTACGTACATCGGTCAGAGATGCGAAGACGTGATTATGTTTTATAAGCGCGTATACCGCTAATTACGGGGCATGTCCATGGGTTCAGTGTGCCCAGGGATCTTGCGGTGCGCTGCCTCATTTACTTCAGCGTGCTATAGTCGACTATAGCACGAGCGTGCAATATTCGACTATAGCACGGCTAGCCTATCTTAGCGTGCTATAGCTGATTCCTCTGAATGTCATGTGACACTCTTTCATCCAATCAGCTGTCAAGTATCTATCCATGTGTTGTATAAATATGTATATATATATATGTGTGTATATATATGTATGTATGTATGTATATAATTTTACACGAAATATTTTTTCTTCGTTTATCACTTAATTCTGTTTGTTTGTGAGGGTGAGTCTGTTTGTATATGTCTGGGATATGAAAACCTATTTTCCACATTATATGACATCAATCCTGATTGCCAAATTACCTCATCACATTAATTAATTTATTTATTTACCTAAATACATTACCATAAACAGTGGTCAGCATGTTGCCCATGTGTGTATGTAACAGATCCCAGGTAAACAGGTACAGAAAGATCATTGGGGGGAGGTTTGTTACTGCCACCACCCCCCCCCCCTTCACTCTCTCTCCAAAACACCCTGGCAACGCCCGTGACCGAAAAGCGACATAACTTGCAAGATATGAACGGAGCCTACAGTGGGTTTACATACATAAGCAGCAGTGAATCGGCACAAATGCACCATATTAGGCGATCAATTATTAATGGCCGTATAAGATGAGTGAGGCAGGGCAGCAAGGAGGGAGAAAGGTGTGAAATTTTCTGGAAACAAAATTGGGACGGTGTGGTGAGTTTTTCGCTCCATGAGGTAATCCGTTACGCTCCGTCAGTTCATGCATAGGCATTTCAACGAGTCAAAAAGTCGGCATTTTATTTTTGGTTTTACCGTTCATCACCGTATCTCGATTCTTACCATCTACTTTGTCATACATTTAACCCCCGCCTCACGAAAAAAATGAAAGGAGAGGAAAGAGGAGGAAGTGTCATTTTATTTACTGATATTATTGTCGAAATCTATCGCTAAATTAGCTCTTCAAAAAATACATAATGAAATATATATTTTTTTTAAGTTGTTTCGTTCGCTTGGCTCTCTCGTCATATGCTAGAAAATGTGTACCACACGCCATAATTGTCCCATCAACATAACGTCGTTAATTACTAGACAGGTTTCGTTTTATTTATATCCGAATAATTATCTGATTTCGTTAGGGCACTGACGTGGATACGTACCTTGTTCAACGATATTAAAGCTGAGTGGGATTCGAACCATCGACCCTAAGGCTAAGAGTTTATATACTGAATTATTAAACCGACACACATCCAGAATAACCAATGGACCATATGAAGCCATTACCAATCATGCCAATGGCATACAACCTGTTTTATTGTTTTTTTTTTTAATTTCATTGCAGACTTTAAATCAGTATCCCATAATTGTCTGATTTTTTACTGTCAGTACTTCATCGAAAAAAATAATTATGAAAAAGAACTTGACTTTTGAGATGGCTCTGGTATTTGTCCAGAGTTGAAATTCATTCACAATGTGTCCTTCCTAATAAGTCAACGTTTGCTTGCCTGACAATGTACACCTATCAGGACGGTTTATCTATGCCTCCAGTAATCCATTAGCGCGATAGCAATCAACAATAACGCTAAAGAATTAATTCTAGCTTGACAAGTATTTGACATAATTACTAAAATTACAAATTGTACAACGCTTGCAAAAAAAATGGGTAATGGGTTGGGAGTTTTTACTTTGACTGCTGGCTATCGGGGAAAGATGATAAGGTGACGAAGATGGGATATGGGTTACTTTCTCGCTTTCTATTTCATGTGATGATTAATATTCTACTTTGTTATAGTATATACAATACCTTGAGTTAAAATTCAGACACAATTGGTTTTAGAATGTCAACTACGAAGAATGTGTATATTAAATTGCTTTATATAAAAAAGAAATCATTAAACGTGAATTTTGAGCTTCTGGATTACTTAGATCGATAAGTAGAATCATATTTTTGCCGCTTATAATACAGTGGCAGCATCTACCGCCACTACAATTGCTTCTGAAGCAGCTGTCCACTGCGACAGCCACCCCCATTGCTATTCCGATAACTATTACTACTACTAATACTACTACTACTACTACTACCACTACTGCCACTGCTGCTACTTAAGTACTGCAACTATAAAGTACAACTGCTACTACTACTATTACTACTACTGCCACTTCTGCTACAAAAGTACTGCTACTACTACTACTACTACTACTACTACAACTACTACTGCTGCTGCTGCTACACTCTAAATAATGAAATGCTAATTTAACACAATAAGTGCTTGTATAGTGACTGCACTTATTGTGCTAAATTAGCACTTCATTTTTTTAGTGTACTCCTACTACTACTACTACTACTACTATTACTGGTAGTACTATACTTACCGCCATTGCTACTGCTACTACTACTACTACTTCTACAACTACTACTGATAGTACTACAATTACCACCATTGCTGCTGCTGCTACCACTACTACTGCTGCTGCTGCTGCTGCTACTACTACCATGCCACTACTGCTGTTGCTGTTACTGAAGTAGTGGCTACTACCTTACTTCCTTGACGACCACTGCTACTGCTGCTTCTTCCTTTTTTGTTCATATTCTACTTCCTCGTTTTGCCTCCCTTATTCTTCACTATTGTTTCTTTTCTATTATGTTTATTTTTTTCCATCGTTCAATTGTCTACCCATTAAACTGCCATATTCTTGTTACTTTGTCTACCAGTCGTTTTATGTTATAAAACGGTGTTTTTAATGCAGGAACATGCTGTCATGTTATACTTGTCACTTATTGAATTGAAGTAGCAAAGTATATCATTGTAGGGATTTATATTGTTGAGCACCCTGTATCGGTTTCACGTTGGCTACTAGCTTAGCCATGTCTGACATACGTGAAGGCCAAATATGTATTTTCGGTTCTGGTTTATATTCCGAACTTGTTGCTAGTAGACGCATGATCAACCATCGATTCTTAATGGCGTTCCGTATAACCAGATTAACCCCTTGCCTGTCGGTAATATTAAACTCGTGACTACGTGAACGAACATGCCATCCACGACGTTCGAATGGGTTAGAAAATGCATGTATTCAATTAAATACAACGAATTTTCCGGCGAAAGTCAAGCGGGGAGACTTTCTTCTTCTGCGGTTTATCATTTAACATGCAATGGATGTATCGCAATATAATTCAAATCGTGCCGTTTGGTTCCTTTCAAATTTTAAAATTATGTTCCTGCCTTTTAGAGAAAGTCTAAAATGTAATAAATCTGAATAAATCTGTATCACTAAAAAAGAACAAAAAACAAAAAACGCGTCTGGAGAATTTTAAAGAATCTGTATCAATCAACTACATTTGTAAATCGATATTTTACAAATCGGTGGCCCGATTATAGATAAAGAAATACGTATTTTAATTTCCGGTGTTCGATTTCAGAGCGAGCCAGCCGTAGGATTGGATCACGTTAATGTCTTACGATGGCATTGGAAAGCACAAAGCGTGAAGAATGAGTATTAAGCTTAGTCTTCCCGTCACCTCTTTCTTCGATAATTGCTCCCCATCTATTTTGAAATCTCCAGCTTTACTATAGCGGAGAAGTTTCGCTGAGAGAACCACTTCCCCCATAGTTATTTATATACTCTTTTTAAGCAAAATGTGTTGTCATTTACGCCATCGTAATTCCATCGAAGTGCATTCCTTATTATGGTCAATTTGTTATTTTCATTACATTTGCATTCCAGAATTTAAAAATAATGTTATTTTCAGATTGAAATAATTCTGAGTATTCAAAACCATTTTTTTTAATTGCCTCCTTCCTACATGCTTGATCAGATCCAAACCAAATTAACAAAACATTCTTAATTAGCTTAAATCACCAAACGAATCTCGAACTTATCCTGCTTATCCTGAACCGTTGCTTTTTCCCATTCCAGATATCAGCGACAGAAGTTCGTCTAAAAAGCCATACAAGCAGGCTGTAAAACCATTCCTTAGCTTCATTAAAAAGCGCACACAATTATCTTCTGAAAGAGATATGTCAGTTATTGTGATTTGTTTATTCGTACTGCTGTGAAATCGTGAATGCTTACAAGTTTAAAAGAAGAAAGTCCTGTCAGGTAATGAAATAAAAACTAATTGTGTACAAACTCATATATCCATCACTGCTGGTTGTGCAGGATTTCTACAAAATAATTATCAAGAATACAATTACAATTGGTATATTATGGCATAAATTATACTATTACTATTGAACTTACTTGTTTAGATTGAACTGAACGTAGTCTTTCGCTTTGCCTCCTTTTGCAACTAGCCCTTTCATCTTGCTAAAATCATCCATCTTGGTAATAACAGGGAATACTCGGGAAGATGATGAAACAGATCTTTGGGCCGGCGAATAACACCCCAGAAGTCCAATACTCCAATATCGTTACGAATAGGTTGGTTGTCAACGGGACACGAATCGGTAAAACATGTGATGGTTTGTGATAAAAAAGGGGCCTTCCACTCCAAGTTGTTAATGCTCTTTATCTTCTTACAGTCACTGTTGATAATGATGGAGTTACTGATACTGACTTCGAATTTATCTTCAGGAGTGGTAGCAATTTGTTCAGCCCTTATCGAAAAAGTACTCTTCGAGGTCCACGCAGTCAAGCTGAACAGATGGATACTTTCACCGAGTTTTAGAGAACATTATACAAACATGCGGTCGGTGGTTAGGGCTTTGCGATTTTATCTCTCTAAACATGCAAATGAGCGTGGATTTAGAAATGAAGCGCTTAATTATTACGGCAAAGTTATTTTCTAGATTAGTGAAGAGATTAAACTATATCGAGAACTTGAAAGTAGTTTGCAACAAATGCTTTGTTAAGAGGGTGACACCCGACGTTTTCTCTAATTGTAAATAGTCATTTCTCGAAAACTGTAAATTGGTTGGGAGCCTTTCCTCACCGTCCACGTCTAAATTCAGGGGCAGACTAGATTTTGTTTATTTTGCGCTGTAAAGCTTTTGTGGGTAATGTTTCCAGCATTAACAAATTTAATTAATGTGGAAAATGTTTTTTGAACTTTTCCTTAGGTTCGTATGAAGAGAGAAATCATGTACAGAATACATGAGATACGATTTTTTTCTTTGGAATATGATGGCTCAACAAATGCTGGGTGATCTTGCCATTTATAACAACTCACGTTCGACGAAGAATCTGAACCTGGAGGGGAGACGATGATGGCTCAGAAAAAATGCAAGGTGATCCTGTCAGTTATAACAACTCGCGTTCGACAAAGAACCTGAACATGGAGGGAAGATGATGGTACCTTCTAAAGACTTGGATCAAAATTCGGCCAAAGAGGGATCTATTCTGTACCAGGATTCTCGAGAGGAAGGTTGGCTGTGAGAAAATGATCATTATACGTTGGCAACTGGTGAAATCGAAGACAAGTCAAGATGAAATTTGATAAAAGAAGCGGATGAATATATAAAAAGGACTTTGTGTTTTATATACACTGTGTTATCTTTTTCGAAATCTTTTCCACAAAACCGATTGAAGTATATATAGATGTATCTGATGCGGGATTATCTTCAGATTGTTAATTCTCGAGGAGGTAAACGTGGTACCAGAATTAGAATAATACTTCTATAAGATTCATCCCCAAAAAATCATTCGAGTCCATATAATGATCAACAATATCATCCGAAGGATAATAAGTAATGCTCTCTCAAAGGCGCAACAAAATGGCTGACTAGTTCATAATTTTTTTTTATCGTGATGATCTGCTTCTGGAACTGATGATCTGCTGATTGAAGTAAAATTTTTAATTCGAGAAAAGGATGATGATGTGTATATCGTGATCCAAATAATTTTCTCTGTATTTTCTCAATCAATCTTTTCGACTAAGCTAAACCTCCTTTAAAAATACGTAACAATATCGACTTCGTTTACCAAAGAGGAAAAACTCAATTGAATGTTCCGAGGTGAATAGTAATAGGCGTTAACTTTTTTTACTAGCGAGACGAGAGCGAGTGTGACTCTCTCCGTCTACTGGTAAAATATCGAAACTAGAAATTAGCGCTGAACGACCTATATCCTCCCGGCTTTTCACGCAGAGTGAAGTCTGAGACAGAGGAGGCGGGCTTGCTCGAGCTCACATCGCCCATTTAACAAAAAAGCTCGGGAAGTGATCCCGAACATGTGTGTGCGTTTTGATGTGCGTGAGCGTGTGTTCGTATCTCGCGGATCGTTGGTTGAGAAAGAGAAGATAGCGGACGTGAACTGGCTGATGGCGTGTTTCTTCTCGTTGAGACGCTGATAAAAGGGAGAATGAAAGTGTTAAATGGGCATTGCGGATCGATGCTAAAGCTTTCTCTGGCTTGCCAAAGATTTCTTCGTGATTGCTCTTATGCACAAACCACCCCTCGCTTTCTCTTTCTTTCTCTCTCTCTCTCTTTCTAACTTCCTAACCCCACCCCCACCATTTCGCGCTCTCTCATTTATAATTGATATTCATATATAAGTGAAGAACAATAATTCAATTGTTAAAGGGGCCGTAAAGCCCCTTCGCAAATAATTATTAATTACTTTGCGACCATCTGCAACAGTTTTTTTTCCCCAGTGTTGCATGATCGATCACTTGGTGTATTGCGATCGCTCGTAGTCGTTGTATGCGATCGCACGAACCCGGGATGGTCGTAACTAGTCGCATCTGAACTTTGAAAATGTTCAAAATCCAAACACAACCATAATTCGATCGATTCACCGGCATCAGATAGTACGACCAGGCCGACTGTTCCATCATACGAGTGATCGCATTGCTTCATGCACTTCTCCGACTCTCACGACGAACACAAAGCCTTTCTGCGATGTTATGAGATAAAACAGCGATTGATGCCTGTTGAAGACTGTCGTGCGACCAAAAGGTCGCAAGTGGTCGCAGAACAATTGTGAAAGGGGCCAAAGTCAAACTCCTCTCGAAGAGAGAAGACCCACTCGTTTCGGAGTGCGATTTCAACATAGTGAGAGTGGATTTGATCGAGAGCAAATGTCTGTAAGGAATACACGGTTCACTTTAAATGGAGCTACAATGATCTTTACGATATGGATGTATAATTCCATGATAGCCAATTTCCAGGGGGCTTGAGGATAAATCCCTCCTCCCAATCCTTGGCCTGGGTTATCATCGTCCATATTAATAAAGATAGAGTACAGGATGATCATGATCATAATTGATGATAATAACAATAATGATACCATGATATGATATAATCATATGATATTGACTGGCCTTGAGGGAAGAAGAGGCAGTCATTATTATTATCATTACCTAGAGCTGAATGATGTGTCATTCAAGCTATAATTTGGAACAATTTACATGCCTCTTTGCCCATCACTACTTCTAATGTCAGGTTATTCACGAACTTGGCGAATTAATCATTGCTAAGCATGTGTGGTTAAATTGTTACCGCGCAGAAACGCCGCAGTTTACAATACAGCGCAGTTATATTCACTGAGATGGCGTCAAAACCTAGAATATAACAAAAGCGATCCTCGCAGGTACATGGTCACGTGATGGCGTATTGACCTATCACTGATTCGAATCTAAAAAAAACCTATGTAATATAATTTAATATAGTATAGGATATTTTTTAACAATCTACCTGATTAGGGTATTCTTATAGCGTACATATCCAATTTATTAGGTGCTCAAGGCGCTCCGATATTACCACGACTAATACTTACAACTTTTTTAAAAGGAATTACCTCCTGCCGGTAACTTTTCACCTCACTTCGATTAAGTGCAGCACATTCTGGATCGATTTCCTGCTGAATAAAATAAAGAGATGATCCGGGCTGAGAATATTTTTATCTGAATAAATGAAGTAAAATTCACAAAGCAAAATGCTCAAAAATTTCATCAAAATCGGATTACAAAAAACTAAGTTATTGAATTTTAAGGTTTATCAATATTTTTTTAAACATTTATATGTACATCGTCATAAATATTCATTAGGTGGGCTGATGATGTCACATCCCCACTTTTATTTTCCTTATGTCATTAATGAAATCATAATTTCATATAATAAAATACAAAAGAACAAGTGGGGATATAATATCATCAGCCCAAATAATGAATAATAATGAAGACATGCATATAACTGTTTCACCGGAATAAAGCTAATCTTTAAAATTCAATAACTTCGTTATTTGTTATCCGATTTTGATCAAATTTTCAGCATTTTGCTTTGTGAATTTTACTCCATTTATTGAGGTATTAATGTCTCCAGTATGGACCATTCCTTTAAGCTTTAACAGGGAGTCGATCACACAACCCTCTGTTTCCAAGTCTGGAGACTAATCCACAGGGCTGAATCGCTCCATGATGACCATTATTTCATTTTCTCGAAATGTTCTTATGTTTATTGTTATTAAATGAAACCATTCCTTTCAAATATTGTTAGAACCAGATGGTAACAAGGAGGAATAAAATGTTCATGTTTATCCTTTTATATATACAGTGCGTATAAAAAAAACGGGACAGATTTGAAAAGTCTATAAAATTTGTGTTTCAAATTATGATCTCTATATTTTGGTGTCAATATGTGCTCTGAAGTCTTATCCTTCAAATGCCATTAAAATAATATAGTTTTGTTCATGCTTGAGCGAACACGGAATGTTTTTGTCTGGGGTTAAAAAAGAGACTTGCGCCAAAATGGCATAAAATGGTAAATATGATGGTCGGACTTCTTGCTAATCAGCAGACTTCCTCTTAAGCTTTTCATTATCAGTGCCATAATTTTCTAATTGTGCGGTCAAAATTCATTTTCAAATCTTCTTATTTGCTTGAATAGATTTGTTGTTCCTTTTCAATGTTTTCTTTCAGCTTTGAATATTCCTTCATTAGGCAAGAACAATTTTTTTTAAACCGAAGTATGGGAGAGCGTGTTTTTTTTTTCAATTCCTTTCATTGTGTGCTACAAAGGTTACGGTGCCTTTGTACAGTGGCATACTGATGGGTGGGGTCTCGGGATGATCCCCCCCAAAAAAAAAAAATAAAAAAGTCATGACCAAGAAAAAAACGTGGAAGGAAAATAACAGAAAACATAGAAATTGAAATATGATTTTTCATTTACTGAGTTTTATGTCAAAATCTCAAAATTTGATATTTGAATGAAAAAAATTGAAATTTTTGCTTGCTCTCTTCACAACTTGTTGATACATTTTACCCTATCTGCCATATCTTGCTCCTTCAAAATTGACTCAATACACCATCGCCAGTGAAAGACATGTATCCTTACCTGTTTGTCCTGTCAAGCACATAATTAAACTTGGTGAAGGATTCAATAACCCCTTGAAAATAGGATTCATGTCTTTTATAGGTACCATAACATAATTTTGTTTCACATACCAGTAATACAAGGATTTGAATAATTACAAATTCTCTCAGTTAATAATGCAGATCTTCTTACTTGGGTTGACAAAATGTTTTCTTTTCTTACTTATGAAGGAAAATTCAAAGGCAAAAGAAGTTTAAATGAAAAACAAAATAATTCAAGTAAACAAATAAATTTGTAAATGAAATTTGACAGCATAATTCGAAAATTATGGCAAAGATAATGAAAATATTAAAAGGAAGTCTGCTGATTAGCCAAAAGTCTAATCATCAAATTTCTTATTTCTGTCATTTTGGCGCAAGCCTCTTTTTGAACCCCCGACAAAAACGTCCCGTGTTCGCTCCAGCATGAACAAAATATATATTTTTTAATGACATTGCAAAGATAAGATCTCAGAGCATCTATTAACATCAAAATATAGATATAATAATTTGAAACAAATTTTTCATAGACTTCAAAACTGACATCTTTCTAAAAAGTTACCCCCTCCATATAGCCAATTGCATGGGGTGCATGCCCGTTTTATATACATGCGTTACTATCATTTTTAATGCAACTTCATTTTTTTTTTTGGTGTTCTTTATCCCGGTTTGTAAAGTAAAATAATTTGGAAACATAAAAAAAATAGAATTGAAATTTTAAAGAGTGTTTGAAAGAGGAATAACCATGTAAACCGACAAGAATCCTCGCCATCAATTCAACCCTAACCGCTCACGATTGCGGTCTCCTGCGTTCATTTATTACATTATATATATATGTTTACATTTATAAAAGATTAATTTATACTCACATCCTTATTTGTATTTATCATGTAATATGACTACATTGTTTATATTGTGAATTTTTTTGTATATTGTAATTGTAAATATTTTTGTATGGTGTTTTTGAACGCATAAATAAATGCAAGCAAACAACAACAAAAAACGGCCCTCTTTCAGGTATATCTATTACAAATTTTAGCCCACGCTTCTCGCACGCATTAGTGATCTAGTCTTTTACATACGTACGTAATATACCAAGACTATTACAAATAAAGCTAACAAAATTATACTCAGTCTCAGGGACTGAAGCGTTGGACAATGGGTCCATCCCCTTCCCCTCCCCCCAAAAGAAAGAAAGAAAAAGTTTCACATCTAAGGACAAAGGAAGGGGGAGAAAATAGTGAAATTTGCATTTTTTTGTAATACCATCTCAACATTTATCACACATTTTCGTATTTAAAATGTACAACAAAATCGCCCAGCTTGATCGATCACAGTTGTTTCCTTTTCTTGAATAAAGTTTGCCCTTAACCCCATGTCTGGGTAATTATTTTGTTATACCCATTACGCCACTGCCCCCATCCCAAAAGAAAAACAAACACGGGGCGCATTACTTGTGTCAGTCATCTCCCAATCGTGAACACCGGTCGACACCTATGTGCAGTTCACTCGAAAGGGATTGGTCTCGACTTTCACTCCGGAATGAGAGTGATAAGGGACTAGATTTATCTCTTATGCATTTACAGACAAGACAATTCGAATTCGATGGGGAGAGGGCGTCCCCCGATAGCCACAATCTTTTGATGTTGGCGCTGGCCAATTCTTCCTCTTCCGCGCTCGCCACCACCCCACCAACCCCCCCCCCCCCCCCTCTCTCTCTCATTTCCTCCCACCCGTAGCCAGTGGAATTCTGACACACAAATGAAAACGTCAAAGCAGTGTTATTATTCCTGTCTTGATTTCCACAGGGAAATAAAAACCAATTTGGGATTATAGTCGAAGATTAAAAGCTTCGGGCCTTCTTTATTTACTCATTCTTTAGTGATGCCGATTGAATAGCAATTAACTTGCCCCAACTGATTCGCAAGGCCTGGTTACACTTCGATCAGTAGGCTGGTCACACTCGAATAAGATGATTACCCCTACAATACGTTCGCAAAAGATGGCATCGAATTAAAATCTTGAATTTGAATATGAATTCGAATTTGAATTGGAATTGAATTAGAATTAGAATTTGTATCTGAATGTAAATTTGAATTTGAATTTAGGTATAAGAATGTTCGTCTTATACATCAAAATTTGGTGGCATTTTATTAGTGATTGGGTGATTTGCTATCAAGATAGAATATAGGGAAGAACATATTGACATGTTCTATTTTCATACTCGTTGTGACTTGGGCTTTCCTGGGGAATCTTTCCCATTCATGTGAGTTTCTTATTCATCAAATATTACTCATTTTCATGATTAAAACACAATCACTTTTCTATAACCACTGATATTCATTATACGATGATCAATATTATCATCATCATCATCATTGTACTTCCTAATTAACGCCATTAAAAATATTTTAATATTCGCCGGTAAATTATCTGGGGATGATAAAAGAGGCTACCCCTACCTGATTTTTTTTGGGGGAGGGGGAATATATTCAACCATCCCCCGGCATCGAAACCAATAGGCGATTAGGCGCTATTACATTTATTTACCGTTACTATCATTATTACTCTTTTCAAATATCAACCAGTTGCCACTATTGTTATGTACTACATGTATTGAATAACCTATAAATAGAAATGCCAACTGTAATGTACATACAAATGCAATGTACATGCTTCTCAGTAATTTACATGCCATCCAATAACAATCATGACAATAGAACAATAGATGGATACCTTAATGGAATACCAGTGACTATATGTCTCTGCTCTGAACTTCCGTCTTTCAAGCCACTTCACAACCTAGCAGCCAAGCGGAGAGCATCTCCCGAGAGTCTCAGGTATAGGAAGCACACAATGTCTAGGGGCCTTTTCACACGTGAATCTTGAACCATCATTGTAATGATGATTGCTATTGTAATCGTGACTGTGATTAAGCGTTCGTGATTCTCATCATGTTTTAGTTTGGTTTCACACGTGCTAAATATTCGTCATCAGCCTTATTTGTCATCATTCCAATTACATTTTTTTTTACCGTGTGAAAGGGCGGCATGTGTACTTGAGATGTAACAACTATAACCATTAAATTTTGCCTTCTTTTTATATTTAGTTTTCATTATAATTTGTATTGGTGATTACAGCTATAGCAATGTCCTACTTCTCTTTCCTTGAAATGTTTAATTGTTTTAATGTGTCTCATTTCGTTCATCTTTCTCGCTCTGTATGTTATTTTTTTTGTACACCTTTTTTTCTTCAATAAGATTGTAATTATTTAAAACAAAAATCCATCAGCCTTTCTTTGTGATTTTTTTTTTACTTGCATTTTCAAAGGAATTCATGGGTGGGTCCATGATTTTTTCAAAAGGAAAATAAAAGGTATTTCGTCCACGAGAAAGATTGACATGCAAAAAAAAAGGGGGGGGGGCACACTTCTGTTTTAACGGCATTTTTACATTCTCAAGGGGGGCAGAGGCCAGCTTTGCCCCCCCCCCCCCCTGGATCCGCCAGTGGGAGTGTTGTAGAAAGCGTCTGCGAAAATACGTTTATTTTTATTTTTTTTCTTGTCAGGAAACAGTCATCCTTTCATGTTGTTTAAGAGGTGGGGCCGAGACAATAATGCAGCTGCTTGCGTTATAATGCACCTTTGCTGTGGTGAAGACGCCTATCATAGACGCCAGCACCTGTGTTTCAATCATCCTGTTTCTGTCATTGCCTAAACACTGTCCCTGGTTTACATCACGTATTGACCCAAAATGACGCTAAGAAAAAGAAAAATAGGACGTTGACTGTAAGTTAGATGGGCCCGGAACGATGTTATTTGCATTTGTACATATAATAAGGGGGGGGGGGTTATTGTTTTGTTTACTTCATCTTCAGTTTTTACAAATATAACTTATTTATCTACTAATCTATATATTCATTTATTTTCAAATGTTTATGCAGACATTGCTTGGTGTACTTGTTCGAAATATTATATATATTCCTGTATTTATATATGCATATATATTTATTCATTTATTTCCATTTATCAATAATTCGGTTGTTTTTATTTATTTATTTATTTAGTTATATATTTACATATATGCATATTTATTTATGTATATATCTATTTATGTATTCATTTATTCAATCTCTTTATTCATTGATATATATTATTGGGGTGTGGTTATAACCCAGTATAATGATAATGATGTTGGAACTTGATACGATTAAGGAAGCCAGGAAAAATGTGTTTTAATTATCCTGTCTGTGTTATTGCTTAAACCCTGCCCACTGCTTAACCTCAAGTATTGACCCAATACTACGCTAAGAAAAGATAGGATGTTAATGGTAGGATAGAGGGCTTTTAGTGGGATTGCAATGATGTTATTTGCACAGAATTTAGAGTGCTTTTAGCTCGGATTACACACGGCCACTTCCCCCGATCCCGCCCCGTGGTTACGGCTCGTCGCGGCCGGGCAATTGAATGATGAAGCCGTGTGTGAAGAATAGATAGATCGAGCAAGTGAGCAACTCATATCATAATTAAATTGATTTTCAGTATTCCACGTAAAAAGTAATTCCCTTGTGTTTTCGATCCATGGAAGAGGCATTGGTGTCTGTTTTAAAAGAAATAAATTAATATGCCCGCTGCAAGTAAAAAAAAGTGCGGTATTAAACATGACAATCCCTAACAATCGAATAGTTTAAGAAGTTCTCCTTTTTAATAAGCAACTGCCTTCCTTTAATCATGTATGTTTTTGTTTTTATGTATTTGTTTTTATTATTTTTGGTTAAATATGTAAATTGAATTTGTGAGCGCTTTGGATCACTTGCGCAAAGGGCGTTTTAAATATTACAGGAGTTTCGTACTTTCGATTTCGTAAGTTCTTCTTTTGAAACGTTATCATGGTTATAGCATTGTTTCCGAATGTGAAGAAAGGCAGATAAAGACTTTGCAGAGGTTTTGATGAATTACAAGCAAACTTTACTTGATAATCCTTTTATTTTATTTGCATTAAGATTGTATTTAATATTTTGATGATATTCGATAGCGGGTTAATATTTTTCCAGGGGATCTAAACTAGAACCTTATTAAAGTGATAAATCTCATATTCCCCTACCTTATATATATTTTTTTTTAAATTCCTTTCTTGACAGGATTTAATGTTTTTATTCTTCCTCGCAGAATATGTTTCCACGTCTTATTTTTTTTACTCTCTTAATATACATATTAAAGAATAGTATTAAAAGAAGAAGAATAGGCTTAAGAAGAAGAAAAAAAGAAGACAAAGAAGAAGAAGAGCAAGAGGAGGAGGAATAAAGAAGGAGGAGGAAAAGAAAAAGAGAAGAACAAAAAAAAAAGAGCAGAGGAAAACACGCAGTAGAAGAAGAAGGAGACGAAGAAGAAAACGACAAAAATTGTTCGTGCAGTTTGTCTACGAATGATAACTTTAACTTTGATTAATTGGCTCTCCCTAGGGAGGCAGTCGAATGTATTGTTGTACACATGCGTGACCAAATTATTTCCAAACACCCCCTAAACGGGGTTTTTTCTCTGTGTGTAAAATAACCACGTAAACAAGTTTTCGCGGGCATTATTTACACAATTTGGCCCCTAAACAGGTTGTTGCCAGAATATGTCCTCGGGGGAAAAAGCTTGGGGACAAAATATACCCTAAATCCGTGTGCTGGTCTTAAAAAAAAAAGCTCTAGAAAAAAATATCCTTAAAACGTTTGACCCCGCGATTAACCATTGTCGAGTCTTTCAAAATCACTCTTTTTCGTGAAATTCGGTATTTTTATCTTTCCTTAATGAGTGCACGCGCGGCCCGCGTCCAAAACTGAAAAAAACGCCCCTTTAAACTGTTTTTTTTTTTTTTCTTTTTTTTTTTTTTGGGGGGGGGGGGGAGTCACACATGTGTACAACAAAATATTTGACTGCCCCCCCCCCCCCGGTGGCTGTCAGCCCGTTGAAATTAATTTCAATGAGGCTTTACCGTTAATTACTCCTTATTCAACATTCCGACATAAGACGGCGCTGTCATGAAATGGGGCTCTGAAACGCGATGATGAGATACTTGATTCAAACACAAAATCAGATATCCGACGATACGGGAATGCTGTATTAATTTTAACAAAAAACAAGAATATATAGATTCATGTATTTATTTATTTGTTTATCTATTTACTTATTTTTTTTCATTTTAATTCGGTATTATTTTTGTTCGGAATGGAAAGTAGCTGATGTAAAAATAAATGATTGCCTCTGCTTCATGTGTTTCCTTAAATAATTAGCTCTGAATTATCTACAATTGGATTACAACCATTCTAAATTAACACACACACATACACACCCTCTCTCTCTCTCACACACACACACACACACACACACAATAAATCATCCTTGATATAAACTATGTTTCATTTAGGTCATGAGTCAATTGGGCAATCAAATACCATAAAACAGTTTTATTTTTACTGCTAATGCCCCCATCCACACAAGTGCTCCCCCCCCCCCCGATATTACAATACTTTCTGTAATTATTTGTATGCCCCCCCCCCCCCCGCTTTAACAATAAACTTAAAACCATGGATAAAAATATTAAATAAATAAGTGTCTATGTTATAATACCTTTAATTTGTGATAACTAAGTACAGGACAAACAAAGAGTTGTCTCTTTATATAAAATTTTCGGAAATTGTGTATTGTGTCCTGAAAATTGACCTGACCATTTATTATCATTAACAAGATGCGCACTGACGGAACCAGCACGGACCGGCTGTGCCCCCCCCCTCCAGAGATACAATCAATCTACCGTTATAATAATTTTTTTTTTGCTTGTCAAATTTTCCTCGGGAAAATGTGCCCCCCCCCCTTTGAAAAATCCTAGATCTGCCTCTGAAGATAATTATAATAAAACAAAATAATCATAACGATACGTAGGGCCTATGGTGCACCGGGTAGCCACTTCAGTTCAGTAAACTGTTTTCCCAGCGGGCCATGCTAATATATTGCTCAAGCATTTGAATTAGTACATGCCTATTCAGTTCCCTTGTTCGTGTTACTAAAGCCTGTTTTTGTTTACATTGATCAGCTGATATTTCTTGAATTTGATATGAATTATACCTTCTTATTGTAATTGCTATTTTACTATGTTTTATTATACAGGGTCTATTAGATGAAAAAACGAAATCTTGTGAACCTGTTTAAATATGATTGAATGAATAAAGAAATGAATATAGGTATGAATAAATAGATGTTCCATCGAACAGGCAATACGAACATGAAGCGCGGGCTAAATTGCTTTATATAGTGACATATGCCCCCCCCCCCCCCTCTCAGTCTGATTTCCCCTCACCTTATTTTATTCATTCTTCCTCCTCTTATATTTTTGTCTTTTCCCCTACCCTCTACTTTCCATTCTATCACTTGTTTCCCTTTGTTTCCCCCTATTATGCGCCACCAATAGGGGGAGGGGGGGGGGGGCGTCCCGTTGGCCTCCTGGGTCCGCCTATGATACCGGTAGCCAGGCCTGTATGTTATAAGCAGTTGATGTTTATGTAACATCGATCCCCCCCCCCCCCCGCAAAAGTTTCTCTTTGTATTTTTCTTTTCAACTTGTTATACTAAACAAGTATCACGTTTGACTTTGCCCAACTTTGTGACCAAAACTTTATTACGGTTTTCTCAGAGAAATTGATGATGACGTCTCCTGGGTGCCCCCCCCCCCCCCCCTTCACCCCACTCCTCTTTGGTCCTCTGGGCTTGGAGAATAAAATTACTTGCGTATCATGGAGAGAGATATATATATTCATACAGCCATGCGGAATTATTTGGGGGGAGGGATCTTCCATTTATTTGTTATTCCGAAGTTTCGATGATGGTGCAGCGAATGTGCTCTATGCAAAATTACATTTTTGCACGATTTCTCTGCGCTGGGCATGTCAATGGACAAAAACAAAGGTTTGAAAAAAGAATCCATCACAGAATGAACAAAGGTATTAGAATTTTAATTATTTGTTTGCGAGGTCATTTGCGAGCAACATTCCTACATATCGTATGGGTAAAAAAAAAATCTAAGATAATTGAAGATGTTTTGTTTTACTGTACCTTCAGTATACCAATAGAAAAACAAAATAACACCCATTCCTAAAAAGAAAACAAAAATAAGTTATCGCCAACCATTAAAGTAGAAGTATATTGAAAATCGTAAAAATGGAGAATCATATATCAAATTAAAGGAGAAAATAAGGAGAACACGATGGTGTACATCATTTATCACGGAGACCGATGGAACTCAGGTAATTGATAGTTTAAAGTTCTCTCTCTGAATGCTTCAAACACGCAGAATTACGTCCGCGAAATTGGGGATTTTTTATGACGTCACTTTCTGTACGAGAGGCGTGATTGGCTCTCCAACGTGAAGCTGCACTTGCATGCAAAACCTGTTGCGAGGGTACGTTTTCTCCACATTGTCACTGAATACTTCGATCCCGAAATGAAAGAAAACCCAGAATTTTATCTAGATTTGGATTTTCAAATTGATGATTATGAAGATGAAGAGAATGATGATGAAGTTTCTAGCTCTAGAAAAACAAAGTGACGTGGATAGAGGTATACATTACGGGAATTACGCCGGTGATTATGAGTCGGACAATTCAACTTGCATGCCGATTCGCTACCAACACATGCAGCTGATAGCTGCTCCGCGGGTCAAATCCATGAAAATGAATTCCATCACGACCACATCCAGACAGAGTCTCTTTCTTCTATCAACAACATAATGAGAATGAAAATAATGATATAACTGTACTTACAAACAAGTGAATATATCCGAACCTAGGCTGAAGGTAAATCAACTCAAGGAATAACAGCAGACGATATGCACCGACGATGAATTTCACGTGGCTGGAATAGATTGTCACTCGTTCTGTTAGATAAAATTTATATCTCATTACTTTGACTAAATTACGAAACTCGGAGAATTAGTATTCTACATAAAAAATAAGTAACACTTGGTACTATTTTTTGAATTACGATAAAACCTTTTTGAAGCAAAGAAAATGAGGTAAATTAAAATTAGATATAAAAGATCATCCGCCTAGCTCGCATTCAATTGTAAACAATCAGCAAGGCGAGCACAATAGAGTTGGATTATCCAACTCTATGGGCGAGCAAGCCACTGAACTGAAAATACGTATTTTCAGTTTAGTGGAGCAAGCTGGCCATGTGCTTTTGATTGTTTGTTTACAATCGCATGCGGCTAAGTGGATGATCCTTTATATCTTATTTTAATCTACCTCAATTTCTTTGCTTCAAAAATATTTTATCGTAATTCAAAAAATAGTACCAGGTGTTACTTAATTTTTATGTAGAATACTAATTCTCCGAGTTTCGTAATTTAGTCAAAATAATGAGATAGAAATTTCATCTAACAGAACGAGTGACAATCTATTCCAGCCACGTGAAATCATCGTCGGTGCATATCGTCTGCTGCTATTCCTTGAGTTGATTTACCTTCAGCCTAGGTTCGGATATATTCACTTATTTGTAAGTACAGTTATTTTATTATTTTCCTTCTCATTATGTTGTTGATAGAGGAAAGGGACTCTGTCTGGATGTGGTTATGCTGCATGGAATTCATTTTCATGGATTTGACCCGCGGTGCAGCTAGCAGCTGCATGCGTTGGTAGCGAATCGGCTTGCATTTGCAAGTTGAATTGTCCTACTCATCATCACCGGCGTAATTCCCTTAATTTACCACCATCCACGTCACTTTGTTTTTCTAGAGTTACAAACTTTATCATCATTCTCTTCATCTTCATAATCATCAATTTAAAAATCCAAATCTAGATAAACTTCTGGGTTTTCTTTCATTTCCTGATCGAAGTATTCAGTGTCAGTGTGGAGAAAACGTACCCTCGCAACAGGTTTTGCATGCAAGTGGAGCTTGACGTGGGAGAGCCAATCACGCCTCTCGTACAGACAGTGACGTCATCAAATTCGAGTCAATTCAGAGACCGATGCGAGGCATATTTCGGAGATACATTTTAGCGTTTTTTAATTGGCGATTTCCACCTTATGTATTGTTTTCGTTATTTTTGAATGACATAATGGTAATCCTCACATCATTACCTCTCCACTGATATATAATAAGTCCATATTCATAATCAATATATTTCTCCTTTAAACATTGAAAGAAATTAATTTCATATTGCATAACGAATGGGGCAGTTGCTCTTTTCAATAAATAAAAGAATTATAATTCAATAACTTTTTTAATATTTAATGGATTTTCCTCAAATCTTAACAAACTTTTTCTCAGGGTGAACTTCCTCTTTAATGATATAGTTTATTTTGAGGATGGGAAATAATGTAAACAATATATTGCCCAAGAAAAGACTGAGGCCACAGGAAGAATGCATCAAAAGAGATTTTAATGTTATCTTGTCGAGAATTTAATAAAATTTCATTTATTTTCACAATTACAGCAACGTAAATACAGTCTGTGCATCTTAAAATCATTTAAAATATATAATGAATATTGCATTGCAATATTTTCTTAAAACTTAAAAGTAGATGTAATTGATAGCCATGCAGAGGCTATCATGTTGAATAAATTTTGTAAAAGCAGAGCCTACGAAATATTAACCTAAGCCCAACATAATGGTATCGTTAGTATAAATTAGATTTATTTATTTCCGTTCAGCAAAATTTTAAAAATGTAATCAATTCAATACAATACAAATAGTTCAAAAGCATTTTATTACAAATATTGAAGAAAAAATTAAGCATAACAAAAATGAGTGTGGAAATGTGGAAATGTGGAACTAAACACCAAGAAAACCAAGGCTTGTAGAAAAGGCAAGTCCCTAAACTTAGTTTTAATACAAATTAACAAACGATGTACAAAACTATATCTAAAAAAAATGGAGACGGGCGCGGAAAATGAGCTTAAAAAAAGAATTCTACAAAATATCAAAATAAAGCTGATAAGCGAAAACACAAATAACAGAAAGTGATTCAAATAACAATGATAACATGAATAATAATGATAAATTCCAAAAAAGTACTTACCCCAAAAATTCACAATTTGAATTCAAATAATAATCATGATGAATAATACACAGTGATTTAAAAGGGAAAAGCTATTTTCTACATACTCGAAGCACAATTTTGCCAAATGGGGGGCTCCGAAATGCACGATATTTAGTAGTCTAGCTACGGATAAGGGTGTGGGACCTTGTACTTGCTCTTGTGGGACTATGCTTTAAGGTGCCCGAACGTAATTTCATGCAAAATGCAGAGCAATGCCTTGATCCTGTAACCTTTTCAAGAGGATTCATTTTTTTTTTAGTTGCTTTGTGTAGAATACGCTTTTTACCCTTATCCATCTTCTATCGCTACGCAGAATTACATGCATTTCTGCGTGTTAGGCACATCTAAAAAGGCAATACAACATAAAACAGATATATGCTTTTCACACTGCATTTCCTTAACCCCATACTATCCTTAAACCTGGACTATCCTTATAAACCCCATACTATCTTTTTTTCGATTCACACTGTCTTTCTTAAACCCGTACTATTTGCTTAGCCGGGGTTAACGCCTTAACCCCGGGCAATCACACAGCTCATAAATATTGATGATTTTACAATACAGAGTGCGATTAACGTGCAATTTCCACTTCTGTGATTGGCTAATGCTTAGCCCCGCTTTTGCTTAGCCCTGTTTCGTTTCACACTGCATCTCTTAGCACCGCAATTGTGGTGCTAGCACCACAATAATATGCTTTTCACACTGCATTTCCTTAACCCCGGACTATCCTTAACACCATACTATCTTTTTTTTCGATTCACACTGTCTTTCTTAACCCCGTACTATTGCTTAACCGGGGTTAACGCCTTAACCCCGGTCAATCACACAGCTCATAAATATTGATGATTTTACCATACAGAGCGCGATTTTGCTTAGCCCTGTTACGTTTCACACTGCATCTCTTAGCACCGCAATTGTGATGCTAGCACCACAATAAGCCGGCTAACCCTGCTTTTTTGCAGGGCCAGATAGTACCGTACTATTTACCGTGCTAGCCCACTTTGCTAAAACGTAGTGTGAAAACGAAGTGGGCTAAGCTTAACCCCGGGAAATAGGTGGGGCTAAGACCCCCCTTAGCCCCACCAATTTAGGACAAAAAGTGCAGTGTGAAAAGCATATAAGCCGGCTAACCCTGTTTTTTTGCAGGGCCAGATAGTACCGTACTATTTACCGTGCTAGCCCACTTTGCTAAAACGTAGTGTGAAAACGAAGTGGACTAAGCTTAACCCCGGGAAATTGGTGGGGCTAAGACCCCCCCCCCCCCCTTAGCCCCACCAATTTCCCGGGGTTAAGGACAAAAAATGTAGTGTGAAAAGCAAAATAGACGTCAATGCACATGAATCTTTTGGACAAAAACGCATGATTTCTATGTATGCACAACCATCAAAAGGGGGCTGAGACAACAGTCTATAATGTCATTTCCAATTACTGACATATATTTTCTAAAAGTAGAGATATAGATGAAGAGAATTATATTATGCTTGACAGGAAATATATTAAATTTGTTGAAGGTAGAAATATCCTAAACTAATGATATGCAAATTCAATGACCTAATCTACAATATGTAAACAATATTTTTGTTCCTGAAATTTTGTATGTCTCTTGTGCAATACTTGAACAAAATATTTTGAAAGTTTCATAAAAAAGCATGATTTGATTGATATATATTATTTTTGCTTCATGTGTAGAATGTCTAAAATATGGTGAAATCGGGTGATTTTGTAATGACGTCATATATTACGTCATTTCGGCGGGAAGACCACCGATAAGACCCGGCAGCAATACATTTTTGTAAACTTCAGGGTCCATGCAATCAAGCTATGGGGTCACTTGCTGGTCCGGCTTTCGGTCGAATAAATATCCTGGGCTGCAGGACAAACATATTTTTTTGTTTATTATTTCGGTTGAGACACCAACATTTCTATGTAAAGATTAGCCCGATTGTGATTTCGTTGCTACTCAGCTTTCTTAGCATATTATATACACAGACTTCCGTCAGCGTCTCCCACAAAAATTCTAGAGGCAAATAGATGGGTATGATATCAAAGTAACTACGTCATATTCGTTATAAACTGCAATTAATTTTTTCACACTAGATTAGATTTTAATATTGTTAACTTTATTGCATTACACAACAGGAAACCTATTTATCCATTTTTTTTTTGTTTAGTAGCATGCGTAGTTTATTAATAGGAAAGAATTGTCCAATGAGCTGTCCTCTATCATTGTGGCTGAACGTCCACAGACTGAAGACGTGTCTGCGCCTTGACATGCATCAAGCTGAAAACAGATAAGTTAGGCCATAATTTAGTAAATGAGAAAAAAATACAATAAGAAAGTTATGACAATTTAAAGTTTCGTTTAGTTTTCACAAAACAGTGATACGCAGAACTCATTGACATGCAACTGAGTTTATAGTCGATGATGACCATCACTCACTATTTTTAGTTTTTTACTGTTTGAATTATATACAATATTTATTTTTTACAGGTTTGACGAAACGGATCAACTTGATTGATCCATGTAGTAAACAAACAAATTAAACAAATTTAATTCCCCATGTTCAAGAGGAATTAATCATTGTTTCACCTGACAATGAGGAGAAAATTAGAATATTTCATATAGTAATGTACACAAGAAGTAGTGGGTGGATGACGTCATCAGTCTCCTTATTTGCATACCGACAAGAATGTGCATATAATTGTTTCATTTTGTAAAGTGTAGGTTGCTCTGCATTATCATTATAATAATAAAAAAAGGATACCAGGTATGACCTAGGCCCGCAAGGTTTTTACAAGTAAATGGCAAACTGCAAAATAGAACAAGAGTCACACTACCATTAAACATTTCAACGAAAATTTATTTTTAAAGTGTAAATAAAACAACTTAAACGTTAAGCCCTGGTCACAAGCCGCCGTTTTTTTTTTTTTTTTTTTTTTTTTTTTTGGAGGCACGGTCGCTACGTTTTTCTGCAAACGTATGAAGAAGTGGCGAACGCAGAGAGTAAGTGCGTCAACGCACGTTACTCGTACGACTACGCAAGGTGTAAGTTCGCAGCTCGTGCGCGGCCCGCGTGTCACGCCTGGCAGTGAGCGATTTTGCAACGTACGTCGCGCACGGTTTAAGTGATCAAACCTGCTTACAACGTACGATCTTCGTGCGTTTGGCACATTATATTACGGAGGCCGTATTTGCACGTGCTGCTCACGTACACCGTCCTTAATTACTCGCACGTTGTAACTGCATGCACTTGCGATGAACATGAGTTTTTTTGTTTTTTTGCCCGATGCGGTGGGGTATTTATATATATAGAGAGAGATAGATTGGTCTTTCGAAGTTCTTCAAGATGCCGCCTCTTCTACCCCACATACTCCATATATTTATGATACTGCAAGAGCAACTTCAAGTGGCAGTCCCTTGTAAAAAAGTACTGCGATTACCGCGGTACTACTGCGGTACTACCACAGTACTACTGCGGTACAATTGAAGTACTTGTAGTACCGCGGTACTACCGCGGTACTACCGTGGTACTTATGCAGTAGTACCGCAGTACAATTGAAGTACTTGTAGAACCGTGGTACTATCGTGGTACTACCGTGGTACTTATGCAGTAGTACCGCAGTACAATTGAAGTACTTGTAGAACCGTGGTACTATCGTGGTACTACCGTGGTACTTCCGTGGTACTTATGCAGTAGTACCGCAGTACAATTGAAGTACTTGTAGAACCGTGGTACTATCGTGGTACTACCGTGGTACTCTTGCAATAGTACCGCGGTACAATTGAAGTACTTGTAGAACCGTGGTACTATCGTGGTACTACCGTGGTACTATACCGTGGTACTCCTAATCACTAAATATGGCTCAGAATATGCTTATATCTGTATCAACATCCATTTTTACTAAATAAACTGGTTTTTAACATTACAAATTGTGATAGCCAACAAATTCCTCATGTATTTCTTGGTTTTTAATTTCTTATGTATTTGTTTGATATTATATTTTTTTTGTTTTTCTTTTTATGGAAAAAATATTGAACATTATTCAACAACTTTTAGCCCCAAATCAAATGATTGCAGTGATGAAAAAGAAAAATAATGAGGGTTTTGACTATTCTTTGAAAAAAAAAACAATTCCCACAGGATTTGTACACAAATTTATATAGGCTAATTAATCTTTACATGCAATATGGACATTGAACAGTAAAATCATGCGATGTAATATGTACGCGATTGTTTGACAATCGTGATCACCTGAAGGACGCATGCGCGTATCTCGAAAAATCACGTGACGCGCGTGCACCTTTTTTATTGGATCGTAGAAAGGCGCGCGCGATCGTCTATTTTTCATTCAAGATCTCAGCTTCACTATGCCGCCGCCACCAGCTTCAGACGAGTTCTTCTGTCTTTTTGAATTTGAAAGCGATGACAGCGTCGAAATTGGACCATTTTCTTGGATATTAGACACGGACAAGGATGTGGATCCTGAAAGCTATGTCGATCAAGCTGTTGAAGTTATGTGGGTCAGTGGCAGCAAAACGGAGAAGTATCGAGCAACAGTGTTGGCTGTAAATAGTAAGTCCGTACGTAGACAGGAATAACCGTCGTTTCTGGGGATTTATTCAACAATTTCTGACATTTTACTGTAATCCCCATGTATGGTGAGTGAGCCAACGCAGTTCAGCGGAACAACCAAAATACAGAGACTGTATACAAATAATGCATGCAGCCGAGTGCGTTAGTGGAAATGCAGAGCACGCGAGGTTTCTTTAGATAGGAGTCGCACTGTGCACGAGCCGCTTGCGGCGAGTGCCCAGTGTGCTCCATCTGAAGAAACCGAGCTTTCTCTGCATTTACTTTTACGCACGACAGAGCAAGTGCATTATTTGTTTTATAAAATAGCAACACAGAAACAATTTTTTTTAAAGTTACAGTACAGTTTTGTTGGACTTCTACCGCACTGGTTTGCTCGAGCGTGCAATGTCAATTTTCGTTGCACACCTTTTGCACTACCGTGCAGTGCACAAAAAAAGTTGGATGTCATGTGACGCGTATTGACCAATCGCGATGCTTGAAATAATACAGCTATTTTATAAAAGCTTTTGGTCTAGTCCGTACGGTGTACCCATGCAACTCAGTCCCATGCATCATGCATGCATTACTATACGATAATTGTGGTCATAGGCCTAGGCCTATATTTACAATGACGTACATGTCAACGAATAATGTCAAAAATACATATTCTCTGCATAAAATCAAATTGAAAATTATATGATCGGCTGCACAATCTCATAATGAACACATCTGATGTCATACAATATTTAAGTCTAAAGAATTTAACGTAGGCCTAGGCCTACATATTTTTCTTCAAGTTCAAATCGACTTTCAAATAGATCTAGGGCCTAGGGGCCTAAACCTTCCAAAAAGAAACTGCGTCTGCGAAGCCGAAGACAAACGTGTGCATGGCCATGGGAATGTAACATTATTGTTGACATGCTCACTCACTGCCACCATTCCTAATCCTATATATTCTTGTCATATGTGTAAAACACCTTGTGTATGTTAGTAGATCTACTTGTGACTCATTAACCCATCAAGGACGAGAGCTATTTAAAGCCTAAAGGCTAAAGGCCAAATTGATCATTGTTTTCCTCTACAAATTGGCAACTCGTATTTGTCGTAAATTTTGTTGGCCATTATTCGTTAAAATATCACTACCATCCCACAAATATGCGGGGCTTAGCCTTAGGCACTGATGGGTTAACAGTCAATTGACATGGTCCATTGACTTGTAGTTGTACCACTACCAGTATTACAGTCAATGTACTATTAATTAGATCTATATTGATTCAAATTGTTATTTTGGTAAAAAAAGGTCTACAATTGCACACCCCCCTGGCATTTCAACAAATATTTGGCCGATTGAAATTTGCACAAATTGATGCTCTAACTAATAATGATTGATATGTGACAAAAATTTCAAAGAAATTCGAAGGCGGGAACTCACGATATCGCCTTATCGGTGTCAACATGGCAATGGCTGCGATTGCGATGCCGATGGAGAGTAGTTGTTGCCTCCGATCGTACAACCAATTGTGATGGATCACAAACAATTATAACGCTGTGAGTGTGATAACATTAACAAGACTTTTTACATTTTTTTCTGTTATTTTTTCCCTTATAATTTATATTCATAATGGAAAAAAGTTTATCACATGTTATGATCAGCGTTATTATTGTTTGGGATTGATCACAATTGGTTGTACGATCGGAGGCAACAACTACTCTCCATTGCGATCGCATTGGATGTCGATGCCGATATCGTAATGTATTAATCATTATTAGAGCATCAATTTGTGCAAATTTCATCTCAATCGGCCATACACTTTTGAAATGCCAGGGGGGTGTGCAATTGTAGACCTTTAGGCTTTACCGTTATTTTTGTTAACTGAATTTGACTTTGTATTTGAATGTTCTACTAGCTACTCTTCTATATTATAAACATTGTCTGTGATTTATGTTCTGATGTTCGTACATTGCCATGATGTTGGTATATTGCAGTGAGTGCGATGTAAACAGTGGCACTGACCACATGATCACGTAGTACTAGTAAATTTCCAAGACCAAGCCTCACATGCATTATCAACATGTCTGTTATTTAAAGGAGAATGAAACCCTTGAAACTAGCTGAATCCATATCAAAGAGAAAAATCAAAGAAACATATTGTTGAAAGTTTGAGGAAGATTGAATGAATAATAAGAAAGTTATGAGCATTTGAATATTGAGATCACTAGTGCCATGTAGATCCTCCCATCGGCAATGCGACCAAGATCTGTGATATCACACACGTACAACTCCCTCATTACTTTAGTACTTATTTCACTTATATTCTCACTTTTATAGAGTCTATCACAAGGTTAGGTGTTTTCTTTATGAGATGACAAGTACAGAGGTTTCACAACATTATATCATTGATGAATCGTTTGTCATATGATTAGAATGAGCAAAAAGATATGTTTTGGGGTATATTTTCAGTGTCCGAATGGGAGAGTTGTACGTGCGTGACATCACAGATCTTGGTCGCATTGCCAATGGGAGGATCTCCATAGCATTAGTGATCTCGACATTCAAATGCTCATAACTCTTTTATTGCTAGTCCTATTTTACTCAAAGTTTTGTTGATCTTATTCTTTGATTTTTCTGCTTTCACAAAAGCTAACTTGCTCCAAGAGTTTCATTCTCCTTTAACTCCGGGCATCGCTAGCAGATTTTTTTTTTTTTTTTTTTTTTAATTATTTTAAAGCAGTTTTTCGCTGCGCATTACTCCCATTAGACATTTTTGGCTCCGGATCACTAGCGCTGTCGCGCTAGCGATCCCCGGAGTTACATGTCTGTTAACTCCGAGGATTGCCACGCTGCGCGTGGCGATCCGAATCCACTCAAAAGTGAACAAAAAAAGTTCACATTTGTGCAGCTGAATTCAGCTTTAAAATAATAAAATCATGCAATACTTAATTACCACCAAAATATGACGCAATATGCTAGCTTTGCTGTGCCTCCATAAAAGAATCGGATTTCCCCCTCCATTCGGCACAAATTCAGTCATTTAATGGC
This sequence comes from Lytechinus pictus, assembly GCF_037042905.1. Classification (NCBI taxonomy): domain Eukaryota; kingdom Metazoa; phylum Echinodermata; class Echinoidea; order Temnopleuroida; family Toxopneustidae; genus Lytechinus; species Lytechinus pictus. Next base: position 8,593,142 of record NC_087253.1, read on the forward strand.
TTCCGAGACTTCCCTCCCGTGGCCAACTGCACAAATGTGAACTTTTTTAGTTTTTTGTTCACTTTTGAGTGGATTCGGATCGCCCCAGAGTTATGTCTGTATGTGTGGCGCTGACGAGCTGCATGAATGATGAGGTAGGTACTAGAAATTGACAATCTGACATAAACATGATTATGTGCATGATTATTTTTTAGAAGTGCCCTAGCCTGTTAAAAAATTTTTTCGGGGTCTCCCTGATATGTTAAAGCAATTATCATGATTATGGAGACATTTGAAAAGTGATTTTTGTATTAATTATTTCCATAAACCAAACCAAATGAGGAGTGGGAAAGCTCCAAGTGAGTTTGTTTGAAATTGTATAGTTAATTTTTTAATTTGTTTCAAAATTGTTTAAAGGATCCAAGGATAATCTCATCAGAAAAAGGAACAAGATGTGTGACGGGCAATCAATGGAGACTGATAAGGAAACTGGGAGAGGGAAGAGAAAGAAGAAACCAACACGCACATACATGTATTCATCTTCGGAGTTGGAGACGGATGATGAGGGGCCTCAACCAAAAGAAACAAAGGTGTGTGTACATGTGTCATATGATATCCCAACACTGGAAGTAATTTTTGATGACTGACAGATTAACAAAATCTTTCTATCCAGTTATCATTTACAAACTCATCAACAAACATAGTCAATAAATCCTTTACAGTTTACAGAAATAACATTGTTGGCTTTGTTTCAATATTATGCAGCTCAATCATATTTATAAACAAATGTTCTGGTTAAAATGTATGAGGAGGGATATTTGTTTTCAATTTGTAGAAACAGAATAACATGTTTTTGCTCTTTTTTAAAATTTCTTGGGTGCTTAATACAGATGGTTCTAAGCGTCTACATGTTGCTAAATTTTTCTTCATGAAGTAACTGCAATCGCCAATGGTTGTGTAACTTGTGTGCCTAGACAATTCCCAAGATGCTAAACAGTACTATTTAAAAAAAATCATAAAATTGTTTTTACTTCTATCTTTTCCTTTTTCAGAAATCAAAATCAAAAATTTCACAGTGCAATGAGATGGCCAGGGATCTCAGGAAGCAAATGTTTGGTGCCAATGAAACGGTATGTGCAGCTATTTAAACACCTTGGAATTGCAACTTGCAAGCGTGATTAATCTAAGGTACCTGTTGATGCATAGTAAGCTATAAGTTTGTTCACATATGCAAAGTGTCCTAAAATCACTGTTATATGACAATTAACTAAATGCTCAGTCCTGGGCAAGTCCAAGATAACGCGCGTGTTACGTATGGGACATTTCAGAGGCTTTTATTTCCAGAAAAATGGTGTAAAGGAACTTTGATTGCATTGAATTTAACCATGGTGATTGATATCCAGGAGAAGTGTATTCATGTAAAAAATTGTGAGAAATGACCTTGACAATGAGATTTTAGAAGAGAAAATGTGTGCTGTTACGTATGGGACCAGAAGAAAAGAGATTTTTTTAATTTCTTTTTCAAGTTGAAATTGCTCAGAAAGTATTTCATTTAAAACCTTGAAACTCACTGTGATAAAAGTCACAGCACTCAAGTTTACCAAGGATAAATTTCATGTAAAAAGGCAGAAAGCTCTAAGTACAGGCTCTGATTAAAGACAGATATGACGTGTTACGTATGGGACATTTTTTCCCCTATTCGTTTAGTGTGTGGAAAGCGTATATTGGATTTTTGGTCTGGTTACCAAAGTGAAATAAGCTGTAATTAATCAGATTTGTTTGCAAATTGTCAGGAAAATGAAATTCCAATAAAATTTACAACCATAATCATATTTGATTATATTTTTCATTTTTATCTATTTTGTTTCATACGGGCATGCTGCTAATCAACCACTAACTGATTTGAACATGTATTTACTAGTGCTAATTATTATAGAAGTTTTGATGATATTTTTTTGTTTTTTTTATTTGGGGGTGGGGGCAATTTTTATACATTCACTGGGCTTTTAAGTTGTATAATTAAACTGTGTGAAAATGCCTTTTCTATTGTTCAAGAAGAACCACTTGAGTAATACCAGCTATAGATCTACAAACAAGTATGATCATTCTGTGCGAATATAATGAACCACCGTGCACCGTTCTTGGTCTATATTAGTGTATTTTCCCTAAATATGAAATGCCATGAAACAGTTGCATGATTTCTAAAATGAAAGCATACACACCCTTGCTTTTATCAAATACATCTTTACTACCTGTAGATTTAATCTTGAACAGGGGGGCCACAATATGAAATAATACACAGTTAAAATTCTTGATGTTGTCACAGTTTCTAACAAAACTTTTCTGAAAGGCTATTTTTTATGGGCATCTTCTGCATCATCACATAATTTTTGTAAAATTTGTTCTTTTTTTTTTTTTGTTATCCCTCTTCACTGTATTTATCTTACTCAGTAGCTACACTTTCCTCTGTAAAGATGTGAATTTCTTGATTGGTAGTAACTGGTGGAGGTAAAAAAAAAAAATCTGTCTCTGGTTCATTAGCAAAGCTGAACTTTGTTTTGCAAGACTTGTTTTCTTCCTCATGATTCCGAGGCTGACAGTAATGGCAACTGTCTGATTGTCATATATTTTCACCTTTCTTACAAATTAATAAATAAGAGGGTATTTTTTAATCAAATTATAGCATTCTTTCAATCTGAATCAGGTTCTTCTGGATGGCTTAATGTTGTTGCATTTCTTGAAGAACAAATGTGCTCCTTCATATTCAGATTGTTCTCAAATGAAGTGATGACTTCTGTATGGATTATGCTCTACCTAAATTAATATATTTTACACATTTCATGCTGATTTATTTTACCTACCTCTCCCCATTTAGAATGCAGCAGTCTAGTATTGTCTCAAGACAGTGGCTGCAAGATTGGGATGCATGCTGCAGGCTCATTGACCATTCATGTACTGAGAAACTATTGATGCCTGCTGCATGTACATTCGCATGCAATATATATGGGGATGTCCCATACGTAACACATTGTCACATACGTAACATTATTTCATTTGCTAATTAAAAATGGGTCTAATTGTTATTTCTTTTCTTTCTAACCAGTATCTAACTTCTTAACACAATAAATTAGAACTTCCCAGAATAGCACTGCAATAACTTTTACAAATTCAGAAATAAACTAAAAAAATGTCCTCAATTTGTTACGTATGGGACAATCGCTGATAGGACGCGACCTAATTTGCATAATTAATTGCGTCGTGCATAAATTTTCATACCAAATTAAAATAGATGATGAACCTCTTAGGTCCACATATTAATAAAATTTCAATTGTGTTCCTTTAAAGGTGTAGATCAGTAGTGGTTTAGGAACTCGAAATGTATTTGAAATCAGGTTAATGGGTATTTATATAAAGAAAACATCATTAAAGAACTATCGTGGAATTTTGGACACCTAATTTTACTTCTGTGTGATTTTATGAATGAAAAAAGGTTGATCTTGTATCCATCGAAGAGCGAAAATTCGTTCGTAAAATTCAAATATCAATACACACGGCCGTTATCGACTTTTGTACGTGGGCCACGTACAAAAGTAAATATCTGTTTTCTTTGATATTTCAGCCATTTCTGAACCGATTTTGATCAAATAAACGTGACATTTGTTTAAAATTAATGATCTTACTTCAGTATTTTTAGTTATTTTCATTCCAGCTCCCAAAATAGTTAAATGGTTCCAACGCCCTCTCGCCCACTACTGATCTTCCTCTTTAAATAATAATGATTTTTTATATTTGTCCCATACGTAACACAGCATTTCTAATTTATGCAAATTAAGTCACTGAAATTTGCATAAATTTGCATGATACAATTTATTCCTTCACAGAATTTTAAATTTCAACTATCATGCTTCAAAATGACACCAAACATTTCAATGTTGAGCAAAGATGAAATTTTGTCTTCTCAGGGGACCTTATCTTGGACTTGCCCTCCTATTGATTGCTACAATTTTAACACATTTGAATGAATCCTTTAAAATTTTCATTGAACATATTTAGCTAAGTAATTAAACATTATAAATGTACAAAGTCAATATATTTAGTTAGATAAGTATGCTAATTGCCATGTAAAATCTTACAAATCCTAATTCACAGTGAAACCTTGTTATTGGTCAAAATTAACTAAATCCTGTTATGACGAGGTAATTGCGCTGGTTCACATTCATAAACCATACTTTTTAACTAGTGTCCGATTTGTTATCATTCTGACAGAAAAAATCAAATGGACGTACGGCAACGGGAAGTGGAACAAGTGGTGAGATAATTGACCTGAAAAAGCAGTTGGAGAAATCAAGGAGAGAGACTGAGGATCTGCAGGTGAAGCTGACTAAGGAGAAGGCAGTTAGGGAAAAGATACAGCAACAGCTGTTGTTTTTGCAAGGTACAGTATTTCCTCCCATTATTTAGTATTCAAATGCTTGGACAATACCTCATAGTCATATACCTCACATATTCGTTAAACAAACCTTTAGTTTATGGTGCCCTTTTGAGCCCATTTAAATAATTCATGTTGAATAGTTGGTAAAAAAAAAGTTGGAATGAGGGGACTTGTTCCATATGTTAACAACTCTGTATAAGCCTTCTGAACTTTGTGAAATTCATGGAGTGGCTTCTTTTTCTGAGGTATCCCAATCTCTCAAAGAAGTTTTCTACTTTTTTTTATCTGTGTCATGATCTTATGTTTGTATTAAATCTCCAGCTCTCTTCTCCATTCTAGAGTATTCAGCTTCGGTTTGGCAAATTTTTCTTCATATAATACCTTCATAGTTTTAAATAGTTCAATTTTTAGTGGTATGAATAAATATCTATGTTATTTTGTTTTTGTTCAAGGAGTGCCTAAATTCATCGAAACCTTTAAAGGGTTCATAGTGGATATGGAGGAGATGTCGAGACTCAAGGTATGTTGTGAATCTTAAGGGGTGGTCACACTGGACATGACTATACCCACGAATTTGCTGTATGCATGTGGTACGAACTAGTGCTCTATGTCTACTGTTCACATATTTGCCAATGCCATGAGAAAGCAGTAAGAATCCGATAACACTTCCATCAAGAATGGAGAAGAACCAGTACGATGTCTTGCGAACTCAGTATGATTGCAGTTAGAATGGTGGACAATACCTATGACATTCTTACTGCAATTGTACCAAGTGTGTAACCCTCGTACTGGTTCTTCTTTCTTGATGGAAGAGTATCGCATATTTACTGCTGTCTCACTGCATTCTTGTGGCATTCGCAAATATGCATACAGTATGCATTGAGCATATGTAGGTATGGTCGATACATGGCGAACTACGATCGTACAGGTTAATACCGCAGGCAAATGTGTACAGCATTTGTGGGTATAGTCATGACTGTGTGATCACTCCTTTAGGCAAAGCGATTCCAGGCCAGCGTGCATTTGTGTTTATGATGAATTACTCTGGATGGATCGTTATATTGTATAGGTCTATGAAAACTGAATCAGTGGGAATTAGTAACTATTTAGAAGTCATTTTTTAGAGGAGGAAACATGCATGCAAATCTCTTATGCTATTTGCTATTTTCTGTTTGCTTTTGTTTCCTTTGATTGCTTGACCTACTTTGCAGTAAAATCTTGGTAAATATTTGATGGTATGAAATATGGATTTTCGTTTTCATTGGCAGGCTGATCATGAAGAGATGCACTGTCCATCAGGAGGGTCATCTACATCATCCTCGCCCGCTCGTTCCTCGCCCGCTCGTTCCTCCACCCAGTCCTCCACCCAATCCTCGCCATCATCAGCACGACCACAGGTAATTACTTCATGTATAAATATTTTAGTTCGACTAAGTGGCCCAGATTCAAAAAGAAAATTTGTACATAACCATGATTAACATTGATTACTGCTCGTATACAAGATAACAATTTCTAATTATATGATGGTTCGAGCTTGCAAATCGGCAAAATATTTCAGAAACATTTATTTGTTGCATTAAGTGTGTACTGTCAATATTGTTAACAGTATTTAGTCCTCACCAGGCCAGGTTAGTCTATAGCCCGCACCCCCCCCCCCACAAGAAATCTCGGCCCCTTATAACGAGGTGTTTGGGACCATCGATTTTACCTTGTCATAAGCGGTATCTCGTTATAAACGGCAGATTCAATAACACATATAGAAACACATTTACAATTGGGACCAAAGGATTCTCCTCGTTATAAGCGGTACAGGGAAACCCCGTTATAACGAACTCGCTTATAACGAGGGGAATCCTTTGGTCCCGATCGTAAATCTGTGTTTTATATGTATTATTAAATCTGCCGTTTATAACGAAGTACCGCTTAATATAACGAGGTAAATTTGATGGTCCCGACCACCTTGTTAAAACAGGGTTACCTGTACTTCATTATAAGCGAGCTCGTTATAACAGGGTTTCCCAATATCATGATCACTTCTGACAGATGTACCCGTCCATTATGTAATTTTTACTCAGATTACAAAGCTACCAGCAATTTTGATTTGATAATATTTTCTTCATTCATTGTTCGTTTATAGTGGAAAATGTGTGCCATCATGGACATTACATATTTGGGCAAATTATGTAATGGATCCTGATGGTACACATTTTATGAAATAGCTGAACATTTGATGAGCCAAATGTTTGTAAACTTGTAGTGTATAAACTTGTTCATAGCTTTGTATTCAAAGTACAAGTTACATCCTTTAAATTGTGCGATAGCGGAAGCAGGATTTTTTATAGTTCGCAATCGAAGATCCATCTAGTTCATATTTGTAATGTCTTTGACTCTGGAATAGCCCGTATCAGCCTGCTTATTATAAAAAGATATCACTGCCCAATCTATGCAGGGCTAGTGCTTAGCTTTTTATTTACAGGTGAACATAACACATTAAATATATTTGATCATAGACTTGTGTGTTGTAGAACCTAACAAGTTTGTGGCTAATACAGAGCTTCTTTCTTATTTCTAGTGGCCAAATAAAATTTCAAGTGGCCATTGGCACCCAAGTCGTGCTATGATTCTCATTTACCTACCTTGACTATAATCTTTTTTTTTTTTTTTTTTACGTGTTCCTTTGCAGGTCATGTCAAGTCAAAGTTCCCAGGAGTGTCATCATCGGAAATCCGCATCGTTATGCGGAACAAAGTTGGCAACGAAATTAAGTTGGCCAAACGTAGATCTCAACCGAAAGAGAACCAAGCCAAAGAAAACCAAGCCAAAGAATTAAACCAAGAACCACAAGATGAGACCGAATGAAGCACTTTGTCAAGATGACTAATTAATTAATAATGAGCTAAGTCTTGTTACTTACTAATTATCCCCTGTTCACTGACCAGAGGAGGCAAATTTGCGCGACCTGCCACATTCTTCGCACCATTCAGTGACGAGGTCAGTAACATGGGCCTGCCGAACACTGCCAGCATCAGAGGACTTAACAAGCACATGCATATTCTGTTCCAAATATAATTTAGTATGATCATCATGATGCGACCTATCCGAGTATGCCATGTTTGGTACGTTTCTGGCACTTCTGAATCGCCCGTCGCTCCTGTGTATTTTTTTGGTTGATTGGAATATGTTTTAGACCACAGGCATTGCTATAATGCTTGCTACAGACCAACATTAAAAAAAATAATAATAATGTTTTAATGTTTTAATAGGGGCCAGAATTATCCTTATCTGATATATTAAAGGTGCTCCTGCATCGTTTATCATACACACAGTGCCATCTTGCGCACAAACTAGCCTAGTTCAAAATGGCGATCTGTAGCGTAGCATCCCAACGCTTGATGATCTTTAACATTTCACCTGTTTCTAAAGCTATTTTGATAAAAAGCTCTTCATGGGCCATCACATCAATTCTAGGCATGTATTGTGTTTTCCGTCCAGCTGGTACTAATATATTAAATTTTATGTTTTGGCATGTGGATATCAAATGACAGTGCGCACGCATCAATCAGTGTTCTTTGTTGGCACCCTTCTAAACAAATAAGTGTCAAGAACTTTCTTGAGTAAATTTTGATCTGATAAGGAAACAATTTGAGATTTTTTTGTGCAAAAAATGGCATTTTTATATGATCTACGGATAAAAGCCCAAATTCACCTTGAAGAATGGAATCAAATCAGACTAACAAGAAACTACGTCTCTTGGAAGACATCAAAATTTATATGGGGAACCTAAATTGCCTCAAACATGCATTAAAATTTGAGACATTTGGTATTGTTAATCTGGTCTTTAAACAAAAGCGAATGGAATTAAAATTGCTTTTGTTATGATTTTGAATGACGGGAATATACCAAATTATTTCATGTTCCTGATTGTTCCGTACTCTATTTGCCAAAGATATTGCTGAAATGTATTCATTGTGTGCTGAAAAATAACTTTGATAATGTGTATGCGTTTGACGCCATTTATTTAAGTGGCAAATTTCCTCTCGTCCTTTAAAAACTTTGCCTTGTGCCAAATAACAAAGTATGCTCATGTAACATTTTAAAGGCATTGTCTTCTATATGTGTACACAATATATTTACCCTACTTATTTGTTGTGTAAGGTCACATTGATAAAGTGCTGTAACAAATATTGTTATATTATTGATAGATTATCTGTAGTAGTTATAAAAAAGTACTAAAGTAGAGATGTTAGATATCTTCATGTTTTTGTTGCAACTCAGTACAGATGTTTTTAACTACAGTTTGAGATATTATTGATAGATTATCTGCTACAATTTCTACATATATGATTCATTTATTTATTTATGATTCATTATTTTAAATAATCATATTTTACTTCTATTTACTTACCTTGTCAAAGATTTTCTTTGCTCTTCATTACCTATAATATATATTTATGTTCAGTTTAATTCTCCACTCAATTCAATCTTTATTTGGAAATAAAGATTGAATTGAACTGTATTATTCGTGTTAATTATATATTCAAAAAGCTGCATCACTTCGCCGTGATCCCTCGCATAGGCCTATAAAGTTGATTCTATCCTTTGGGTTTATGTCAGGTTTCTATAGCTTCTGACCATACGAGCATTGAAAGTTAAGGGGTTTATGGGACGAATTATCGACTAGGGCCGTCCATAGCTCAGTCGGTAGAGCACCGGGCTAGCAATCCGGAGGTCTCGGGTTCGAATCCCGATGGAACCCCATTTTCTTTGCTCTTTATTACCTATAATATATATTTATGGTCAGTTTAATTCTCCGCTCAATTCAATCTTTATTTGGAAATAAAGATTGAATTGACTGTATTATTCGTGTTACTTGTCAAAGATTGGAAGGAACTTGATTGATGTATGTTTTTGTTCCAACTTGGATACAAGTACGTGTTTTACAACTCAACAGTTCTTGAAAATTTTATAGACTTTATATGAAGCGTAATCTCAACTTGCCTTTACCATAAACATTGTGCTCGAACCTAAAACTCGTTAGTCATAGTAGTTATAAAAAAGTACTAAAGTAGAGATGTTAGATATCTACATGTTTTTGTTGCAACTCAGTAGAGATGTTTTTAACTACAGTTTTGAGATATTATTGATAGATTATCTGCTGCAATTTCTACATATATGATGCATGTGTTTAGTTTTAATGGTTTTAAATAATCATGTTTTACTTCTATTTACTTACCTTGTCAAAGATTGGAAGATTTATGTTTTTGTTGCAACTTTGATACAAGTACGTGGACAGTGTTTTACAACTCAACAGTTCTTGGAAATTGTATAGACTTTTTATATGAAGCGTAATCTCAACTTGCCTTCACCACAAACATTGTGCGTGAACCTAAAACTCGTTAGTCATAGTTGTTATAAAAGTACTAAAGTAAAGATGTTAGATATCTTTGTTTTTGTTGCAACTCGAGTACAGATGATTTTCACTACAGTTTTTATCATGTAAAATATTAAGCATATAACTTTAACTTGCCTTTACTTCAACCAACCATTCAGCCATTGTGTGTGCTAAAACTTCAGGAATCCCGTTACCTCAACCAACCATTTAGCCATTGTGTGTGCCAAAACTTAGTCATGTTAGTAAGAAAGTACATGATTACAGATGTTAAAACATATATATATATATATATATATATATATACATATCTCAAAATAAACTTTTTATAATATTAATACTTTTGTAATTTTCTTATTACTGTGATTAAGCTAAATGAAATTGTGATCGTTTTCATAAAGGTGTGCAAGTACCGCAGTAGCACCAGGGTAGTACCATGGTACAGGTACCACGGTACTATCGCAGTACTATCGCAGTACAGGTTTACAGGTACAGCGGTACTACTGCGGTAGTACCGCAGTATAGGTACCGCGGTACTACCGCAGTACAGGTACCGCGGTACTACCGCAGTACAGGTACCGCGGTACTACCGCAGTACCTGTACTGCGGTACTACCGCAGTATAGGTACCGCGGTACTACCGCAGTACAGGTACTGCGGTACTACGGCAGTACTACTGCGGTACTACCGCAGTATAGGTACCGCGGTACTACCGCAGTACAGGTACTGCGGTACTACCGCAGTACAGGTACTGCGGTACTACCGCAGTACAGGTACCGCGGTACTACTGCAGTACTACTGCGGTACTACCGCAGTATAGGTACCGCGGTACTACCGCAGTACAGGTACTGCGGTACTACCGCAGTACCTGTACTGCGGTACTACTGCAGTACTACCGCAGTATAGGTACCGCGGTACTACCGCAGTACAGGTACTGCGGTACTACCGCGGTTCTACCGCAGTAGTACCGACCAATTTACCACGAGTACTACCGCAGTACTTGTACTGCGGTAGTACTGCGGTACTTGTACCGCAGTACTACCGCAGTACTTTTTTACAAGGGTACATGAGCAAGACGTGGCATTACTTGCCTTAATACGGAAAAGAGAGAGGGAACATGGATTTAGGAAATGGTGGGTTCACCCGTGGATAGAAAGGAAAAGGCTATTTGGGCAATACGACACGTTTTTTTTTTTTAGGAATCGGAACGAGAGTCATAGGGATACTTCGAGGGGGTATGTTAGGATGAACCCCAAGTTTTTCACTGAGCTTGTACTTCGGGTAACCCCTCAAATCACCAAGAGCCCAAGGTATGTGTCTTAATTTCTGCCAAAATAAATGCTTGGTTTAGCCTTTTTCATTTGATTTATTTGTTTCCAGATGCATGATATTAATCTACATGTACTTTATATTTTTCTTAGATATGGCTTATTATACAAACTTATGAGTGGTGCTACCGCCAATAACATTTATTCTTTGTCTTAGTTACAACAGTTTAGCGAAATATAATTACAATTGGATCGGTCAGCCTTGTAGGAATTCCATGATATTTCGCACAACTTGCCAAAGACTAAAACCATCTTTATATAAACATTGATGATTTGGATGGCAAATATTACTTGACGTGTTATAAACAATTGTTTCTTATTGCGTTCGCTACTGCTAACTCCTTATTTTTGTAAGTAAGAATATTACTTTCTTTCAAGAAAAAGAAGGAATTGTCTTTATGATTGATTACACATATTAATTATCTATCAATGGCGTGGATGTTTCAGGGGTCACCGCGCCTTGGAGCCCGGTCTAAAGCTCGCCATTACCCTTCATTTTTTTTGGCATCGGGAAAAAGTTACAGGTCCCTTGCGTATGACTTCCGGGTGGTGCACAAAAATATATCCATGTTCGTACCGGAAGTTTGCACCGCCCTAAACGAGACATATAAGGAGGAGATGCTCATATACCCTCCAGACAGGACGAGTGGAAGGCCGTGGCCGACCAGTTCGGAACTACATGAAATTTCCACCACTTTTGTGGGACAATTAACGGAAAACATATCGCAATTAAGAATCCCAAGAACAGTGGATCGCTCTTCTGCTCTGTGGTGAACATGGCCATCGTGGATGCTAAATATTTATTCTTGTGGTGCAATATTGGGGCCGACATCTCCTCTTCAGATACAGGAGTGTTCAACCAGTCCACGTTTCGGGGAGCACTAACACTTTTTGATTTCCACCACCGGATCCATTCCCAGGTGACGAGCAGGATTTTCCCTAATTCCTCGTGGGCGACGACGCGTTTCCTCTTAGAAAGCGGCTGATGAAGCCATATCGTTGCCATGCCCTGACACACAAAGAGAGGGTAATGAACTATCAGACCTCTGGGGCTCGTCGTACAGGATGTTGCCGTGGCAAATATCTAAAAAGTCTTACAGAGTCGGTACGTTGTGCGTGCTTTGGCGGTACCGAGGGCGTGCTCGAGGCGCAAATCCGTAGTTCGAACGTAGCCTGCAAGCAACGAAAGTTCCTCCAACACTAAAAGTTCTGCGTCGTGTCTGCGCACTCCAACATCCGTACCAAGTGGGTACTAACCACGTACGTGACGTACAAATTTCCTGATTTTGGCAATGTTTTTGCACGTAGACTGCACGCACGTGCAAGTACGACGGGATGTGACCACAACTTTAAAGACAGTACGGTAAAAATCTACTGTCATAATCTTACTATATACACTGTTAAGTAATCCAAGAGTAGTTAAGTGGGATAGTTGAGACAAGGTGATTGACAGGTGTCCATCACTCTGTGGTTGGTTGACAGGTCAATCAATACTTGATGAATAGGATAGTATCCTATTGATTAATCCCGAACTTGATAACAATCCTCAACCTTATGAATAGGATAATTTCCTGTTAATCTCCTTCTTGTTAATGAATAGGACAATGTTCTCCCAAATGGATAGGGTAATCAATCCGCCATTTTGCCAATGGCGTTGCAGCGTCTACGGCGATACAGCATCGTGGGGGTAATAAAAGAGTTTAGCTGGAATTCACTTCATTCCGTCATATAATAATTCCAGCAGTGTGGGGGTAATTGCGGCGTCTAACGGCGTCATGGGATTGCGGTACAGGAGGATCACAACTTACCATTTGGCAATGAGTTCGATGAACTTTGGTGATTGAAGATATGATGTTATATTTCGGTCCCAATTATAAAATCATCATTTCTCATAGATACATGTCTGTAAAAAATTACCACTCACACAAACTCTAACAGAAACACACACTATCTATTTATCCGATTGTTGGGGTTAACACGTATTTCCTCCAATTATTTGTCACATGACTTTGCATGCCCCTTTGTTATTTTCAAAATCTTCAACCTCGAGAAAACAAATAATTATTCAGATTGAGTGTCAATTTGAAGAGCAGGAATTTATCAATGTTGCCGATAGAGGGCACTTTATCATTTGGAATACTTTTTTATTCAATTTTGTATTTCCCGAGAAGTTCAGAATATCTCATTTTTATGAGAAATATATTCGCAGAAGGCATTTAATCGGATTAAAGTTTATGTTTGCAAGGATTTGATTAAATAAAACAAAATATAACTTTCACTCATTTAAGATTGTTATGTTTATGGAATATTATCGTTATTATTATTATTATTATATTATTAATATTATAATCACCAAGCCTCAGTGCGACACGATTTTTCAGGTGTCATGTTTGCTGTGCCCCTGCATGCTTTCATGCCCTTTTTCTGTTTATTTTCAGAATTATTGAGGAAACATTTCAAATAGTGCCAATAACAGCATGATTATCACAATGTTGACAGAGGGTAAGAATGAACTATAACTATTACACTTTATGAAGTAGATGTTCAGAAAATCTATTTCATTAAAAGAATTGTATTGCCAACAGATGGTTCGTGATGAACTATTACATTTATTATTTGGATAATGTGGCCGATAGAGGGCGTTACTATAGCATTTTAGAATAAATTTGTTTGGAAACTGTTATTTCAGATAAGTTTAGAATATCTCCTTTACAGTAGAGTATCATTGCAGATAGGTTTAAGGCACTCAATCGCATCTTAAAATCTGTAAATTTCATATAGGCCTACGAGGTGACATGATTGAAAGCACTTCATTGCGGCGTACGTTGCTCTGTTTTGACGGCTTTACGGCGCATCTAACGGCAAAGTCATGAATTCATTTTTGTCTCACCTGCATAGCAGAGTGAGACTATAGGCGCCGCTTTTCCGACGGCGACGGCGGCGGCGGCGGCGGCGTCAACACCAAATCTTAACCTGAGGTTAAGTTTTTGAAATGACAGCATAACTTAAAAAGTATATGATCCTAGTTCATGGAACTTAGCCATAAGGTTAATCAACTATTACTGAACATCCTGCCTGAGTTTCATGTCACATGACCAAGGTCAAAGGTCATTTAGGGTCAATGAACTTAGACCATGTTGGGGGAATCAACATCAAAATCTTAACCTAAGGTTAAGTTTTTGAAATGTCATCATAACTTAGAAAATATATGGACCTAGTTCATGAAACTTATACATAAGGTTAATCAAGTATCACTGAACATCCTGCATGAGTTTCACGTCACATGACCAAGGTCAAAGGTCATTTAGGGTCAATGAACTTTGGCCGAATTGGGGGTATCTGTTGAATTACCATCATAACTTTGAAAGTTTATGGATCTGATTCATGAAACTTGGACATAATAGTAATCAAGTATTACTGAACATCATGTGCAAGTTTCAGGTCACATGATCAAGGTCAAATGTCATTTAGGGTCAATGAACTTTGGCCAAATTGGGGTATTTGTTGAATTACAGCCATAAATTTGAAAGTGTGTTGGTCTAGTTCATAAAACTTGGACATAATAGTAATCAAGTATCACTGAACATCCTGTGCGAGTTTCAGGTCACATGATCAAGGTCAAAGGTCATGTAAGGTCAAAGAACTTTGGCCACGTTGGGGGTATTTGTTGAATTGCCATCATATCTCTATAAGTGTATTGGTCTAGTTCATAAAACGTGGAAATAAGAGTAACCAAGTATCACTGAACATCTTGTGCGAGTTATAGTAGTTTTCAAAATCAGCACTGCTGCTATATTGAATCGCGTGATGCAGGTGAGACGGCCAGAGGCATTCCACTTGTTTATATTGAAAGAACGCGTTTAAACGCATCAATTCGTCCCACAACAAAGCACAAGAAAAAAAAAAAAACATCTTTTGTAAAAATATATTTCACATCAGCGTTTTTTTTTAATCAAGTATGAAACAAGATATTAACAAGCAATGCAGATTTCAAATATGTAGGTATCAGAAAGTACATTGTTATTAATATATTATGGTCACTCTCTTGGAACTAAAGAGCATGGAAAAATTACTATTTCATCATGATCATAATTATGTACAGCTTTCTACAATCTACAAAGTCTGTTCTGTATAATTATGTGCACTAGTTATCGCTTTCTTCAATCCTTTCCATCTCTTCTTCATCCTCCTCTTCTTCCTGGTATTGAAATAGGACATCAAAATTTGTTCCGTGTCTGGCCAACACGCGTTGAATTGCTTTCCGAATATCCATTCCATTATCTACTCTTTCTTTGATATCAAATAGAATGTCAAGATTGGTGTCATCTTCTTCAAGATACATGTTATGTCGCAAGAAGTAAGAGTAGTGGTCGAAGAATAGTCGTTTAACTGCCCATACAACTTGTGTGAGCATTCTCTCGAGCTTCTTCCTCACTCATACCCTTTGAGATATATTTTTTTCGTATTTATCATTTCTAATGTCTTATTCATTATCAAGTTCGGGATTAATCAAAAGGAGATTATCCTATTCATCAAGTATAGATTGACCTGTCAATCAACCGCAGAGTGATTGATACCTGTCAATCACCTTGTCTCAACTATCCCACTTAACTTCTTTCAAGTTCGAATGTTAAAAGATGCCGAGGTGATGCGCTTTTTTGCGCTTAAGATAGTAAAGCCTGGAAGTTGATGTGTTTTGGATGGAAAAACAATAAAGAGGACGAAGTATATGCACTAGAGGGGCAATGTTTTCTCGCTTTGTTGTGAATGTTATGAATACAGGCGGAAGCACTCTGAATCAAGGTACTGTTAGATAATTTGTTTTTCTGATTTCGAAACGGAAAAGGGCAGACAAGAAAATAAATAAACATAAAAAAAACATTGAGTGAAAAATTATTCAATTTCGAGATTTGAAATAGAAAACGGTTAATTTTTAGATATTTTGATTCAAGAATGGAATATGTAAAAATGGGAAAACAGAAAAGCTGCTATTTTTTCAATTTTACTGCTTTTACATATTTTTTTTTCCTTTGAAAAACACAAAATTGATTAAAATGTCAATTTCCGTTTTTTTCTGTTTCGCGTTCACGATACAGAAAATTGAATAAAATCTTTCGTTTCCTTTTTCTGTTTTGCGTTCACATATTTCATTTTTTTTAAACAATCATGTTTGATTTATTGAAGATTATATATTGAAAATTAAACTTTGTTGCTTAAGAATTAAACACTTGTATAAATTGTTTAAACAATTACTGTAAGGTTCAGATAGTAAGCAGCGTTATATGATTTTTTCACTGTGTAGAATTATTTTTCACTCAATATTTTGGTTTTGCTTTTGTTCCGTTTCGAAATTAGAAAAACGAATTATATAACAGTACCTTGATTACTCTGACTGCGTTGAAGTTTTCACTGTCCTACTTTTGTATAAGTGCTGACTGATATGCACCAACATGTGCGATATGCCGCAGCGGCTAACAACTATAGCCCCCATCCCAGGCTAGCCCACTCGACCGACTCACACTGCACTCATAATGGGCTTAGCCGATACAGTTCTGGCTCCGCCCCTTTTGGAAAAGCTTCGGCACTCTTCAATATTCCGTTTTGCCAAAGGAAAATAAAACATGCAATCGTACCTCGACGGCGGTGCAATCACACAATTCATGTTTCTTATTTCTAATCGGAAAAAGGAAACGAGAAGACGCAGTAAATTTTCTGTTTCGTGAATGCGAAACCGAAAAAGGCAACGAAATTTTTAATTCAATTTTGTGTTTTTCAAAGGAAAAGCTAAAAAAATAAAATATGTAAAAACAGTAAAACATACAAATGAACCGTTTTTCTTGTTTAATTTGTTTAAACAATTACTGTAAGGTTCATATAGTAAGCAGCGTTATATAATTTTTTTACTGTGTAGAATTATTTTTCACTCAATATTTTGGTTTTGCTTTTGTTCCGTTTCGAAATTAGAAAAACGAATTATATAACAATACCTTGATTACTCTGACTGCGTTGACGTTTGCACTGTCCTACTTTTTGTATAAGTGATTATCAGAATTGGGGGTTTTCACCGGTTACAGCCCGATAGTCCGCGGGTCCGATAGACCGCGGGTCCGTTAGTCCGCGGGTCCGTTAGTCCGCGGTCCGATAGTCCGCGGTGTGTGTAAAATATGATCAGGATATAGTGAGTTTATAATGTCATCGAGAGGTCAAAAGGTCAAATAATACGAGACAATGGGGTTCTATAACAATAACCAAAAGGGCAATCGCCCCTGACAACTTCTTTAAGGATTTTTTCAATACTTTTTTTTATTTCAATACATTCATATTCATACAAATCATATATGTATCACAAAACGAAATACTTTTTTTTATTGCAAATAATTATCAAAGGTAACATTTTTTCTCAACCTTTCTGAAGATTACATAATAACATTAGACTAATCCCATTTTCGCCTACCCGGCGGCCTAGGCCCCGAAAGAGAAAGTCTGAGAAAGTATGAATTCCTTATTGTTTTGTAAATGTGTGTGTGTTCTTTTTTTTTTTTCGTTTTGTTTTTGTTCTCATCAAATTTTTCGATCATAATGAGCCGTTTCTCCTGCGCGTTATTAATTGCTTAGATCTGCACAAGCTGGTTTTGACAGTTTAATGTCAAACTATTCTTTGCTGTTTTACATCGTACTTGTTGTCAAAAGAAAGAGAAAAGAGTGAATTAATTGAATGATGCCTAATACTTGTATTTACAACTTACCGCCCTCTAATTCCCTCTATGTCCCTCTAATTCATCACATAATAATTACTAACATTATGTTTTTATACTTAATTAACCCTATCAAGACCATGGGCACAATGTGCCTATCAAGACCAAACTAGAATCATCATCATTGAGATACGGTCTCAAGTGAAGTTCAGTAGATTAGATTAAATTAGTAAAAAAATAATAATAATCATCAGATTCGCAATGCTTGTGTTTGCTTTCGCATGCATAATCTTCCAACTTGGAATGGGATGTAATGCTCTGCTGTTACATAATAGACTCTCTGTTCAAAAGCAATGGATCGAGACGAAATAAATTTCACACTAATTGATATTTTATATTACAAAAGCCGCCTAATTAAAAGGACATTTTTTGGGAGGAGGGGTGCACGCTGTGAATGGCCATTCGCGTTTTATCTTACCGCTTTTTGGGGGGACACCCTGTATAATGAACTTTTGACCTGTCTGCGCGTAAAGTACACGTTCTAATCGATTTTTAAGCTCCCTTGAGGTGGAGAAAAAGCCCGTACCATTAAGGTTTTTTTCACATTTTATGGAAAGAAGTTTTATTCCACGTAGGTCGTATTTTCCTATGAAATTATGTTGTAAGGTGTTAAAGATGGAGGAGCAAAATGCTATAGTTAGACCGGGTATCAAAAGGGGGCTTGTATTGATGAATGCAGGCCACAGGTACAAGTAAAAATACATTTCATGAACTTCAATCGCTTGGACTTGTTGGAGAAGAGATTGTCCAGGTCGGGTAGCCACCGACATCTTTGATGTACAAGATGGAGCTAGACCCCACGATGTTCAGGTAATAAATATCAAATTCAATACAGGCACTACATGGCACGTTTAATTGGTTCAACAAGACCTAATTCGGTCTCTTATCAGGAAAACTACCATTTGGACAATTATTTCCAAGGACCAGAGTGAAGGAGAAGGTGGAGAGAAGAAGAAAAGAGGGGACATACAAATTTGACTCCAAATTTAACTTAAACATTTAGGGACGCCAGCATA
Source organism: Lytechinus pictus (assembly GCF_037042905.1). NCBI lineage: Eukaryota > Metazoa > Echinodermata > Echinoidea > Temnopleuroida > Toxopneustidae > Lytechinus > Lytechinus pictus. The sequence continues at coordinate 8,612,040 of NC_087253.1, forward strand.
TTATCTTAAAATTAAGGGGAGGGGGGGGGGGCTCTAAATTGTTCTTCAACTAAAGGGAAAAATTGTAATATTTCATATTTCACATAATAAAATACAAAGGAAATAGTAAGTGAGTGATGTCATCAGTCTCCTCAGTTGCATACCGAAAAGGATGTGAATATAACTGTTTTGTGAAATTAATCGAATCTTTAAAATATTATTCATGTCATAACTTTCTTATTTTACATCCGATTTTGATGAAATTTTCAGTGTTATGCTGTTTGATTTTTCTCTTTTTATTCGAATCAACTTTTTGTTGGGGTGGACTTGTCCTTTAATGTATGCATTCAGACGCATACATTCGTAATTCCGAAGCTTCGTTATTCCGAAGGTTCGGATATTCCGAAGGTTCGTTATTCCGAATGTTCGTATTTCCGAAGGTTCGTAATTCAAAAAGTTCGTTAATCCGAAAACGAAATGAGGTTCGTATTTCCGACAGTTCGTTAGTCCGAAAACGAAATGATTAACGAACCTTATTTCGTTTTCGGGCTAACGAACCTTCGGAACATCGAACCTTATTTCGTTTTCGGATTATCGAACCTTCGGAATAACGCCACAAATGTTCGGATTAACGAACCCTTTTACGTTTTCGGATTAACGAACATCGAGGTATAGGCAATTTACGTGTTTCAGAATTACGAACCTTCGGAATAATGAACTTTCGGAATTACGAAGTGTAACCGCATTCAAAATACCATGTATGTTAACCACACACAAAATCCAGATATACTGTAAAAAAAAATCAAATTATAGCATGCTGTTCAACTTCATGTTGATGACTTCCCCTTTTCGAATCGTGCATTATGTATATTGTTAATATAAAAGAGGGCTTTCATTTTTCTTTCAACACTCCAAAAACTCCGTTTTGTCAAATGACCACACAACAGAAAACTCACGGTCCAAATCAGATTCAAATCGATGTTGTTTTTATACTGTCTGGTGTAAGCTGGTTTTGCTTCAACACCTTAGTGCTAATACCATTTTGAATCAAATCGATGTTGCTTTTAAACTGTTTGGTGTAAGCTGGTTTTGCTTCAACGCCTTAGTGCTAATACCATTTTGAATCAAATCGATGTTGTTTTTATACTGTCTGGTGTAAGCTGGTTTTGCTTCAACACCATAGTGCTAATACCATTTTGAATCAAATCCATGTTGTTTTTATACTGTCAGGTATAAGCTGGTTTTGCTTCAACACCTTAGTGCTAATACCATTTTTATTTATTTCTTTTTTATTTGAAATGTACGTGTACAAATTAGCAAATTTCATAGGAAAAAAATTATTGCTCCATACACCCCCTCAATATCAACTATAATAGTTTTTCTCTTAGACTAACGGCACTATGACAATGCTGGTTTCTTGACATGTATCTAATATTTGGAACATTTGTCTTTCTATTCGTTTTTAACCACAATTTTTTGCCCCTGTTAAGTGTATACACTTTGTTTTTTAGCAAAAAGGCATGCTCGCAATTTTGTAATCATATCCATTTCGGCCCTTCATTTCTTAGTACGTTATTATTTTTCTTTTCCAGAATTGTGTTCAAAGCAAATCAGAACCTTTAACTCATTTAGTTGATATTCTTGAATGCAAAATATATTGTCCGTTATGTCGTTTCCTCGTTTATTTCTTGTGTTTCATTCTCAAGCAATATATGCTTTATAGTTTGCATTCGTTACTTCTTAAATTTAAGTTGATATGATTTTTGTATAACATTTGTTCAAAGATTATCTTGATGAACATGTACTAATAGTTTATCTACGCCTCTGTTTTTAGACATTTGGTTGGTTGTTTAAAATAAAACTTTGAGTTTAGTTTAGTTAAGAAATCAGAGTGTATATCAATCCAGTTATTGGCGTTAGATTCTCTAATTGCATTATCCATTTAAAAATAAATAAGTTAATATTGAAAAGAAGGCGGATTGAGGAGCGAAGGAGTGTGTGTAATTGCCTGCGAGACGTGCGTACGTGTGGACCCCCCCCCCCCCCACACTCAGGGTGTAAACCATATACACGTATGCTTGTTCCTGATTCTAAGATATACCGCCTATTGTAAGATGAAGCCGTGTCAAAATTTATTTTTGAAGGGAACCTGCATGAATATTGTTCCCTATTGCCCCTTTTTAAAGGAGTTAGCAAAAAACCGCCTTTTCACATGCTTCTGGACTATATTTGAGACCCTACTTAGAGATTTGACCCGAAAAACTATCCGTGCAAACTATCCCCTAATTAAAGAAAAAGTCGGAAAAATTCTATACCACATTTTCCCTACCTTGACCCCATTTCCGGAGAAGCAACAAGCATACGTGTTTCGTTTCACTCGCTTTCCTTCTCATACGAGGAGCGTTGTGGCCCAGTGGATTAGTGTTCGGACTTTGAAACAGAGGGTCGTGGGTTCGAATCCCAGCCAGAAACTGATCCACAATGTGCTGCACTCAACCCAAGTGAGGTAAATGGGTACCGGTAGAAAGTAATTCCTTAAAAAGCTGTGTGCGCTATGAACGCCTAGCTTAGCCGGGTAATATAGGAGCGCCTTGAGCACCTAACAAGGTGGATATGTGCGCAATATAAATACCCTATATTATTATATTCATTGTCTTTTCTCCTCTCATTTCATATTTTTTTTCTTTTCTTTCCCCTTTTTTTCTGTTTTTTTGCTCCGCTAATAGTGGGCCCCGGGCCCCTCACACCCTGGATCCGCCTATTATTAATTAGAATAAAGATAACATGCGGTCCACGGGGGGTAGTTTTCAGGGGCGATTGACAAGGGCTACCTATTCTAGAAGGTCATATCATTTGACATAGACCCCGCGGACTATCGGACCCGCGGACTATCGGACCCGCGGTCTATCGGACCCGCGGTCTATCGGACCCGCGGACTATCGGGATGTCCCCTTTTCATCTAAGGTTTCATGATTTCACAAAGACAAGTTTTTTCCAATGTAACATAAGTAGATGCATTATAAGGTGATAGCGCTTAACCGTGATTTCAAAGACTTTATCATGAAGTTATTGCTTGCAGCAACTGCTTTCTTTTACCTTTAACCATCAATTTTTCTCGAGCATACTCCCAAGCAACGCTCGCTAGTATTCTTCCAAGACGCACAAACATTCTGTCAGGATATGTAACCTAAAAGACAGAAAAAAGGGAAAAGAATAGAAAGCAATGTTAGCGAATAATGTCAAATATATTAGTTCTTTCACATATTATTTCTGTGTTTTCATTTGAACAATTCATAAACACTTTGATTAATAATTACATTAATTCATATATGAAATATACTAGAATTTTAGTTTGTCTTGGTGAGGACAAATTAGATTTCCCATCGACTGTTAAGAGTATGAACTGATGACCTAATAAAAAGATCGCAATGTCCCTCTCGCGGGGTGGGGGGGGGGGGGCTTGCCTCCAATTGAAAAAAAGGGAATGCAGTGCCATAAATGAATCCCTCGTCCTGAGATACCTTGCAAGAGCTATACAATTGATGTTTCCGGCTGTATGGAAATAAAATAACAGATCGAATCATTTTCTGCTTGTTTATATAAACCTTTAAAATTATTATAATAATTATTGTACCATTATTGTTAATATTTACTCTTAACATTACGTCCCTATTACTGACTATCATCAACTTTGTTATTTTACGTTTTTGTACACGGTCTGTTTAAAAAAGTTGGGCTGACCCTGTTACACCCACAAATGTAATAACGCCCACAAATGTAATAACACTTTACCCACAAATGTAATAAATTCACCCACAAATGTAATAATGCACTTTACCCAAAAATGTAATAATTTTTGATCGCCCACAAATGTAATGATGACTTTAAACACAAATGTAATAAATTTGATTTTTTTTTGGTAGCGAATCCGTTCTAATATTATTTACCTGCGATGCGGTTGTATAGCAGGTAAATGTTGTTTGTTTCGTTAATGTTCCTAAACTTTGCAGGAATGCATGGTCAATGGGGTTCGAAGCCTCCGTGGAATGTAGTTAAAAGTGTATTGGAGCGCAGAAAGAAATGAGAATGTGCGGTAATGATACGTTGGGTGCATCATTCTAGCTTGTTCTCTTCGTCACGACAAATTTACAGAATTAAAAATTTGCAAAGTGAAAGTGTTCAAATTCTTACATTTTATGGTAAACCTGATAAACAAATCAGGGGGGGGGGGGGTGCAAAAGTCTCTCACAGTTTTTCCAGAGTTTTTGCTCATCAAGTTTTACCTCTGTTTTTTTCAACTGGTCTGACTTGTCGCATAATATAGGATAAGAGGTCGGTTCATGTGTCACTGTTACTCTACAATACACGATGTATGTTATGTCATTATACATTCCTATATATCTATCAAGAACGGTGTTCTGCAAGTTTGATATTTGTTTTATCATTTACAATAAAAACGGTATGTCGGCTCCTAGTCGTCGGGCATGCTATATAGTCGTCGGGCAAGCTATATCCGTATGATATTTGTGATAAGAAAGAGTCTATTTTATGTATTACTGTATTACTAAATGAATGAATGAATGAATGTAGGAGGTGTGAGGATTTTACATAAATTATAGAACAGACACTAAAATCCTATAAATAATGCGTTCATATAGCACAAAAGTGAAGAGTCTTTATTCCAGACCCGGTTGTTTAAAAAAATTAAAGTATAAGTCCAAAGTCTTTTTTCCAGACCCGGTTATTTCAATAATTATACTATAAGTCCAAATAGTGGAACTGAAGAACAATTAATCGATCGCATCGTCCAGTCAGTTGATAATCTGCCATCGACTCATTCGTCATGTGGTTTGATTGTTCTCGGAGACTTCAACCAGTTGAATACAGATTATATTTGTGTCAACTGTTCGCTTCGACAGGTTGTTGATAAGCCCACAAGACTCTACGCAATGCTAGATAAGATCTTAACCAATCTTAGTGACTACTTATCGGGAAGTTGTCGTTACGTCTCCTCTCGGGAGTAGCGACCATAACGTGGTAACATGGATCGCAAAAGACGTATTTCCCCCAATAGCCGAACGTGACTAGAAAACGCATATTACGACCTTACTTTCCGGGACTCCGATGCAAGATGTTTTGGAAGGTGTATCTCGGACCAGTCTTGGTCGAATGTCCATGACGCCCCAGATACTCAAGCTAAATGTGATGAATTGTATTCCATCCTCCAGCAAGGCCTTGAGACATTATTTCCCCTGAAGACGGTTTGAGTTCATCCAAAGGACAAACCGTGGATATCCCCTGAAGTGAAATCGCTGATTAATAAACGACAACGTCTCTTTGTCAATGGCCCGCCGAGTGAATGGAGAGCATGTCGCAATAGAATCTGCCGATCTTTTCGTCGGGCGAAACAGGAGTTTTATCATGACCGAGTTGCTAAACTGAAAAATGATGATCCTGCGTCATGGTATAAACACATAAAGCTCATGACATTGCATCACCGACCCGACGAGTCGATCTTTGTTCCTGAAGTTGACCAATCACAAGTTGATGTTGTAGCTGAATATATCAATGCGCACTTCACCAATGTCTCTAGTGGTATACCACCCTTGGACCCGTCCAAACTACCATTACGCGGAATACTCTATAAACCTCTTTTAAGAGTTGAACCATGGGACGTAATGCGAGAACTACAGAAAGTGACCCCATGAAAGTCTTCGGGACCGGATGGAATCTCTGCAAGACTTATCAAAATGATCGCACCGGAACTGAGTTCCCCACTTAGTCACATTCTGAACTGTTCTTATTATGAGTGTATTGTCCCAATTTAGTGGAAGCAAGCAATTGTAGTCCCAGTTCCAAAATAGAAACCTGCCAGATTTGATAAACTCAGACCAATTGCACTCACAGATCACTTTGCAAAATTGGCAGAGTTGTTCATTTACTAGGTGGCTAATGTCAGCTGTTTCCCTATCCCTTGACATTAAAAAGTTTGGTAGTAGGCCTGGTATGTCATGTACACATTGCTCAGTAGATATTGTCATCTTTCTCTGTAAAAATGCAGATAAGCAGGGTACATCGACTGTGATGGTAACTACATATTTCTATAAGGCATTTGATAGGGTAGACCATACTGTTATCGTATCAAAACTGGTAGATCTACATGTCAACCCTTTCCTGATATCTTGGATTGCAAGCTTCCTAACTGACCGATCCCAGCGTGTTCGCTAACGTGACTGTCTGTCCTCTAGTAGGTATCTCCATGCAGGTGTACCACAAGGAACAAGATTAGGCCCTGCTCTGTTCCTGATCAATGATGCGTTAACATCATCATGTGTTGAACATTGGAAATACATCGACGACATGACGATAGCAGAGTCAACACACAACGGGGATCGGCCAGTGAGATGCAGACCACCCTCCGGGAACTAGATAACTGGTGTACTACAAATAACATGAATCTGAATGCTTCTAAATGTCATGTTATGAGAATTGACTTCGGTAGAGCTATGTTGCCCCCTGTACAATGTTGTTTAAATGGCCAGACCTTGACTGAAGTTGATGCTGTAAGGATCCTTGGCATAATCTTACAGTCCAACCTAAAGTGGAACAATCACGTGAGTGCCATGCTCTCCAAAGCTGGCAAAAGATTGTTCATGTTACGATCTTTGAAACCCTTTATTCTTCCTGAGAAAGATTTGCTTATAATATACACAGGCTATGTGAGGCCGCTGGTAGAATACGCTGTTCCTGCTTGGCACCCTGGCCTTAATAAACAACAGGCCCTCCAAATTGAAAGAATACAAAAACGAGCCCTAAGGATAATATTAGGGGAACCTTACGTGTCGTATCCAAATGCATTGCAGCTATTAACAAACACAACTGCAGTCTCTTGAAATTCGTAGGCATGATTTATGCTGCAGATTTGCAGGGTCCTTGTTAAAGTCAACTCAGTTCAGGGACTGGCTCCCAACACCCCGCCTAAATAGGTACTCTTCAGCCTTAAGAAATACAGTACAGTACCCAGTGGTGAGATGTAGAAGAGAAAGGTACAGGAGGAGTCCTATTCGATACCTTATTGAGTCACTTAATACCTTGTAATGATGTCGGGGAAAACCTTGCACTCTCTTTCCTCTCTCCTCTTACTATGTTTTTTTTTCTCTGTCACCCCTCTACTTCTTTCCTTTTCTTCTCTCTTTTTATCTTCCACTAGTTTTTTCCTCTTTGCTGGGATCCCCATGTTATTGTTATAAGAAGCTGTTGCTACTTAATTGAAATGTATGAGATATGTACATGTATAGTGTTGTCTGCAAGTTTTACTCTTCCTCTCCTTCATTTCTTACTCTGTCTCCGTCCCTATCTTTCCTCTTATACCCTCTCCCCTCTCTCTTTCTCTCATCTTAATTTTCCTCCTCTTTTCTCTGTCACCCCCTTATCATGTCTACCTTCATTGTCTCGATACTATATTCCTCCATAACTTGTTTTTCTCCCTTTCTCTCATTCATTATTTCTTCTCTCCTTCTTTTTCTATCTTGCAGTACACAAAACACTTTAGTAATTTGATTATGAAGTAAGGTAATGCATGGTATAATTGATATTTGAATGCTTTATATACATACACATCCAGTATTAAGTGCAATATTGTAGTGCAATCATGTAGTGCAATTACAATGACGTATAACAGGATAGAAGAGTTGCAATTCTGTCTCTTACATTTTTAACGTTTTCCTTTTTTAATAGCATGTTGTACTCGTAATATGTAATATTTGATATTGTTGGCATTGCATCTATCTTTGCTTTCTCTTCATCTCTCCTATATCTTTTTTTCTTCTTTCCTCCAATTTTCTGTTTCTCCATTCTCCCTATCCCTTTTATCTTGTAAGCCAAGTCTGCCCCGACTGTAAGTTGATTTGAATGAATAGAGGTGGATCGGCTAGAATGTAAAATGTAGAGTGCTATATGCTTATTTCGGTTATCTATTCGTTCGGGTCGACCTTTTGCTGGGGCGGATTTGTACTTTTGTTAAAACTTCGATGCATGTCCAACAATCTATTATATGTTTCAGTGCTCCATTCGACCTTGTTAACCGCCTTTTTGTTCAATTACACCGATTTATCGTTCTCTTTATAACCCAATAATCCACAATGCTATTCAATGACTATGCCAATTGTTACGCATTTCTTTTTCCTTGTTGTTCTTACTTTTTCCGTTCCACACGTACTTATTAATTTTTTATCAACCTTATTCTATATCGCCACTCATTTATGTTTCTTGCTACTTTTGGAAGGTTGAATGGAGGTCACTCTTTATTGTGTATTGTTTTTATCTATATATAATTTATACCTTGTTTTTATATTTGCGTTTTTTGTCAATTTATGTCACATTTTTTACCTTGTACTAGCATTTGTAAAAATGTCCATCGAACGCTTGTCCGCTGTCCGTTATGAATACGTTTTGTGCCGGTCCGTCGGCCAGTAAGAAATGGGGCCTCGTTTCATAAAGAGTTACAACTGTTGTAACTTTGCCATTATTGCAACTGCCATGGTAACCTTGATTTTGATTGCTGTTGAGCCCTGTTGCCATGGTAGTTGCCATTAATGGCAAAGTTACAACAGTTGTAACTCTTTATGAAACGAGGCCCCATTTCTCACTGGCCGACGGACCGGCACAAAACGTATTCATAACGGACAGCGGACAAGCGCTCGATGGACATAGCGCGTATGAAACACGTATACAAAGAGTACACAACGAATACATTTACAGTTATACAGTTGTAACTCTTTATGAAACGAGTTCTTTACATACGTGTATTTAAAAATCACATATCAAGACAATATACATTTTGATATTGGTAACGTACACACAATAAAAACGAAACGTATAAATCAACGAAGTTAAGAGAAAGTATTCATGTTGAAAGGTTGGGGTTACATTCGTAATTCCGAAGGTGTGTTATTCCGAACGGTCGAATATTTCGAAGAATCATCATTCCGAATGTTCGTAATTCCAAAGGCTCCTTAATCCGAAAAAAGTTCGTTAGTTCGAAAACGAAATAAGGTTCGTTGATCCGAAAGTAAAATAATGTTCGTTAATCCGAAAAATAAAATAATCTCCGCCGAAGCTGGAAAAACAGGAAGAGCAAGAGTGTTAGAGGAGGGGGGTTAAAAACACCGCTGCTGTTCAATTCTTTACGATTGGAAGGCAGGGACGGCGGAATGTATTTTCCTTCTGGGCAAAACAAAAAAAGGCACCATGGTAAGCGTCCCAAATGCGGTTAACGGGGGAAAACAACTGGCCAGGTCGGTCTTTTTTTAAATCTTTTCTGCCGCGTTATTCGCAATTAAAACAAGTAAATCGGAGAAAGTAACAAACAAGCAATATAAGAGTAGGTCAGAACATTTCCATCAGAGGAAGGGGGGGGGCTAGGTAAAAAAAAAACATCAGTTTGACAAGGGTCTGAAGACCGAGTTGCGACAAACAAACGTTGTGGGATTTTTTAAAAGTAATCTAACCCAAAAATATAGTCATGCCATTCTTTTATAAGTAGATATTCATGGATTTTTTTGCAAAAGCGCACTTCTCTATTCCCCCTTTTATCTATGTCTCTCTCATTCTCTGTGCCTTTCTTTCGTTCTCCGTGACATCTGAACATTTCTTTTTTTTTCTATAATTTCCCCAAATGATTCTTCTTTCAACCCTATATGCATCATCATCCAGGGAAAGCGCTTTTATGCAATATAAATCACTGACGGTAAAAATTAATTTCATGTCATTAGCACCTGTGTTATCGCTAAACGAGACAAAGTTTATTTATTTTTCTAAATACGGTATGTTGGTCGAAATAAAAAGAAAATGGGTATTCATAAAAGCTTTTTGTATTGCTAAGTACGAAAAGCATTCAATAGGTCATCCTGCCGATAAACACTAATCTTCCTTTTGTTCGGGGCGTTGACCATCTGTATCCTGCTTTTTTCGGAAGGAATTTGTTTGAGTGGCCGCCCTAATATTCTTCTGTTCGGGTAGTGCCGATATCAAGAACTACATGGACGTTTCCCTTTTGAAAAGAACAAGATGAATGGTGTGCTAAACTGCTTTTTTCTCTTTTCTTCAGAATAGTAGACAAAACTTATAACAACAATATGAGAAGAAGAGGGATGATGGGTAGGGAAAAAGTTCAAAAGTGCACCGAGATCAGCTCAAAGTACCAAGTACCAAAGTACAAGCTTGTCGTTTTTCTGAAAATACAATCGATGAAACCAAGGAGATATCATTCTCGAGTGATATATCCTTGATGAAACAAATGATAAGACGAAAATGGTGAATAAACGCGTAACTTATTACGTGACGATCTGGCAGAAAAATTTTAGCGTATCTATCAGAACAACGATATGGATCCGAACGGATCCGAAGAAGAAATCACGTGATCAGGTCTTGTGCGCACGCGTACCACTGAACTAGAAATACTTATTTCTAGTTCAGTGGCGCGTACGTGCTCGTCATAGAATTTATCCTTCCCGTCAGACTCCAACGAAAAAATCGGGTAAAGTTGAAATTATATCCTATTTTCCCGATTTTTTTCCCACGTAGCTCAGAGGCGTCGATCCTGGTGGGGGGGGGGGGGGGGCGATCGCCCCACCAAAGAAAATATTGGGGGGGGGGCAAACATATCGTTTTGCCCCCCCCCCCCCATTCCGCATGTGCAAAAGTAAAATAAGATTGTAATGTTACACAGAAATCAGCAAATGAGCTTGAGATACACAACTCGTTCTTTATGTAAAATCGTTTTTAAAGTGTCCGCTTTTCCAATTGGAATGTAAACATTTTTAGCTCGCGCTTCGCGCTCGCATGATTTCTGTAGTAAAAACCCATACTTTTGATGATTAAATAGGTGAATAGAATGTCCCATTTTCAGTTCTAAGCCTCAAAAGAACTCCCGCTTCGATTTGCAATTATTTTTTGTTGGATATATATCTTGTTCTTTTATTAAAAAGTGTCCATTAAACTATCATTTTTTTCAGATCGAAATATCAAAATTTTAAGCTCGCGCTTCGCGCTCGCATATATTGTTCTTTTAGATACCAATCTTAATCATTGGTACCAAAAATGCTTAGAATATCAAGCTTTCAGGTCAGAATATAAAGAAATTTCAGCTCGCTCTCGGCACTCGCATTATCTGTGTAGTAAGATATTTATCCTCCTCATGCAGTCATGAGTTACAACAAACAGTCCTAAACAGGTACCTTTTTCCTGTTTTCAGGTCAGTATACTAAAAAAATTTAGCTCGCGCTTCGCGCTCGCATTAATTTGTTGGTGAGATATGTGTCTCTATCTCATGAGTCAGATATATATGCCTGTGTGTGTGGTTTTGTTTGTTTTGTGTGATCGAGCGCTTTTGGAACGTTGATCCATGATTTTGCTCCCCCCCCCCCCTGAAAAATGGATCGACGCCCCTGACGTAGCTGTATATTTTTTTTTCATTATATTATCGAAATAGGTTTAAAAAGGAAATAGTGGTAGAAAAACTTCATCAAATAAAACCAAACAAATCTCGGCTTCTGTAGAAGCCCGTCGAAGCTAAGTGAACGACTCGCTGGGCTTCTGTGGAAGCCCGTCGCACCAAAGGTTAAAGATCTCATAGATAACGAATATGCAACTTTATGCAAATAACTTGCTGTCTGTCAAGCGGGGCATTTTCACTAAGGCTGCGTTTATGCGACCTCAAGCCAGAATCATGATTTGAATCATGATTTGAATCATGATTCAAAACACAAACATGAATCACAATATCACAGAATCAGCGTTTAGACGACCTTCATTCCAATGCTGTTTCTCCTCAGATTCGGGCCAATCCAGTGCGCATCACTAGTGCGCAGTTTGACAGAGGTAGTTTTTCGCACGTGTTTCGGCTCTCGAAATTTTTTTGCTTCCATCAGAATTCAGTCTATACCTCATTTTGTTTACTTCTATCATAAAGGGTCCATATGCTTCTATTCATCTTGTTAGTTTATCCAAAATGGTGTTCGGAAGTGAATTTCAGCGTAGATCCAATTTGATATTGATACTGTATACTCAACAACAACTGAGATCATTGTCTGTCCAGTTAATTCATTTACTAGAACTTGAAGTTGAAGACATGACCAAAAAATGAAAAGTAGTGGACGATGCGATGACCAACACAGAACTTGAACATGACAAGAATGAATTCATAGTACATAGTCATGTACATACATTGAGCATATAAAGCGCCTTGAGCTTGGCAAGAGTCAAACCGAAAGTAGCCCGACACAACAGTGAGGTCATATAATCATGATTGTAATCACGATATCGTTTATCTCAACCCAGACAAAATACACGAGAGGCGAGTAAATGCATTTTCCGTGGAGTTTAATAAAAATTGTTTCTGAAAAGCATCTTCCAAATGATGTATACCAAAATGTAAAATGATGTGTTGTCAAATAAAGCCAACATAATATAATGCAACAATCAAAACATAATAATATAAACGTAAAGCCTCCTGAGATGTGTCATATGCGAAAAATTAAAGTTATTAAACCAATCTCCTCAATTGACAATTAAAACAGTCCATCCACATTCATGACAAAGACACCAGTTTGTCATGTTGGCCAAATGTGGGCAACGTAAAATTCCATCTGCAAAGCTACGAAGCAAAGATTCCCGTTTGCAACACGAGCTTATGCAGGAAAACTTTTAAAACAGAAACTAGTGCTCAGAAGCCCCACCAACGGCCCTGAACTAGAATGTGAACGAGGCAACGTTAATGTTCGGTCCGAAATGGAATTCGCTGGTGGCCTCATCCAAATCGGGTGACGAACCAAGCCCCGTTCACATTATAACATGAGGAGTGGAATATACGAAATTGGTCTAAATAAATGAAAAATATTATCTCAGGAAGCCCAAAATAAGTGAAGAATCATAATGTGTTGTGGCAAAAAATGGAATGCCGCCAAACGGGATGACTCATCGTCAGCCCGCCGCCACAACACAATATGATGCCAATAGTTCAAACCATGCTGTATTTACAAGGTCCACGCTAAGAAGCTGGGGAAAAAAAGGGGGGTGCATTAAACGAACAGGGACGCACAATTAAACCATCTAGGAGGATCCATGCTCATTCAGTCCACTTGCGAAGAGTCTAGTGCCCTAAGATAAAGGAGAGGCGGGGGGGGGGCGGGGCTTAGTAACTAAATAGTGAAGTTTGTAGTAAGGACTTGAGATCTGATGATACCACGTGTGAGTTCTGGATAAGGTATTCAGGTCATAACATCTGCTCATAAAAAAGTTCCAACCGTTCGCGACGTCCGAGCCAGCGAGTACTCGACGGAGGTAAAACAGCTGTTACTCTAGTGATTTCGCTCCGCGACAAAGAAATCAAGTGTTCTCCTGTTCGCGGATGTATTGAGTTTTAGGAGCCGGCCACGTGCCGAGTAGTGAGGGCCCGCCCCCCGACTAGAGCGGGACTGCCCGCGTCAGCGAAACGTGAATTGTCCCCTTCCTCTCGTACGATTCCGTGGAATGCTGACACAACCCACGTTGAGACTCCAAATAACTGCACATGGAAGAGAGAAAAGGAAAGAAACAGCGGCACCAATTGTACATTCTAAAAGGGGGGGGGGGTACATAGTTACCATAAACACGATAAGTGTAGCAAAGACCACAGTCTACTAACAGTGGGCGAGCAAGTCTGCCTGCGCCCATGGAACTATTAACAGGTAAGATAACCATCCCGTCACCATGGCAACAAGCGAGAGAGAGAGAGAGTAAGGTTAATATTTACTGCTCGTTAGGGGTTGTCAAAAAACAAAAACAAATAAACATTAGGTCGCTAGTAAACTGTGCACAAACTGGTATTAAACATAGAAGGGTGATAAACATACTGGCAAAATTGCTTAAATTAAGGGGGGGGGAGGTTGTCGAATATATAATCTGTGTGTGTTGGAAGCCCAGCGCCCCATATTTTGAATGCAAACATCGGGAACACCTGCCATGGCTGCAGAAGTTGCCGCCCCAATACGGAAAGAATGGGAAGAGAAATGAGCAACGGGTAGCCCGCAAAAACTAATGGCACGCTTTAAAACTTGGCCAAATTGGTGCCTCGTTAGGGGTGACGAGTCAAAGTGACGGAAAAAGGCAGAGCCGACCGAGCTCCGCAGAGCGAGGTAATCATTTACAGCGCGAAGTGGGCATAAATACGAAACAACATTCTGTGGAATTAAAATCGAGCATCCACGTCCAGTTTGATCTGTTTTAGACCTCGCAATCACAATGCGCAATTTTGCTTGATTACCCATCCCTTGAATACTAACATCTTTTTCTGATAAAGGAACGGGTTCATGTCTAGATCGAGACGTGAACTCCCCTACTCGAAGAAAACCAAAGAAAGCGATTAGAAAGGCAGCCCGAAACAATGCCAGATCATACGTATTAACGCATACGTGAGTCAATGAATTTAGGATGGATTTGAGAATAGGCAGGGTTATGGGACACCGGGTATCACGGCGAGCATTTTTCCGCCTGCACCCGTCTACCAGCCGCCGGATTACAAACGCGTCAGTCACATCAGGCCAACCCAATGTTTGCATCGTAAAAGCCAGGCCTGATATATATGTACTTATTGTTGCCCCCGCATACCCATTCCAGGAGAGATAAGCAATAAACTGAGCGACCTGCTCAACGTCAGGACGTATACTTATATCATAATGATATTGCAGCCGAAACTGCTTAAACACAGACCAAGCGTTCCTATAAGTATGATGAGTGCCGGGCGCCCGCGAAGAAAACAACAGATGCTCTCTCTCTATATGAAGCTGCTCCAAAGATGGGCGGGAAGCTTGCTGCCAGCCAGATCTGCGCCAGTAATACGCGCCATCATTGCAAAACCCCAGAAGGTCAAAATCGGAGGGATTCACTGGTAGTAAGCGAAAAGCGGATTTTATATCGGTTTTTCCCATGAGAGCACTAGCTCCCAAGCGAGCAACGAGATCAACCGCCTTGTCAAATGAAGTGTAATTCACGGAACATAAATCGGAATCAATGTGGTCATTAACCGAAGCCCCCCGAGGAGAAGATAGATGCTGAATTAGACGGAATTCTCCCGGATTTCGCTTGGGGACGAGCCCTACCGGGGAGCAGCGAAAGTTATCGAAAGGCGGGTCTTAGAAAGGACCTGACATTCTCCCTAAACTAACTTCCTTACCAACTTTCTCCAACAGCATGTCCCTATGCTCCCTAGCAAATTTCAAATTACGCGAGAACTCAGAGCGACGCTCGCCTGTGAAACCCAATGAAAAACCCAACCTAAAACCAGAAATCAGAAAAGCTGCATTATGTTGATTATGGTGCCGTCTAAGAAATGGGAGCATGCTGCCAAGTTTAATTGGAGTTGGAGCTAGGCTTCTGTTTGGCGATTGCAGCGGCAGAGTTGCAGGCGTGTGAGCCATGCGCTGCTGAGGAGCATTTTCCGCACCGGTGAGCATAACGGCAGGCGGTGCGTTGGCATGACCCAGCGTTAAAGGCGAAACAGACTGGTGAGGAGCGGAAGGGGGCAGGCGCGGCGCCAGGGGCCCGAATTGCCCCTTGTCTGTTGGCATATCCTGAGGATGGGAAACTACCCCGCCGAAACGACCGGTCGTATGGCCGAAAGGGCTGGTTACCCCCAAAAGACGAAAACGCTGCTCGACCGGGCGTCGAAGCTACTGTCAGCCATAGCTCGGTGTCTATGACAGCCCAGGAACGATGTGGATGACGAGCCTGACGTAACCGAAATTGAATGTCATAGGCCCGCCAATTGAAACCCCCAAAACGCACAATAGAGCGAACGATATCCATATACTTGAGGAGCTCGCGCGCACGCATACAGTGTCGCTCCAAGTATATAGACGCGTAAATAAGGAACGAAGATGTCCACTGTTCTATGCTGGCGATCACCGGAGCCTTGCTTTGGGGGCGAAGCATTAAAGCGGACCCGGTGGTACAAAGGCTGAAGGCCTGCAACTGGGAACTTTCCTCACTTAAGCTTTCCCTTTTTAGTAATCCACCTAACTCTACAAATTCACCTTTCCAAATCTTCTCCTTAACACTGGAAGGCACCTCCCCGCCCAAATCATCACACACACAGCTAAGCATATCTGGCTGCGCAGACAGCGTAGGGAAAGGAGGGTTGGGGGCTGGTGTAAAATTATCATGACTATTAAGCCCCTCAACTACAGGGGCAGGAGGGATAGAAGGGGGAGCTTGGGATTGAATTTGGGGAATGACCGGATCTTGTGGAGAAGTCACAAGAGGCCAGGAGCCCCCCATTGTCCCGAACTCACCGTTGGTTGTCGACGCCGAACTTCCAGCAGCTGGGCTCTGCGTAGAACTCAAAACTTGGCCGACGTCTGTCTCGAGGTCGACAGGAGAAGGCTGGCTGGCGGCATCTCGGACCGAACGACGAGTATACTTCCTCTGACTTAACTTTTTGCCTGGCTTAACCTTGGGCATGATTGAATAATGCAGGGGTGGCGAAATTGAAAAGTCCTTAGAGCAAACTGTGACTCCTAACAGCTCAAAAGTCAAACAAACGGATATCAACACAAATATACAGGTATGTTCCCAGATAAAAGAATAAATTCTCAACTGCGAAGCGTTCTTTAAGATATATGAATGGGTTAGAAAGACAATTAGGAGGATCACAACTAAAGAGTTCAACGAACGAATAACAAAAATACAGGAAGTATGTTGCACAAGACAGGTGAATTGAGATGGAAGATGCTTTCAAATCGACTCCACGAAGAAGAATGCTAACTTGTTAGAAATTGGCTTTTGCCCCCTCCCGAAATTACCACGTCAGCTAACGCGACGTAGCATTTTTAGCCACGCCTCCTTGTAATGTCCGAAAAATACCAAAATTCGCAACGCAACATTTTTTGGCCACGCCTCCTCGTGAAGTCCGACAAAATACCATATTTGGCATCGCAACATATCTCCGCCAGGGCAAAGGAATTCGCCTGACCAGGCCCCTTCCTTGTAAAACACCTGTTACGTACCGCTGGCGGGCTATGTTGTTGTCCAGCTAGTCTGACCTGAGATAACCTCTCATTAACTCGCTTCGCGCGTTAAGAGGTATTATTCGAACATTTTCGTACGTGATTCTGCAGAAACGTCTTTCCAAACGCCCCTTTTTTCGTGTTTCATGTTTGTGATTCTAATCATGATTATATTCAATTTCGACTAAACGCAATCGTGATTCTGCAGAATCATGATTTGAATCATGATTCAAATCATGATTCTAGGGTAAAAAAGTGGCGGATAAACGCACCCTAAAATTTAAGCGTTCAACCTCTTAACAAGTCTACTAGAAAAAAAAACAAAAAGGGAAAAAAGGGAGATGAGAAGAAAACACACAAGAAGAAAAGTAAGCAGAGGAAGAGAAGTGAACGAAATAAGGGGAGGATAATTATTGGAAAATTGAAAAAAAAATACATGTGATTATATCAAAATGACAAGTTCGCGCCTCGCTCTCACATTGCCAATTGAGTGAGATGTTATCTACTCAATATGATAACATATAGCTTTAAAGATCCCGTTATAAAGTCAATATGCACAAATTACCCTGCTCGCGACTCGATTTCTGTTTAATTATTTTATAAAAGATATGCACCACGTTCATGCTCACTAAAAATAAAATGCTGAAAATAAAATCTTTATCCAGCGCTACGCGTTCGCATGATTTCATTAGCTCAGATACACATCCTCTCCATGAAATCCGGCAAACAGTCCTTGGGACACAGGGGGGTAGATGTCCGGGGGTAGATGTCCAGGGGGTAAATGTCCGGGGGGTAGATGTCCGGGGGTAATTGTCCGGGGGTGGATATCCGGGGGTGGATGTCCGGGGGGTAGATGTCCGGGGATAGATATCCGGGGGTGTATGTCCGGGGGATGGATGTCCGGGGGTATATGTCCGGGGGTAGATGTCCTGATACGAGTTTATTCAGATAACATCCTGATCATTTTCCCCCAAAAATGCTTAGAATGGCAAGTTTTTAGGTTAGCGTATACACACGTTTTAGCTCCCGCTTCGCGCTCGCATTTTTTGATTGGTGAGATATTAATCCTCCTCATGAGTCATTGCAGATATTTTTTATCTTTCCTTGGCCATGACAGCTTTCTTGTTTTTCCTTTTTCCCCTTTCTCTCCATCGTTTCTGCCGACTTCAGCATTAGACAAAGCCATGACACCTGTTCTGGAACTAGAATCGTACTATCAATTTCAGCAAAGTAGAGCACAGAAGTGTATTAACTATATTACTGAAAAAACTTATATGGCAAGGAAATTAAAAAAATTAAGTTCTAAATAATTTGCATATACTTAACATTTGTAGTATAAATTATTTCAAATTTCCAAAACATTGAATATCGTACATAATTCTCGGTAAATTGTTTCCTTGGCAATTTTCCGTCTTTTCAAGTGATGTTAAAAATAAGTTGTGTAATAATAATTTGACAAGGATGAATAGCTATGATTTTTATGGGAACCTAGGTGGAGGGTACCTTATATGACTTATATCTGTATGATCAGGAGTGATTCAGTACAGCACAAATTTGTAGCATATTCAAGACAAAAATGTTACAGAAGTTGATGTGTTACGGAAGTTAATGACTGTATGCTCTATGGTCTAACATAGTCCTTATTTACAAACACTGCCTTTGAAAACTGTATTTATTTTGAAAGGTGTCTCTTATACTGATTCCTTAACACAGCTGCCAACGTGCAGATATTTTTAAGTGCGTTACGGATGTTAAAGCTGTTTAGTCATACATTATTTTTTTTAGAATAGTCCTTTATCTCCGTCCAATACAGGAAACACATATGATTATTCCCTATCAATTATTCATTAATGAATATAATTCTAATTGCAGACGCATCATATAATATCAGTCAGGTTAAAAGGGGAAAAAACCTGTGGCAGTATTCGTTACGGAGGTTAAAATGAATTTGGGACAAAGTTAAAGAGAAAATAATCACAAAGTGATCATCAAATACTAGGATAAGCGCAACATGTCAGACAATTACGCCAAGCTGCCCTCACCAGACATTAATGTAAGAAATACAGACTACTTATGAAAGAGAATGATAGCAAAATCGAAAAATGACTAGAGACAGTGTCGATTCTAACAAAAGGAAAAAATAAAAGGCTTTTGGAATGAAATTACAGCTTTACTAGTCACTGGTCGCAAATGCTCTGTGGAGCTAGTGTATTAATGTTGTCTTGATAATATCTTTGAAGAAAATGTTCAGGGCTGTGATGCTAGCGGCCATAAGATACTCTCTTAATTCGCGCGATTACAAATAGTACTCTAGTTAGCGATTACAAAATATTGTAAACTATTTCGGTTATATTTTGCCGTTGTCAATCCGAAATGGATTAAAAATCGACGAATTCGCGCGCATTTAAAGTTAATCCAAACAAAATTACAAAATACTCAAACTATCTACCAATGAAAAGGCTTACAGTTTGTCACATGACCACGCCGCGGCGCTCATCAAGAAATTCTGTCGACTTTTTGTACCGCACAACATACTGTGCAAGTGAGCTGTTGAATCTAGGCATACCAGGATCAGGATGGCCGAACTGGAGTACATTTTACAAGATTTCGGGGAGGAAATCATTCAGATTTTGAAAGGTATGTGTTTATTGAATTGTACAGATCAAAGCTGAGGAAGAATGGGCTAATGATTGCAATTTGCAACTGTGGTTGATTGAGATTGAAAGTACGTTTCAATTGACGATGTAACTTTCGCGAACGAGATCTACGTGTACGTGTGAGTTGAACGTGAGATTAACACAACTGTCCGTCGCATGATGACGAGATCTTGGTCTAGTGTGTGTGAAGGGTTGGACCAAAAGTCAAGCACATCATAAAATTCAATATTTTGCAGTACTATGTTTACCTACCATCTGTTGCTATATACTCTGAATATTATTTTGTTGCAAAAACACGGCATAAAGCTAACAGTAATAACAAAAATCGCAGCGAGATCGAGACCCTACTAGCTCTCCTCAACATCGGCTTTGTTGCCTCCAATCCAGTTCCAAACGCAGGTTGTGGACTGAAGAGGTCTATATCTGCGCCGGCCCGAACGCTGCAGACGTTCGAGCGTTCGGGCTGTCGCAGTTAATTCTGGGCAAGAATTTCGCATGCAATTAAGTTACAGTAGGCCTGAGACCAATTAGGTGCCAGTGTGAGTGTACCTCGACATTTCGTGCAGGCTCCACTTCACTACCTCTACATTACGCTCCACCTACCCGAACTTCGAGACCGTGAACTCTATCAGATATTCCAAGTTACAAAGGTGGGATTTTATGGGGGAAAAATATAAAATTCATGCAACATCACGATGTTTAAAAACAAAAATAATATTCTTACTTTACACCAAGTTTCACTTCTTTTCCATGCTTCTATCAGTCTCAAAATTGGTGATTTAGAGCCAACATGAAGTTCCTCACACATATAAATAATTCGCTGCCGTATCGCATGAGATGAGCTACCGGGTCCGGTCCGAGCTCGGACCCTCGCGCGCGCATGCGATGTTTTGAAATCGGCAGCGGAATGTTTATACGTGTGAGGAACTTCATGTTGGCTCTAAATCACCAATTTTGAGACTGATAGAAGCATGGAAAAGAAGTGAAACTTGGTGTAAAGTAAGAATATTAGTTTTAATTGTTTTTAAAGATCGTGATGTTGCATGAATTTTATATTTCCCCCCCATAAAATCCCACCTTTGTCACTCGGAATATCAGATAGAGTTTACGGTCTCGAAGTTTGGGTAGGTGGAGCGTAGTGTAGCGGTAGTGAAGTGGAGTGGAGCCTGCACAAACTTCGCTCGAGGTAGTGTGATACACTATACTGCCTTGGCCTTAATTGGGCCTTACGGCTGTGAATATTGTTATTGTTAGTGACCGGCCAAGTAGTCTAGATCTAGACTAAACTTAAAATCTAGGAGATGGGTCTAGATCTAAATGTAAAAGATCTAAAACTAAAAGCTAATGTAAATACAGGAACCATAGCCTTTACACAGAATGTGGAAATTGATTAACTGCTAATTAATGCAAATTAAAATCACCAAACAATGCTTTTTTTTAACTGTAGGTCTAAGTCCAACTTGACTCTAAATCTGGTAGAGCTAAGTACAGGGATCATAATTTGTACATAGAATTTGGAAATTCATTAATTTGGCTAATTTATGCATAAGTAGGCCTGCACAGTTTTCCTTTATTGTGCCTTGAACTTTTAGCAGGTGACACGTGTGTTCTGTTAACACTCCATTAAGCGTTTAACCGCCGACCGTGCCTGCAGGCACGCTTCCGTGAAATGGAAGCATGTCTTCATGTGACACATTATAAACAGAGTAAAAAACACCTAAGATCTTAGAAATTGGTATCAATAGAAAGTATCTAGAGTAAATTCCTGTTATTTTGATATTTAATTTGATGATTTTTATAAAGTATTTGTTTATCTTTTATGTTAACTAAAAACCAGTAAAATTTTGGATCAAAATGACGTAATAATGTACACAAAACGCATACAGATAGGCAGGTCGAGTATAAATGCAATTTAGTATTTATGTTGAGTGTGTTACCGTAGCAACGATTATTGATATAATAAAAACAAGAATTCCAATGATAAGAGTAATTCGTATTATTACTTATTTGTTGATTTACAGGATGTCTAATTAAAAAGGAAAAAAAAAAGCAACTGGCCGACCCCGCCCACCGCCCCTAAAATAGGATTTTTCCAATTTTGGGGCCCTTTTTTTGCGTGCCGATATTATCTTCATAACTCCAGTTAGAATCAATGGTATTTGTGATTTTGGTGTCTACATAAAGCTGACAATAAGGCCAATCTTATTAGTAGAATCACAAGCTCACAAATTTACATCTTTATCACTAAATTGCATATTCTTTTAAAAATACAAAAATTTAAAAAATTATTATATGTTTATTTGGTTACCATAGCAACACACTGAATGAGTTTTCCTTCCAAGAAGATTCTGCTAGGATCGAAGGCTCAGGCCCCTTTTTGACTCGGGTTATTTATTTATTTTTACGAAGAATGCATGATTTTGCCTTTTGAAGTACTGGATCTCATGATATCATGTGACTACTTATGTTTTATACTTTCGACATGACAGGAGCATTTCTTCTCAGAAAATGAAGGATTCATTGAGTACAGATTCAAGAATATGAGGCCGAATGGCAAACAGGGTAAGAAGAGGAAGCATGCCAAATCAGATGATCACAAACAAGTAGATGTGATAGTGGATGAGGAATTACTTCAAGATGAAGAATTACAAGAAAAGGTGTGAGAAATGTCAATCTTGTTACAGTGTTGATTCCTGCAAAATAATATGTGAAATAAGATGGGTGGCTGACTGAAAGACTTGTCTGAGTTTAAATAAACAAAAGATAATTCAAGATATTCTTAAAGCACAAATATAGTTTTGGTAAGGAAAAAGTAGAAAAATAAAACTTGCTCTATATTTGAAAAGACATCAAAAGTATTTTCGAACAGCTTTCACGCTTTGAAACGAAGTCAGATTAATGATTTTACAATAATTACACCTTGCAAACTGTACATGTAGTTATTATATGTATAGATTTGTTCGAAAGCCCTCCGAACAATTAAAAAATAAGTCAAATAAATTATTAAAAAGTAAAATAAGAGATTCAAAGCAAATTATTATTGGTCAATGATATGCCTTGATAATCATAATTCTTTCATTCTCAAGTTTGTTTCATCAATCTGAGTGACAATGCACATTTGGAAAGCTCTAATAGGTGATTTCATGCAGTTAACATTTAACGAAATTATATTGACAAATGTTGTGAAATCTATTTCTCATGTCGATATTGGCATGGTTTCTGTCATTTTGATGATGTAATTGCCATGTCGATGGCATCCCTAGTACGCATGCACATCTGTGTAATGTATGAAATGCAGAATAGCTCAAAATACGAGATCAAGGGGGCACCAAATTAAAGGCACGTTTAGAAGTAATACAAAGAGTATGTCTAAGGCAATAAAAATGCCTTACATGTACATGCAGGTTATTTTGATAGTTGAAATAATACAGTAACTTCTGTCTTTCAGGTTAACTGAAAGAAGCACACAGTTCCCACTGCAGCAAATAAGGGGAAAATTATCCAATTTTTCAAAGACACTGCTGCTTATTGTCAAATGATGCTAAAGAAGAGGACAGACATGACCATTACAGACTTCATCACCACCTTTCCAATGATACAAGAGATGCCAGAACTTGTAAGTTAACCCAAACTTCATGACGACTTATTTAGAGGCCTATTTGATCACCTTTTCTTCTGCTAATTGGCAACACTTGTATTTTTACTTTAATGCTTAACGTGTTAAACAAAACATTTGCTTATAATATATCCACTAAGACTTAAATATGTTTAAAATTGTTATGATTGCCAATTTGTACTGAAAGAACACAGATTCTCACTATGTCTGATTGTTGTCAGTTTAAGGATTTTGATGCTCAGTTCCCTTATGTTTGGCCCATCTAAGTGAGCTATTGTGACCGCTTTTTGTCCGTTGTGCCTACACTGTTTACATTTTAATCTTCTCAAGAACCCCTGGGCGGATGTCGAGCAAACTTGGTGAGGATCATCTTTAGGGGGTTTATTCATATGGAGCATGTGCCCCCCCCCCCAATTGGAGATAGTGGGTAAACTTTAAAAATCTTCTCCAGACCCAAAGCAGTACAGTCATTATCTGTTGAATGTAGATACCTTTATAAATGGAGAATATAAGTTGTTTATGTCAAGACCTAGGATGGTCACCTTGGGCTCCTAAAGGGGATGAAAGATTGGAAAAAGGGTCAATTTGGGAAATCATATTTTCATATTGAATTTCTGTAGAACCAGATATCAGATTTCAACCAAACATGTAGATCGTCCTTACGTGGTAAGGACCTGAAGTTGTTCGTATATGGCATGTGGCAACGTGCCAGGGGTGGTGGGGGGGGGGGGGTCAATTAATTATTCAGGTACCCAAAAGCTCTACAAACAAGATATGTTGTATAAATACCTTTATGAAAGAATAAGTTTTTCATGACAATATCTAGGCAAGCTACTTGGGCCCCTGTAGGTATAACAGAAAATAAATGGGGCCGGGGGGGGGGGTCTGGTAAATCAGATTGTTATCATCTTCAAAACCAAACGTGATGAGGATCATCCATAGGGGTAGGGACTTAAAGTTATTCATGTGGAGCAGGGTAATATTTACTTCATAGCGTTAAAGATAAAGAATATATGTTGTAATTTTAATGTAAATGACAAAATGCATGCACTTTTCTCACCAAGAGAGGAAATTGTACTAGGCTTTCCCGTTAATGTTAGAGTTTTTCCCATTTTCTCCAGGTGTAAATAGGGCTTTTATTCCAATCATATTTAGGGTAGATCCAAAGTTTCTCAAATCATGCATGTTAAAGGAGAATTAAACCCTTGTAGCAAGTTAGCTTGTGTGAAAGTAGAAAAATCAAAGAATGAAATCAACGAAAGTTTGAGTAAGATTTGGCAAGTAATAAGAAAGTTATGAGCATTTGAATGTCAAGATCACTAATGCTATGGAGACATTGCCATTGGCAATGCGACCAATATCTGTGATGTCACAGACGTACAACTCTCCCCTTTGGACACTGAAAATATACCCCAAAATATCTTATTTTGCTCATTCTTATGATATGACAAACAAATCATCCATGATATAATGCTGTGAAACCTCTGTACTTGTCCTCTCATAAAAGAACACCTCATCTTGCAATAGACTCTATAAAAGAGAGAATTTAAGTGAAATAAGTATTAAAGTAATGGGGGAGTTCTAAGTCTGTGACATCACAGATCTCGGTCGCATTGCCAATGGGAGGATCTACATGGCATTAGTGATCTCAATATTCAGATACTCATAACTTTCTAATTATTCATTCAATCTGGCTCAAACTTTCAACAATACGTTTCTTTGATTTTTCACTTTGATATGAATTCAACTGGTTTCTAGGGTTTCTTTCTCCTTTAATTATCCTTATGTGGGTTATGTCCATGTTTCATGAACTAGGCAAAATGTATGCATTGAATCATGGACCCAATGTTCTACTATTACAATCATGAATGTTCGGTTTACAAAAATATACTGTTTGGTTTTACAGATCAACATGGACTTTGAAACAGAACATCGGCACCTTTCTGACAATTTTATTTCAAAGTGGGAGTCGTTCTACAGAGACCGTATCATAAAATTAGGTTTGAGCGGGTATCCAGCGGTAAAAGAATCAATTCAACAGTTTTGAGGAAGGAGACAACAGTGAGTAAAGTTTTTATTTTTAAGGACTCCAGGCTGAAATTCAAATGATTTGAAAAAGTAGAGTAAAATATAAATCCATTCGGAAGGTATTTGCGGTACAACAATGTAAGAGTTGGAAACGCCACATTCCGAGCTGAACTGCGCAGCTCGTCGTCAGAACGAATGAAGATAAGAGGAAGATACAACAACGTATGTACATGTATGATGCTAGGTTTAGGCTGAAAAAAAAAAGAAATTGAAAACAATAGTAAGAATAGAGTTGAGGTGAAAGAAGGAGGATGTGGCAGTGGAAGTAAGTAAGTTCGTGCATAGGAAAGAGGGGGAAACATCAAAGGGATTACTTCTATGAATATAAGAACAATGGGAACTGAAGGGGATATAAAAGGTGCATAGAGCATAGAGGAGATCAAAGAAAGCGCCTTGGCATATATTGTTATATAAAAGAGTTTAGTACATTAAAGATATACCTTCAAGTCTTATAGAGTAAAATATAACAAGCGCAACACTAAAGATGTCATCAAAATCGGATGAAAAAGTAACAAAGTCACTTTTTTTTTTGGTGGGGGGGGGGCATTTTTTTTCTTCAATAAAATGGTTTCATGCATATTCAATGAGCAAGCTGATGATATCAAACCTCAACTTTTTATTTTGTATTTTAGTATGTGAAATAATTATTCAAATTTTCTGCTCCAGACATAATAAACTAGGATGACTGACTCCTGATGGAATGTTTATGATCATTGTTGTTACTGAGTTATGTCCATATAAGGGATAGATTTTTATACACATATGATGTGTTGTGCTTGTTAAATTTTACTCTACTTTCCAAATTATCAGATTTTCAGCCTAGATTCCCCCTTTATTTCTGATTTATATTTATTGTCAGTTTGGTTGTGCAAAGAAAATTTGTTTGCTGCTTTATCTAGGTGACAGCAGACAAAACATATTAACAGTTATCCGTTTTCAAATACTTATGTGGCACTCTCCATGATTATTAAAAAGATGTTCAGATATCTAATGATCCAAACAACAGTTGTCTCCACACTTTTTTTGTCTTGCCTAAACAAAGTTTGGCCGAGACCTTGTAATCTCTCTCTCTCTCTCTCTATCACACATGAAATTGTGATGAAAGGATGGTACAATATATGCATTGCATTACAATGAGGAGATGATGCAATGTACATGTATGTACATCATTGCATCAAAGTGAGCAGATAAGATATAATCTTACCTACTATCATTACATGACAATAAGGGAGTGTGCCAAAGTTAATTAAACATATTAAATTATAATATCATAATATTTATCTTTTACAGGAGACCTGTGTGGTTTAACTGCACTGTTGCTGATGTTACATAAGCCACTAACAAAGACCAAGAACCCCACCTCGAGTTCAAGAGCATCGCCGAGTTTGGAGCACTTCATCCAGTACAGACCTGTAAGTAGTCAATTAGTGAATAAGCGAATTTTGGGTTCCCTATCAGACATCAATTTATCCTTAACTTCCTGTCCCACAATGCTTCTCTTTTGGTGTGTGTTTCTTGCTATTTTCACAAATTTTTTTCCCTATCTTTTTTTTTCTGTCTGTCCCTCTTCATTGGGTTTTTCTCCACCCGGCCCAATTAGTCTATGTTATTTTTTTTTTCTTTTGTTCCCGGGCTTTGTGCCACCTCTTTATGAATCTTCCTCTACATTGGTTAATGCCTCTCCCCTTGACTTTTCACTATGAAAACTTTTCTATTTTTCTGTGTATCCTATGTATTAAGAATTGTGTGATCATTAAAAAGAAATTAATTGTAGTATTTATTTATCCAACAACAATATCAACTTCATGTATAATAACAAATGCAAAAATATGAACAAAGAAAAATTATAATATGATTACAAATTGCAGAGCCAGAACTTGAAAGAGGCCATAGAAATATAATGCAGTGGTGTATGTTATCCTGAAGATGCATTCCAATATCTTATGTAATGCAAATTCCAGCTGTGCAGGCATGTTTACATGCAGTCATTAATCTCTCCTTCACTGGCAAAACCTCATTGTTGGCTTATAGATATTGTTGGCTGTTTATGGATCATGGCAGCCTCCCAATGCTTCATTCATGGGGTTGTTTCAAATATACTACAGGTTTACATCATGTAAAATTTTTCCTCCCTGTTTGAATACGAGAGTAATTAGGTTCTACATTTGTTTGAATATGATATTGTTGGGGCCTATGCTTTTAAAATTTGTAGCTCATGTTGTCAATGCTCAACTATCACTTCTTTCTGTTTCTTTGCCAGATTGGGACAGATGTTCAAGCGACAGCAGCTGGGAAATCTGCTGAGTTTCGGCAGCCCTATATTCTAGCCCTTGGACACAGACGCAAGCCACTACAATCTTGCGGATCGAACTACTTCTTCAGTTTTCAGCCAATATTCATGAAATTTGGCACATACATTGGTCTGCTTGTGAGGATGTGCAGACACATTTTTCACAAAAGTAACTAGAAAACAAGGTGATATCTAGTTTGATATTACATTGCTGAGAGTGATTTAGTATTCATGAGTCATAAGCTAAAGAATCAAGCAGAATTTACAGGGTCTTGCATTAAGACATAGAGACAAATTTAACCCTAAATAGACTGGGGAGGAGGAGGGTGAAAGGCCCCCCCCCCCTTGAATTTTTTTTTTGCCATAAATCTGTCGATAAATCTCATGCAACTTTTGAGACCAAATTTGGGACGCCTGGGTATGCAGTCCGAAATTATGCATGATTATGTAAGTGCATGTCAGTCCCAAAATTGCTCAAAATGCAAATTCTGTTTTTAGCCAAAATTCATACTGTTCTCTTTACTTTTACTGATTAAAATCAATTAATTTCATGTTGTTTAAGATCATAAAATTATTGTCGACAATTTCCATCCAAAAAAAGTTGAAAACAAAGAAATACATATGAAATTTCAAAAACAATTAAATACTTAAAACACTTTGATACTGATTATTTTTTGATGTGCATTTGGTCAGAATCTCACAGGGAGTCTCTAAAAAGATTAGCGGTACAAGGGCCTTATAATTTAAAACAGTCAAATTCTAATTTCATGCATAAATTAGGATAATTAATAACAAATTAATTTGAATAATTTTGGAACAATCAAATAGTATACAGTTTTGTAGATTAAGTCATGGGTGACGTGCATGACTAATTTCGATTGCGTGATCAACAAAGCCGAGATTGGGGGGGGGGGGGCTTAAGGGCATTTAACCCCCCCCCCCCAAAGTCTTTCCATCCTCCAAAATACTCCAGTCTGATTAAGGTTAAACTTTCATTTTCATATTTATTTTGCTATTTTTGTCTCACCTGGACAAAGTTCAGCAGATACTTAATCACGGTCCTTGTTGGTCTGTTATTCTGTTACAACAATCTGAAAGTTTTTGTTTAACTTGCTCTCATTTCTTTATTTCTGCAATTTATGAATTTGAGTACACATGACTATAATTAATTATGACATGAAATTATTTACTATGACACTGATTAGCGCTGAAACAAAACTTGCATTGTAAACTCTTTCAATATTATACATTGCCTGGTCACTTATCCCTTCCTTATTATATATGATATAACTTATTCTGTGTATTTTTATGAATTCATATCAAATCACAGCACTTAATATCAAAATTATACCCCCGCCAAATGAAGTTTGAAGGGGGTATATAGTAATCAGCGTATGGTCGGGCGGGCGATCCGTTGCAAACCTTGTGGATCAAACTACTTCCTTATTTTTCAACCAATACTTATGAAATTTGGCACATACATTGTTCTTGGTGTGAGGATGTGCAAGACACATTTTTCACATGTGTCGAAAACTGCGTTGTCATGGTAACGTCATGTAATGTCATAAAATTTGGTTAAAAATCTTGTGGATCGAACTTCTTCCTCAGTTTTCAACCAATACTCATGAAATTTGGCACATACATTGGTCTTGATGTGAGGATGTTCAGGACACATTTTTATCATGTGTCGAAAACTGTGTTGCCATGGTAACGGCATGTTATGTCATAAAATTTGGTAAAAATCTTGTGGATCGAACTTCATCCTTAGATTTGAACAAATACTCGTGAAATTTGGCACATACATTGGTCTTGGTGTGAGGATGTTCAGGACACATTTTCCACATGTTTCGGAAACTGTATTGCCATGGTAACGGCATGTTATGTCAGAAAATTTGGTAAAAATCTTGCGGATCGAACTATACTTCCTCAGTTTTCAACCAATACTCATGAAATTTGGCACATACATTGGTCTTGGTGTGAGGATGTGCAAGACACTTTTTTCACATGTTTCGAAAACTGTTGCCATGGTAACGGCACATATAATGTCAGAAAATTTGGTAAAAATCTTGCGGATTGAACTTCTTCCTCAGTTTTTAACCAATTTGGCACAAACATTTGTCTTGATGTGAGGATGTGCAAGACACATTTTTCACGAGTCGAAAATCGTGTTGTCATGGTTACAGCATGTTATTGATGGGGCGGGGGTATTAATCACCTTCGGTGATATTTCTAGTTCACCTTATAATTGTACAGAATATTTAATGTTTCTACTTTCATTATATTGATTGTACAATGGTCTTCATAATCATATTACACTCTGATGTGTATTGTTGCAATGTAAATAATTCTTTGAAAGCATTGAATTTTGAATGTTAACTGAAATGTGTATTGTTGCAATGTAAATAATGCTTTGAAAGCATTGGATTTTGAATGTTAACTGATGAAATGTTATGAAAATAAAGCTGTAAAAGCACCCATTTCTTAATTTCATATTGTGTACTGTTTTTTTAGATTGTGAAAGTGTTAATCTAGAAAGGGATTTATAGTTAATTCATAACTGATTAGTTTTTAATCTAATTTGATTATGATTGATGTAATCTTCCTGAAGATTAAAAATGAGTAATCCAAGAAAAGTTTACTTTTTAATCTGAAGGGATTTGTCCCTCAGGACAATCTGAGCTGGATTAAAAAGTTAATCTATTTGATTACAATTATAATCGCTCGAATTTAGAGAGTAGTCGAGACACATTTTTTGGTGAATTGTGACGATTTTTTAGAATGACCCTAGAGAGAGAGCGATGGTCAACCCGAATCCGAGGCAGAACTGGTAACTATCATAACTGGTACCGCATCCTGGGTGGCGACCAGGATTGGAAACAGGGACAAATGCAACATTTTCGGATAAATCGCTTCCAAACACCCAGAAAGTAAAGATAAACAACGACCGATAGTCTTATGAACTCAAAGACTGAGAGTGAACTGAATAAAAGACAGGAGGTAGATATCCCGAGTCACCTTCGCAATACTAAGGGCTTAAAATCGCCCATTTCAACATTCACAGTCTAAGACATAAACTTGATCTTTTGAAAATGTTATTAGCTGGAAAAAAGATCGATGTAATATCGATAACAGAAATATAGTTGCATAAAGATATTAGAGACACGGAAAAAGTCATTCCTGTGTATTCTCTCACTCGTATGGACTGACTTGGACTCAAAAGCCAAAAGCTTTATACATTTCTTATAATATCTAATTTGAGAATATTGGCGATTTCACGACAATAACTTTTGAATCGTGCTGGGTTGAAATAGACATAAAAGCCAGCAAACCTGATATCTTAGGAGTCTATATATCAAACAAATATTCTACATATCTTGACGAACTTAATGAAACCCGAGAGTGATGATAATAATTATATCATTGTTGGTGACTTCGATTTAGATATATTTGATCCAAAAGATAAAGAAAAATTAAACGATTTTTGTGACCATCATCATGACCATCAATATCTCAACTCGTAGAAAAACCCATTAGGGTAACAGAAAAAGCTAGTTCATCAGTCAGTCTGCAAGCCTCTGTGTTAATGAGCAAATGAGCAAGATTTATCCAAGTCCCTGCAAAATCTCGTGAATTGTGAGACTTTCTATCTCAAAGAATTTAACCACTTTCTCCTTGAGTAATATTGGTTTTTTGTACCGCATGAAAGAGTAAGCGTTACTATTTTATACTGATCATTTCTTTTGGATAAAATATTTTGATAAATAAATGAATTTAAGGCATGAAAAAATGCCTCAAACTGAATTTTCTTCCTCTTTTCTCTCTTGCAAATTGTGCAAAATTTGTTGTTTTTAGGCACAAACATTATTTATATTATCAGAAAGCTCAAACTCTATCCTTTCTTACAGTGTCACTCTTGATATGTGGCACATTTTAGATGGGTCAGCGGCCAGCTTTTTCCACCAAAATGCAAGACGAGATTTCTTAAATTTATGAGTAGCATAAAATCCAGAGTTCTGATTGGTTGAATAGTGTTTTCAAAACAACAGGCGCGGGTAATTTGAAGAGATTACCACATGGTGAGTGTGACCTTGCAGAGGCCCAGTGTGGGAACATTGGAATTTGCGTGGGTGTGTGATCTCTATGACCAATCAGAGCGCTGTATTCTTGTTTTAAACTGCTAAATGTACTTGGCCTATGAAAAGCTGGCTGCTGACCCATCTAAGATACCTCTTCTTATAAAATTAATACATATTAAAGCTTACAAGTTCAGCTTTATCATAATTGAAACATTATTTGGGCCTAACCAGAAATCAAGTGTAAAAACAACACGTTTTGTTGCATGAAAATAATTATTTTGTTTCATGATTTAGATAAAAAGTTTCACCTATGTTACAAAATCTTTTTAAAAATCAAGACACACGACCTAAAAGAATGATATTTAATTTTTATAAAAATATAAAAATAATGAAATTTTGTCAATATTTAGTGCAGTAATGGCGGAAAAAATATGTATATTCGTCCGCACCCAGCTCATGAACCCTGCAAAAACTCTCTAGTAATGAATATCAATCGGATAAAAGAAGCCACTTTTTGAGGGCTTGCCGTCTGACTGTCATGCATCGACCTTATATGTTTGTCACATCCAGAAAAGGGTGAATAAAGTAGAAATTGTATCGATTCCATAGGCGCATCCAGGGGGGCGGTCGGCCCGCCCCCCCCCCTATTGGCGGAGCAAAAAAGGGGGAAAAAGAAAGGGAAAAAAAAGGGGGGGGGGGAGAGAGGAGAAAAATTGAGGAGGAAGACGAGTGATTAAAATAAGTTGAGGGGAAGACTTGAAAATAAAAATAATATTTAATGTTACTATATAAAATTTTCGCTCTCGCATTGCCTGTTACGTGATTTTCATATCTTGTTCAATATGGAGCTTAAATATCAAGTTTGGAAGTCATTATACAAAACATATTTCACCTCGGAAATCGAACTTTCATTATTTTATGTGATTTACACATTGATTTTTAAAAAGGGCTCTATAAAAATTTCAGTTTTATGGTCTGAATATTAACATTTTCTGCTAGCGCTTGCACGCTCGCAAGTTTTGATTTATCAGGTATCTATTATTGTCGTGTATTCCATAAAGGATTCAAGATATCCCCTTTAAGTTCTGATTGTCAAAACGAATCAGCTAGTGCTGCACGCTCGCAATTTGATTGGCGAGTTATGTATGTCTCAATATTGATTAAACAACTAACTACTTAAAATCACCTTTTCATGACAGTTTTTTTTTATATTTGCTCGCTATTAGCGCTCGTATAAATGGTTGAAAATATATTATTATATTATTATTATATCGGAATATCAAAAAGTTTAAGCTCGCGCTTCGTGCTCGTTTCGATTTTCATGATAAAAGATGCATTTAGAATGCCTAGATTTTAGGTCTAAATATGAAACACGCGTGTGCATATTTATTCAGATACTCAACTTGTTCTCTATTTAAATCATTATCCAGTTTCAGATCACAATATAAAAAATTCTGCTCGCGCTTTGTGCTCGCATAATTGATGTAATTGGAAGATCCCCAATTTCTCATGCTTTTCATGATTTACAAAACATGAATAGAATGTCTCGTTAGTAGGTCGAAATCTCGAAATTTTCCGCTCGCGCTTCGCGCTCGCATCAATTGTTTAGTTAGGCCTATGTAGTTATATTTTTCACGATTACACAAATTATTAAAATTGTCCTTTCCTTATGAAGAAATGTCAAAGATTTTCAGCTCGCGCTTTGGATCCAGTTCCCGCCAATAGGGGAGGGGGGCGATTTTTTTTTTCACTCATATTTCTCCCCTATCGGCTGATTTGTGTTTGTTTCTTTGAATGGGTTGTCCCAGTGGCGTAATGGGCCCAACATTTTGAGGTAGATCGATACGGCGTATCGCGTGGAATTATTAAGAAGTTGCGAGCGAACGAAGCAAGCGAACAAAAATCAAAGTTTGTGATAGATTTTGAAATAACATTTGGAAAAATAATAGGCCTATATTTTACCCTTATACCTATCCTTTTTCTCTTTTTTTCTTGGGCGTGAAAAATTGGGGGGGGGGGGGGGCAAGCGCCGATGTCCTGACAGTCATTTTCCAGCTTCATTCTTATAAAACAACATAAACAAAATTGTAATGATCTTATAACGCCTATATATTCTGGGCAATGTTTGTAAAATTGAACAAAATGCGTATGTAACTACAGTGCGTATAAAAAAACCGGACAGATTTGAAAAGTCTATCATTTTCTTATTTCAAATTATGATGTCTATATTTAGGTGTTAATTGGTGCTCCGAAGTCTTATCTTTCAAATGTCATTAAAACTTTTAGTTTCGTTCATGCTTGAGCGAACAGGAAATGTTTTTGTCTGGGGTTAAAAAGGAGGCTTGCGCGAAAATGGCATAATATGATAAATATGATGATCAGACTTCTTGCTAATTAGCAGACTTCCTCTTAACCTTTCATTATCTTTGCAATAATTTTCAAATTATCCGGTCAAAATTCATTTTCAAATCTATTTATTTGCTTGAATTGTTCTGTTGTTTCTTTTTAATATGTTCTCTTTAGCTTTGCCTGAATATTCCTTCTTCAAGCAAAAACTTTTTTTTTTCAACCGAAGTATGGGAGGGCGTGTATTTTATTTTTTAATCATTTCATTGTGTGCTAAAAAGGTTATGGTGCCTTTTAAACAGTACCATACAGATGGGCGGGGTTTGGGGATGCCCCCTCCCCTTCGAAAAAAAAAAAATCTTGACCAAGAAAAAAAGTGGAAAGGAAATAAAAGAGAAGATAGAAAGTAAAATATATTATTTTCTGAATATTATGTCAAAATCTATCAGAAAAGTTGATATTGTAATGAAAAGGTGGGAATATTTGCGTGCTCGCTTCGCTCGCTCACAACTGTTTAATACATTTTACTCGATCTGCCATATCTAGCTCCTTCAAAATTTACTCAATACACTATTGCCATTAAAAGACATGAATCCCTTCCTGTTTGTCCTGTCAAGCATATAATTAAACTTGGTCAAGGTATCAATAACCCCTTGAAAACTTGATTCATGTCTTTTAAAGGTACTATAACATAATTTGTTTCACATAACAAAAGGAATTGAATATTTATAAGTTTTCCCAATTAATACCGCAAATCTTCTTGCTTGGGTTGACAAAAAATCTTCTTTTCTTATTTATGAAGGAAAATTCAAAGGTAAAAAAGAATTTAAATGAAAAAAAAGAAATAATTCAAGTACATAAATAAATTTGTAAATAAAATTTGACAGCATAATTCGAAAATTATGGCACAGCTAATGATAAGGTTAAGAGAAAGTCTGCTGATTAGCAAGAAGTCTGATCATCATATTACTCATATTCTGCCATTCTGGCGCAAGCCTCTTTTTGAACCCCCGACAAAAACGTCCCGTGTTCGCTCAAGCATAAACAATTTTTTTTTAGATTGCATTCCAAAAATAAGATTTCAGAGCATCTATTAACTTCAAAATATAGATATCTTTATTTGAAACAATTTTTTTATAGACTTTTCAAAACTGTCCCGTTTTTTATACGCACTGTAGAAGATTACTGCGAGCGCGAAGCGCGATCAAAAATTTTAATATGGGCTCTGGCTTGATCGGAAAGGGACCTGTTAAGGGCGTTTTGCAGTTAGCAATGAAGACGATACATATTTGAACTATTAAATAATGCGAGCGCGAAGCACGAGCTGAATTCTTTTGACATTCCGACCTAACAAATTGACATTCTAAGCACCTTTTGTAATCATTTACGGTATAGGTATAAAACCAAACAATTAATGCGAGCGCAAAGCGCGAGCGGAAAAAATGAGAGTTAAGACCCCAAAATGGGAACTCTTTTCATGTTTTGTGAATCATGGAAAAGGATGGGTAATTTGGTATATTTCTACATTAATGCGAGCGCAAAGCGCGAGCCGATTTTTTTTGATATTCTGATCTGAATCTGGATATTTTTAATTAGTACGTTTAAAAAAAAAAGATCAAGCTGCGTATCTCGATAAACATGTGTGTGCGTGTTTTAGAATTGGACAGAATCTGGGCATTCTGAATAAATTATTATTTTTTTTACATGAAAATCAATAATGCGAGTGCGAAGCGCGAGCGGAAAATACTTTGTATTCCGGTATGAAAAGGGTGAACTTAAGCCATATATAAAGCACTCCGTAGGGAAATTGTGGCGTGGATGTGGATAGCACTTAATGAATCTTACGAGTGCGAAGCGCGAGCTGATATTTTTATTATTATTTTGACCTAGGATCGGGACATTCCAAGCCTAAGGACATTTTGTCATATAAAAATTATGACCATCTCCTATTCCTCTTCCTAGGAGCGATATTAAACTTGTCGATATTCCTTTCTTAAAAAGAGACAAGTTAGTTATTGGGAACTAATGACAATTGTGTTATCATTTTTATTAATGTAATAAGCCTAATGAGTGAGTGAAATTCATTGACGTTGACGCATGAAAACTGGATATTTTAAGCATCTTTGTAATCATGAATTGGATTTATGAGTTGATATATTTTCAACAATAATGCTAGCGCAAATCGCGAGACGAAATGTTTAATAAACTCTCAAAAAAGGGGGATTTTAGGTAGTTTGTTATAGATTTGATATATAAAGAATCTCAAGAAATAAACAAAGACAATAGGTAGGTCTACTTGGCAAATCAAATAATGCGAGTGCACAGCGCAAAAAGCTGCAAATGATATTCATACAATGAAACGGACATTTTACACTAGAGCACTTTAAAAAATCAATTTGTAAATCAAACAAAATAACGAAAGCTCGATGTCCGAGCTGAAATATGCTTTGTATATTGACTTCAAAACTTGATATTTTAAGCTACATATCAGCCTATTGAACAAGATATGTATCTCATCGAACAGGGTATGCGATGGCGAAGTACGAGCGAAAATTTAATATAGTGACCAGTGGCGAACTGTGGGTCACGGTATGGGGGGCCACCAGTGAGCGCGCAAAGCGCGTTCAGTTGCCAGGTATACTGACCTAATAAAGATATTTTTTTAAGGACAGTGCCATTAAACAGATATTATCTCACCGATTAAATAATGCGAGCGCGAAGCGCGAGGTGAAAATTTTTGAAATTCAGACCTCAAAAGAGACATTATAAGCAATTTTGTGTAATCATGATACGTACCTGTCTAGCAAAACAAACAAGGCGAGCGCGAAGCGCGAGCTGAAATTATTGTATGTATTGACCGCAAACAGGGACATTTTAAGGACTATATTTTAGGAAACCATTAAAAGTATACATATTTTACCACAGTCACCTAATGCGAGTGCTAATCGCTGGATGATTTTGTTAGGACTACATCTAAACACATGAAGCACTTGCAGGCATTGTAATCATGATTAACATACTCATCTCAATCAAAATATTGCGAGCGCGAAGCGCGAGCTAAAAATTTAGGAAATTCAGACCCGAGGAGGGGAATTTTAAGGACTGTTTGTAGGAATCCATGAAGACCATACGTATTTTACTAACCAAATGATTCCAGTGCGAAGTGCGAGCTGAAACTGGTGTATATATTGACCCCAAACAGGGATATTTTAAGGACTATTTTTAAAGGAATCCATTAAGAATGTACATATCTCACCATAGTCATCTAATGCGAATGCCAAGTGCTTGCTGATTTTGCCAAAATTACATGTAAGCACATGAAGCACATTTTTGTAGTAATTGTAATCATGATTATCTACGCATCTCACTAATCAAATATTGCGAGCGCGAAGCGCGAGCTGAAAATTTAAGAAATTAAGACATGAACAGGGGCTTTCTAAGGCTTGTTTGTAGGAATCGACTTAAGTATTTCACTAACTAAAATGATGCGAGTGCGAGCTGAGAATATTTGATATTCAGATCAGACAAATTTACATATTAAGGACTGATTTTAGGAATTCATGAAGGGCAGAAATATCTCACCAATCCACTAATAATGCGAACGTAAGCAAGAAATCTGCCATTTTGAAGCACGTTTGCCAATTTGAGGATACCCATTATTATGTACAAGACTTTTTATACATCCATAACTTGCTTATTTCTTAACCGATTTTGATGAAACTGTTTTTTTTTATTGTTCCTCTCATTTTACTATTCCCAATAAGATTGCTTCTCTTCTTGGGTATTGGTTTCCTTTAAAATGGGGCAATCATCTTAAGCATGTTAAGTAGTCATAAAATAAGAAGCATATGCTACTGCATAAACAATAATAAGTCGAAGCGTGAGAAAATTTATTTGGTGTGTATTAATATGAAAACGGGAGATTTTAGTACAACAGGATTATATATCTCGTTAAACCGACAAAAGGAATGCGAGCACCAGGAAAAATGAAGACATAGGCCCTGAGCAAACTATGTTTCATAAAGTTATGAAAAAAATGTTTGTTGTGTAATATAGCATAACATAATTGAAATATAATATAACATTAAAATGAACAATCATTTTTCTTTCCCACTAAGTTCCTCTTCTTTTCTCCCTTCTTTCTTCTTTTCCCTTTTTTTGTTGGGGGGGGGCAGCCGATTGGGGGGATGTGCCTTCCATGCCCCCGTAGTTACGCCACTGATAGTGACATGAAATCTTTTTTCCAAGTACTCCCCTGACCTTGTTTTATTCACTCGTCTCCCTCCTCTTATATTTTTTCCTTTTCTTCTTTCCTCCTTTCTTTCCCCTATTTTTTTCTTTCTCCCTTATTTTCAGTTTTGCTCCGCCAATAGGGGGGGGGGGGGCCTCGGACCCCCTGGATCTGCCTATGGATATTACCCTAGAATGATATATCCTTGGTTCATTCGATTGTATTTTCATAAAAACAACAAGCTTGTACAAGTATTGATACTTTCAGTTGATCTCGGTGCACTTTTGAACTTTTTCCCTCCCCGTCATCCCTCTTCTCATACATGTATTATTGTTATTTAAATCTTTGAGGTTTGAAATGGCTGAATCTCGTAAGGATTCGGGGGCTCCGCCCCCGTGCCCCACTCATATGGCACTGATGTACAATTTGGAGGCTTTGGGGGCATGCCCCTCCCACAAAAAAGGGGGAAAAAAATCAAAGACCACGAACAAAAGAAGGACAGAAAGAAAGGACCAGAAAAAAATAATGCTTTTTTCTGAATATTATGTCAAGATCTACCACTAAGTTAAGGTTGTAATGCAAAAGTGAAAAAATAATATCGCTTTCTTGCTCGGTCAGAGCTTTAAAGAAAAATATGCCACATCCCGATGCTGTGTATCCTGTTTTTTTTTACATAATCATTCCCATGATTACTCTTGCAAAGAGTTTCGCACAAAAAGAAGAAATATGTAAGGTGAATGTGACATTATTTTGTGAGAATTTTTTAATATGTATGAATATTATTTTATGTTGCTCGCTCCTTTCGCTCGTTTGCAAGTTTTAAAGTGAATATAATGCGATACACCATATCCTGCCCCTCGAAATTTTTGGCTCATTACGCCACTGCTTTTTCACCTCATGATATAACCGATGAAATTTTTGCTCTTGCTCGCCTGGCCACCGACCCTGTTACGCCCTTGAATTGCAGAGGCAGACTTGACTTTGTGTTTACGCGGTTTAAACATTGCCGTGTCTTTCCCGGCTTCGGGGTCTGATTCTCCTAATTTGGCGTAGCGAAATCGCCGTGTCTGTTCCTGCTCGCGGAGTAAGGCAAACGCGTTTCCACGGATTAAAAAGGCTAGTCAGACTCGCACCGCGGGACTGACCCGCGAGCCGGAGCAGCGTTTAAACATGGTAATACTCACTTCAACGTATAAATGAATCTGATTCTGAATCCAAAAAGTAGCTTCGTCGACGAGTCCGATTACGAAACTAGTACTTGTATCAACGAAAGCATCCAATAGGCCTATTATAATCTTACGAACTCCTGGAAACATTTCTCTTGCCTGAAAAAAAAATCATATTGTTTATACAAATTAAATAACAAATGAGAGTGTTACAAACAAAAATAAATGAGGGAAAGCTAAAAAAAAAATGTATGGCTCGGATTCCAGGCACGGATCTTGGATTTCGAGGTAAGGGGCAATACGAACAACAAAAGTTTATGTTGACAAGTAGCTAGTGTGCTTAGGTAAGATCACAATCATGGCAATTGCATTTTAGAAGTGTAAACAAAAACAAACAGTTTTCTCTTAATATGAGTCAAAGTCAAATGATGCATTATTGCGTCACGGGTTTGTAAAATCCGGCTACAGAATGGGTCAATAATCGCCTTTCACCTTTATTTATAGGAAGAAATATATGGACGCAATAACCACAGCCAATTCCTTTTTCAATTATCTTTGGATGTTGTTGTTTAATGCCAAAATAAGGTACATTTCCTAACTCTGCCGTTTCAATAAAATAATTACATACACCACATTATATAACATTTAGCTTGGTGAATATTTGATTGATATACATATACTTGTATGAGCATAAAGCAACTTGTGCGGAATGTGTAAACACTGACTTGCGCAAAGAATACTCTCTGACACTAGAGGTTAAAAACGACGAGACACTTTTATTATATTTTCACATGAAGTACTTTATTCTCCATTTCATGATTATTTCGTGTAGCGTAGTGTTCTTTTAATTATTTCAGATAAATAAATTATTTAACTTAAATAGATGGCACATGTACAATTAACGTTCTTTTTTGGTATTTCAATTAAATATATTATTCAGCATAAATAAATGATACAAATGCAAATGTTTACATTAAACCTAAAAAGAAATGAAGTTATCAAAAAGGTCATTTGAGGCCGTCCCCCCCCCCCCCACTTTAATCGTCCCCATGTTCAGCACGTCTTTCAATGTACAACGTCGTTCTCATCATGCTATTTATGTTGAATCATTCATCTCAAATAACCAAAATAAAACTACGCTATATGAAAGAATCATGAAAAGGAGAATAAATGAGTGAAAGTGTCTTGTCGTTTGTATCTCCAGTGTCAGGGAGTATTCTGTACGTAAATCAATTTTTACAGATTCCACAAAAATTGCTCATGCTCAGTCGTGCATGAAATACTTAAACCGCTGGTGATACAATCTCATCAAAAAGACCTTAAGAACTAAAACAACGTGAAAAATCACTTTAATAATACTTCATATAAATTCAGGGAAATTGTTTTAAGTGCCTGATTTTTGATACACATGGTATATATTGTTGTTTTTATTGTCCAATGGTTTCAGTTCGTAATTAATAAACACGTAAATTGCATATACCTCGATGTTCGCTAATCAGAAAACAAAAAGAGCTCTGAACAATTATGGAATTATTGCGAAGTTTCGTTAATATTAAAACAAAATAACGTTCGTTATTCAAAAGGTTCCTTATTCCGAAAACGAAATAAGGTTCGTTTTTCCGAAGTAAGTCCGAAAACCAAATAATTTGTGGCGAAGCCGGGGAAATCAGGAAGAGCATGCTTATATGGATTACCTAGTGTTTCAAGAAAAGCTTTTAGGCATATGCCTTTCATTGGCAATGAATGAGCCATAGGTACGTGGGATGAATAATTTGTATAATGCTTTCACAAAGCTGCCAAAATTTGGTCAGGCCCAGAGCGATCGGTTACTGTTAGTTTGTGCGCATCATGATCTGGGCATATTTTATGTTATTCGCATTGACGTCACAAATGATGAACAGGGCATTTTTTTCGATCGGTCGCTGAGAACGATGTGCTTCAGGGGCGTATCAAACGTTCACCAATAGGGGGAGCGTGTCCGTTTTTTTTTTCACCCATATTTTCCGGGATCGGCCGCTCAAAGTTGATTTGTGTTCATTTCTTTGAAGAAGTAGGCCTAGTCCTAACAGTCACTTCTAAGCTATGAAAAACACCATTCATATATAATAATCTCATAAGCCCTATTTACATATTGCAAGCGCGAAGCGAGAGCTAAACATTTGGGAAATGTTATGTATTTTGTCCTGAAAATTGATTATTCTGGGCAATATTTGTATACCTGATAAAGATGCTTGTGTTACTATTGCTACGAGCGAGGGCAGATTTTTTTAAATATGCGTTCTGGTCTGATCGAAAAGAGACCTGTTAAGGACTGTTTGCAGTTAGCCATTAAGACGATACATATTTAAACAAGAAATAATGCGAGTACGAAGCGCGAGCTAAAAAAAATTGACATTCCGACCTAAAAATTGGACATTCCAAGCACTTTTTTGTAAGCTTGGACAAGATAGGCATATAACTAAACAATTCGAGGGCGAAGCGCAAGTGGAAAATAAATGAGAGTTTGACCAAGAAGGGGGGCACTCCATTCATGTTTTCGAATCATGAAATTAATGGGTAATTGGGTATCTTCCTACATTAATAATTCGAGCGCGAAGCGCGTTCAGAAAATTTTCCATACTGATAATTTGATAATTGGATAGTTTGATGATTTTATTATACAAGCTACGAATCTCTATAAACATGCATGCGCGTACTTTAGATTTAGATTTAGAATCTGGGCATTCGAAAAAAAAAATTGTAATGAAAATAATTAATGCAAGCACGAGGCGCGAGCTGAAAAGCTTTGATATTTCAAACTGAAAAGGGGTAAATTTAAGCACTAATTCGAGTACTTTGTAGGAAAATTGAGAAGTCGATATGGATCGCAATTAATAATCCGAGTGCAAAGCGCGATCTCATATTTTTTATTATTATTATTTTAACCTACAGGACTGGGACTGTCATATGAAGAATGATGACTATCTTCCTATCCCGCTTTCTTAGCGCGAGATAATGCTTGTCGACATTCCCTACTAAAAGCGCAAAGATTGTTGATAGTAAAGCCTGAAAACACGGGACATTCTAAGCATTATTTGATTGTTTGTATCTCAGTTTAAAAAAGTATAGGGCTCTCGAAAAAAAAAAAAATAATATTCTGAAGAGACCATCCTGTTTAAAGAAGACAAAAATATGTTATAATAAATAAATACATATTTCAGGAAAAATGCAGATCTGAATATTTCATTCTTTAAAGCATGATATTTTTAAAATGAGAAAATGAAAAAAAATCATCTCCTCAATCTACTTTAAAAAAAGTTATCTGAGAGAGGGAAGGTGCTTAGAGCGCTCAGAACATGTGCTTGGCTAAATCCATGTGAAACTAGCAGACACTTTTGTTTATTGAAGATTAAACAACAAATTTAGACAATAATATATTGATTCTTTTTTATGTAAATTTTCATTTAATTCTTTGTATATATTTGTGTTTTTGTGATTTGAACCTAATATTGTCGCAATCTATTAGTTTACGTCGATGAACGTAGAGGGCAGCAACGCACATCAGTATTGCTATAAGGAAGGTCAATTCGATAAGCGCATACAATAAGCCAGTTCACAGTAAGCTCATAATCAACTTTTCTCAAATGACCTTTGTGATTTTTCATTAGGATAAGCACTATCATTTTCAAATGTAGATGTTGCGTAAGCTTTACCGGTAGAGTATTCAAATTCTAAGAACAAAAGGCATTGTATAGACCAGGT
Source organism: Lytechinus pictus (assembly GCF_037042905.1). Taxonomy (NCBI): domain Eukaryota; kingdom Metazoa; phylum Echinodermata; class Echinoidea; order Temnopleuroida; family Toxopneustidae; genus Lytechinus; species Lytechinus pictus. The sequence goes on from NC_087253.1 coordinate 8,655,272, forward strand.
GACTAGAATAGTACATCAGGGATAAAGTTTGGAAATCTGTTTTATTGTCTGCCTTTGGCACATTTGACTATTGTTTAGGCTACTGTCAAATACCAGTGAATATGAAGGCTCTATTTATTACTCTTCAGCTTGGATGTGATAAATATTTTGAAAGGAATACATGAATAATCATCAAATCACAAATGCCTATGTCAGTGAATTTGAAAGCCACCTTCATGATTGTCTCCAATGACCTTTTTCTGCTCGTGCGCAGTTTGCAACCGTGAACAGGCTAAAGGGGCCATTCCACAGAGAGCAAGACCGCTGAAAGACCTTTCAAAGACCATGAATTTTGGTCGATCTTATAGAGGTCACTCAATGAACATACAATGGTCTTTGATGTCTTACATGAGTCCTGACCAATCTTTCAGCGGTCTTCGTGGTCTTCATGGGCTCCAAATCTTTTTGAAACGGTTCAAAACAGTCTTACAACGGTCTTACAAGAAAATGGTCTTTCAGTGGTCTTTCAGCGGTCTTTCAGCAGTCTTTCGATGAACTTTCAAAGGTCTTCATAGTCTTTCAATGATCTTTCGGCAGTCTCTCAAGATTTTTGCGGAGATCACTGTAAGACTCATGAAAGACCATTGAAAGACCAGGCAAAGTCCATGGAAAGAATTCTGAAAGATCACTTGTTGCATAAAAGATCTCTGAAAGACCATTGAAAGATCCCTATAGGACTAGTCTAAGACCAGTAAGACAAGAAATATCCATCAGTCTTTCAAAGTTCTTTGAGGGGTCTTTCTGAGCCATTCCACAGAGATGACAAATTTCAGTGATCTTGAAGACCGCTGTAAGACCTCATCAATTTTAAGTCTTTCAGTGGTCTTTCAACGGTCTCCGTTCTGTGGAATGGGGGCCTTATTGAAGCGCGCGCACACTTTGATAGGCATCTACGAACGTAGAGGGCAGCAAGAGACAAGCGTGATGTTCTGAGGAAGGTCAACTACGCTCGAATTTTGTGACCACTCGAAATACTGAGCTGATTTTTTTTTCGATTTGTGTAGGTTTTTTTTTTTCACTTGTCGATTTTAAATGTTTTTAATTTGATATTATTGTTATGCCAAGCCATTTGACCAATTAAATTGTTTACTTACATAAAGATGACAAGGTTAATCTTGATTTCAAGAGTTTTTATATCACAAAAAAAAAAAGTGAATTGATGAAACGTTCTTCGATTTTGAAATACCTGTACCTCCGGTCTGTGATTTTCTTCTGCTAATTTGCTTGACCTGATTTTAAATGCAAGAGCTTCAGGGCTGATGTTTATCAACGATGATTGTTAGAGGTCAGATTGTTGAAGGTGGGATTTCAAATTTTTAATTCAATTTGACTTTTTGTATACAAATCTGAAATAATAATAATAATTATAATAGCTGGATTTATAAAGCGCTTTTTGCCTAAGGATACAAAGCGCTGCTATTATTACCCCGGCTTTAGCTCGAGCTACCATCACCGGCGCTCAGTGCATGCAAGGAATCACTCCTGCCGGGTACCCATTTACCTCACCTGGGTCGAGTGCAGCACAGTGTGGATAAATTTCTTGCTGAAGGAAAACACGCCATGGCGAGGATTCGAACCCACTCACGACCCTCTGTTTCAAAGGCGAGAGTCAGAACCACTAGACCACGACGCACCCACAATGAACGCGCTGTATCCCCTAAATCTAGCTAGAGGGCAGAATGACCGAGCTTTTCGTGAATTTTTTTTATCGCATTTTCTAAAATGAATTTTAAGAGTTTCATGAATTTTTGAAAATTGTCAGTAGGCCCTAAAAAGTGTTGATCTAGATCTAGCCCTCGGCTAGATCTAGAGTCTGGACTAGATATAGATCTCTAACGTCTAAGTTTTGACATTTCTGGGGGGCAACTGCCCCCTCCCGTTACTGTATAGCGCCATGGATCTAACGGTAACCTGTCCACCATACTAGATCTAGACTCAAGGAATTCACCTTGTAAAGGCTATAATTAGGCTGTAGACTATGTCGAAACTAAAAAAATCCTAACCTAGCCGAGGCTGGCCTTAATTGGGCCAAATCGAGCATCGGGGCTTGCACTTTGCATGAGCCATGATCTAGGCGTCCTATAGACAGCTGAAATCCGTCTGTTTTTATTTTATGTTTTTACATACATGTATCTCCTACCAAGTGGAACAAGACGTAACTTAGATGTGGAACATCGGCGAATAGTTTAAACAGAGACTGGTCAAAGCTGTTTGGTCTACGTTAGATCTTGTTAGAATAGAGTTAGATCTTAGAGTTAGACTGAGGTTTGGATCTAAGTTAGATGAGACTTCACTTATTAATGATTGGATGTAAATCTCTAGATCTAGATCTAAGTTTTAGGGGAAAAACGAAGAAAAAATAATTATAATAGTAAATCCAATTTTAGATTTAGGTTCTCGATATATATTTATTGCTGCCAGTTCTTTATGTGTATATATCAAACAAAAATCAATGGAAAATGAGTAACAGCCGTGGGCGGCGGATGCTGGTCGACAGGTTTGCCGCCACGTCGTGGACCGCCTAGTAAAATAAGTACCGGTGACAGTGAATAACGTTAGACTAGATGTGGAGAGCTGTTAAAGCAAACGACGTAACTTAAGCATGTATTTTTAAAAGTGTATAATCACATATATATTTTTATGTTATCTTTGATATCGTTGTAGACACATCATTTCATATTTATTTTTTTCGTGATCCCTTCTAATTTGTTGTTGTATTTGAGTGGCGTTTGATTTCGTTGGCATGAATAATAAAATTTGCGCGCAGCTCAGCTGCATGTGCGTATTGAGTTGACCTTCCTTAGAGCAACACGCCTGTGTGTTGCTGCTCTCTACGTTAGTTGATAGGCATGCAAACGAAACCATGAACCGACACAATACACACAAGGATTAATAGCAAAATAGAAGTAAACTAAGAGATTATGACAGTCCCAATACGAGATTCAAATAATAGAAACTCAAAAATATATAAACAATTGAATAATAATTAACATTATAAAGATAAAACTATCACTGAATTATTGTTTTAATTTTCGTAAAATCTTCAGCAAGTAGGATTGAATTCTGTCATAAAATAACCCAATCTGCTAATTCCCCCGATTTACCCAAACTCATTTGGTAACCACTCTTAAGATGCGCCCCTCACTCACAGAACCAATATGGTAGAATTTAGAGTTGATTTTGAAATTTCATACACAAAGATTATAGTGCTGTTTATAACCTAAAGATCTGGCCTACTGAAACTTCAAAATTTCTATTTTTTCGGGAGGGGGGGGGGGGGAAGCGGAATATTTATTTAAAGTTTATTTCTTATCAGATGAGACGGAACCGGGGGATGCACTTGATCTTGCAACATCATGCAAGCATGTCCTTTTAACAAAAATAGTCGCCATTATTGAACAGAAAGCGAGTTTTCCAGTTTCAGATCAGATTTTTTTTTCGAAACGCCTCACTCGCTGCGCACGCTGGCAAATGATCCCGAATGTATATATTGTCAATCAGAATCACTCTAAAAATGGCTTTGCTCAACCTAATTACTTGGTGAAAATATCCGGTTGCACCAAAATGCCCATTTTGAGGTATAAGTGTCATTTTTGCCCCCCCCCCCAGCGAAAATATGTTCTGCCGCCCCTGTTTGTTACAAATTTTAATGAAATAAATCATTTCATTAATGACATGAATATTTTCGAATCGTCTAGAGACTTCGCAAAGATGTGGTTAAAGGAAAACTGTGATATAAAGAAAAAAGTCTAGACCATAAAAATGTTGCTTAGAATCAATAGAGAAAAATCAAACAAAAATAAAGCTAAAATGTCATCAAAATCGGATGTGAAGAAAGAAAGTTGTGACATTTTTAAGTTAAGCTTATTATTTTTCAAAACACTGATATGCACAACTAAGTGATATGCAAATGAGAGTCGATGATGTTTTTTCGTTTTTTTTTATTGTTTGATATTTTTTTTTCAGTTTAACAATAAGGACAAACATGACTGAACCATGAAATAGTAAAAACAATGGTATCCCCATATGCTCAGTGAGGAGAAAACTTTGTTCAAAGGTGACGTCATCAGTCCCCTCATTTGTCTACCGAATAGGTTGGTGTTTGGTTAAGCTGTTTGTAGGAGCTACTTTGAGAAAGACTGGTGATCCTTTCCTGCGGTAAATGGTATATACCATAATGTTCGTTGGCGATGGTTTAGCGAGTAAGAAAGGATCCCCAATCGTTCTTAAAGTTGCCCTTAACTCACGCTTAACAGGTTTATGCAACCCCTGGATATGCATATCACTTTTTTGTGAAATTACGCAAAATTTAAAATGAAATAACTTTGTTATTTTACGACCGATGTTGATGAAATTTTCAGTGTGAGGCTTGTTATTCAAAATAACTTATTATTGGAGTGGACTTGTCCTTTAAGAAATTCATTACCTTATTGCTTACAACCATAATAAACGAAATTCACATTTTATTTATTTTTTTGCCTAAGAAGCATAGTGGTGTTAACTAAAAAATTCTATCCACGGGTGGATTTTTTGTTTCCTCTTGAAGAGTTTTTATTTCTTTTTCCTTCGCTTCGCAAAAAAACAAAATGCATTTGTATCTATGTGAGAAAAAAACAATAAACAGTCAAGTCTACTATTTATTCGAACACGAGGTCATGTTCGTCATACTTGGCAGCATTTCAGGTCAGAGTAAAATATTCAGAGCAGTGGCGTAACTGGCATAATCATTGATAATCATTGCCCAAATATCAACTTCACAGTTTTTAAATATCGAGCGAGCGAATATTTTCTTCAATTATTATTCAGCCTTTTTACATGATGTGAAACGTGCAGAAATTACACATTCGGTCATAAAATTACCAATACACGAGGATATTTGGGCACCTCACAGTCCGTGTTGCATAGGCGGATCCAGGGGGCCGAGGGGCCGCCCCCCCCCCCCACCCCCTATTGGCGGAGCAAAAAAATGAAAAAAGGGGGAAAGAAAGAAAAAAAAGAAGACGAAAGAAAGGAAGAAAAAAAGAAGAGGACAATACGAGATGAAAGACGAGTGAATAAAATAAGGTCAGTGAAAACTTGGAAAACAATTTTAACAATGTTTCATGTCACTATATTTTGAAATTTTCGCTCGCGCTTCCTGCTCGCATTGTCTGTTCAATGAGATACATATCTCGCTAAAAAGGTTTATATAAATAGCTTTAAATATCAAGTTTTTAAGTCAATATACAAAACATATTTCAGCTCGGACATGGAGCTTTCATTATTTTGTTTGATTTACCAATTAATTTTGTTTAAGTGCTCTGTCTGCTTTAAGGTGTGAATATCCGCATGTTGCAGCTTGCGCTGTGCGCTCGCATTATTAAATATGCCAAGTAGGCCTACTTATTGTCTGTGTGTATTCCATAACATTCTCAAAATATCCCTTTTCAGTTGTCTGATTGTACAAGATGAAGGCCTATGAGCTAGCGTTGAGCGCTCGTATTTAGATTGGTGAGTTATGTATACCTATATATCAATTATATCACACTAATTAAAATCCCGCCTTTATGACAGTTAATAAACAAAAAAACTTTCGGCTCGCGATCTGTGCTCGCATTATTTGTTAAAAATATATCAACCCATGAATCCTTTTCATGAATACAAAGTGCTTAAAATATCCAGTTTTTAGGCCTCAATGTTAACAAATTTCACGCACTTATTATGCTTATTATTATTATTATTATTATATTTTTCTTAGGAATCCCTAATAACTGACTTCTCCCCTTTTCAGAAAGGGATACCGACAAGTTTTATATCGCGCTTAGGGAGAGGAATAGGAAGATAGTCATCATTTTCATATGATGACAAAATGTCCTTAGGCCTAGAAAGTCCCGATCCTAGGTTAAAATGATGATAAAATATCAGCTCGCGCTTCGCGTTCGCATGATTTATTGAGTGCTATCCACACCCACCTCACAATTGCCCTACACAGTGCTTTAAGCATGTTCCACAGTTAAAATGAAGTCCATGTAATTTTCACCAAATTTTGCAGAGAGTTACTTTGGTATTTCTGCATTATGAAAATGCAAAAAATAACATAGCTTCATGTGCTAATTTTTTTTCTACGGGTCTTCAAAGTCGCCGTATTTGAATGATATACAATCTTGCACAATCAAGAGAATTATGCCTCTCTTAGACCTCACGAATTCACCAAATGAGTTTAAATCATCTTTACTCAGTGGATACCGCATCAAACTTCATCAAATTTTCAAGATATATAAAAAAGTGTATATCAAAGTAAGAGAAAGTCTTTAATTGATAAAACTATATCTATTTGGAGTCTGCGGCGCCCTCATTTGGCAAGAATGGTGCAAAAACTCGGAAAAAACAAATCTTCAAAGACGTGAATCTACTCAAAGATTAAAAAGTATTTTGTAAGCTGCACTTTTTTCAAAACTTTGAGTGTCCAAAGTGATGCGGGTTGGCATGAAAATCGCCCAAAGTGCGCCCAAACGTGCAAAAGTCTAATAATGCCGTCTAAAATGCGAATGGTTCCGTAGTTTTGCCCCCAAATATTCAAAATCCCTGTCATTTTCATCATTCTCTCTAGATTTGTAAAAGAATATTTCCTGAAGATGTTAAAATATTAAAAATATGGGGTCCATGTGCTCGTTTTTAAACTATCGGTGTCCAAAGTGTTGCGAGTTTCCTTGAAACAGTCTATAATGCGCCTAAAACGGGCATAAGTCTAATACCGTCCAAAATGTCTAAAATACGAATGGTTCATTTGTCCCACTCCCAAACATTCGAAATCTATTTTATTTTCATCATACTCTCTTGATTTGTAGAGGAATATATTCTAAAGAAGTTGAGACATTTAAACTATGGGTCCATGTGCTCGTTTTCAAATTATCAGTGTCCAAATTATTGCGAGTTGGCTTGAAACAGCCCAAAAAGCGCCGAAAACAAGCAAAAGTCTGTTAATACCGTCTAAAATGCGAGTGGTTCCGTAGTCTTGCTCCCAAACATTGAAAATCCATGTCGTTTTCATCATACTTTGCACATAGATACTTTAGCACCTGAATATTCCAAATATGCAAAAATTAACATGGGTCCATGTACTTAATTTTTTGCTATAGGATATAGGAGCGCCTTGAGCACCTAACAAAGTGGATATGTGCGCAATATAAATACCCTATACAGTGCGTATCAAAAAAAAAGTTTACACTTTGAAAAAGCCCTGGGAATTAAGAAATATACAACATGTTGGTAATTTTTTCACATATAATCTTGGGTTTGGGTTTCATCTATCCAATGAAAGTAAAAGTTTTGTCAGAATGTTACACTTGAGTGAGAACTGTCCATTTTTGTAAAGCTCGCAGAAATATGTTTGCGCAGAAATGCTCGTTTTCACGCTGTGAAACGGCGAAACGGCGAAATCAAACTTACCCTGCGAAACATTTCTCATACATTTTTCTTGCCTTTTTAGTCAGTTGAAATAAGACGGATACATTCAAGCATTTTGTAACAATTTTGCCACCCAAATCGAAATTTCAGCACTTAGTAAGTGTTACGATATCAGTATTGATATCCAAGCACTTCATACATCTCCCGCAACATGGATACCAAGCCTGTTGATTGACCTGCCTAGCTGGCCTGTATAATAAACCTGTATATACGTTCACTACTAAAGTCTCCACCAGAGTCCTTTGTATTGGATCATGGTGGCAGCGGAAACCAGTGATCACCTTTGAAATGACAAGGATCAAGTAACCAGCTACTGTTGGGAAGTAAATTGCATGTCTTTTTTACCAAAATTCGCATGCTTCATAACCTAAATACTAACCCAACGGGTGCCCGCTCGCCCCGGCTATCGCATCGCTACTGTACGTGAATACCGTACTGTGCATACCCAATGCACTGTCACAGCAAACGAAACCGTGTTGTGTGAAGGAGCGAGATGCGAACGGTAACTGTAAACAATCAAATATAGCCTGAATAAGTTATAACTGTGTTCAATCACTGGCACAGAGGTCTGCATCAGAATATCAACATACACTAAAAGTTGATAAAACCTAAAGTACTTAATTTTCTGGACTGGAGTGTTAACAATAAATTAATATTTTCTTAATATTAATTGTAAATCTGGAGTGTGAGAAGTGAGTGGAAGTGACCAGCATTTTCACTGCATGAAACACCTAATGACATTCACACAGGGCTGTGAGTGCGTTACAGGTATCATCACCAGTCGACCTGTGATTGTAAGGAGCGTTCACACGTGGATATAATCAGACATTAATATCTACACTCATTCGTTTAAATACCTAATACGTACAGCGAACATACACAATGAGTAGTGGAAAATATCCAGAAATGAACTGGGAGGCAACAGACCTACCCGAAGAGTTCCAGCTTTTCAGACAAAGAATGGAGCTGATTCTAGCAGACCAAGACATAACTGATCAGAGAAAAATGGCTTTAAAAATCAAGATTGCTGTAGGCAATGAAGGCTTACGTTGAATCAATGCATCGGGGCTATCAGAGACTGATAAAGAAAAACCGCAAGAGCTATGGAGACTATTAGAGGCACAGTTAAAGGTCAATATCAATTTTCGCATGCACCGCTTAGAGCTAATGCGATACAGGCAGAAACCAGATGAAACGATCGATGAATTCGTAACCAGGTGTAGGGACAAAGCCAAAAATTGCGATTTCGAGGAAGCAGAGTTAAATGAGCGAATCATGGAGCTAGTGATTGCGTCAACTCCAAGTCTCGAATTCCAAAAGTCATTGCTAGATCAACCGAAAGGTTACAAGGTCGAACAAATGTTGGTAGAAGGTCGTAAATACGAGGCAGTCGCTGCAAGCCAACAATGTCTTGAGACACTCGACCCTAAACAGAATATCAATTCGTTCAAGCGTAACCAGGGACGAAAAGCATGTGGTAACTGCGGACGTTTCCACAAACCTCGTCAGTCATTGGGCCAAATTATGTCGTAAATCGAAAAATGATCGTAGTCGTAAACAGAATCGTAGATCAGATGACCGAAGATCCGACACGGTATCTGATGATCGGAGACCAAAACAAAACAAATCACGATCAAAGTCGAAAGAGTAAACCAATAAGCGAAATGGACATAACACATGATACTACCACAGATCATGATCATTATCAATCTACAGATAGTCCATTCAACGTAGCACAATTCGACACCATACACACTAGTGGACCACACACAGTTGTAAATCCAGAAGTTACTGTAGCATTTGCTAACATTTACATAATATGCCCACAGAGAGTAGGTCAACATAAGCTTTACCTAAAAGTGGACTCGGGGGCAAGTGCTAACACTATCACAGTACGTACCGCCAAAGCAATTTACGGTCCAAAGTGGGAATCGGTAGTGAAACAAACAGCAATAAAACGTACAGCTTACGGAGAGACATCAATTCCATGTAAGGGTACACTAGACATTAAGTGTAGATACAAGAGTACAAAATGGTCAACACAGACGTTCTATGTAGCACATGTCAATGGTCCAGCGATCCTAGGGTTGTTAGGTTGCACTGACCTTGGAATTATCACAATTCACTCAATGCACAACAAAACACCTACACCCAATCCTAAACCTAAACAAACACCTATCACAAGTGTAAGGGATCTCAAACAAGCATATCCAAATCAGTTTGACGCTATTGGTAGTTTCCGGGGGAAGGCAATGCTTCATGTCAAGGACGATGCTAAACCTACCATAGACGCACCCCGCAAGTGCAGCGTACACTTGAAAGACAAAATCAAGGCGGAACTGGACAATATGGAGCAGCAAGGAGTCATCAGAAAAATCGAGTACCACACTGATTGGTGCAGCTCCATGACCACTGTTGTGAAGAAAGATGGATCATCAGGATTTGTCTTGACCCAAGGAGGTTAAATGATGCCTTGAAGAGATGCCCGCACAAGGTACCAACCTTGGAAGAGGTCCAACCTGTCTTCGCAGGAGCCCAGTACTTCTCTAAGTTAGACGTGAAGGCTGGTTACGGGTCGGTTCACCTATCAGAGGAGTGCCATGATCTCACCACATTCCGTACACCATTTGGAAGGTACTGCTTCCAAAGACTACCATTTGGGTTATGTACTAGTCAGGATATCTTCCAGCAGCATATGGATAGAATCGTCCAAAATGTGCCAGGCTGCATATGCATCGCAGATGACATAGCGATCGTAGGAAGAACGGAGGAGGAACACGATAGGAATCTCTACTTACTCATGGAGACGGCAAAGCAAGAAGGCTTAGTGTTCAACAGCTCCAAGTGTACTATCAAGAAGGAAGCCATCAACTTCTTTGGTTCCACGTACACTAGATCAGGTATCTACCCAGATCCGAGCAAGGTAGAAGCTATCACATCAATGTCTACACAAGGAAGTACCATTCATCTGAACAGCCTGAAAAGTGCAGTATCATCAGGTGCATGTCTACAATTCTATGACCCAAAGAAAGATACAACTCTTGAGGTAGATGCATCGATGAAAGGGCTAGGAGCATGCCTGCTCCAGGAAGGCAAACCAGTTGCATTTGCATCCAAAAGTCTTTCCACTGCACAGTCCAACTATTCCAACATAGAGAGGGAACCCCTAGCCCTAGTGTTTGGTATCAACCGCTTCCATACATATCTGTTCGGGAAGGAATTCACCGTCATAACAGATCACAGACCATTGGAGATGATATGGAAGAAACCTCTTAGAAGTGCACCACCACGTCTACAGAGATTGCTTATCAAAGTCCAAGGATACCGATGTCAAGTCAAGTATCGACCAGGAAAAGACATGATTATTTCCGATACCTTGAGCCGACTTCCTAATCCCAAGGAAGCACGCGATGTTCCGCTAGATGTCAGAGTGGAATCCATCTGCTCTGAAGCCGAAGATTCGCACCAGATTGACTTGATATACTTCGGACAACACAAGAGAACAGAGCTTCAGAGAGAAACAGCTAATGATCCTGTTCTCAGATCACTATGGCAAATAGTCACTCAGGGATGGCCTGAGACCATCCAAGACTTGCCAACATCCCTTCGTCAATTTTGGTCTTACAGAGATGAAATCGGAGTATCACACGGAGTACTCTTCAAGGGAAGTCAAGTCATCATACCGAAGACACTAAGGAATGACATCCTTAGACAGCTTCACCTAGGACACATGGGAATCGAAAGCACGAGGCGACTTGCTCGTGAGACAGTGTTCTGGCCAAACATCAACAAGGACATTGATCAGTTGATAAAGCAGTGTGAAACATGCCAGAAACACCAAACAAGACAACAGAAAGGGCCACTGCATCCCCATGATGTACCACCAGCACCATGGACCAGACTGGGAACCGACTTGTTCATGCTCAATAGACAAGAGTATCTACTCGTTACTGATAACTATTCCAAGTATCCGATCATTGCTAAGCTAACCGATACATCCAGTGCAGCTATAGCAAGAGAGATGACGGGAATCTTCAGTCTGTTCGGTCCACCAGAAGAGATTGTGTCCGACAACGGTCCACAATTTGTCGGGAAACCATTCCAAGACATGTGCAAGAAGTGGAATATCAAGCACATCACTTCTTCACCGCACTATCCAAGATCCAACGGAGTAGCTGAGAGAGTGGTTCGTACAATCAAGAATCTGTTGACGAAGTGTTCTCAAACTAGCCAAGATAGTCAACTAGCCATGATGCACCTGAGAGCAACACCAGTTGACAATAACTTGAGATCACCAGCAGAGATGTTGATTGGAAGACCCATCAGAACCACATTGCCAAGTCACTATCTTTCGAGAGATTCTGCTGCCACCGAGTTTCTCTTGAATAGGCAAGACAAAATGAAGGAAGTGCATGATCGACATGCGAGTACTGATCTGCCACCACTGCATGTAGGACAGCCAGTGAGGGTTCTGCATCCAAGAGACCACACTTGGATACCAGCCAAGGTATCCAAGGTCTGTGAAGAACCTCGATCCTACGAAGTTTCAACGCCGAACGGAGGAATCTTGAGAAGAAATAGATCTCACTTGAGGGAAGTTCCATCCACCAACCCAACTCCGAAGCGTGTGAGGTTCGATGAAGACCACTCCACAGAAACTCAACCAGAGGAAGACAACGTCCAACGAACACCAATGTCCAACTCTAACGCTACTCAATCTCAACAGACATACTCCCAAACTACGAGATCTGGACGCACTTTTCGCAAACCAGAGAGATTCATGTTTGAAGATTGAACATTATGAACACTCTAAACTCTCAAACGAAGAAGAGAAAGAGAAGATAGAAGAACAACATTGAAGACATTAGTGTAGTTTAAAAGTTTATTATATGCATGTATAATCATTGTACATTATTTTTGGTATGTCAAGATAGTGTTTATGAAATTATCAAAAAGACACTATAGCCAAAACTTATTGTTTGGAAATATTGATTTCAGGATCAATCCGGTTATCCAAATTATTTTCAGTTTTGCACAAGATTGAAGTTATGTAAAATTGAAGATGCATACAGTTTATCACAAATTGATATTATTCTCACAAACCAAACAATTTCTATATTATTATCTGATATATCATAACTAAGCCAAATTACCAAAATTGCAGACTACCAAAAGTATTGTTTGAAAACAATATCATTGAAATTTGAAATTTGCAATCTTATCAGAAGAAGGGGGATGTTACGATATCAGTATTGATATCCAAGCACTTCATACACCTCCCGCAACATGGATACCAAGCCTGTTGATTAACCTGCCTAGCTGGCCTGTATAATAAAACCTGTATATACGTTCACTACTAAAGTCTCCACCAGAGTCCTTTGTATTGGATCAGTAAGCACTACCTTTACCCTTTTTGTGCCAGCTGGATCTGAGGACATAACTGAATCTGAACAAAAGTTTAAATCAGACATCTCCAGCATTATTTCACTCAGTTTTTATCATTGAAAGTGGGTTTACATTTCATTTTTCATTTAATACTTGTTTCTCCACACTTTTCACAAGCCTGGCAATGATAAACAAAATGAAAATCAAGCTTAAGCCATTCCAAGTAAATCACAGCTCAGTGTAAAGCAAATATCGTCACGATGGCCTCGGTGTGTGGGGGAGAGGGATGGGGTGAAATGCTCTCTTCGAAGTGTTTTGGGCAAGGAAACAAGTCAAAAAAGGTAACAGATATCTTGAAATCAATTTAATAGCTAAATTTTACGTGTTCTTCATGATTAAGGTCTACTTTTATTCGCATAACTATTTTAAAATTCTGCGCAAATCATTTTTCACTAACTTTTCAAAAGTAAGTGGTGCTCACTCAAGCGGAAATATTTTTCGACAGTTATATCGTCATTTGATTAAATGGACCTGTACCAATGTTAAAATGTGGAAAAGTGTTCAGGATATTACAAATGTATAATTTTACAGGATTTTTTCAAAGTGTAAGCTTTTTTTTTTATACGCACTCTATTATTATTATAGAGCTTCAAAGTTAACCCAAAATGGATGCTTTTCTTAAGAATTGCGCATCCGAAAGAATTTGGCATTTTTAGACGAGATCACAACATTGAATTTAAAGCCCCATTACTCAGTCAAAATCAATAAAAATTTCATCAAATTTTGCAATACGATGAATAATTGTATCCGTAAGATCTATAATCTATCTCTATTGCTGTCAATTGTTTGCTCATTCAAGTCTAACAACACTCTCAGTTCTTAGAAATTGCGGGAGAGATACTCAACCTCAAAAATGTCAAATTTCAATAACAAATTTGAGAAGTAAAAGAAATGCTGCACTTTATTTAAAACCCATGTCATTTTCACCAAACTTTGCAAAGTTGTAGAGGAAGGTATACCGAAGAGGTGCAACATTAAACAATATGGGTTCATGTGCTTGTTTTCAAACTGTCAGCACTCTTATTAGAGCAAATTTGCTTCTTAAAACACCCGAAAACGCGCCAAAAGCAGGATCTATGTGAGGAAAAATTCCGAACCACTTTTCCATTTATTCTAACTCGGGGTCGTATTCATCATACTTTGCAGCACTATGAGAAACTATTTGAAATTGTAGAGGAATATTAAAAAATGGTCCGTGGAATAATTCCTGTTTATTAGCTTCATAAAATAACACATCAGGGCCCCGTTGCATAAAACTTTTACCGGAGTTTTTTACGGCAAAAAATCATGAAACTACGGCAAAAAAAAATTTCCGGAGTTTTCCATTGCATAAAACTTTGCCGGACTTTTTTACGGCAAAACTTTTTAAAAAACTCTGGCAAATCAAGTGGGTTTTTGCCGTAGCTCCTGTACCAACGGCAAAGTCCTAAAAACTCCGGCTAAACTATTTCAAACTAAATTCATGGTGGCTGCTCAGGATCTCTCCCAAGTACCATATACAGTATTCACCTGTCTACGGCTTCAAGAATAATTAGAAGGGTGACATAAGCCTTGTATCGGCTACGCAATAAGGTAATTACAGAAAATTTCATTTAATTTAGCAATGATAGGGCCTAGGAAGGTCTAGATTTTAAGTGAAATGGGGGGAAGAATAGTTGGTGGTTTAAATTTTCAAAATTTATTAACCCTGTGACAGTTCAATAATAAAAATCTTTTTAGATATAATCTATTTATAGTTTAAGTAAATCTATATGTTTATAGTGTTTTGGAAAAGTTATGATGTGAATAGAGCGATACAGTTGGACTTAACCCTTTAAATTACTCAAAACATAAGGCTTTAAAGTTGATCTTGAACTTAGGCAGTCTGCTCTTTTTTTTGCTACCGTTACCATTATCGCCAGAGCCTCCGGCTGGTGAGTTGGCCGCTGGATCGGTTACAGCCCGATAGACCGCGGGTCCGATAGTCCGCGGGTCCGATAGACCGCGGGTCCGATAGTCCGCGGGTCCGATACTCCGCGGGTCCGATAGTCCGCGGTGTGTGTAAAATTATGATCAGGATATAGTGAGATCCAATGTCATCAAGAGGTCAAAAGGCCAATGATACGAGTCCATGGGGTTCTATAACGATGACCCAACGGACGATCGCCCCCTGACATCTACTTCAAGGAAAATATTATCCCCATATTTTTATCGTCAGGGATTGTTACCCCCCCCCCCCGGAAATTAACCCTCTAGACGCCATACGGAGCCTCTAAAATGCCATCGACTTGACGACATGGCGAGATACTTTATCTTGCCTTGTCGACTAAATAAGCTTATTATGTCCGCATGGCGCGATACGTTATCCTGCCAAGTCAGTCCACTTATAAAAAGTTATATGTCAACATGGCGAGATATTTTATCTTGCCAAGTCGACTTAAATAAGTTACATGTCAACATGGCGATATATCGGGACTTGTACACTTTATATCTCGCCATGTGGACATATCGATTTGACAAGATAGAATATATCGCTATGTCGAAATAATAAGCGTATTAATTACTTAGGCGGTGGAAGCGGGGGGGGGGGTCTTTCCCCCCTAAATTTGAGGTGGGGGACGGTCCCCCCTAGATTTTTAGTTGAGAACCTTTTTTTGGTTGTCAATTTGTTTTCTACGCCCCCCCCCCCTAAATTGAGGTGGACCCCCACTAAAATATTTTTGTTCCCCCCCCCTAATTTTGGTTGATAACCTTTTTTTTCTTTTCAAAAAATTTTGGTGATCCCTCCTATAAATTTTGGTTGATTTGCTTGTTAAATTTTTTACCTGTGTCCATCCCAAAATTTCAGGTGGAACCCCCTAAAATTTTGTTCTTCCGCCGATAATGATTAATTAAGACATGGCAAGATAAAGTACCACGCCATGTCGTCACGTTAATGGCATTTATAAGGCTCCGTACTAGGGGTAATTATCCGGGGTAATTGTCTGGAGGGTAAATTTCCGGGGGAGGGGGGTAACAGTCCCCGGCGGTAAAAATATGGGGATACTATTTTCCTTGAAGTAGTTGTCAGGGGGTGATTGCCCTAATTGGGTTATTGTTATATAACCCAGGCGCGGATCCAGGATTTCGTGGGAGGGAGGGGGGGATTTGACCTGATTTTTGGCGCCCATGTGTACTTTTCGAAAAATGGCGCCCACTCCCTCCCGGCCAGGCTAACTTAAGTGCCTTAATTGGATTTTGAATTATCTTATAATCACATAAAAAAAAAAAAAAAAAGACCACTTTTTCATCTGTTCTTTAAAAAAAAAATCCATGAAATGTAATATAAATGGGAGCGCGAAGCACGAGCGATTTTTTTTAATTATTATTATAATTTTTTTTTTTTTGGGGGGGGTTCAATTTGGTTTAACTTCTAACCAGAGTAGGCCCTACTAGAATATTGTGTGAACGGGAGCTGTTTCTGTACTGTTGTTTTAGAATACCCTTCAATAATATTAATGATAACCTCTTGGGAATAATGCAATCTCGAAGCAATCGACTAATTCTCCTAATCAGCGGCGTATTTATTCAGCATGGGTGCACGGGGGGGGGGGGGGGTGGCGACGGCACCAAGTTAAAAAAAATAAATGAAGTGGGAGGGGGGTAGACGTTAAAGACAATCTGAGATTTCATTCTTAAAAACACATTGATGTATCTCACAAGGCCTAAATAAATAATGAGAACGCGAAGCGCGATCTGATTTTTTTAAAAATAGATTTTTCAAGTATTATATCCTGAAAGCCTAAGTCAGGGGCGGACCCAGCTTCCGCCAATAGGGGGAGGGGTCATTTTTTCACCCATATTTTCCCCGATCGGCCGCTTAAAGTTGATTTTTTGTTTGTTTCTTTGAAGGGGTTGTCCCAGTGCCGTAATGAGCCAACAATTTCGAGGGGGCTCGATATGGTGTATCGCATAAAATTGATAAGAAGTTGCCAGTGAGCGAAGCGAGCAAGCAAATATTATGACATTTTTATTACAAAAATACAAGGTTGTGATAGATTTTGACATAATATTTGGAAAATAATATTATATTTCATCCTAATCCCTTTCCTTTTCTCTCTATTTTTTCTTAGTCTTGATTCTCTCTTTTTTTTTTTGGGGGGGGGGGGGGGGTGGGCAAAACGCCCATGTCCTAACAGTCATTTCCTAGCTTTACTTTATAAGCAACATAAATGTGTAATAATCTCTTAAGCCCTATGTAATCTAAAAATGAAATTTCATGTATTTTGTCCTGAAAATTGAACATTTTGGGCAATGTTTGTGAACCTGAACAGGACGCGTATGCAACTAGATAATTACCACGAGCGCGAAGCGCGAGCAGAAATGTTAAATATTCGTTCTGACCTGGTCGAAAAGGGACCTGTTAAGGATGTTTTGCAGTTAGCCATTAAGACGATACATATTTCAACGATTAAATAATGCGAGCGCGAAGCGCGAGCTGAATATTTTTGATATTCCAACCTAAAAAGATGAGATTTCAAATCCCCCAATGGGACATTCGATTCATGTTTGTCAATCATGAAAAAGCATGGATAATTTTTATATCTTCCTACAATAATAATGCGAGCGCAAAAAAAACATGCGTGCGCGTGTTTTAGAGTTAGACAGAATTCTGGCAATCTGAATACATTTCATTTTTCATCATAAAAATCAATAATGCGAGCGCAGAGCCCGAGCTGAAAATAATATTTGAATTTCCGATGTGAAAAGGGTCAATTTAAGCACTGTTTACAGCACTGTGTATATAGGGAAATTTGATAGCACTATATAAATAATGCGAGCGCGAAGCGCGAGTTGATATTTTATTATTATTTTGACCTAGGATCGAGACATTTTAGGCCTAAGGACATTTTGTCATCATATAAGAATGATGACTATCTTCTATTTCTTTTCCTAAAACTTGTCAATATTTATTTCTGAAAAAGGGACAATTTAGTTATTAGGAATTCATACAAATTTTATTTCATATTTATTAATCTGTTAAGCCTAATGAGTGTGTGAAATTTGTTGACAGTGCATGAGGCCTGAAAACCTGATATTTTAAGTATTTTTGTAATCATGAATAGGATTCATTGGTTGATATATTTTTAGCAAATAATGCGAGCGCAAATCGCGATCCGGAATTTTTTAATGGGGGAATTTAAGAAGTTTAATTGTTAGAGAATTAATAAAAAGGTATACATAACTCACCAATCAAAATGCGAGCGCACAGCGCTAGCTCAAAGGCCTTTATTATTTTTTTTTACAATCGAGACACCTGAAAAGGTATATTTAGAGAATCTTATATGAAATACAAAAAGACAATATGTAGGTCTACTTGGCAAATAGTGCGAGCGCACAAAATGTTGTAAATGTTGATTCAAACTTTAAAACGGACATTTTCCAGAGCACTTAAAAACATAAATTGGTAAATAAAACAATATAATGAAAGATCGATGTCCGAGCTGAATTATGTTTTGTATATTGATATCAAAACTTGATATTTTAAACTACATATCATCATATTGAGCAAGATATGTATCTCATCGAACAGGCAATGCGAGCGCGATGCGCGAGCGAAACTTCAATACAGTGACATTTTTTCTTTCCCCGTTTTTCCCAATTTATTTGCTCTGTCAATAGGGGGGAGGGGGGGGGTTGCCCTCGGGCCGCCTGGATCCGCCTATGTTAGTAGTTGTTATGATGAACACGATGCATATCTATTAAGAAATGAATACGACCGCGAAGCGCTAGCTGAAAACTTTTATAATGATGAAATGAAAAATACATTTTCAGTTGTCAGGTTAGAATATCAAATATTTTCAGCTTGTGCTTCTCGTTCGCATAAAAAACTGTAATGTCGGGATGCGTATATAACTAAACAATTTATTTTTGCCAGCGCGAAACGCGAGCTCAATTTTTTTATATACTGACTTAAGAAGGACTAAGGTATAATTCCTATTCTAATTGCTTGTCCTTTTTCTCTTCTTTGTTTTTTGTTTCTTACCCCTTTTTTGCGCCACCATGGTGGGGGGGGGGGGCAAAATCTTTGCCCCCTGGATCGGCCTATGTATGTTGACTTGAAAAACACTAACACTTACACTTACTAACACTGGGATTGATGCAGAGGATGTATACGTCATTAATCAAATATTGCGAGCGCGTAGCGCGAGCTGAATTTGATAATAACCCCTTTTTGTGGCCCTCAACAGGGTATCTATCTCGCTAAACAGACTTAAAACTCGAAAACATTGTTTTTGTCTGTTATCGTAAAAACGGGATATTTTAATTCAGCCGCATTTAATTTAAGTTTTTTGGGCAGGACATATATTTTACTATAAACAGGCAATAAGAGCAATGTTGCGCCCCCGGTCGAAAATGAATTTGCATGAAGCCCCCTAAGTTCAAGGTCGATTTGGCGCCCTCGGTTGAACATAAACTTGGCGCCCCCATGTGAAATATAACTTTCCCCTCCCTCCCCCTCTCTGAAACATGTATTTGTCGCATTATGGTCAAAATTCAAATTAGCGCTCCCCTAGTTCGAACATCAATTTGGCGCCCCCCTCCCAGTTCAAACATCAGTTCGGCGCCCCATAGTTCGAACGTCATTTTGGCGCCATCAAATCGACGTCCAGGTCAACATCCCTCTTCCGTTTCCCATCTCCTTTTCTTTCTTTTTTTTTCTTTCTCTCTCTCTTTCTTTCCCCCTCTTCCTCTCCCCTTTTCTTCTTCTCCTTTTTTCCTGCTCTCTCTCTCTTTTTCTTCTCTTTATTTTTCCCTTTTCTACTCTCATTTGTTGTCTTCCTTTCCCCCTTTTCTTCTCCTTTTCCCCCATCTTTTATTTCCCCATTTTCTTCTCCTTTTCCCCCATCTTTTCTTTCCCCCTTTTCTTCTCTTTTTTCTGCCTTTTCTTCCCCTCTTTTCCTCTCTCTTTTTTCGTTTTTCTTCTCTTCCTCCCCCTTACTCTTTCCTTTTTTCTTCTTCTTTTCCCCCTTTTCCTTACTCCGTTCTTTTCTTTTCTTTCTTTTCCCTCTTCCACTTTTTTTTTCTCTTCCCCCCTTTACTTCTCCCTTTTTCTTTTTCTTTCCTTTCCCCCTTTTTTTCTTTTAATCTTTTTTTCTTTTTCTCTCCCTCCCCCTTCCTCTCTCTCTCTCTCTTTCTTCTCTTCTTTTCCCCTCTTCCTCTCTCTCTTTTTTCTTATGTTTCTTCCCATCTTCCTCTATTTAAATATTCATCTCTTCCTTCCTCTTTTTTTCTTCTTTTTCCTCCTTTTCCTTTCTCCTTTCTTTTCTTCTCTTTCTTTCTCCTTTCTTTTCTTCTCTTCCTTTTCCCTCCTCTCTTTTTTCTCTTCTTCCCCCTTTTCTTCTCCCATTTTCTTTGTCTTTCCTTTCCCCCTTTTCTTCTCTTTTTTTCTTCTCTTCCTTTCTCCTTCTTACTCTCTTTTCTATTCTCTTCTTTTCCCATCTTCCTCTTTCTTTTTTTTATTATTTTCCTTTTCCCCTCTTCCCCCCTCTTTCTTTGAGCTGGGGGTTGGGGGTGAGGCAGTTCCCCCTCGCTCCCCCCCCCCCCATGGATCCGCACCTGATAGAACCCCATGGCCTTGTATCATTTGACCTTTGGACCTCTCGATGACATTTGATATATCTGATCATAATTTTACACACACTGCGGACTATCGGACCCGCGGTCTATCGGACCCGCGGACTATCGGACCCGCGGTCTATCGGACCCGCGGTCTAACGGACCCGCGGTCTATCGGACCCGCGGTCTATCGGGATGTCCCCGCTGGATCAACCTCTATGCGATATGCGACGATGTGTTGTTGGAGGACCTCCTAAGCCGCCTCTATTTTTGCTGTTTTTTACCATTTATCCATCTTTATAAATCCAAATATTTACAAGTTCTATAAAACATACCAAGAAATACTATCCTAAATCAACTGAAATACTCAGAAGTATGAGCTAACCTTATTTTAACGATTGAATAGACTTGTACTGCATGTTCAGTTCTACGAGGAAAACTTGAATAGCAGTCGATACGGCCTAGTCCCACACTTGCAAAAATAAATTGGAACTTCAAAGTAAGATTAGGACGCGCTCAATGCCCTGGCCTGGGCTCATCGCTCAATGGACATCTTAATTTCTCACCTTTGACAGTCTCATTTTTCTTTACCAGGTCATAAAAACTGGGTGATGATTGAGAAGGAGGGGCATGCCGAACGAGGTCTAACTTTCACTCAGAACAGACCTTCCCCGTCGCTCTGCTCGCTCCAGTCCAAGACAGACGACGATCGAGCACGTAAACAAAAGGGGAAATAAAATATCCGACTGATATATTTATCAAAACTTACACTTGATAGTACAGTGACCCCAAATTTGTGTGGAGTCCTTTTTAATTCCACACTTATGTCTACATGTATATAATAGAAGGCTGGGAATAAAATGTAATGAAGTAAAAAAAACTAGCCATCATCGAAAGTTCCAAAAAAAAACGAACGGGGACAACTGAGAGCTATATGTTTTTCTTTTTTCTTGGTGATTGCTTTATAGAACCCGGGAATAAAACTAAATTAATGATAACTTACATGATGGGACGAAACTGTCCCCGAACATCTGACATGCAATGATAGGGGAAGAGAGAGATAGCAAGAGGGGGATTATTCTGGAAGGGGGGGGGGGTAAACAGCCTAGGCCTACACAATGTATTTACATTGGATGAAAATATGTATATCCACATTATTTGACAAGGTACACATAATTAAATTCATCAATTCATTCGCACCTCCCCCTCCTAAATGCCATTATTCAAAACATATTTTTAGATAAAGTGGAGGAAAACATTTTGTATCACATTGCCTATAATATTTCAAAAAGGTTCCTTTTTGTTGTTGCTTTCTTGGTAATGTTAAAAATCTTTCCAAAATATCAAAATTAGTAATTTCATAAAACATAGATCCATTAATACATAACTCATTAACAGCACCAGGCTTGTTACTTTTTAGTGCCCCATAATACTTCAATCAGACCATAGTGTTGAAGGTGGGGCAATATACGGGGGGGGGGGCAAACAAGACTTGATGTTTTTCTTGGTAATATTTTTATGTAACAATTAAAAATATTTTCCTTTATGGGCAAACAGGGATGGTGATTTTTATTTTTATAGTCAGAGGCCAACCGAAAGGTTAAATTATTTTTGTTTCAACAGTCAATTAAAATATCAGTCACACAACTCAGACGTCTCTCTCTCAATAATTTTGTTTCTTCCTCTTCTCTCTACCTTTCTCCTTTTTTAAACAATTCAATTCTCAATTATCATATATTTAAAATAATCTAATTAGCAATTGAGAATGGGGAACACTTATCACTTAATAAGAACAGTTTTTATCTCTCAATTAAATTACAGTCACACAACTCAGACGTCTCTTTCTTAATACTTTCTTTCTTTTTCTATCACTTCTCTCGCGATTTATCCTCTTTTAAACAATTCATTTCTCATAGAATTATACATTTAAAATAATTTTATTCGCAATCACTTACTAAGAACAGTCAGAGTGACAGTCCAAAGAACTCATTATGAACAATTATAATACTTTGAATTTAATTGAAAATAATTATTATCAAGTCATATTTCAATTTCAAAGCTAACAATATCACATACCCTTGTACGCGTATTGAAAGATGTGATTGAATGTTGACAAAGTCCCTTTTCTTTAAATCAACAGAACAGTGCCATTGGATAACGTTTTGCAGATGGCGAATTGCAAGGCATCCTGTTGGGCAATGCATGATATAGATTGGAACCATGGCTAATGACACCAGTGTGAGATCCACAAACAATGCTGACAGATCATAAAACAGACTTGCAAGATGAACATGTATAAATAAACTTTAAAACTGTTCTTGCACATGGATTCCCATTAAGATTTCAGAACCTAAATTGTTATATTGCATTGCAAGGCATTTGTTCAAATTTCACCAAAGTATTGAATGAATAACATTATCTTCTATCTACTGTGATGAGAATAAAGTTCAAGTTTAACTTTCTCAATCCTGAAGAATGTAGTCTTTGTCATTATTTTGTTCAAAATTATGAGGCAATGACATCAACAACTTATGCCTTGGTCACATTCGCCGGCCGGTGACCTTGCGGCGAGTCTAAATCTGCCATTTTACTCATCCTTGTACAGCTTCATGTAGGTGGCTCGTATTGTAACACATAAAACGGCTTATTTCTACTCGCCGTAAGGCCCCCGAATGTGACATAGGCATAACTCATTTTCAGATTACTTGCTAAAATATATGCTTTTGGAAATTTCTAAAGTTCAAGGTGATTTTACTTCATTTTCTAAAAAGAATATACAACAGGTTTTCAGTCTACTCATTTCTTCCTTTGAGGTGTTTCTGCAGTTCAAGTTTTACTGAAAAGTCTGCAGATGATGAAAACATCTAATAAAATAATTTCAATATTAATTCATGAAGAATATATGTGGCATTGAAGCTACTATTTTTAGAGTTGACAGAAAAGATGAATTCATAAAACCCAACATAGCCTGGTTTATTTTAAAATGTGAAATTTGCTTTAAAAAAAAAACAATAGCGGCAGCAAACAATTCTTTTTGATGAATATTGTTCTTAAAATTTCTCATACATTTCATTTATTTCATTTTCAATGGAAATTGTTTGAGACACTATCATAAATAACATGAAATTAATTATATTGATCAGTAACTGTCATGAAACAATCTTGCCCAATCTCCGTAACATAGATATTGATGTATGGATTTCTACCAATAAAATTTTTTTTTTTTCATATTTTGCATAAGTTAAAGCTGCATGGAGCTTTTTAGCAAGAAACCAAGGGAACATCGTAAAAAAGGTGGAGTATATGCACCAATAAGTAGTTGATGCCTTCTGTAAAATTCAGCAAGAGTTGCTCAGAACACAGATAATATTTATTGTAGATGTTAATGGACATCAGTAGTAAAATATAGATTAAAAAAATGCAGAGGGAGTTGAATTGTTCAATATTACTTCTGATTTCCATTAGCAAACTGCTGCAAACAATTGTGGATAATTTTAAAATCATCATGGATGATTTTAAATGTTTGCAGCATAGCTTGCTGCATTCTGAGCGTTCCTGCTGAACTTGCTGCAGATCCATGATCCTGGTACTCGGTGTGCTGGTCATAACAGGAAGAGCACCTTCTCTTATGCTGGGTGTCATCTTGGTGTACTACACAATCAACTACCGGTAGACCCCATCTACCCTGGATGTCAATGGTGCCTCGGGAACAGCTTGAGGCTCCGCCTCAACCCCCTTCTCTTCCTCTGGCTTCCCCATGTCCAGAAGCATGCTGCCTAATGTGAAAGCTGCACATCAAGAAAAGATTTTTTGACTTAACTTTAAAGACATTTTCAACCATTCCGCATTGATTTTTTCCAAAAAATAGACTTACTATGATTCAACATTTTTTATTTCATTTTAAAAACTTTAAATCATTTACCAACTCTGAACGAAATCCCTCAAGCTGGCAATAAATAGTAGTTGAAGCTACTTACTATACCTTGCTGAAATTTTCATGAGGAAAGAAAAACTGTCCATTTTAAAATTCAGATTTAATTAATTCAAAATGAATGAAATGAATTCTATGGGTTATGAATGATTATTCTAGGTTTTTAAAAATGTGATTTTTTCATTGTAAACCAGTTTACCTATTTCTATAGGGAGATCCATCTTGTACACATTTCAATCGAAATTATGCAAATTTCTCGAGAAAATGAAAGAAAGAATATAGCAAAAAGCGAAAATTAATAAAATTAATAATTAAGTATATTTATTTTAAATTTTGTTATGCATCTGTGTGATAAATCTTTTAGGTGAAACTAACCAGTTGCTCAGATGACTCAGTCTTTGTCTCCTGGCCATGGACCCAATGCTTGGCCTTGTTCCTCATGGCTGCCAGCACAATTTCCATTTTGACTTCACTTTACCAAACTGTCCACCTAAAGATTTAACAAAGTGCAGTAATGCCACAATTATAAATGTTCTCATTGCAAACAGGGATCACAGCAGAAGGATCTTAAAAGTGGAGTGAACATCACCAATAAACTATGAAGGGTGATTTTGACTCGCCTCACCCCAGGCACAGATCCAGAAATTTCCAAAAGGAGGAGCACTTTTGTCCAGAAATGTTGACAACCAAAAAAAAAAAAGGTTATCACTTGCATGTATACACGGTACTTTCAACAATTTTTCGGGGGGAAGAAGAATACTTGTTTTTTATTTAGAATTTAGCCATGACACCAATCCATCCT
The DNA here is from genome assembly GCF_037042905.1 of Lytechinus pictus. Taxonomy (NCBI): domain Eukaryota; kingdom Metazoa; phylum Echinodermata; class Echinoidea; order Temnopleuroida; family Toxopneustidae; genus Lytechinus; species Lytechinus pictus. Next base: position 8,680,513 of record NC_087253.1, read on the forward strand.
TAACCCGTTGAGGATCATGGGGGTACATTTGTAAGTTTCGAAATGTATGCATCCACCATTGCCACATCAAAAGATAAAAATATTAAACGCACAAATTTTCCAATGATCTTTGGTGATTTTTTACATTTGACCTTGTGACCCCCAAATATTACCTGATCATTGTTACTCCCAAATGTATATTTGCCAAGTTGAAGTTGAACCATCAAAGGGTTCTTTATTTAAATTATCACAGGAACGAAGTATATTTAGTGAACAAGGCATGTCACCTTTGACCTTGATACCCTCAAAATAATCAAAGTATCATCAATCTTACATGCATACTTGGACAAAGTTTGAAATCAAACTGTTCTTTACTTATCAGAATAATTTAAGACAGGATGGCCAGACAACCCAAAAACCTGCGCTCGGCCCCACCTCCAATGGGTGGAGGTAAACAAATTCTAGATATTTTGGATTAGTTGCATGACGATTACAACAAAATAATATTTGAGAGAAAGTGATCTTTAATTCTTTCTTGATGCATATAAAACATATTCTTAACTCTTATGAATAAAAATACATACCAGTCTTTGTCTGATTCCTAGCGTAATCATTCACTCTTTTGTTAGATCACTCCAAGACCGTCTCAGGTTGGAGGCAGTCCGACCTGGGCAGCCAATAGCATCTCCACCCAGGCTCTCTGTCTGGTTTTCTGCAAACCTTTATTTAAAATGCAAACACAAACAAATCATAAAATAGGTATATGCTTTATATCAATTGAAAAGACACTGCACTTTATGTCAAGAATGTCTAAATTTATTTGACAAAAATATAATTTCATGGCATATCATTAATATTATTTTTCTACTCTGTAAGTTATCAAAAATTAAATTGCAATCTGTTGATGTAACTAGAGTTCAATTTGGGAATTTATAAGAAAGAGGTGTTGTACTCTTTCACAGTTTAATTCCATGGAAATCTAAATCCAAACTTGTAATCGTAAGAAAATAAGATTTCATCATTTTCAATGGACATATCAAAGAAAACAAAATCAAAATCAATAATAATTTTCAAAGAATAGCAAGAGGTAATTAAATGAACTTAACTATTATTGATTCAGGTCTACACAATCACTAGCATACCCAGGTGAGATTAGGTACAATTTCCTTTTTTTTTTAGGGGGGGGGGGTTGTATAAATTGAATTATATCAATTCATGGGGTAGACTATGGACCCTCTAAAATTTTCAAAAGGGGATAAAAAAAAAGGCAAAGGAGCAGGCAGGAATGAAATATATATTTTTTTAATCTAACACAAATTTCGATTTTTGTATTAAAAAAAAAAGGTAACAATTTTGGATCGCTCAGTTTTTATTTAAAAAAAATTGCCCCCTACGCCATTGTCTGTCAGTGTCAGGCCCCCTCAAAATTTTTGGCACATTACGCTAAGTACTGTTCATGATCAATGTGTCGCAAATTCATGTGGGGTCATAGCAGATCCAGGAGAATGGGGTCAAATGGGTGGAGTGCCTCCCCCTATTTTATTTCAATTTTTTTAAGGGAGAAATTAAAGCCTCCATTCAGAGTTGTCAAAATTTTTGAATCGCAGCACTGTAGGCCCTAGTGCCAATTCGCGCCCTGTACTAAGTAAAGACACATGCTCTGATCTGCGCCTGGTAACAGAGAGTCTATGCGCTAACAATCAATCTGCCTCTAGATCTACGGCTACGCACCTTTTTTAAGGGCCTACATACACTAAGTACATGCACCTCACTCAGCCTCAGGGCCAGGCCCAGGGGCTTCGCGGTACGGTGGAGCCCTCAAGCTAACTGACTGAAGTCTCAACTTCTTTAAGAATAAGTTAATTTAGATCTAGAATGTGGAATCTAGGCCAAAGTTAGATCTGAAAGTTCGATCTAACTGTTGTTGTTGGGCCTAGAATCTAACCAACTTCAATTCAACTTGTCTGACTTGGTGACGACCGACAGTGACGGTGGTCCAAAGTTTGCAACTTTGCATTCAATTCTTACATGAAAAATTGATTTAAACAATATGATATTTTCATGTACTGATACTAATCATAATGCAGAATATGTGATCATAGCAAGAGAAATACGATAAATTGATAAATAAGCTTTCAAAACGTGTCGGTGCATATGGTGATTTCAGCTGTTTGCGCACCAAGTGCGACCAGCGCGGTCACATCACCATGCCGAAGCTCCGGCGGCAATAGACATGGCCGAGACGCTGACCCCGCAGGCGCTTGCGACACAAAAATGGGACGATTCAAACGTGTAAAAAAATCGTGAATCTCACTGTCACGGTGCGAGCACGGATTCAAAACAATACACAGATATTTTTGCAAATAATTAATCGACTTATAATGTTAAAAATAGCAAATATCAACACATTTCTTTAAAAAAGTATGAAGCTTACGTTCTATGGAGTATCCATGTTTTTTTTCAGCAGCCGCAGATACCGATCGCGATATCGGCTGATATCGGCGTGCATCCTCGTCCAAGGTTATTCAGTCTTAAAAAACTCTGGCAACTATTAAAAAGTTTGCCAGAGTTTTTTTGCCATGAAATTTCGACCGAATTTGCAACTCTGGAAAAATCAGCTCACATTACCTACATCTGATTAAATCACCAGTTCATCCATTGTGACGTCAGCGCGCAGAGTGTACAATATGCACAGATCATGATGCGCACAAACATAACTGTAGAACGTCCATAAATAGTGCCTAAATTGTACTCTTTTCATATGTCATATCAAATATTTTCTGCTTGTGCTGCGCGCTCACATTATTGGTTTTCATGATAAAAATTAAAATGTATTCAGAATCTGCCCAACTCTTAAACACACGCATGTTTATTGAAATATGAATCTTGATCTTTATTCATTATGTGCTAAAATTATCCAGTTTCAGATCAGAATATACAAAAATTTCTGCTAGCGCTTTGTGCTTGCATTATTAATGTAGGAAGATACCAAATTATACCCATCCGTTTTCTTGATTTATAAAACATGAATAGAGTGTGCCGTTTTTAGGTTTGAAATCTACATTTTTCCTCTCGCGCTTCGCACTCTCATCAATTGTTTTGTTATATACCTATACCGTTCATGATTACAAAAAGTGCATAGAACGCCATTTGTTTAGGTCGGAATGTCAAAATTTTCAGCTCGCGCTTCGCGCTCGCATTATTTATTCGTTCAAATATGTATCATCTTAATGGCTAACTGCAATACGTCCTTAACATGTCCCTTTGCGACAAGGCCAGAATGCATATTTCTAGTTATATACGCATCTTCTTCAGGTTCACAAACATTGCCCAGAATGTTCAATTTTCAGGACAAAATACATGAAATTTCAAAATATTTTTAGCTTACACTTTGCGCTCATACTATTCAAACAGGGCTTATGAGACTATTATACATTTATGTTGTTTATAAGAATGAAGCTAAAAAAAAATTGTTAGGACATGGGCGTTTTGCCCCCCCCCCCCAAAAAAAAAAAAAATAAAAAAATAAATAAATAAATAAAAAATCACGACCAAGAAAAAAAGTAGAAAAGGAAGAGGATAAGGGTTAAATGTGATATCATTTTCCAAATGTTATGTCAAAATCTATCACGAACTTGGATTTTTGTAATGAAAATGAGTACAAAAAAAATTGCTCGCTCGCTCGCAACTTGTATTAATTTTACGCGATTCGCCATATCGAGCCACCTACAAGTTGTTGGCTCCTTACGCCACTGGGACAACCCCTTCAAAGAAACAAACAAAAATCAACTTTGAACGGCCGATCAGGAAAACATGGGTGAAAAGAACCCACTGATATTTGCTATCGGGCGATTGCTCATTTGGTGGCGTTATAAAAAAGAAATTTGACATTGAAATCAGTTGTATTCATTTATTGATTTGCACTTTGTATTATTTTTATATACACAGATAAAACAAAAATAAATGCATCCATTTACTCATAAAAATAGATATGAACATGAAAATATATGCGACAGTAACATAATATATCACTAGATATGGGGAAAATCACCCTCTCACTGGCAGGAATGTCAGAAGGTTGAGGGAATTGAAATTGGAGAAAGATAGATAGGCGGACGAAGGGATCGGGTAAATAGAATAGAAAGGGGGGACGGTAATAACCAGAGGAAAGTGCAAGCAGGGGTATAGCTATGCCTTTTCCAGTGGGGGGGGGGGGGGGGCGTGATTGGCAACAGATATCAGTACCGAATGCCGACGTGCGATGACCAATGCTCATCTATGTCCAAACCAGGAGTAGATCCAGGATTTAAACGGGGGACATTATTGTAAAAAAAATAATACAAGCCCCACCCCCAAAAAGTATTCACTTTCACTTACACTAAAATAGTATATATACTTCCCGACTGGTCTTCACTTGCCTCCCGACGAGATTATCTCCTATGTTCCTTTGCAATTAAGTGTCTTCGAGGAATTTGTAACTGTGAACAGCTCAGTGCAAATATCTATATCAACCCCCGCCATCCTGAAACACTTTCTTTCCGTCATCTACCCTCCAGAACTCAGTCTTTTTTCTATTCACCCTCTAGGCGCCTTCCAAGACTTTGGGACACTCTTCCTCTAAGTGTAAGAGATAATGCTGTTTTAACTTCCCTCTCTTAATTTCTTTCTTCTTTAAAGGGAGCACTCTTGTCCAACTCATAAATACCTCCATTTTCTTTCCATTTTTTTTTTTGCTTTCTTTTCACCACCTCATTATTTGTGCTATGATTCCAACAATGACATTTCTTTAAGAATCATTTTTGTCTGCTGCATTATACAGTGCACATATCTCTTCCCCCTCTTTTCTCCTCTATTTAGTTGGAACTTTATTACCTCTTGAACAGTTATACTAAATTAATTTTTGCCATTACACTTTTCCTGTAATTTGATATGCTTGCCATATTACCTAAATAATTACATGTACTTTGCATATTTCATTCTATGATGTGCATCCAGCAATTGTGTTTCCTTTATTGTAATTTGATTCAATTATCTGTCAGTATGGATTTAGTATATAATTAAATCTTCTTTTTTTTCAATTAATATTTCAGATTAATGCTCAAGTAGTACAGGCTGTATGATCTGTTATATCCATTTGTTAGAGATGATTTTTTTATTCCTCTTTAGCAAAACTGTTGGGGGCACATAAAAATCTAAAAATCTCAATATCATTTCTATATTTTTTTAATTATTATTACTATGCAGTTCTTAATTTCTCTTCTTTTTCTTCATCAAAGGAGGCGAGTTTCCTGTAATTTTATTATTTGTTGTCTCAATGATTGTTATGTATTAGGTGCTGGAGCCTGGCGAGTACACATGTCATTAATAGGAATGTGGAGGCATGCTCTTGCTGTTGTCTAGGGCATTCCTCCTTATTTCATTTCATTGTTGCTTTTCAGGCTCTAGTACCTCACACAAATCTAAATTATCTTTGTGCTATGTTATGTTAAGCATTACACACATATCAGTCCGGCATGGATATTCAAATTCTTCCCAATACCCGTCTTTATTTCTTTTACTGTATCTTAATTGCCTGGCGTTACATACATACTTTTTAAAATAATGTTTGTCAATGTGTTTTATTTGAATTTTAATAATGTGCAATTTTATATATTGAATGTGCAATATTCTCTCAACTGTTTTTCCATGAGGGCTCGCATGCCTCTGGGCAATAGTACTGAATTTTACTTTTGCGAGCCCTGGCCCATGGAAAAACCGTTTTCTTACTCTTTTCTTCTTTTTCATTTCTACCTTATCTATATTTAATTATTCAATTTCAAATTGTATTTATGGAATTACATTGTACAATTTTTGCATGTTTTTAATGGCTAAATAAATAATAATAATAATAATAATAATACAAAAGTAATAATTGCGATTTCTTTCTAAAAATTTAGACCTAAAACGATGTATTTTGTGAACTTAATTATGAATAAGATGGGTATCTTCCTTAATAAATAATGCGAGCACGAAGCCCGAGCTACTAACATTTTGATATTCCTAACTAGACATTCTAAGCAGTTTTACAGGATGGGTATCTAAACAGTCGTGTGGGCGCGAAGCGCGAGCAAAAACTGTTGATATTCCGACTTAAGAACTGGTTGTTCTAAGCACTTTTAGTAACCATGAACAAATTGGTTTCCAACTGAATAATTAATTGGTGTGAGCTCGAAGCGCGAGCTGAAAATTGTTGATATTTCGACCTGAAAACTTTACATTCTAAGCATTTCATTTAATTATGAACAGGATGGAATTTTATGCGAGTGCGAAGCTCGAGCTGAATTTGTTTATATTCCGACTTAACAACTTGATACTCTAAGCAATTTTGTAACCGTGAAGAAATTGGTTTCTAATGATATATTTTTGATTTTTTATATTCCGACCTGAACACAAAACATGCTATGCACTTCATTGAACTATGAACAGGATGGATATACCTATTCAGTTATATGTGAGCACGAAGAGCGAGCTGAAATTTTTGATATTTCGGCATAAGAATTTGATATTATAAGCACTTTTTGGAACCGTGAACAATTTCTAACTAATCAATCGACGCGAGGTGCGAGCTAAACATTTTTGATATTTTAACCTGAAAACTAAACATTTATCTTAGATATCCAACTAAAAAAATGATGCGAGCGCGTAGCGCGAGCTAGATTTTTATTGTTATAATTATATTACATAACAGTTGTTCTCTACCTTTTTCCTGTCCCTGGTCAGCCCAGTCCGTCCTTACTATCGGTACAGAGAGCTCTAAAAGTCGCATTGCGTAAAAATCACAATTACCGATAAAAGTGTACAGTTGAATTGACATTTACCGACAAAGATGTTGGAACTAAAATACCGAATCAGTTGGAACAGACCCTTGTGCCCAAAAGTTTATCATTTTTTTCCGACAGTCTGCAGTCCAGTTTTGGTTTTACCCTTTCTCTTAAACTCTTTCTTCTTTTTCTACTCCCCCCCCCCCCTTTCTCTATTTCCCTATTTTTCGCTTCCTTTTTATTTCCTTATGCACACTACGTTACAATGTTACAAAGTAAAGCCAATTATAATATAATGTAATGAAATGAGATAGAAACCTTCTGAAAAGCAAAGCTTGTTATATAAGATTTCCTTCAATAAATAGACATAATAATGCAAAATACAAATTTCAAAATATATATAATATACAAATCATCATATTTTCTGTAGAAATTAAAGGTAAATCCTTGTTAAATATATTTTTTTTCATATTCTCCCAAGTAAAAGATAAACAAGGCTGGATATTATTGCAAGATATGATAATAAAGTTAAAAGGACACACAGAACAAAACGTTACAAAATCAGGACGTGACAGAACGGTACAAGAACAAGCTAAGACTGAAAGTTATACAAAAAACAAGACATACGAATTAGAACATAAACGGACAAATTGAAAAAAAAGCAAAGGACAAGAAACGAGTAAAAGAAAACAAGCAAATAAAATAACAAACAAATAGAAATCTGCACAGGTAGATCGACTGAAAAGAGACAGAGACGGGAAAAAGATGCGAAATAAAGGCAGAGGGGGAGGGGGGGATACGGAAGAAAAGAACATCTACACGATATCCTAATTGGGATAAATAACTTGAGTGTTATGGTTATTAGTGATGTTTAATGCTCTACTGAAACTATGAATAGTTGGCTTATTTGATAAAGCTTGTGAAAGTGAGTTCCAATATTTGATGCCAGAAGATATGAACAGTTTGTTTGTTAATAATGTCCTTGTTCTATATCCAGTGGCGTACCTAGGATTTTTCACAGGGGGCAAAACCGTCCGCCAAAAAATTTGACAAGCAAAAAGAAGAAGAAGAAAAAAAAAAGGTCTTCAATCACAAATGAAGGATTTCGTTCCACAAAAAAAAGAGCTTCAAGCTCGTCAGGGGGGCGATAAAGGTCTTCAAGCTCGTCAGGGGGGGGGGGGCAAAAAAGGCCTTTTAAGCTCGTCAGGGGGGCAGGGATACGTCCTTTGCATGGGTTGTGGCTCGTCAGGGGGGGGCAGAACATTTTTGTCGTTGGTCATAATAATTTCAACAAAAAGTGTTTCAATAGCATCATACATTAAAGTAAGATCGGGCCACAACCTGTAATCGAACTGTTGGGATATAAAAAGAGCAACACTACCTAATTTGCCTATTCAATAATTTGTGACCAAATTATAACCTGGCACCCTATAAAAGGATAGTTGAGTACAATTGGAAAACCACGTTTCTGATAAACCTATCACAAAAGATTTCAATAAAAGGGAATGAAGTGAATCAATTTTTTTGTTGGCACTGCGAATGTTGCAATGTAGCAATAAAAAAGTTACTGTTGTCAAGTTGTTTCGACGCTATTTGTTTATCAGTAAAATAGAGCAAGGGGGCATGCTGATGCGTATTATCATTACAATCAGAAAGATAATCAAGATTAGTTTGTGCATTCATAGTTTGAGCTACTAAGTCATCAAAAACATAATTTTTACTTTCATCAAAATTCGAATTAAAGGCAGCCTGGAAAGTATTGTGTAATTCATCATTATCTAAATAAAAAAATGAGAAAATTTACGTTTACAGTCATCACGAAGGATGTCTAGGGGAGGAGTGTGCAGGTCAGCTACACGAAATAACACAAGACATGATATTACGATAACATAATGATACGAATACAGACAAATAAAGACAACCACCAAAAAACGAATGTACATTAGCAATTAATTCCTGGGAACCTTGAAATTATTAAAAGAGGGAAAATATTAAGAGCTGACTATATAACAGGTACAAAATAAGCAAAGTATACCAGGCAATTACAGACATTAACCCTTCGAGAGAAGACGTAAAACGTGTCTAAATTATTTAGAAATCATTGAAAAAACATCAGTCCAAAAACTTTGAATGAGATTTTCTCGAAATCGTTTTTTGCACGCATGAATTTAGTCACCTGCTCAGAAGTCAAATTCTACTTTCTATTTACAGACATGGCTTACCTTATTTTTCACCAGTGTGCCAAATTTATTCACTGTTTGATCGACGTAGGTTCTAATTTTCTCACACGTACGCCTTACTGTTTCATCCAGAGCCCCAGCGATTGTCTGAGAAAGATTTGTACGTTAGCAGTAGATGAAGAAAAGGAAAGAAAATTAATTAAAAAGTAATACTTTCTTCTCTACGGCGAAATAGCTAGTGTATTACTAGGGAAACACATTGCTTGGTTCTTAACTCATTTTTCTAACAGAGAGAGGTAGGTTGGGATTTTTTTTTCATTTACTACGAACAAGTAGGTAAATTTACGCATACCTGAAATATTTTCTTTCGTTCTGATTAAATTTCAAATTTTAACCACTCACAGTTATCCTCAATGCTCCATTCTTAAATATTTAGTTTGCACAATGTGATTTTTAATGGCAAAACGTGCATAAGAATGAACACTAAAGTATATTTCTTTTTTCTTGTCAGCAAGAAGCGGAAATACAGGGGGTATTATTTTTTCTACAGATAGAAACCATATTTTTTCCCCTATATATTTCCCAAGGTAATATTACAATAATAGATAAAGGAAGTACAAATGAGCCTGTTTCTTTTTTTCAGGTAAAACAAAACGTCTGCGAAAAATGTATTTGGTAAGTTCATGCGATGGTCTCGAAAAGAAAGTTGATCATCAAGTAATGCATGCATGACTGAGTTAAAACAATGGAAAGTTGTTTTACCAAATTTTCATTTTCACGAGCGAATTGCGACCCTGCCTCACCCAGTAATTTCAAGCAACGTTTTATAAGTTTGAAAGAATTCAAACATTATCCAAGCCATCTGTAAGATATCACTCGACGCTTATTCTAGTACTATGTCTTCCACTTTATTGGGAAAACCCCCGGGGGGCACTTCCATTGACGAGTGGATACCATGCGCGACCATGGGGTCTCGAAAAGCACCCCAAACACGTATTTTCAATATTCTGAAAATGCAGCCCTTTACAAGTATTGGAATGTGATGATCCCTACCCTTAACAAGTATTGGAAACAAAACTATACTTTTGGCAAGTATTCTCTGAATTGAACCCCTAAACAAGTACAGCACAGCAATATTTTAATTGTTATGTCACGGACATCGGTCGACGGTTTTACCTTTACGTACATCTAAGTACAGCCCCACCTCCCACACCTCTTGCAAATCATACTCTAAACACGTAGTGTTGACTCTTGGGGCAAATCTTAATCTGAATTTGTTATACCATCGCAAATTTGACCCTAAACACGTAGCGTCCTAGCGAAAAAAAAAAACATTTTTTCAATATTTCAGTGTTTTTAACACCCTTATTACGTTACGTACGTAACGTGCCCTATCTTGAAAAAGACATCCTTTTTACGTGTATTTTTGGTCGCGCATTGTATCCTCTCGTCAATGTAAGTGCCCCCCCCCCCTCCCTTAGGGGAAGGTGGAACGAATGCATGTTTTTCAATGATTCGTCGAATGGTTAGAAATTGAGCATGTTTCATTTATTGTCAAACTTATTACTATAGCAACATTTAAGGGGTTTCCTTTCCCGACCGAACAGTTAACCCTTCACCTTTAGCCCATCGTCTGATGCTTTTGTGGAATTTTTTTTTTTTCAACGATCCGTCAGAGGTAGTAATCGCGCTTGTTTTCGGGCAACTTTTTCTCAACCATGCGTCAATCATATTTAACGCATGATATGTCAAATGAAAGGAACAAAAGATGGATATTTAAGTTATTATCGTTGCATTCCAAATAGACAGCATTAGAAGCCAGATAAACTAACGCAAAATCAAAATTTGCTCGCGTGTATACACACTACCTGTTCTGTCCAGTACGCGTGGAAATTAAAATTTGGTAACACCACTTTCCATTGTTGCAACATAGTTGTGCATGCATTATGACCGTTTAGATGGGCTTTAAATGAAAGAACAGAGGCATTTATTTCCATTAATTTACATTTCATTAAGCAAATCTATAATCATGATACCAAAACATTACACTGAAGCTTTTTTTTTTTCTGGGACGCACTGTGTAATAGAAAAGCAGGGAGTCTAGCACAGACCCTTGCGGAATTCCGCATTAAACATACGTTTGTAATTGATTTTGATTTGGTTCTCCGATAGGAATCGTAAAATTTACATCGGTTCTAGAAGGCATGCTAGGAAAGAACTGATCGATAAAGACAGTGTAAGAGATTTTTTTAAATAAAGTGCATGAATGCGTTTACCCCTTTTGCAACTTTAAATAGCAAGGAAGCCAATTTCCTCTCGAGATTGTTGCCCAAGAACTTATCCATCTCCTCTTTTCCAGTAATCTGCATGATAAAAAGGTGGGAAAAAGAATCAGGAGGTCTTTAACAATAAAGTGATACTTTTTTTTTTTTTAGGTATACTACGAGTGCTGATTTTCTAGTTTAAATTTAAACTAGAAAATCAGCACTCGTAGTGCAGTCACTATACAAGCACTGCAAGTGCTACATTAGCACTTCATTTTTTACAATGTACATCGGACCACCTCGCGATGTGTTCCTAGACTACTTTTGATTCGGTGTATAAACGCAAACCTGCCCGAGAGTAATCGTAAAGCTATCTCGGACAGCTTTGGTAATTCGGTGTAAACGCGGAGAAAGCTGTCTCGGGCCGCCCGAGACTCGTTACGATTCCGGTGTAATAGGGGGTCAAAAATTCAGGTCAACTTTTTGGAAACCGGTCTCTGGGCGCCCCAAGACTGTTCTCAGGTAGCAAATCCGGTGTACCAAAATAAGCAAATTAATTTTTACATTTATATTGTTTCTGTTTCTGTTTGTGGTAACTCCCGCAGGAACTCGGCAGGACAGCATTTTGCTGGTAAACGCCAAACTGGTTTATAACCAATTACTTATGAAACATTTTTACGTCTAGGTTTATCAGTCATAGTGGCTGACGTTATAGACGACAGATATCACTCTCGGGCCTATCAAAGTGGAGACAATGGCAGAATTGGGATTCGAACTCACAACCTTGCGATCATGAGTCCAATGCTCTAACCACTGGACCACACGACCTCACTGTTGATGCAAAAAGCAGACCATTAATTAATTGTAAATTCGAAATATGATTAATTACTTTCACTTTATCTTGAGACCTAATGGATCAATTGCAAGTTTCTTGCAATACCCCATTAGACATGCAAGGGTCAAGCTTGCTTTGTTCGATTTTTGCCAATTGTGGCATCTTAACCCTAAAAAGTGCTGGGTTATTTGAGAAGAATTGAAGACGGGGGGGCATGATCCCCCCTTCTGATCTCGGCCGCCGTCCGCGCGATCGCGCCGAAATTTGGCACACACACACTCTTTACGACATAAACTACAAACCAGCCTACACAAAAAAATCAGAACTCGATGTTTCGAGTAAAACCCTTAAAAAACTCATATGGGCGGGTAAAATGCACTTCTACAAGGTGTATTTTTCACCTAATCATGAGTATGCGGCAAGCATCACATTCGATACCGCATAAATGAGTATTCTCAACCGATGACGAAAAACGGTGAGTAAAAAAGCTGAGTTCTCGATTAAAATCATGTTAAATGAGTAAATATACACGTCATTTACGCATCACTGAGTTTTCATTTAAAACTTGACATTTACTCATTGACTAGTTTTCTCGTTCTTCGATGCAGTTTACTTGTCCAGTGAGTGAAATTATTTACGAAACTTAGTTCAACGGCCACGTTCACACGTCAAACGTATCACTGAGTTTTACTCATTGACTCGTTGTCTCGTTTCGGTCGATTCTTTCAACACCATTTATTTGCAGTGAGTGAATTTATTCACGAAACTCAGTTTAACAGCCACTTGCTGTCACGCACGCGATCATGCGAGAGCAAAGATCATGCATGCAATGGAGTCAGAGTTTGACTAAATTATTCAGTCTTCACCGGTAAGTTTGTTTTATGTTTACGTTTTTATATGGAAATTTTACTTAAATATGCTGTTGTTATTAATATTAACGGCATATTATCATGAAATTCCTTTCCTGACATCCCTGTATTTAACTTTGATGAAACCTTTGCCAACACTGTAAAAAAATGAAGTGCTAATTTAGCACTTACAGTGCTTGTATAGTGACTGCACTACGAGTGCTGATTTTATAGTTCAAATTTAAACTAGAAAACCAGCACTCGTATATAGTGCAGTCACTATACAATAGTAAGTTTTCGTCAAAATACTCATGATTGTGTTTGTTTATTCACTTGTAATCGTGAGTAAATAACATTCACAATCATGAGTATTTTGAAAAAAACTCATCAATAATACTCACCAGTGTGTCATTATAGTGTCAATCGCAAAAACTCACTTATCTGCATTACATCGGGAACTCACAAGATGAGTACTACAGAAGAAACTCAATTTGATGAGTAAACTTTACTCATTTGGTGTGTCATTATAGTGTCAAAATGTACACCTGTTTATGAGTAAAATTACACGATTTTTTTTTTGTGTGTAGACGTCTACATGCGCTGGTTCGTGCCAGGGGTGGACATACCCGATACTAGTGAATGAGTTAGAACAATAACTTAAGTTTGATGCAAATTTGTCCATGAAATCACAAAAAATTAGTCATCTGGAAAACTGAGAGAGATTGAAAATAAATATATCATGATCCTGTAATTTACTGTACAGCGAGTTCCCAAAAATTGTCCATCTGATATGCGGCTAAATTATTTCCAAAAATAAAAATTATTCTCAATGAAATGTATAGAACCCGAAAGCTCATCTCATGTTCTAACTTCTATAAAAATTTCATTGGTCTCGCCTCAATGGTTTTGAATACACAGTCTATTATGTAAAAGTGGTGATCTTCCGCCCATTCTAAGTTTGCATGTACATGTAGCACTGCTGTGTGTTCTGCAATTTCTAGCATATCAATCCCCTTTGACCCCTTTGACCATTCGGATGCGCTGTATATTGTCGTCACTTTTGTTCTATGCTCATGGCATCCATCGCTTAGAACATAAACTTGTAAAATATCACTGTCAGACGTGTGTAAAAGGCAGAATAATAAAGTAAAGTGGTTATCATGCACCATAAATGCCATATTCAAATCATGTTGTAATAATTACGCTGTGAAAATTTGGTGAAAAAAATATTCCACCTTAATGACCAACAGTGTATATAAATATATTCAGTGCGTCCTACAAAAACGAAACCGAGATTTCAGAAAGCTCAGAATCTCCTCTTTCATTTGAAATTACTTAGATTATTTCTCATTCAGGCATGAGTGAGCAAAAACAATTTGAAGAGGGGATACCAAAAAGTCATTTGGCGGGCTGTATCTGGGTTTCAAAAAGAAAACCACATTTTTAAAAAGTTCAATATCCGCTCTTTAATTTGATACCTCAATTACTGAAAATGGTCAAAAAACAAAAAAGTTCTGGTTATTTGAAATAAGGCTTGAATTTTAATAATTTCATAAAATCAAGAGGTTTTACAGGCTAGCGTTCAAACTCACTCGACGCTCCGTTTTGTTGACGATCAGCCATGCATTAATATAAGTCTTTTGTTAACCATGCGATAGCTTCTGTGGGAAACCGGTGAAAACACGTTATTTAATGAAATTATGGAAATACAAGCATTATTTCGAGGGACCATAACTTTTTTAATTCTTGACAATTTTTTGTGATTAAGGTATCAAGTAAAAGAGCAGATATTGAATTTTTTAGCCATGTGATTTTCTTTTTGAAATTCAGATACCCCCCGCCAAATGAATTTTTGGTATCCTTTCTTCAGATTGTTTTTGCTCACTCATGCGTGAAGGAGGAATAATCTAAGTGATATCAACTGAAAGAGGAAATTCTGAGCTTTAAAATGGTAGGTCATTTATCTATTGTATTTGTGAATAAGTTATGATAAATCATCGTTTAATCTCGGTTTCTTTTTTTCTGGGACGCACTGTATATATACATATATATATATAAAATATCAGTATAACATGTGAGACAAGTACAAATGGCTAACATGAATGAAACAATTGGCATTCAATGTGCTAGGAAGGGTAAAATGTGATTACTATAATACATAGCCATTATTGGTAGGACGACCGGGACTATTGGCCAACAGATGGTTGGTACAAAGCTATTACCTTCTGGTTATAATCTAGAGGACGTTCAGTTGTCCATGGTGTGAGTTTGCATGTTTTGTTGTTTGGTCAGCTTCATAGGCTGATTTTACGATTTTGTAATAAATGGATGGCTGGTTGGGATTGTACACATATTTTTGTTGGCCGGTTGGGGTTGCTAAAACTTTGGCTGGATGATTGGTGTTGTTATTAACATGATGGTGTAACCTGTTTGGCTGGATGGTTGGGGTGTTATTAGCAGGATGTTGTAACCTGTTTGGCTGGATGGTTGGGGTTGTTATCAACAGGATGTTGTAACCTGTTTGGCTGGATGGTTGGGGCGTTATTAACAGGATGTCGTAACCTGTTTGGCTGGATGGTTGTGGTTGTTATTAACAGGATGTTGTAACCCGTATACTACACGCATCTTGGGTGTTTTTAATACTTGGCAACTTCATTATCATTTCTCGAAGCACGCAAGGGAAGGAATGACCAAGAGCTCTGTGAGCCAATGGCGGGGAAAGGCCAAGATTATCGGATATTTGGTAGAGGGATCCTCGTCCCAGGAGACTGGGACACTGGGTGGAGCCACCATCCTCCAAGCTGGTCACGTGACTCGTGACCCGGTTCCCCCTATGTGGTTTATTCTTAGCCTTACTCTCTCCTTCCTCTGCAGGCATTGGAATTAATTGATATCACTGCGAAACACATGTTTGTGAAGCATTGGTGTAATAATTAATGGTTGATATTACTGTGATACACAAGTAGGGAAATATTGGGGTAACAATTCCCGAACAGAAATTAAAAGTTGAGAAAATGGCAATATCTGGTATATTGTGTCGTATTACTTCTCACAATAGTTCGAATATATTTGCTGGTAAATAAACAAATGAATACATAGATATGAAAACGTTTAAATGTATTCATGTAGGGCCTTTATAAAAACATAAACAGGCAAATCGATAAGAAATGAATGCACACGCACATATAACTCTCTTTCTCTATCTTTCTCCCTATATCATGTATATATAAAGAGTTTAGTTGCAAAAGAGGTTAGGCCCACTTTGGACCATTTCGAGAAAAACCATGTTTTTTTTTTCACTTATTGCAATATTCTTATGAGAAACTAAATTGTTATGATGTACTACCCTATCATGTGAACATAAACTTGGGTATAAAAGAAATCTACCTGTCTTCAATTTGTTTCTGTATATTTTTCAAAAAAATATCATTGTGGACCTAACCCCTTTTGCAAGTAAACTAAAATGAATCCAAATCTCTCTTGATTAAGAAAAGTTATTTTTCTTTGCCACTTTCATTCACATTTTCATTTGAATTTCAAATTTTCTTTGGTATCATCAGAGTGACTAAAAATGTAAAGGTTTAGAGACAGAAAACAATATAATTTATGAAACATGGACCTAACCCCTATTAACCAATGAGTTCTTCAAAAGAGTTTAGTTGCAAAAGGGGTTAGGTCCACTCCAATAAAATATTTTTTTTAATTTTCCCTATTGCAATATTCTTATGCGAAACTGATTTTTCATGATACCTTACCATGAGAACATAAAATTGGGTATAAAAAATCAACCTGTCTTCATATTTGTTTAAGATATTCTTTGTTTTTATTATGTATGTATCTAACCCCTTTTGCAACTAAACTGAAACGGACCTTACCCCTTTTGAAAAAAGTGATTTTTCTTTGCCATTTTAGTTCACTTTTTTAAAGGAATTTAAACTTTTCTTTGGTATCATCTTATAGAGGTACTAAAAATGTATACATTGAGACATAAAAATCAAATTTGATGAAAAATGGACCTAACCCTTTTTGCAAGTGAGCTCTTCATATGAAGAGTTTGTTTGCAAAGGGGGTTAGATCCACTTTAGACCATTCATAGAAAATCAAGCCGTTTCTATTCTCCTATATTGCAATATCCTTACATTATCATGATGTTCTACCTCACCACGTGAACATAAAAATTGGTATAAAAGAAATCTGTCTGTCTTCATATCTTTTTTAAATATTGTTTTTAAAATTTACCATTGTGGATCTAGCCCCTTTGACAAGCAAACTGAAATGGAAAATATACTAACCAACCAGCTGCTCACGCTCCCCCTAAACAAAATTTAATAATTACTATACGAGGGATCGTAACGACCCAGCGAAAAAGAAATCACATATCCAAATCGCTTGAGTTTTTTTTCAGAACCATTTTATTTATGTGTCTACCATTACAAAGGAATCATTCGTTCGGGTGATAAAGATTAATAATGAGTTATTCATGTTTCTCCAACAATGTCACTACACAGATCATCTTCCTAATAGCCATCCTTGCTCCCCTTACTGAAAGCCAATTCTCTGATGGATAGTAGAAATTGTTTTTTTTTCTCTAACCCTTTCTCAATGAAAATATATAATTTAACAATTATATTCAAGACAACCAGCAGAAATATTAATGTACTAATCATCTTGCCCAGTTATACTAAGCCATTTCGACTAGTACCATTTCAACTGGTAAGTTTGGAAATTAGATTATCCGTTTACTGGTCCAGTGCAACTGAACATGCTAATTTGCCATGGAGGGTTTCGTTGTTATGCAAATACGGGGTTAAGTTCAATTTTACAAAGGAGGACAAAATAGAGTATCTAACACCATCAATGTTCTGATTTTCATCTCACTGCATTATGGCTATACTTATTTTGTCAAAATAAGCTACATTTCGAAAGGCCGCTTCATTCCAAGATCCATCGGCCACTCTGTGGCGCCTCTCCTCGTATTGTGTGTCGTTTTCTCTCTCACTCTCTTTTAATTCCATATTGAAATATACTGCCCTTTCACACGGTACAAAAATGTAATTTAAATGACGATTCCAATGACAACATAAGGCTAATAACGAATGTTTAGTAGGTGTGAAACCGAACTAGAACATGATTAGAATCACGAACGCTAATCACAGTCACGATTACAAAAGCAATCATCATTACAATGATAATTCAAGATTCACGTGTGAATATGCCCTTAGTTATACTTTAATCGCCCATCGTGCACCGCTAGACCTAACTTTTTTTCACAGAATTTCGCCAAAACAGAAATTAAAGGATTGAAAACAAAGCACGGGACCAGTGTATTAAAATCGATTTAAGAATGCACTGTGCTTGGAGGGGAAAAAGTGCAGCATAATCATTACCACCATCGAAAATGTGCAGTAAAATGCGACGTTAAATAGCGAGATCTATTGCCTTTTCACACGGTACCAAAATCGTAATTTGAATGATGATTCCAGTGAAAAATCATTCTAATGACGAATTTATAGCACGTGTGAAACCAAACTAAAATCACGAACACTAATCACAATCACGAATTCAAATTCTACTCCGGATAGGAATTCCAGTTAAGTTTCACTCAAATTACGGTAAGTATTTTACGGCTGAAAGGGTTGACCTCCAAAACATATTTTAAGGGGCGGAGCTTACGTGACCTTTCAAGCAGTTCCGTAGATAATGGATTGTCATGCATTTATTTTAGTTGCTTTTTTGCGATGCAGTGCTTTGATTGGGTTTGATTGACAAGTAAACAAGGACACAATACCGTCTTCGCTCAGGAATTCGATTTCAAATCACACTTCCGAGTGAACGTGTGAATGGTACAATGGTCCTAAAGTCGAAATACAATGATTCTTACAAAGACTATTCAAGGTTCTCGTACGATAAAGCCCCTAGACACATAAATACTTACATATACGAAAGTCATTACCCTAATTACGTTGGCGCCAATAATGCCAGGACGAAGAGAAAGTGCCAGAAAACCGTAAAAATGTATCCCGCACAAATGACATTAAAGCGTCGGTTTTATTAAGTCTGCTACGTCGGAGTTGTCATGGTTTGTTGCCAAGACAATCATGTAAACAAAAAATGGCGTTCCCAAAGCTGCTCAGGTGGCATGCAGGCGGTAATGCATTGGGAATCAAAGGAGTCTCGCTCCCATTATTCAAAACTATGAAAATAGCATATCATGAGCAGCGTTGTGTAGGCATACGTTGAAAAGTATACGGACCAAGCAGCTGCCCACGCTCCCCGTAAACACATTTACAATTATTATGCGAGGGATCGTAACGAACCAGCGAAAAAAAAATCACTTTTCCATAACGCTTAAAAGTTTTTTTTCATAAAAATTGTATAGGTTTTCCAGGTTAAATGTCCACTGATTGGAACCAATCGTCCATATAGGTAATTCAAATGTCCATGTTCATGAGTGAATGTCCGATTAGGGAAACCAAAAGTCACATAGGGAACTAAATGTCCAATTAGAGAGAGTAATATCCCACTTAGGGAAAATAAATGTCAGTTGTCCACAGTTTGGATAATAATTGCCCGGAATATATATACATTTGTTTACCAATATACATCACCAAACACAGTGGATAGTATGTTGCCCAACATTTAAGTGTGTATGGATATAAAATGATATCTTATAAACAATTTTCTTACATAATTATTCTGTTGTTTATTTACCAACTTAAACGCGTATTCCTTCCACTGCATATCAAACGCCACACAGCATTACTGACAAACGTTATGAAATATATTGTAACCAAGCCCAGAATAAATCTCAAAGTGGCATAAATTCCATAATTCATATGAAAAACCTCATTGAACAATGTATATTTCTTACAGTCTTACAAAACCTATTTAAATTATAAAATAATTAGTGTTTAAAATTATTCTTCTAAAATATATGTGTATTGTTTAATTTACTCAGTCTCTAACTCAACCCAAACATGTTATTATTATAAAGTTTTTTCGCAAACGCAAAAAAAATGCAAATTATATATATATATAAATATGTATATATATATATATATATATATATATATATATATATATATATATATACAGTGCGTATCAAGAAAAAAGTTTACACTTTGGAAAAGCCCTGGCAATAAAAAAAATATACAACAATAAACATGTGGGTAATGTTTTCACATATAATCTTGGGTTTGGATCTCATCTATCCAATGATAGTTAAAGTTTTGACATAATGTTACACTTGAGAGAGCACTGTCCATTTTGTAAAGCTCGCAGAAATCTGTTTGCGCAGAAATGCTCGTTTTCACGCTGTGTCAAGGGGAAAGGGCGAAATCAAACTTACCTTGCGAAACACTTGTCATACATTTCCCTTGCACTTTTAGTCAATTGGAATAAAACGGATACATTAACGCATTTTGTAAAAATTTTGCCACCCAAATTGACATTTCAACAATTAGTAAGCACAACCTTTACCCTTTTTGTGCCAGCTGGATCAGAGGACATAACTTAATCTGAACAAAAGTTTATATCAGACATCTCCAGTATTTCTTCACTAAGTTTTTATCATTTAAAGTGGGTTTACATTTCATTTTCATTTAATACTTGTTTCTCCACACTTTTCCCAAGCTTGAGAATGATTAACAAAATGAAAATCAAGCCTAAGCCATTTAATGAAAACCACAGCTCAGTGTAAAGCAAATATCGTCACGATGGCCTCGGTGTGTGGGGGAGTGGGGTGGGGCGCAATGCACTCTTCGAAGTGTTTTGGGGCAAGAAAACAAGTTAAAAAGGTAAAAGATATCTTTATATAAATTTTACTAGCTAAATTTCACGTGTTCTTGATGATTAAGATCTACTTTTATTCGCATAACTATTTCAAAGCTCTGCGCAAGTAATTTTTCACTTTTTTTTCAAAAGTAAGTGGTGCTCACTCAAGCGGAAATATTTTTCGACAGTAATATCGTCATTTGCTTAAGTGGATCTGTACCAATGTTAAACTGTGGAAAAATCTTCAAGATATAAAAAGTGTATAATTTTACAGGATTTTTACTAAGTGTAAATTGTGTTTGATACGCACTGTATATATATATATATATATATAATTATCACGCATTTTCAGGAAAAGATATATGGCACTTACCGCACAATTATATTAATGTAATAAGCAATAAAAATACAGACAATGTAGGCATACACACACACACACATATATATATGTATGCCTATATATATATATACATATATATATATATATATATGTATATATATGTGTGTGTATGTGTGTGTGTGTGTGTGTGTGTATATATATTTTTCATATCATTGTTCAATTACTCTGTTATGGACCCTATAATTACCAGTGTTATGCTTACATTGTCAATGTTTAATGGGAACAAAATAGACATAACAATAAATTATAACGCTTTTTCATTATGTTATTTATGTTGCAGTTTCGGTATGAAGTATGTTTTCTCTGTTAAATTTTCAACAAATTTTCATTTTTTCCACCTTTTTCTTTTCACTAAATAAAATGGTAATATTAGCCCCATTTTTTTCAAATCTTTACCTTTTGAACAAAATTTCGATGTTTAATGTACATTTGTCTTACATTATAAGAACATTTAAATCCCTTTCCAACATCATTGGTGCATGGTTTAGCAAATGGACATTTGAATTACGTAAACGACATTAGATTTACCTATGTGCGACTTGATACCTTAATCTATGCATGATTATGTATCAATAGCTATTGAATGGATATTTGAATTCCCTATGGACATCCTTTTTACCAATAAGGATATTTGGTTTGAAAGATGATTTACCTATTGAAAATGAATTCCATTGTGTGGACATTTGCCGTCTCTATGGTCATGTGATTCATCTATGGGATACAAGTCTGAATATAGGGACATTTGAATTCCCTATTGACATTTGAACTACCTAATATGACACTTGCTCTGACACGGGGGACATTTGACCTGGAAAACCTATATCTAAACCTCTCAAAAAAAGTGCTTTGGCAATTATTTTCTCCCTCCTTCCAATTTTAAACAATGCATATTTTACATCATTTGAAAGATAATTAAATGCTCTTTAAAATGATACCATGCTTGGTATGATCATGTCATCACGAAAAGAGCAGGATTCAAATGTGTTGGATGAGGTCTGAATTGAAAAGCTGCAAAACGAGCAAAAAGGGTTTGGAAATCTGAGTTTGACCATTCCTTTTCTCCCAACTCCCAATATTGCACAATTCATATTTGATATCATTCAAAAGGTCATTTAATTCTCTTTAAGATGATACCATGCTTGTTATGATTATGCCATCACGAAAAGAGCAAGATTCAAAAGTGTTGGATGAGGTCTGAATCGAAAAGCTGCAAAACGAGCAGAAATAGTCATGAAGGGTCGATACAGAACATGGTTCTTGTGTCTGTCTTAGTAGAGATGAAAATCTATTCAAACCAAGACCCTGCTTCTGTAGTGATGGTTCTGTGAGATAACATGGTTTGTGTCGTTGTTTGAAATACCCATGCATGTCTGTTTGTTATGTTTTTGCGTGTGCAGAGGTGTGTTTGATTCCATGTTAATGTTGATGTTAAGGTGCATGAAAACAATTAAGAGAAATTACTGAAAAACTCACTCATCACCACGGAAAAAAGAACAGTGACTTTCAATATTGCGTAATTTTGCAACTTTTGAATTTTGACCATGCGCCACATTTCAAGGCACTGCACTTCCATATAAATGATAATCATATCATATAGGGTATCATTTTAAAGAAAATTAAATGATCTATCCATTAATATTAATTACACATTGATATTTACTAAAGCCGATGAGGAATTATCGGTCAAAGTAAAAACAAAACCGCTGAGAAACTCACTCATCACCACGAAAAAAAGAACAGTGACTTTCAATATTGTGCCATTTTGCAGCTTTTGAATTTTGACCCTGCCCCACATTTCAAGGCACTGCACCTCCATGTGAACCGTAATCATATCATGTAGGGTATCATCTTAAAGATAATTAAATGCTCTATTCATTAATATTTAATTGCACATTGATATCGATCAAAGTCAGATTTCCAAACTTTTTTGAGGAGTTTACATGTCTGCAATTTCAAAGGATTCATTTGTTTGGTGATATAGATTAATAATGAGTTATTCATGTTTCTCCAACAATGCCACAACACAGGTCATCTTCCTGATAACCAGTCTTGCTCCCCTTACTGCAATATGAAAGCCAATTATCTGATGGATAGTACAAATTCATTCATTGTTTTTTTTACCCTTTCTCAATAAAAATATATAATTTTACAATTGTATTCAAAACAACCAGCAGAAAGATTAATGTACTAATCATGGGTGTCGATCACGGGGGGGGGGGATGGGGGGGATATATCCCCCCCAATATTTCAAGTGGGGGGGGGGGATGGCCTGTATTATCATCCCCCCCAATAATTTAGGGTAGAAAATTTATAATAATGATGATGAAAAAATGAAAAGTTTGATCATGATGATTATAGTGATGATTATAGTATGCCATCAATCCTTTTGTTTCCCTCGCAATTTGTGTATATTGTTATTAAATAAAAACATTCTTTTCCAGGACTTTTAAACAGATGGGTGGAGGTTCAAGATGAAAATGAATGAAATGTTTATGTATATGATATTTTTTAACACATGACATAAAAGGACCCCGACGAAAAACAACTTTTGTTAATAGGGTGTTCCATCCCACCAGTGGTAATATGATCATATTTTAACAATTTTTTAATAATTGAAATCAATTAATGGTTTCAAAAAGAATAATCATTCATTTCTCTCTAAAGCGTATCTTCGGATATGAACATCGGATGTTTTTTTCATGTTATTCTTGTTGTTGTTATGGATTTGAATAACTAAACTTGATTGATTTTTTCTTATTTTGGCAAAAAGAAATATCTTTTGAGTTTGGAAAGGGATGACAGTTTTGCATTCTATATGAGCACACTCATGCGGTACGTAAATTTCATTTTAACACATATATTAGCTGATATTACACACTGATGGTTCAAGAAAATGTTGGAGAAATAGCATAACATGACAGTTGAGTTTTTATTGTTTTTGTTTCATGCACTTATAAAGCATTTAAAACATGTTAAAATCCAGGGTTAAAATCGTCCAAGGAATGACGGTAAGCCCGATGGCACATGAGAAGCCACACAGTTTGTAATTTGTGCTAGTCTTAATTTGTCCGAATCTGCATTTTATCATCATGCATTAAGAAGAAAAAAGATATTGCCAGTCGGGTTAGATTTAAGAGAGAAGTTGTATACATCATGCTCAATAAACAGATCACTTTGTACATGGTCCAGACAATTTTTGTCATTTTATCTTTCGTATGAGTTTAGAATAGGCTTACTTGTAACACAAATTGAATTTTCAAAAAAATTATATAAGTACAGTACACTGCAACAATGAAGGAATTTCCAATAACACAGTGGCGTAACTACGGGGGGGGGGGGGCATGGGGGGCACGTGCCCCCCCAATCAGCTGGCCAGAAGAAAAAAAACTGGGAAGAGGAGAAAAAGAGGGAGAAAGGAAGAGAAACGTAGTGGGAATGAAGAAATTATTGTTCATTATAATGTTATATTATAATAATTATTAATGTTATGTTATAATACATAAGAAACATTTTTTCATAACTTTATTTTGCTCAGGCCTAGATGTCTTTATTGTTCCCGGTACTCGCATTGTCTGTTTAACGTTTTTAAGTCAATATACACCACATATATTTCCTCGCACTTCGACTTATTATTGTTTGATGTAGTGACATATGGTTCTTTTTCATGACTACTTAATGTGATTGCCCCATTTTAAGGTGTTAATATAAAACATTTCCTGTCCTTGCTTACGTTCGCACTAGTAGATTGGTGAGATATGTCTGCTCTTCATGAATTCCTAAAATTCAGTCCTTAAAATGTCCCTTTTTCTGATCTGAATATCAAAAATTTTCAGCTCGCGCTTCGCGCTCGCATCATTTGTTCAGTGAAATACGTATCGTATGGTCTTAGTGAATTCTTACAAATAGGCCTTAGAATGCCTCTCTTTAGGTCTGAATATCCTAAATTTTCAGCTCGCGCTCGCAATATTGATGAGTGAGATGCGTATTATCATGATTACAATGACTACAAAAAGTGCTTCATGTGTTTAGATGTAGCAAAATCAGCAAGCGCTTTGCACTCGCATTAGATGACTATGGTGAGATATGTATACTCTTAATGGATTCCTAAAATATAGTCCTTAACATGTCCTTGCTTGGGGTCAATATTTACAAAAATTTCAGCTCGCGCTTCGCGCTCGCATTGTTTGTTTAGCGAGACAGGTATGTATCATGATTACAAAAATTTGCTTATAATGTCCTTTTTGGTCTGCATATCAAGAATTTTCAGCTCGCGCTTCGCGCTTGCATTATTTGAGCAGTGAGATACATATCCGTTTAATGGCACTGTCCTTAAAATGTCCCTATTAGGTCAGTATACCTGGCAACTGAGCGCGCTTCGCGCGCTCACTAAGTGACTCACAAATTTGGTCTTAGTGAATTCTTACAAATAGGCCTTAGAATGCCTCTCTTCAGGTCTGAATATCCTAAATTTTCAGCTCGCGCTCGCAATATTGATGAGTGAGATGCGTATTATCATGATTACAATGACTACAAAAAGTGCTTCATGTGTTTAGATGTAGCAAAATCAGCAAGCGCTTTGCACTCGCATTAGATGACTATGGTGAGATATGTATACTCTTAATGGATTCCTAAAATATAGTCCTTAACATTTCCTTGCTTGGGGTCAATATTTACAAAAATTTCAGCTCGCGCTTCGCGCTCGCATTGTTTGTTTAGCGAGACAGGTATGTATCATGATTACAAAAATTTGCTTATAATGTCCTTTTTGGTCTGCATATCAAGAATTTTCAGCTCGCGCTTCGCGCTTGCATTATTTGAGCAGTGAGATACATATCCGTTTAATGGCACTGTCCTTAAAATGTCCCTATTAGGTCAGTATACCTGGCAACTGAGCGCGCTTCGCGCGCTCACTAAGTGACTCACAAATTTTGCTGGTGCCCCCCCAATGCCGTGACTCACGGTACGCCACTGCAAGAACACCATGCATATCAATCACTCCCAAATGTCCTAACTTGTGATTTTAGTGGGGGTAATGTTGAAAGATCCCCATCCACAAGAACATCTGTGTCAATCATCCCCCCCCCCCAACCAAGAATACCGATCGACACCCATGGTACTAATCATCTTGTCCAGTTATACTGAGCCTTTTCGACCAGTACAATTTCAACTGGTAAGTTTGGAAATTAGATTATCCGTTTACTGGTCTAAATGATCATACTGGTCTAGTGCAACTGAACATGCTACTTTGCCATGGAAGGTTTCGTTTTTATGCAAACACGGGATTATTGTTCAATTAAACAAAGAAAGACATAATAGAGTATCTGACACCATCAATATTCTGATTTTCCTCACACTGCATGATTGCTATACTTATTTTGTCAAAATAAGCTTCATTTCAAAAGGTCGTATCATTACAAAATCCATCGGCCTCTCTGGGGCGCCTTTCGTACTGTATGTTGTTTTCTCTCTCAGTCTTTTTAATTCCATATTGAAATATCCTTATATTTCAATCGCTCATCGTGCACCGCTAAACTTTCTAACTTTTCTCACAGAAATTCGTCGAAACAGAAATTAAAGGAGGGAAAACAACACACGGGGACAGTGTCTTAAAATCGATTTAAGAATGCGTGTGCTTGGAGAGGAAAAAAAGTGTTGCATAATTATAACCATCATCGAAGATGTGCTGTAAAACGCGCTATCTAGACACATAAATACTTACATATACGAAATTCAATACCCTAATTACTTTGGCGCCAAAATGCCAGGTCGAAGAGAACAGACACAACCGTAAAAAATCCACCAGCACAATGAAATAAATCTCTTATGTATCAGTTTTATACATTAAGTACTACAGAAGTCCACCATGCATATGAATGTAACAATAAACCAAGTCCGTATGATTTTAAAAATGACCCAAGTCCACCAGGCAAAATTCCCCGCCAACAAGCAGCGTCAATATTAATGTTGATCAAAAATGTACACTTAAATTTGTTTAATGATGTTCTCTGATGTCTTTTGGCCAAATATGCTTTAATTGCCCAAATAAAAAAAAATGTTATTTTTTTCCGACTTTCTCGAAATTACCTTCTATAGACTTGGACCTTTTAATATTCATATACTCAATTGAAACCAATTGCAGTCAAATGGATTCAATTGGAAGCTATGGGAACTTATATAACTAGCACAAGCAAAATTAATGGAACAATATTGTCTTATAGGAAATTAGGAAATTCCACCTAAATCTACTCACGCTAACGCAGAAGCATACTGTATATATGCATACATATCAATGTAAAAGGCAGGGATATTGTGCAAATCATGTATTCCATCATGGTGAAGAGTAGCTACTAGAAGCATGCACATGCATCTTATCTGATGAAATTTCTTTATGGCTAGTCTTATACTAATAAACTTTAAATCTATTGCAATAGAGCTATTCATCACTTATTGCTATCAATAATTTTTAATTTGTGTCTGAAACTAATGTATGACTGGAAAGTTGTAAATGATTAAAACATTCATTGCAAAAACAATAAAATGCATGTATTATGCGAATAAGCTTATCACAGTATCAAATTGAAACCAATTGGTTATTTTATTTGTCCTAATTGAAATTATTTGGCTATTGGTCCCAACTGCGGAGTGCAATTTAAACGAGTAAGAAACCAATTGGACAGTTGGTCCCATTATAATTCAATGGGCCCCTACTGAATTATAATGGGCCGGTCTGCCCAATCGAGACAAATTGACCCTACAATAGGAACTCAACTCGTTTCTAATTTGGACCCATTGAACCTATTGAAACACACTGATCCCAATTGAATCCAAATTTAAACCAATTGAAAAGTGAATGGTGTTCAATGCGTTTCAATTAAATTTTTGTCCTCAGGAGGAGGGCATAGGCCCTACTCTTTAATGCAATGTATATTATAATTATGTGTGTTAATGACAGATTTTGTCCTTAATTAGGATTTTGAGGTCTAATTTTTTTTACTCACACGGAATAGCTTACCCTTAATTCAGTAATTATTTTTTTCTCCATTGAAACATATTAGGTTTGTTTGAAGAACCACTTTATTATCCATGCCATAGTGCGCCATGTGGAGCTTCTCAGGACATATCTAGCCCAGTGCAGTTCCGGTTTGCTGGGCTGACCGGACATACGCGAAAGCACGGGCCTTTTTCATGTCACTTTGCAGAATTTGCTAATTTATTGTAATATATTGCTTTAAGTAGGACCACTCATTCATACAGAGTGTATTTACCAATAGGCGACTCGAATGGCTGCGGCTGCCATATTAAAGAGGTGCTCTCGAGCTCTGCGACGACCCTTATGAGGCTTTCGACGGTTGCCAAAAAAATTAAGTCGGAGATGGGGCTATTACCTAGTAGCAACAAGAATTTTGCACACGAGCCGCATATCTACTTTCCCCTTTTGCGGCTGCGAAAAGACTCTATTATCGGTTGTAAGAAGAACTTCTCAACATATTGAAAGGCAGCAAAAGAACTAGACCCGGAATCGCTACCATATACAGCACATCAGTGTCATGTTACGATATTGAATAAATACCAAACAAATGATAAAGAAAATAACTTACATTATTTTTGTTATTTTTGCTTTTTTATCTAAACCCCTCAAAAAAGTTTGGAAATCTGAGTTTGGTCACTATTTCTCCCAAATCCCAATTTTACACATTGGATATTTGATATCATTCCAAAGATCATTCAGTTCTCTTTAAATTGATGCCATGCTTATTATGATCATGCTAACACGAAAAGAGCAGGATTCAAAAGTGTTGGATGAGGTCTTAATTGAAAAGTTGCAAAACGAGCAGAAATAGTCATGATGGGTCAATACAGAACATGATTTTTTTTTCTGTGTCAATGGAGATGAAAACCCATTCCAATGAAGCCCCTGCTTCCTCATTTTGGATTTTTTGTTTTGGTTTATGTGATGGTTCTGTGAGATAATATGGTTTAAGTCGTGGTTTGAAAGACCTATGCATGTTTGTTTGTTTATTAAGTGTTTTATTGTGCAGAGGCGTGTTTGATGGCGTATTAATGTTGATGTTAAGTGCATGGAAACAATTAAAAGAAACCGCTGAGAAACTCACTCATCACCACGGAAAAAGAACAGTGACTTTCAACATTGTGTCATTGTGCAACTTTTGAATGTTGACCTTGCTCCAGATGTCAAGGCACTGCACCTTCGTCTGAACCATTATCATATCATGTAGGGTATCATTTTAAAAAGAATAAAAGGATATATTCATCGATATTAATTGCACATTGATATTTAATAAAAACCAAGGAGGGACTATCGATTAAAGACAGATTTCCAAACTTTTTTTGCGGAGTTTATTTACAGAAAAACAGATCAATCATACACTAAACAAAAAAATAATTATCTTACATATCTTGAAGGGTAAGTTCTGGTTAATTCTGGATTAACCCTTTGGGTGCGGGGCCTTATTTCCGAATTCACCTCTGACGAAGCCGTTTTCGCGTTATGACCAATGAGGTTTCAAATGAGATGGAGTAACAGCAAATAAAATCACTTTGAACAAGGTTAAAAACCGCCAGCAGAAAGGCTTTTATGAAAGGCATGCACTTTGCTCAACATCTCTTTGCTAAAAGCGTGGTGCACGAAGCTTTGTTGCCACACAATATGGCTACCAGCTCTGTTGAGTCATGGATTAGGCCTAATACAATACAGGGTTCAAAATAGGAAAGATGACGCTGACATACTTAGAATTTTATTGGTAATTTACACTGTTCATCCATAAAAATTTAAATTGGCATTTTCTCACAAGATTTTTCGAAATATTTCGAAAGACCAAAATATACATTGAAAGTGCGTTTCTAAAGAATGATTTTTGGTCATTTTGAAATTATTTAATTAAATTGATTTATAATATTCATTGAGTTGTTATATCGTAATATTTTGTTTTTAAGTGTTATTTTTTTTACCTTATCACAATGTTTCCAGAGAGATCTATTAGGCAATGGGGTGACATCTGGATTATTTTGTCAAATTTAGTAAAATGTCGTTCTTGTTTTTTTTTTCATTTATTGGTATTGACAGTGTAAAATTAGATATTTTCACGCCAACTTTATAATTCATTATATTCATAGACCAAATTTTAGGCCCTCTGATCGAATTCATGTCGATCACGTTTTTTTTTTATTAATGAATCATTGTTTTCTTACAAGCGATTATCAAGGACGTCTTATGAAGAAAAAATAAAATCAGAAACATTACTCCATTTTCTTTCTCAATTTTGTAAAAACCTATCTTATTTATTTCGCTCTACGTCAAAGAAAGAGGCGTGAATGTCTTGCCCTACCACCCCCCCCCCCCCCTCGTAGCTCCAGGCATTATACGATTACGGTACATATTCTCATTTCACATTACTGCAACTTAAGAAAATTTAAAATTCTAATAGATTTATCAATTGAAAATACATCATTTACCACTTTTTCCTTATTTCATTTAATTCGCTAAGCGGAGAGAGATTTCTAATAGTTTATTCAACAAAGGGAATCTTTAGCATATTTCATTATCTCCCTATATGGATTTGTCAATGACAAGATCTTTCGTTTAAATAGTTCATGGTAATCTATGCCTGCTTATTGCCTCACCTCAAACTTGTAATAAACTTCTTCAATATCTTCCCAAACAATCAAAAAAAAAATAATGAAATACACCACGCCAAATAGATTTGAGCAGCACTCAGACGCAAAGTTTATACATCGGAGTCATGATTCCCTCACTGTGTATTCGTTTTTTTACACTGTGAAAATATTTGGTTAATTTTTTACCATCACGAGAGTAATTACCTGTCCAACCAATTTGGGGCAGTATTTCACCCTATGCGGGAAGCATATTGTCCAGTCAGGTTAATAAGTAGAAATTACTTTAGAATGTGCAAAATTTTCATCTCACCAGATAAACGAAAATCCCAAAAGAAGTGCCAAATGTTTGTTCGACACATAATCACCCTCTTGAGCACTTTTACCCAATATTTTTTAGAGTGAATTGTGTTTTTATTATCCATAGTTTTTTGCCCTTGCTGGATAAATCAAAGAGCTGGGCATGATGATGAAATTAAAAATTACCTTAGAGGTCCTCTATATCGCAGGGAAAAATAATCTGATGGTACATACGATTTCATTTTATTTCATTTACCAACTAAAACAAATATACAACATTCGAATAATGTACAATATGGATATGCCTGGTGGAATTACGATTGCTTATTCCATTTTAAATATAAAACGAATCGACATCTAACCGAATTCTGGCAACTGTCGAATCAAAAGAAAGGAAAAATAAAGATGTTAAATGTAGGTTTAACTGATGATTCAATATTTAAGATAATCATTTTATTTATCCGAAGGATACACCTTGTCCTTGAATGTATGCCATAAAATTATAGGGGCTTTATGAAATAACGAAATGAGATGCGTTGCGAATACCTGCGTATACATGCTTAGTATATGGCGCTAGAGCGCAATTTTTGTATGAATTTGTTGTGAATAAATATTTCACTTTCTGAAGAATTAAAGACGAAACTAGTTAAAGTGGAATATTTGAGCATTCTTTAACTATTCTTCATTTAGTTTGATTATTATTTTCTTTCCGTGACGGGGGACATACTTCGTTATTTCATCGTATATATATATATATATATATGCAGCAATGGAGATACACACCTGAAAGTTGACCCTGAGTCAACCGACTTGAAGTCAATTTACTCAGGGTCATGTTCAAAACTTAGAATTTTTTTTTGAGCTCGGAGAGTGTACTACGGGCGGCAATGGAGTGCTTTCACGATGGGAAACACAGTTGGGGTGTGATCGCTTATTAGAACAGCCACTACGTACATTCATAGACCTGCTGTGTGTTCTGCGGAGCGAGAGCTGATTTTGTGAAATAGTGTAGTCTTTTTCCAGGAACAAATAAATAACTATAAAAAAAGAGTAAAATTTGGATTTTTTTTTTGTAATTGAATAATATGGTTCCAAGATTAATCACCAAAATATTTGTTCATTCAATTCAATTTGGATTACATCCAATTAAGTGTACTGAGGCCTAGATTAGTAGGGTTTCCAGGGCTGCAGTTGGGGAGGGCAGTTGATATTTGAATTAACAATAAAAATGAAAACAAAGGTAGATCGACTTGATTTCGATGTATACATAACATATCATAGATCCTGTCCATGTCTCAATTTTTTTTTTGGGGGGTGCAGTTGATATATTAATATAACATAATACTCAGTATTATGATTATATTTCTTGATATAATGGACTAAAAGTGATGGAATGTTTTTGTACGGTGACTGGAGGTCACTGTCTGTAGTATTCACTTAACTTGATGTTGTTATGCCTCACTTCATGTATTTTCATGTTTAGATAACATTACCTCATCCCATACCCTGTCTATGACTTTTTTTTTCCAGCGGGGGGGGGGGGGGTGGAATTGATATCATGAATTTGCATAAAACTGTTAATAAAACAACCTCAGTCGTGTGATTATATTCCTTCATGTAACTGACTAAAAGTGATGACATGTTTTTTTATTAGATGACTTGAGGGTTTTATGGGTAGTATTAACTTTACTTGAAGTTTTGGGTCACTTTATGGTTTTCATGTGTGTACATTGTCTAGAGACATTTGATTTATCCCGGCATGTCCGACATCCACGTATTATACCTACTCATACTATTTTTTCCAATTTATTCATTTTTTTTATTATTTTTTTATTTGGGGGGGGGGGGGGGGGAGTTGATATTTAAAGACGCACATTCCTAGCCAGTAGTTCTGCAGCATGGAGACTTAACGCAGCAATGCCCACGCGATTTCGTGCGAATGGGACTGTGTGTTGTTATGACTCTCTTTGTGGATTTTTAGGACTAGATAACATTACCTTATATCCCTTAATAGTAGACTTGTTAAGAGGTTGAACGCTGCATTTTTGAGTACAAATGTCCCAATTGGCACAAATGTTCCTTGAGTCAAAAGAAATAGATTCATCCAAAGAGACACGCTGTATCTATGCAAATAAGCAAGTAATTTGCATAAATTTGCATATTATGTCGATATAGTGAAAACAAGTATTTGAGAATAAATTTTTGACCAGAACTGCCCTAAAATTGGAAATAAAGACTTAGGGTAAGAAAGGGAAGAAAATTGTCATAAAATGATTGGGATATCCTTGTTTTTTATTACCTAATTTACATAAATTATACAAATTATAATTTAAAACAGAGTGTTTTTTCATGAATCCTAAACTGTTTTATAAATAACAGCAATTAATACACAATGTCAACATTCTACATGAAAAAGAATATATTAGCGAAAACATCGATATGCTTCAAGACAGTATTAGTGTCTTAATTTGCTTAGAAAGAGGGCAAATATGTCAAAATGTAAGACGTAATATTGCGCTAAAACGAGACCAAAACAACCTCTATGTCACAGTCACACTCACGAATCGGACAATAAAGCGATTGATGGTATGTCATTCGAGATAACACACTCCCAACACAAAAGCTTCCATCGGCTTCTCGTATCGTTTTTGTTGGTGTGTCTGCCACACCGTAATGTATGACATATACGGCAAAATGCATTTCGGTATCGGTAAAACACTATTTGTTTTATTTGTTTCTAATTTGTTTCTCTTGGAAAATTTACAGGAGACAGTGCTTTGCAGGTTACTGGTTTAATGAAGCTCTGGCATATGAATCATGACGAATGTATCCTATACCTCAATCCATATTTTAACTTTATTGAAATATATATCTTTTGGATTACTGGTTTAATGAAGCTCTGGCATATGAATCATGACGAATGTATATCCTATACCTCAATCCATATTTTAACTTTATTGAAATATATATCTTTTGGAGACCCCGAAGTGGCAAAACTGCACCCCCCCCCCCCCCCGGCATTCCCGCTACTTTACAAAACCAGTTTGACTTGTATAATCGACTTGGAAAAGACAGATGTATGAGACATCAGTTAACATGATTCCTGAAAAAAAGTTTTTTTATTTTTGTTTATTTAAGCCCACGGGAGCCCTCCGAATTTACCCCATCCCCTCTCCGTATTTCGACACTAAATACAAAAATATCGTGTTTTAAAGCCATCGGCAAGGCAAATTGCATTTTTTTTGGTATAATAAAGCAACTTTTATATCTATATTCTTATATTTACATTCATCACTATTGATATTATTATAATTATTATTAATATTATCATAATTATTATAATTATCATTATTATTATCATTATTATTATTATTATTATTATCATTATTATTATTATTATTATTATTATTGCTCTGCCGTTTGTAATAATGCTCTAGCACAGTAAAAGCTATAACCCAACAGGAGCACGCCTATAGGATACCATTTCCCCTTTTGTTTTTATGTATTAAAAAATAGTTTATTACCTTTATAACTCTTAAAAGATTACTGTTGTTTGTATTGATATCTTGGAATATATTGAGGAGAAAATACTCTACAATTGACATGTAAAAGAGCTGTGGTACATTGAAGAACGGCCACACATAAGCTCTAAAATACTCAAACCCCTTTATTGATTTCACTCTATGTTAAATTTAAATATTTTTAGAGCCCAATCGGAAGAAAGATGCATTTCTATTTATTTATTTTATTTCCAGGCAAAAGACAACAATAATAAGTACAAGAAAAAGAAATTACCACCGACTAGTGCCTGAGGATGACTAAAAGAAAAACTAGTTTCTGTTAAACACAGTAAAGCCTCTTTAGTTTTTCCTCTTGAAAAAACAAACAAACATAGAAGGCATTGTTTTATATCGCATAAAATAAGTTCGTGTACATGACGGTGGCCTGTCGAAGTTGCCCAACCCTTTATTTTGTTTTGACAATATATATTTAATACATCGTCTAAATGAAGCCCTCATCTGGAAAAGGGCACTTATTAAAGGTACCATCTACATTATATAGACGAGGCCCTGGCACTGGGAAGCGGGGGCTGAAGCACCCGCAAGATTTTCCGGGGGGGGGGTGTGCTGCGTGTATTATTCTCCATAGACAGCACCCCCTGGAATTCCGGCAGATGTGAAAAAACGAAGAAAAAAAAAACGTTACCAAAATAACCTTCATTTTTTAGTGCAATCCTTTTTGTTTATTTGCTTGTTAAATATCTTGGGACCAAAACTTTACATTGAACCTTTTTTGTTTTTCAAATTTACATCATTTTAACAAGCAAATAAACAAAAAGGATTGTACTACAAAATGAAGGCTATTTTAGTAACGTTTCTTTTTTTTTTGGTCACATCTGCCGGAATTCCAGGGGGTGCTGTCTATGGAGAATAATACACGCAGCACACCCCCCCCCCCGGAAAATCTTGCGGGTGCTTCAGCCCCCGCTTCAGTGCCAGGGCCTCCTCTATATAATGTTGATGCTACCCTTAATAAGTGCCCTTTTCCAGATGAAGGCTTCATTGAGACGCTATTTTAAATGTACATGTATATTGTCAAAACAAAATAAAGGGTTGGGCAACTTCGACAGGCCACCGTCATGTACACAAATTATTTTATGCGATATAAAACAATGCCTTCTATGTTTTTTTTTTCAAGAGGAGAACGTAAAGAGGCTTTACTGTGTGTAGTAGAAATGTATCTTTCTTCCGATTGGGCTCTAAAAATATTTGAATTTAACATAGAGTGAAATCAATAAAGGGGTTTGAGTATTTTAGAGCTTGCGTGTGGCTGTTCTTCAATGTACCACAGCTCTTCTACATGTCAATTGTAAAGTATTTTCTCCTCAATCTATTCCAAGATATCAATACAAACAAAAGTAATCTTTTAAGAGTTCTAAAGACAATAAACTATTTTTGAATACATAAAACCAAAAGGGGAAAGGGTATCCTAGGCACTCTCTCGTTGGGTTATAGCCTTTACTGTGCTATAGAGCATTATTACAAACTGCATAACAATAATAATAATAATAATATTAATATGATAAATATGAAATATAGATATAAAAGTTGCTTTATTATAAAAAAAAAAACGCAATTTGCCTTGCCGGTGGCGTTAAAACACGATATTTTTTAATATTTAGTGTCGAAATACGGAGAGGGGATGGGGTAAATTTGGAGGGCTCCCGTGGGCTTAAATAAAAAAAAATTTCTTCAGGAATCATGTTAACTGATGTCTCATACATCTGTCTTTTCCAAGTCGATTATACAAGTCAAACTGGTTTTGTAAAGTAGCGGGAATGCCGCGGGGGAATGCAGTTTTGCCACTTCAGGGTCTCCAAAAGATATATATTTTAATAAAGTTAAAATATGTATTGAGGTGGGGTACATTCGTCATTATTCATATGCCAGAGCTTTTTTAAAGCAGTAACCTGCAAAGCACTGTCTCCTGTAAATTTTCCAAGAGAATCAAATTAGAAACAAATAAAACTTGTTTTACCGATACCGAAATGCATTTTGCCCGTATATACCATAGATTACGGTGTGGCAGACACACCAACAAAAGCGATACGAGAAGCCGATGGAAGCTATTGTGTTGGGATTGTGTTATCTCGAATGACATACCATTGATCGCTTCATTGTCTGATTCGTGAGTGTGACTGTGACATAGAGGTTGTTTTGGTCTCGTTTTAGCGCAATATCACGTCTTATATTTTTACATATTTGCCCTCTTTCTCAGCAAATTAAGACACTAATACTGTCATGAAGCATATCGATGTTTTCGCCAATATATTCTCTTTCATGTAGAATGTTGACATTGTGTATTAATTGTTGTTATTTATAAAACAGTTCAGGATTCATGAAAAAAATACTCTGTTGTAAATTATGATTTGCATAATTTATGTAAATTAGGTAATAATAAACAAGGATATCCCAATCATTTTATGACAATTTTCTTCCCTTTCTTACCCTCAGTCTTTATTTCCAATTTAAGGGCAGTTCTGGTTAAATATATATTCTTAAATACTTGTTTTCGCTATATCGACATAATATGCAAATTTATGCAAATTACTTGCTTATTTGCATAGATACAGCGTGTCTCTTTGGATGAATCTATTTCATTTGAGTCAAGTAACATTTGTGCCAAGTGGGACATTTGTACTAAAAAATGCAGCGTTCACCCCTTTTTTTGCAGTTAACAAGTCTACTATAATATAATCAACTCAAAGAGAATATATGTTTTAGTTTGCTGACTTGAGGTCAATAATGGTGGTATTCATCTTACCTGAAGTTGTTATGACTCTATTTGTGGATTTTCAGGAATAGATAACATTACCTTATATCCCTTAATATAATCGACTCAAAGTGATGATACATTTTACTTAGCTGACTTGAGGTCAATAATGGTGGTATTCATCTTACCTGAAGTTGTTATGACTCTCTTTGTGGATTTTCAGGAATAGATAACATTACGTTCTTCCCATATCCTGTCCATATCTTAATATAATATTTTTTTTATTTTTTATTTTTTTTAGGGGGGGGGTGGAGCAGTTGGTATCTTACTTTAGCGTGAAACTGACCTAAAATATATAAAGTATCTAAAGTAAGATATCCCTCATTAAAATCGACTCAAAGTGATGATATGTTTTAGTTTGCTTACTTGAGGGCAATAATGGTGGTATTCATCTTACCTGAAGTTGTTATGACACTATTTGTGGATTTTCAGGAATAGATAACATTACCTTATATCCCTTAATATAATCGACTCAAAGTGATGATATATTTTACTTAGCTGACTTGAGGTCAATAATGGTGGTATTCATCTTACCTCAAGTTGTTATGACTCTCTTTGTGGATTTTTTTTAGCGTTGCGGGGTGATATGTATCGAAATCTGACATAGTTACCATATAGATCTAGATCTAGTATTTTAATTATGTTGAAACAAGTACTATTCAATGTCAATAGATCTACCAAGAATTGCCTCAATTTCAATTTTCAATTCAATTTATTTTCATTCTTCAACATAATACAAATAATTACATGATAAATCAATTCAATTCAAATAAAAGCATGAACAAAATTCAACATTGAATAAATAATATACATATTCAATAAGTGATTCAAATATAAATTAACATGCATGTCAAATTTAAATCAATATAATCAATATAATTAAATATAATTAGATCAATATAATCAATATAATTAGATATAATTAAATCAATATAATCATATATCATGAGAAGAATGGAGGGGTCCACTGAAAAGCAAAGCTTGTAAAATGTGAACCCCTCAAAAAGTAAGGATAAAAAATATTAAAATATACGTAAAGGAATACATGAAGATAACGAAAGGGGCAAACAAAAAATTCTTATATACAGGATTGTGAAATTCAGAGACAAAAGACAATACACGACACAACACAACACAGGACGGTACATGAGGGTGGACAATAGTACGATGACAACTGCCTAGAATATAGAAAGAAAAATAGAGATAGGGAGAGGGATGCAAAGCTAATCTGCTGCATATATATTATGTCTACACATACATACACATCATGTACATATATATATACACACACACATATATATATATATATATATATATATATTGTATATACCATTGTTCTCTTCATCCATTTCTTTACAATATTTAAATAAAAAGAGTTGCCAAAGCTGTTGTACATGTATAACTTTACACATTTATATATATATATATATATATATATATATATATACATACATACATATACACACATACACCCACACACATACACACACAGACCTTTTGAAGAAAATATGGGGGGTGGGCGGGGGGGGGGGGATGGGGGAACAGCAGCGCGCTCCACAAAGACACAAACCCTACCAGAAGTAGGCCTACGCCACTGTCAGTACACTTTATTGGATGTCAAAATTGACGAATCTTGGAAAATAAGCGTCGAACCATAATATCACACCACAGTTTGAACAACAAAAACAAAACCAAACAATTTTAGAGCATTGTTATAATTATTGTTTTACTTATTTATTTATTCCTGGAATAAGACTACACAGTTACTAAAAATCGGCTCTCGCTCCGGCCGCAGAGTAAGCAGTAGGTCTATGCACGTACGTATAGTGGCTGTTCTAATAAGCGACCACAACCCCACATTAATCGCTCTGCGTGGAACATTACAATGACAAATCTAGACTCATTATTTTGTTATTAAGGCATTATAATTAATACAGGAAACGCATATAGAGGTGAATAACCAAGCAATAACTCAAACCAGTTGAACAGTTATCAAGAAAACAGACAACATGTTAGAAAAATCAACTGAAAGAAACTGCAATCGTTGCCGCCCGCAGTACACTCTCTGAGCTCGAAAAAATTATAAGTCCTGAACATGACTCTGAGTAAATTGACTTCAAGTCGGTTGACTCAGGGTCAACTTTCAGGTGTGTATCTCCATTGCATATATACATATAATTTATGTTACACAGAAATGAAGCATCGATATGCGTGAAATCATGGACCCATAGGTCCATGATCAAATAAACTCGGTAGCCCGAGTCATCAGGGATCATCATCATCATCATTATCATCAAAATCAACTATATTTATCATCATCCAAATTATCATCACATAGAGTCATCTTGTTTGTGCTTCTAAAACTAAGGGGCTTAACTTAAACTATAAACCTTATTAACCTCTATACGTTAACACATGTGGAGACTATTAGTATACAAGCAGGATCCTGGCTGCTATAACGACAGTGCAAGAGAGGCACAATAGTAAAAAGGCACTCTCCTGCATGGTTCACAGTTAATCGGTATTGATTTTTAGGATGAAGACAACCAACAGACGGGAAGTATGGTATCAGTGATAAACGCTCACTCGACCATGCCAACTCAACAAACAATTACAAAAAAGATTGAGAGCGAGAGTTTGAATGAATATACAAGGTATAACAAATAGCCCACATTTACATTAATGACCAGCACCCCCTCCAAATTAAGGGACCCGATTTTGTCACATGCGTTTCCTTTATCGCAACTGCAAACAAAACTAATGCTGATCGGCGTTTTTATATGATAAAAGTATTAAGTTTTGTCGTCGAGAAACCCATTAAAACAAAATCTAAAGAAAACTTAACACGCTAATTAATTTTGCATTGTTTACGACTGTTTATTAATGTTCTAGTATATGCTTTTCACATTGCATTTCCTTAACCCCATACTATCCTTAACCCTGGACTATCCTTAACCCCATACTATCTTATTTTGGATTCACACTGTCTTTCTTAACCCCATACTATCTGCTTAGCCGGGGTTAACGCCTTAACCCCGGACTATCCCACAGCTCATGAATATTGATTATTTTACCATACAGAACGTGGTTAACGTGCAATTTCGACTTCTGTGATTGGCTATTGCTTAGCCCCACTTTTCCTTAGCCCAGTTTCGTTTCACGCTGCATCTCTTAGCACCACAATTGTGGTGCTAGCACCACAATAAGCCGGTTAACCCTGCTTTTTTTGCAGGGCCAGATAGTACCGTACTATTTACCGTGCTAGCCCACTTTGCTAAAACGTAGTGTGAAAACGAAGTGGGCTTAGCTTAACCCCGGGAAATTGGTGGGGCTAAGACCCCCTCTTAGCCCCACCAATTTCCCGGGGTTAAGGGAAAAAAGTGCAGTGTGAAAAGCATATTACACATACATCCAAATATAAAGATATTTTCATTAATTTCATCCTTTAGTTTATTCCTTTAGTTTGTTTCTTTATGTTTTCATACCGGTAATAGTCTATTGTAGCAATAACGCAAGTAATGATTCAGTGTCATAATCGATTGTCTCTTCGTTTTGAACATATATATTTTTTTTTCCAAATAAAATCCAACTTGGCTGCCATGATTCCTTAGATTAAAGTCGACAATGATGTCGATGATGAAATTGATGTTGAAATGCTATGGATGACTAGAGTCATTGTAACGGGTTCA
The DNA here is from genome assembly GCF_037042905.1 of Lytechinus pictus. Taxonomy (NCBI): domain Eukaryota; kingdom Metazoa; phylum Echinodermata; class Echinoidea; order Temnopleuroida; family Toxopneustidae; genus Lytechinus; species Lytechinus pictus. Next base: position 8,721,547 of record NC_087253.1, read on the forward strand.
AATGTCCGTAAAGATTAAGTTTGTGATGATAATCGATTTCAGTAATCCATGGATTGAATTATTTTCTCTAGAATATGTTGATGATCTCGAGAACTAAAACAAGTCCTCTCACTAAAATAGTTGCAAACAGTTCATCTATGATGTGCAAATAATTCCACAGAAGGTATAGAGGAGATAAACTGTGCTCTGAGATAAAGTCTAGCATCTAAAACTCTTTGAGTTCTGATCTGATCATCCTTGATTCAAGTTGTTTTACACTATTCTGGAAGCTTCTGGTATTGTCTTTAAAAAGGACATTCTCCTTTTTTTCTGGAATAATCCAATTCTAGATGACTTTTGAATGACCTCAGTGAAATTAACAATGTAAACAAATAGCTAATCGTATTGCCCCTTTCCTCTGTCCACATTGTCTGCATTGTCTGTAGGCTGCATTAAAAAAATACTATATATTTTCTGCCTTATTTATATGCCTATATATAGTAAGGCCTAATTAAGACATTTTGGAATATTCTTTAATCACATGCAATGAATAGCCTTAGAGAAAAAGAATAACGAAATTAGTGAATGGATGTAATTCCTCTTACAAGTCTTCTTATGTATAACGTGTACACCAGGAGGGGGGACATTTCCCCCAGGAAAATTTGACAAGAAAAAAATAAAAAGCTACCACTTTAAAAGGAGGGGGCACACTTGGGTAAAAAACGGTATTTTCCTATTACACATTTTCATTATGGCTCTCAAAAGGGGTATTCTACACAATAGGGTACTGTAAACAATACAGTCAAATCATTCTAAACAGAAGCGTCCATCCTTGGAGGCAGGAGGCGATCACCATCGCGAAAATAAAGGAGGGCAATCATATCTATTTGCCCCAACCGAAATAAATGTGACAACTTGAAAACTGAATGATATGCAATGAAAAAAATATGTTTGAAAAGGAATTGAAAAGCACTATACACAATCAAACTTGACATAAAAATACTATCAAACTTAGAATAGAGGCAATATTCACGCGCAAAATTATCATTTATCATTTGGCGAGGGTGGGGGGGGGGGGACTTGAGCATTTTGAGGGGGAGGGGGTCAGTCCCCAAAGACGCTCCTAGAACCGAGCCTGCTGCACCCCATTCCTATATCCCAAAAGAAAAACAAAGGAAAAGGCACACTGTAAAAAATGAAGTGCTAATTTAGCACTTAGGGTGCTTGTATAGTGACTGCACTACCAGTGCTGATTTTCTAGTTTAAATTTGAACAAAAAAAATCAGCATTCATAGTACAGTCACTATGCAAGCACTGTAAGTGCTATATTAGCACTTCAGTTTTACAGTGCAGGAGAAAAAAAACAATTTCACCAAAAAGGGAAAATAATGGTGTGACAAAAAGCACGGGACCAATTTATTAAAATCAATTTTCAGTGTGCGTGTGGCTGGAGGAAAAAGAGGTGCTGCATAATTTTACCACCATCGAAAATGTGCAGTAAAATACCCCGTTTAATAGCCCTGTTAAGACACATGAAATACTCACATAATTATACGAAATTTAGTATGATAATTACCTTGGCTAGTTGGCTACAGTAATTTCAGGCGAAGAGAAAAAACCACAAAAATCCGTATAAATCCACAAGCACAAATGAAATAAGGGCGTTGGTTTCTAATTACAGTTAAACATGTCACGTGACCAGTGTTGTCACTGTAGTTTCTAAGACGACAAAACAGGTTTCCGAAGCTGCTCAAAGGGGCAGGTGCGAATCCATGATGGAATCAAATGAGTCTCCCTCACACTTCCGAAAAAAAAAGAGGAAGGGGAGAAAGAGGGGGAAGAAAATTGAAAGAATGAAATGGGAAAGAGGAAAGACAAAGAAGAGTGAAAAAGGAGATAGTGAATAGAGGGAAAAAGTGCGAGGAGAAGAAGGGAGAGGGGAGAGGAGAGACAAGAAAGAGAGGGAGGGAAGATAAGGGAACTGTGAAAGAAAACAAAAAAGAGAGAACAAAGATTTTAAAAAAAAGGTAGAGAGGAAACAAACGAGTAAACAAAATGTATAAGGAGATGCAAAGGAAGAGCAAGAGAGTATAATATTAATATTAATTATGGATGATAATTATACGTATTTTATTGTTCAAAATAGAATTCAGTAACAGAAAAGGTCCGAAAATTTATTTTGCCCATACCCTGTACATTGTGAGCCCGGCAGCAACTTAGCAGCGCCACATTGGACGTTGCACTATCCCTTATAAAGGGGAAGTTCACCCGGGGAAAAAGTTTTGTTGTAAAAGCACAAGGAAGTATAATATAAAAAAGACATTGTTGGATCCATCAAAGATATTAGAATATTAAGTTTTTTATTTGTGATGTCATATACCGTACGAGCAGTTGCCCCATTTTGTTATGTGTTACATATAAAATGCATAAATGGTTCATCCTTGGTAATCTTTTTATTTCTGGAGCGGGTGTGAAATAATTTGTTTGTTAATATACTGAGGATACAATAAAAAAAAAAATCATTTTTAGGAGGCTACATTTCATTGATTTCTGTACTATAAGAAACATGGGGGAACTGCTTGCATCTGACGTCACAAGTACACCAAATGAAATTCCATTAGCTGTTTAAATATTTGATGGAATTTTCTCAAACCTTCAATATTTTTTTCATTATTTATTATGTTATTGTTTCAATGAATTTTTTGTAAGGGTGAACTTCCCCTTTAATTCGTTAACTCCCCTCTTTTAACATATTTTGGTCTGACGCTGTCGGAGCTTGAACTCCCGATCTCCCGATTGTGAGCCTAACATGCTCCCATTATCAGATTGTCGAACACACAATGGTTATCAGTTGAATCGTTCCAAAGTAATTCCTGGAGATCTGTAAGATTCACTGTCAACCGTCTAGCATATAAATGATTGATAACAATAATAAATGGATTGCCATCAGTTATGCCATACATGAATTTTGATTTGCGCTATCATATTGTACCTATCCCCCCCCCCCACAATAATCAATATTTAGAACTAAGCTAGGTAATCATGTCCTTTGTGTCATGATGGGTCATATGGGAATTAAGAATGACAGATTAAGTGTGTTATGTGTTTATTATCTATCCATATTTGAAATTAACATACAATACAAGTTTATGCTTCATAATACCAATTTACAGTGTCACAGGTAATGTAGAACTTAGGAAAACATTTTTGAAAGATATTTCGAAATAGCCATCTTGGATTTCAAAGTGACGGCCTTTTTCAGCTGACCCGGTGGACCATCACTGGGGCAGCAATATTTTAAAACCAGCAGGCCAAAACCTGCTTGTATGTCTAAAATGCAATGCCTCAAAATGTTTAAGACTGAAGAAAATGATTTTAATGAATTTTCATAAAAGTCGATCCTCTCTAGATTTCAAGATGGTGGCCATTTTGCAGCATATCTATTGGACAGATTACTGGGGGAAATTTCAATACCCCAAGATGCCAAATTTGAAAATAATACCTACGTTATAATTATGATACTTGATTTTTTTATGATTTATTGTTCATGGCAGCCATCTTGAATTTCATTGTTTTCTATGCTATGTAATAAATATGACTTGAACCAAATAAAAGACACTCCTCTTATACCGTATATATTTCAACTTGTTAAGTAAACTATCATAAGAAAGAGCATTAAAAACATTGGAGAGATCCATAAAAATTCCTTTTTTTTTTTTTTTTACGGCATTGAGCTCACTAATTATTCTATCATGAATTTCAATAACTGCCATTTCTATAGAGTATTTTTGACAGAAGTCATATTGACTATCATAATAATATTATTCGAATAAGCGAATAAGATAGTTTGCGAGAGAGGACAATTCTCAGAAAACAAATTATTGGCAAGCCATACACGGCCCGCGAAAACTATGTCTGTAGTTGATTTGTATTAAATTAGAATTAATATGTATTTGTGTTTTTTTTTTTTGGGGGGGGGTTGGATGGGCTTGCATTGGTTGGATTGACGAGTTTGTTATAATTGGTTGGCTGGTTATGATTTTAGGGATCCACGCTCTACAAAAAGTTCTTTTAGAGTATCCCCTCATTTCCAACCAAGCTGTTGTTAATAATACTGCAGTACAATTTTTACATTTTGTCTGTACTGGCATTGGTTTTGTACCATATGATGTATATTTGATTTATGTTTGTAGTTGGTAATGATGTACAAGATGAACTTAAACTTGTTTGGCTGGTTAGATGGGATTGCATTGTCTGGTTAGATGGGTTTGTTATGGTTGGTTGGGCTTGATATGGTTGGTTGGTTGGTTGGTTGGTTGGGCTTGTTTTTGTTGGCCGGATGGGCTTGCATTGGTTGGTTGGACGGGCTTATTATGGTTGGTTGGTTGGTTGGGCTTGTTTTGGTGTTTGGCCTGATTAATGAATATTTTTTTCTTATTTCGGTCAAATTTCAACACCAGGGGGAGGCACTGTGTACTAATTATGTTAAGAAAATCGGGAGAGGGGAACCCAACTTTGCAAAGTACCCTGGTTTGGAAGTCCGGCTGGATGTCTTCAACAATTCACGTTCAGGTCTTGAAGCCTCTCCCCCAAATTTATGTCACACACACATGGGCGGAAATCTCTCCTTGAAGGTAGGGGGGGGGGGACACAATTGAGTATTCCGTTTTTATGTTCTACAGAATTACTCACTCAAACACACACACACACCCACATACATATATATATATATATATATATATATATTTCGAAGAGGGGAGGTATTCCTAAATCCTAACTAAAGATGAAAGGCCTCAATAAATAATGCAAGCGCGAAGCGCGAGCCCTAATATGTTGATATTTCATAAATTGTGACCTGGGGCCCGTTTCATAAAACTTTTGACTTGCAACTGTAACATCTCCCATATCTGTGGCAAATCTTGTTATTGCGATTGCAACTTGTCATAGTTTCAAATATCCGTTTCATAAAAGCAATGACAAATTGTTATCGTAAATAAAAATAAATAAATGAAAAATAGTTCGTGAACGAGCCTGATATGCAGCTTGCGGCAGGTTTTTTTCTTCACACACGTCGTCTGCGAGAAAAGTTTGATAGTGACAGAATTTACGTAAAATTTGAATCGGAGATGTACGTACTTTCTAATTATCGTATTTATTCTATTATTACATCATTTGATAGAGTAATAAATAAATCACTTCCGAAAGGATGAGATTGATAATACATATCATATTTTCATCGTCTTCTACGAGATAAACTTGCATTTTGCCCGGGGATATCGTGGACGTGGAGGCATCATCGAGATACTGAGTGGTCGCTATCCCGGAGCCTTCGGCGTAGTACACGGCAGTAGTGTTGGTGTGTGTGGGGTGGAGCTCGAATGAGCGGCGTTGCGACTTGAGTTGCATCTGTCTTTCTTCTGACTTTCGGACTTTAGTCTTTAATTACCTAATTAAGTCAGTGTGATATGTGAACAGTTGTGTAAGAATGAGCCTTTTTTGTGTGGCTTGGCCCTTGGGTTGTTGTACGTGGGCGACAAAAATACAGTCAAGTCTCGAGAAGCATGGATGGGTGTCGATTGATTGGTGTTCACGCTCATGTTTGGCCTCGGCTTTGGCTTTTTAATTTTTTTTTGGGGGGGTGACTAACACAAATATTGTTCTCTGTAACTGTGAGGGATTTTTTCCTTATAGTTTTCAAGGGGGGGGTGGGTGTATAAAAAGTTCGGTGGCCAGACAGTTATAAAAAAAAGGCAATTTTTTTTTTAAAGCTGTGAGTTAGCAAAAATTTTGGCCTTTTTTAGAGGATCTAACTTAGTTCTAGATCTAGACTCTACAAAATCTGATTTTGTGGTAGATTTTGACTAACCCAGGCAACTGCAGCCCGCTGTACGGGCTGCAGCCCAGGAGTCGTCCGTGTAACTAATAGTTGGCAGACAAATGGGGTAGAATTGTCACCATATCACCCCAAATTAAAGGGGAAAAAAATTATGCATGTGCCTCGATTACATGGATGAAGATCTATCTAGAGACACAATCCTAACGTCGATGCAAGCTCAAAAAAGGTGAAAGTTATGTCGCGTTCGTTCTCCTGCTTTCAAAATTGAAAACAAAATGGCTGATCGATACCGAGACAACTTTTGCTTTTTTGAGCTTACAGTTTATGCATCGACGTCAGAATTGTGTCTCTCAATAGACCATGTTATATATATATATTTTTTTTTTTAGACAATACAACACTTCTATGTGTGAATCATCACTTATAACTAAATGCATAACTATTAGTGTTGTATCCGAGGCCGGCGGCCCTAATCTGGCAAAAGGGTCTATCTGCAAAATTTTGGATTTTTTTTTTTTTTCATATCTAGGGTTTATGAGGCCAAAATTTTCATCTGGCCAACTCTCAGTGGTGCTCGAGCTTTCGTTTTCGAGATACCAGAGGACACCAATATCAAATTCCATCATTTTACTGGTATATAATCTGGCAGAAGGGTCTATCTGCACATAGACCCTATAAAAAGTGGTAGTAATCTGGCAAAGGGGTTTATCTGCACATAGACCCTTTTGCCAGATTACATGGTGGAGAAGGCGTATTTATTTAATCAGGCAAAAGGGTCTATCTAATCCAGTAGATATGTGAAAAAGATGCTCGAATCTGGCAGAAAGTGTAAAATTTGGCATACAGGGGTATTTTGGGGCGCTGATTTCAAAAATTGCCGGCTCCAAGTGATTTGACCATCAGGTCGGCTGCCATTTTGAAATCCAAGATGGCCGCCATGAGAAATCATTAAATGTCATTTTCTTGAGTTTTACATGACATGTGACACTGAAATTTGGCATATAGGGGTATTTTAAAGCACTGATTTCAAATATCGCCGGCCCCCAGCAATTTGACCATTTGGTTGGCAGCAAAATGGCCGCCATCTTGAAATCCAAGATGGCCGCCATGAAATATCGTTGCAATCATTTTCTCGAGTTTTATATGAACTTCGGTATTGAAATTTGGCATATAGGCTTAATTTTGGGCGCCGATTTCAAATATTGCCGGCCTCAAGCGATTTGACCATCGGGTCAGCCGCCATTTGAAATCAAAGATGGCCGCCATTAAAAATCATTGAACTCATTTTCTTGAATTTTACATATGTGCCACTAAAATTTGTAGTATATGGTTATCTGGGTGCGTTAATAAAAAAAATTGCTGGCTCCAAGGAATCTGACAATTGGTCGGCGGAAAAATGGCCGTCATCTTGAAATCCAAGCTGGCTGCCATAGAAATTTTGCAATTATTTCGTTGAGTTTTATATGATCTGCGGCATTGCACTTTGACATATAGAAGTAGTGTGGGGAGCTTATTTCAAATATTGCCGGCCCTCAGCGATCTGATCCCCTGAGTCAGGGTTATACGGGCGTTATTACAACTGGCAGGCCAAAGATATTCATTCGAGCAAACCCACCCTAAATTTTTAATTTTGATATTGCTGATTTTCAAAAATGAATATGATTGATAATCTTACACTAATTCTAGGGAGGGTAACTTTACTGAACTTGCTTTTTTCAAATTGGGAAGAATATCACAACTTTGGAACTATTTTTATACTAGCGGAAGAAGTATTGCCATTTTACTGTCTTAAGCCATGAATTTGATCCTGTCAGGTGTAGTCTTCATAAATGCCGATTTATTTTTAAAATGAGCTGCTCGAGGTACCCTTTTCTTAAGATGGCTGCCATGAAAACAAAATACATACATGTACATAATACCAATTTACAGTGTCACATGTAATGTATAGCTCAGGAAAGATATTTCATAATAGCCATCCTAGATTTCAAAGTGGCGGCCATTTTAAGCTGACCTGGTGGATCAATCAATGGGGCAGCAATATTCTAAAACCAGCAGGCCAAAACCTGCCTGTACATGTATGTCTAAAATGCAGTGCCTCAAATTATTTAAAAACTCAAGTTATTTAAATTATTTAAAATTATTCAAATTATTTAAAACTCAAGAAAATAATTTGGATTTTCATGACAGTCGATCCTCTCTAGATTTCAAGATGGTGGCCATTTTGCAGCCTATCTATTGGACAGACTACTGGGGGAAATTTCAATACCCCAAGTGTCAAATTTCAAAATAATATCTACGTTATAATTATAATACCTAATTTTTTTAAATAATTTTGTTTTCATGGCAGCCATCTTGGATTTCAAGATGGCTGCCAGTTTGCAGCTAAGGTATCAAGGGCCTAAAACATTTCCCATAGACTCGTGTGTTAAAGAGGCGCTCAAAAAAAGATGAAATTCGAGAATCGAATGTTTACTACCAGTGGATAGGATACATGTCTGACATTCCATATCTGACCAGAAAAGGGTACCTCGAGTAGCTCATTTTAAAAATAAATCGGCATAAGACTACACCTGACAGGATCAAATTCATGACTTGAGACAGTAAAATGGCAATACTTCTTCCGCCAGTATAAAAATAGTTCCAAAGTGGTGATATATCATCCCAATTTGAAAAAAGAAAGTTCAGTAAAGTTACCCTCCCTAGAATCAGTGTAAGATTATCAATCATATTCATTCATTTTTGTCAATCAGCAATATAAAAATTAAAGATTTAAAATGGGTTTGCTCGAATGAATATCTTTGGCCTGCCAGTTGTAATTACGCCCGTAAAACCCTGACTCAGGAGATCAGATCGCTGAGGGCCAGCAATATTTGAAATAAGCTCCCCACACTACTTCTATATGTCAAAGTGCAATGCCGCAGAACATTGCAAAAGGTGAATACAGATTTAAGAAAAGAAGGATAGCACGAAAGAAGAAGAGTAGAGAAAAAGAACAGGAGAGCAAGGGAGAGAGGAGAAAAAGGCAAAAAATAGAAGAAATTAAATAACACAATTGGTAGATGTTAGACTGCCATATAAAAAATAAAATCATAGATTTTAGAAAAAAACAGATAGCTCTTAAAGAATGAAAGGCAAAGTAAAACTCTTCGTCAGTCTGTGGCATGAGAAAGAGAAATCAAAATACAATTGGTTATAATTAATGAAAATCTTATAAGATGGATTAAATAAAAAAAAAATTATTGATATGCCCAACTTTATAATTGATTAATTTTGTATAATCAACAATATCCTAGCCAATTAAGTGTAAAATCTTGGATAGTGTCATCATTATTATCATTATTTTATTTATTTATTTATTTATGTTTTTTTTTTGTGGGGGTTAGGTTTTACATTTTCCAATCGCTAAGACACCCTGTGCATCCAACCAATTGCTTTCAGAACAAAGTCAATTAGTTATAAACGCCTAGTAAATCAAATGGTTTTTGTAACATTCCTGGTAGACCAAATGGCTGGCTGTGGACCAAATGCCTACTTAGACCAATTAGTTACGGACCAAACGCCTAGTAGACCAAATGGTTTTTGTAACATTCCTGGTGGACCAAATGCCTACTTAGACCAATTAGTTACGGACCAAATGCCTAGTAGACCAAATGGTTTTTGTAACATTCCTCGTAGACCAAATGGTTGTGGACCAAATGAAATGACCAAATGGTTGTGGACCAGACGCCTAGAAGACCAAATGCTTGTGGACCAAATAGTTTTTTTGTATCAATGCCTAGTAGACCGAATGGTCGTGGACTAAACGCCTAGTAGACCAGTGGTTTTGTAACAACGTCTAGTAGACCAAATGCTTATGGATCAAACACCTAGTAGACCAAATGGTTGTGGACCAAACGCCTATTAGACCAAATGGTTTTGTAACAACGCCTATAGCAAATGGTTTTGTAACAAATGCCTAGTAGACCAAATGGTTATGGACCAAACGGTCAGTAGACCAAATGGTTTTGGACAAAATGAATAGTAAACCAAGTGGTTGTAGACCATGAAGTTGAGAGTCCTGCGCAGCCTGTCCAATATTATAATAGTTTACCAACCGTGCAGATATACCTTTCTGCCTGGTTAAATTAACACAATTTCCCTCTGTAACAGTGTGTATCTGCAGATAGACCCCGTTTGCCTGATAAAATAAACATATTATCTGCCATCATTTAATCTGGCAAAAAGGTCTATGTGCAGATATACCCTTTTGCCAGATTACAGCCAATTTTTATAGGGTCTATGTGCAGATAGACCCTTTTGCCAGATAAATATCACTGTCTTTGCTCCCGAGATTAATCTGGCAAAAGGGTCTATCTGCATTAAATTGGATCTTACAAGAAAAGTAAAGGGATTAAAATAATAAAAAGGGACTAAAAATATTTTTTCAAAGATAAACTAAGTGATAGAATAGAGTCCACCAACTAAAATTAACTCTCAAGTATTCTACAAGTAAATTAAATGCTCAAACTTCAAAGCTGATTTTCTCAGAAAGTTTTTCGAGGGCGAATGTGCAGATAGACCCTTTTGCCAGATTAGGGCCGCCGGGTCAGCCGAGACAGAGACCGCAAAAAAAAATATGCGTGTTTTTGTTGAATTCAATTGACCATTGACCCCCCCCCCCAAGAAAAAAATAATAAATGGAGCGTTGTGGCCCAGTGGATTAGTCTTCGGACTTTGAAACAGAGGGTCGTGGGTTCGAATCCCAGCCATGGCGTAATTACCTTCAGCAAGAAACTGGTCCAAAATGTGCTGCACTCAACCCAGGTGAGGTAAATGGGTACCGGTAGGAAGTAATTCCTTAAAAAGCTGTGTGCGCTATGAACGCCTAGCTTAGCCGGGTAATATAGGAGCGCCTTGAGCACCTAACAAGGTGGATATGTGTGCAATATAAATACCCTATATTATTATTATTATTATAAATGAATAAATGAATTAAAAAAAATGAAAATAAATGAATAAATAAATATAATAAATGTTTAAAGAATGGCATAATATATATATATATATGGCTATATTATATAATAATAATAATAATAATAGTTGGATTTATAAAGCGCTTTTTGCCAGAGGATACAAAGCGCTGCTAGTATTACCCCGGCTTTAGAGAGAGGGGGGTAGAATCTAGATCTAATAATAGTGGGGGAGTCTAATTCACCTTTACTGTTACAGCCCAAGCGCCGATCCATGCTTACATGTATCACCTGTGCAATTTGAATTTCTATATCACAGAATTGTGATTTCCTTATTAGACATGTGTGCATAAGAAATTGCACATGGCGTTGATGATGGACACAATGTATTTGCTGAAAATGACAGCATTTGTTAGGCCTCGGAGCCGAGACATCAAGACATGAGCGACGAGGCCGAATCATCGGGCTTCGAGGCCGAGGACGCAAATTCTGGTCCCGAGGCCGGCCTCGACATACAACACTGATAACTATAGAATCAGAATGCACTCTATACCCTACAAGATTGATAACAAAGACATATGTGTTTCAACAAGAAATAATTGGTCAATATATATCTGAATGGGGTATTTTACAATACGATTAATCAACCAATGATAAGAGTTGTATTCTGACGTTTAAATCCATGTTCCTCTTTGACCATTGTCAAATAAAAACCTTGCTTTGAGCATAACATCCTCAAGGTGGTCTAAAATTGTATTAGAAGAAGGTACATGTACATGAACTCTTCTGTGGAAGTTCATTTTATGCTTTGACTGCTATATCTACAAGTTTTATAATCAAAATAATGGTGTTCTGAAGTTGATGTGTTAATAATCAAATGTTTTAATGTTTATTCTACTTAAAACATAATAGACGGAGACCAGCAGCGTGGCAGCAGGAGCAAATGATGGTCGTGATGAGGCGTATACCATCATCAACAATGCTGCAATTGCAGTCACCACCACCACTGCTGCCACCACCATCAGTACTGCTAATGCTACCACCACCAAGTCTGCTTCTGCCACTGCCATCACCATTGCCACCGCCACTACCAAGACCACTCCTGACACAAAGCCCCCAAGTCCTCAACTGACCAGATTTTGCAGCTGGAGAAGGATAGACCAGGAACTTCAAAGCCAGGGCTTGCTGGTCTCCTACAATAAGAAAAGTGCCAAGGGCCCATCTGATGAACTTGTAGCAGAATATTTGGCTACAGTTGTAGAAATGCAGAGACTAACATGCAGCCACAGGTAAAAATCAATGTCAGTTATGATGGATAGTCTTTGAAATATGGGTTGCAGAATGAATATCAGTAAAAACCCATGATGTGCAATCTGATTTAACCCTAAAAAGGCGGTGGGGGGCCCAATTATTTTCGCGATAAATCCACAACGTGAAAGGTGGTGCCGCGTCATTATATGACTTTTATTTTAATAAGTTTCATGAGTTTTCAGACAAAATTTGTGACACCTGGGTATCCGGTTCTGAAATTACGCAACGTTATGTAAGTACATGTCAGAATTGCTTTAAAATGTGATTTCATGAACAAATCCAATGCAAATTCTGTTTCTAGCCAAAATTCATAATTGCTAGGACAACTACCCCCTGGACAATCACCCCCCGGACAACTACCCCCCGGACAATTACCCCCCGAGGACAATTACCCCCCGGACAATTACCCCCCGGACAATTACCCCCGAGGACAACTACCCCCCGAGGACAACTACCCCCCGGACAATAACCCCCCGGACAACTACCCCCCGGACAACTACCCCCCGGACAACTACCCCCCGGACAATTACCCCCCGGACAATTACCCCCCGGACAATTACCCCCCGAGGACAACTACCCCCCGAGGACAATTACCCCCCCGGACAATTACCCCCCGGACAACTATCCCCGGACAACTACCCCCCGGACAACTACCCCCCCGGACAATTACCCCCCGGACAATTACCCCCCGGACAATTACCCCCCGGACAACTACCCCCCGGACAACTTCCCCCTGACAACTTCCCCCCGGACAACTTCCCCAGGACAATTACCTTCAGAAAATCCCCCCTTCTCTCCAGCATCAATGTTAGAATTAAGCGGGACCCATTGTAAGTTTTGGTCGGTGGCACAGGTTTCCGAAAATTTTTTGTACTTTATCTTAAGTTAATAACTTTTTCTTTCTCTTTTATATTGCTCTTTCTCCTGTTTTCTCAATTTCTTCTTTTTTCCTTTTTGTTTTTGTTTAGCGGCGCCTTCTGAATCATGAAAAATGGGGGGGGGGGGGGGCTTGCACCCGAGGCACCGAATGTACCAATATTATATAGAACAATTATTTGTTATATAATCATTATTTATTAAATAATAACTATTATTTATATATAATTTACATTTTATTTGTAAATAACTACTATTATATAAAATATCATTTCTAATTATTTATATATAATTCCAAGTAATACTTCATTATTTGTAAATAATAATAGTTCGACATTCCATTATTTATAAATAATGATTATTTGTTTTTCATTATTTATAAATAATGATTATTTGTTTTTCATTATTTATAAATAATGATTATTTGTTTTTCATTATTTATAAATAATGATTATTTGTTTTTCATTATTTATAAATAATGATTATTTGTTTTTCATTATTTACAAATAATGATTATTTGTTTTTCATTATTTATAAATAATGATTATTTGTTTTTCATTATTTATAAATAATGATTATTTGTTTTTCATTATCTACAAATAATGATTATTTGTTTTTCATTATTTATAAATAATGATTATTTGTTTTTCATTATTTATAAATAATGATTATTTGTTTTTCATTATTTATAAATAATGACACTACATACTTCATTATTTATAAATAATTGCAATTCGTTTTTCCGTTATTTATAAATAAGTTTTCTATTATTTATAAATAATAATTATTTATTATCAATGACAGTGCACATTTCTTTATTTATAAATAATTTGTTGAGTTTTCCATTATTTATAAATAATGATTATTTGTTAAATAATGAAAAAGTCTACTTCATTATTTATAAATATTTTTTTCGAGTGCACCATTATTCTCATTATTTATAAATAATCATTATTTAATGTTCGAGTTTTCCATTATTTATATATAAAGATTATTTGTTAAATAATGAAATATCTACTTCATTATTTATAAATAATAATTTAGTTTCATGTCCCATTATTTATAAATAATCATTATTTATAAACAATTTTTACAGTTTGCCATTATATACAAATAATCATTATTTAAATTTTTTCCAGGGGGGCCGGGGCCGGAGCATGACGCGCGTAAACTTTCTCAAAAAAATCTTGAAAGCGAGACAGCCACGGGACCAAGCCCAAATGACATGCTTGGTCGCTTCGCTTTTTAAAGATTTTTATGAGAAAGTTTACGCGCGTCCTGCTCCCCCCCCCCCCCGGAAAAAATTATGCGTAAGGCCATGATGATAACGAGATAAAAATAATGAAAATGAAGTACACATAAATCAATGTGCCAGGCTCTTTAGAGCATGGCCGTATACAGAATTTCTTTCGGAGGAGGGGGGGGGGGGGGGAAGCAGACGCGTAACTTTCTCAAGTTGAAAGCGACACAGCGAAGCGACCAAGCTTGTCATTTGGGCACTTTTTGGAGTTTTAAAAGTGAAATACGAAGGCTTTCATGCACACTTTTGGTGAATTATGTGATAATTTTCAATAGAAAAATAAGTTTTTAAAATTTAGGGGTCATCATGCCCCCGTATTGTCGTTGCGAGCATTTTGGGACAGGGTGAAATCACCTCAAACGGCTCAAACAGTCACTCCAAAATGTATTTGAAGTGCATTATTAGAACTGAAACTTATCTCTACACCAGGAAAAATTAACTTAACAAAAAAAGCAACAAGAAATATTTATAAAAAGTAGAAGGGCCTGTACACTGATATTTCACTCTCTCAGCTCATATGCACTTGATCTACTTCCATCGAGGATTCGGGCTAAATTCCGCCCGCCACTTCCGGGGACCAACCAACGTAGTATTTCGATGAAGAGCACTCCGTCGATTCACCGGTTGTCCCTACGATACACGCGCGCCTATGGGGATTGTGAACTGTAGGAAAAATCGTATAAAATTACACTTTTTGATATTTCTACGAAGACGAAGTTATATAGAAAATGAAGAATATTACAATCAGACCATATCCCTAGAAAATTGCTTCAAGAAATGTCATTATGAAGAGGGAATGGACAAAAATTTGTGAAGAAACATCACGAAAAAGGAAATCGCATCATGAATATTCATATCATGGGCGGTCCCACATTTGCATGTTATAGCGAGTTTTCCATTATTTAATAAATAATGGCATTATTTAATAAATAATGGCATTATTTAATAAATAATGGCATTATTTAATAAATAATGGCATTATTTAATAAATAATGGTTATTTGTATATAAATAATGATTATTTGTATAAAATGGCAAACTGTAAAAATTGTTTATAAATAATGATTATTTATAAATAATGGGATATTGAAACTAAATTATTATTTATAAATAATGATGTAGATATTTCATTATTTAACAAATAATCTTTATTTATAAATAATGGAAAACTCGAACATTAAATAATGATTATTTATAAATAATGAGAATAATGGTGCACTCGAAAAAAATTATTAATAAATAATGAAGTAGACGTTTTCATTATTTAACAAATAATCATTATTTATAAATAATGGAAAACTCAACAAATTATTTATAAATAAAGAAATGTGCACTGGCATTGATAATAAATAATTATTATTTATAAATAATAGAAAACTTATTTATAAATAACGGAAAAACGAATTGCAATTATTTATAAATAATGAAGTATGTAGTGTCATTATTTATAAATAATATAAAAACAAATAATCATTATTTATAAATAATGAAAAACAAATAATCATTATTTATAAATAATGAAAAACAAATAATCGTTATTTATGAATAATGAAAAACAAATAATCATTATTTATAAATAATGAAAAACAAATAATCATTATTTGTAAATACTGAAAAAAAAATAATCATTATTTATAAATAATGAAAAACAAATAATCATTATTTATAAATAATGAAAAAAAAATAATCATTATTTATAAATAATGGAATGTCGAACTATTATTATTTACAAATAATGAAGTATTACTTGGAATTATATATAAATAATTAGAAATGATATTTTATATAATAGTAGTTATTTACAAATAAAATGTAAATTATATATAAATAATAGCTATTATTTAATAAATAATGATTATATAACAAATAATTGTTCTATATAATATTGGTACATTCGGCGCATCATAGAAACCTCCCGTTTGGCTATGCATATATACATCAGAAAATTTGTAAACTGGCCCTCATTCTAAGTTTTCATAGAACAATTGAACACGATTAGTCATAATATTCACAAATGCTGAATATCTCTGATTCCAACGGATCTGATTTTTTTAAATATTTATTTTGGGTTTAATTTCAGGAAAGAAATCAGGCAAATAGATAAAACGTAAAAAAAGACACCTTCATAGGTAGAAAAATTGAAAGTCGATTACGCAACTAAAACACTGTCAAGTAGACCTATAAATCTGTTATTTTAAAACAGTTCAACTAACAAGAAGCTAAGAATTATGAAACAATTGGTGCACATTCCAGATTAAGATGTGGCTTTATAACTTAATACAGTAAGCTAAAAAACTTTATGCAAAGATAATACACACAAGAACACCTTGTAAATTACAAGGTGTTTTTGTGTGTATTATTCTTGGGTGAAAGCAATTAAACATTAAAGAAGGAAATTAAGTACCAAATTTACTAAATTGTAAACAATATGACATAATCAAATACAGTGTACTTTCTATACAAATTGGCAATCATGATAGTATACAATTCGTTTAAGATGCATTTTAAGGACGGTTTGTAAGAATTTATAAAGAAGTAGGCCTATGCAAATAAAAAAATACGACCGAGCAGCGTGAGCTGAAAATATTAATATTTAGAACATAAAACGGACATTTTACAGAGCACTTGAAAAATCAATTTGTAAATTTAAAAATAATGAAAGCTCGATATCCGAGATGAAATATGTTTTGTATATTGACATCGAAACTTGATATTTTAAGCTCCATATCAGCCTATATTGAGCAAGATATTAATCTCATCGAAAAAGCAATGCGAGCGCGAAGCGCGAGAGGAAAATACTTGATATTCCGGTGTGAAAATGGTGAATTTGAGCACTATTTAAATCATTGTGTTGGGAAATTGTGAAGTGGATGTGGAAAGCACTTAATAAATGATGCGAGTGTGAAGCGCGAGCTGATATCTTCATTAATATTTTGACCTTGGACCTGGACATTCTAGGTCTAAGGACATTTTGTCATCATATGAAAATGATGACAACTTTCTTATTCCTCTTCCTGAGGGCGATATGAAACATATGAAACTGTGCTATTGTCGATATTCTTTTCTGAAAAGGGACAATTTAGTCATTAAGAATTCATGAAATTTTATTATCATATTTATTGATGTAATAAGCCTAAATGAGTGAGTAAAATGTGTTGACACTGAGGCCTGAAAACTTGATATCTTAAGCACTTTTGTAATCATGAATAGGATTTGTGAGTTGATATATTTTTAACAAAAATGCGAGCGCAAATCGTGAGACAATTTTTTTGGTAAACTGTCATAAAAGGGGGGTTTTAAGTAGTTTGTTATATAATTTGGCAAATCAAATAATGCGAGCGCATAGCGCAAGCTGCAAGTTATATTCCCACCATAAAACGGACATTAAACAGAGCACTAAAAATCAGTTTGTAAATCAAACAAAATAATGAATAATGTCCGAGCTGAAATATGCTTTGTAATATCGACTTCAAAACTTGATATTTTAAGCTACATATCAGCCTATTTAGCAAGATGTGTATCTCATCGAACAGGCTATGCGAGCGCGAAGCGCGGGCAAAAAAATTAATATAGTGACATGAAATATATTTTTTAATCATTTTCCAAGTCATCCCCTGACCTTTTTTTTCACTCGTCTCCCTCCTTTTATTTTACCTCTTATTTTCCTCCTTTCTTTCCCCTTCTTTTTCTTTTTTTTCTTTCTTTCCCCCTTTTTGTCATTTTTTTGCTCTGCCAATAGGGGGGGTGGGAGCCGGGCCCCTCGCCCCCCCCCCCCTGGATCCGCCTATGGATGGATTTCAATTTTACAGCTTTCTTACGGCGTACGTTTGATTCCAAGATACTCGAGAATGCCTTGAGTACTTCTTACGTCAACCGTACGGCCGATGTATGACTCTGTGCACTCCCTTTGTCTAGGGTGATTGTCCGGGGGGTAATTGTCCGGGGGGTAATTGTCCGTGGGGTAATTGTCCGAGGGGTAATTGTCCGGGGGGTAATTGTCCGGGGGGTAATTGTCCGGGGGGTAATTGTCCGGGGGGTAATTGTCCGGGGGTAGTTGTCCGGGGGGTAGTTATCCGGGGGGTAATTGTCCGGGGGGTAATTGTCCGGGGGTAGTTGTCCGGGGGTAATTGTCCGGGGGGTAATTGTCCGGGGGGGTAATTGTCCGGGGGTAATTGTCCTCGGGGGGTACTTGTCCTCAGGGGGTAATTGTCCGGGGGGTAATTGTCCTTGGGGGGTAATTGTCCAGGGGGTAGTTGTCCGGGGGGTGATTGTCCAGGGGGTATTTGTCCTGATACCAATTGCATCATACCGGTAATTTGTATTTTACTGATTGAAATCAATTACTTTCAAGTTGCTTATGATCAGAAAATTTTGTCAACAATATCCAAAAAAAGTATTAAAAAAAAAAAAAAAATACTTCAGAAAGAAAAAAAATACAGATGAAAGGAATTTGACATCAATTAACTTTTATGTGTCTGAACAAAAAAAATACTTCAAGGGCTTTGTTTATAGATATTCAGCCAAATTATAATTTCATGCATGAATAAGTAAAATTTATTAATTACAAATAAATTTAAATAATTTTATAACTATCAAATATACAATTTTTTCATCTGTGACAGGCATGTTGCATTTTTTCACAATTGCGCAATTTACGGTCAAGATCTTGAGGGCCCCCACCCCCCTTCCGCCCATCTTTCCTGCCTCCAAAATACCCTGGCAGTGTTATTAGGGTTAGATTAAGTGTATATTAAGCAACCATACAATTCTTACAATGGATTTCAGTGGCGTAATGAGCCAAATATTTTGAGGGGGCTAAATATGGCGGATGGAACAAAAGTTCTCAAAAGATGCAAGAGAGCAAAGGGAACGAGCAAAATTGTTGAATTTTAAATACAGAAATCGAATATTCAGAAAATGATATACTATTTCACCCTTTTCCGTTCTTTCTCTTTTTTTTCTTGGTCGTGAAACATGATGGGGGCATGGCCCCCCATCTATACGCCAGTGATGGATTTGATACTTTTTGCATGTACGATGACAATGCTCCCTCTCTCTCTCCCTCACCCATCCTCACTACGTGTACATGTGTGGGCAGGATAAATTATGAGGAATAATTG
Organism: Lytechinus pictus; assembly: GCF_037042905.1. Classification (NCBI taxonomy): domain Eukaryota; kingdom Metazoa; phylum Echinodermata; class Echinoidea; order Temnopleuroida; family Toxopneustidae; genus Lytechinus; species Lytechinus pictus. The sequence continues at coordinate 8,740,917 of NC_087253.1, forward strand.
CATAGCATATGAAGTGACATTTCTCAACCAGAGATTCCTTTTATATTATTTACTGTTGCATGTTTGCATTTTTGTTCATCATTTTAACCCATCTTGATCCCTTTACCCCCCCCCCCCCCCATGATAAAAACTTAGTAGTCAAATGACGTTTCCTCATATTTTCTTTTGATATACATGCAATGTATACATGTGAGAAAAAAAGTGCCAAACATTTTTTGAAAATTTCAATTTAATTTATTTCTTCAGGTGAGGCTTTGTCTACATTTCCAGAAAGACACAAAATAGTATCAGAAGGCCATGCCAAAATCAACGACTGAAGGGTTTGGAGAGCCAGACAAAGAGCCTAGAAATGTGATTTCACCTGTAAGTTAAACACTCTTGATTATAATTCTGATTTACTTTGGCATAGGAAGTATGTCACATGATAACAATTTGAATGAATTTTGTCTTCTTGATTTGCTCTTCGTCAAGAATCCAGTCCATATTTTAGAATTAAACTCTAAGTTCAAGGTGTTAAATTGATATATGATATTTCTTTTACAGCTGCAAAAACAACAAACCAATATTAATCATTGGTAGATAATGTGACTTGCTTTCTCTTGCCAAATTGGTACATGAATATTCTGCATTTCTATAATTATTGACCCCCACCACTACCACCTAAGATGCAATAGTCAAATTACTGCAAAGACATAGATGCTAGTTATTCACTTCATCATATTTTTAATTATTAATTTGTCAGTAAAAGGAGTAATAGGACTCAGGTAGATTACCTGAAGAAGCTCACATAATTTTTTTACATTCATTTGATGAATTGAGTTGATGCAAAATCAACTGAATGTAATGAGTTCAAAATCCTGTTAATAAACCTTACTAGGTGAGGCTATTCTGGTAGATCATCCCGGGGGTGCCTGAGGATCTTGTCCATTTGGAGAAATCTTGCAAAGTATCAAAAGGTGCCTCCACCCCCCCCCCCCCCCCCCAGTCTATTAAGGGTTAACAATGAAAGTGAAATTAGGAATAACTTTGGTATCTTGCTTATATGCATTATAAATTAATTTCTATTTCAGGTTCTTCAATCACATGAACAGCAGCAGGAGCAAAAACAGCAGCAACCACACAGGAGATGTAACGACTATTGACCAACAGCAACAACAACAGCAGCATCAACAATTTCTGCAGGAGATGCAAAAACCACACCGGCAACCTCAACAACATCAAGATGTCCAAAAATCACTCCGGGAACGTTAAGAGCAACCATAACTTCAGCAGTAGTTTTAACAAACACATCAGCAAAAACCAACAGCAGCAGCAACAACAGCACTTATGAAATGAATCTAATTGAAACTCAAAAGCCAACGAGGCAACATCTTTTACAAAATGAGACATCATTTATTCATTCTTTTACAGGATAAAGAAAAGCTTTTTTTGAAAGTGTAAATTTGCAGGAACACAATGTATGTTCCCTATGTGTCTATTTATTGAAATAAATTTGACTTTAAAAAGAATGAATGATGATTCAATAAATATCTACTTTTTATTTGTCAATGAGTAAAAATACCTGTTTTTTTCTATTAAGAATGACAAAAAGCAATTTACCAATCAAAATCATCAAAAAATTGACCAATATGGCTGTTAGGCCCTCAAAATTGTTGGTATTTTGATGAAAAAGCTGTTTCTGCGGCAATATTTGTCGCAGCTCAACTAGCTGCGTCAAATATTGCCGCAGAAAGTATCTGCGGCAAAGTTTTATGAAACGGAAACTTGACGCTGGTTTTAGATTTGCTGCAGAAACACAGATTTGCCGTAGAAAATGGGATTTGCCGCTGCGGCAAATGTTTTATGAAACGGGCCCCTGGATATTGAAAATTCTGAACATTTTTTGTGATCATGAACTAGATTCGAACCTACCTAAACCATTAATGCGAGCGCGGGCTGATAGTTTTGATTTCCAACCTAAAAACTAGACATTCGTAACACTTTAAAAAGAATATAAACAGGATAGGAATCTAAACAATTAATGCGAGCGGGAAGCGTGAGCTGAAAGTTTTTGATTTTCCAACCTAAAAACCGGACATTCTTATAGCACTTAATAATTAACGAAATGTGAATCTAAAGAATGAATGCGAGCGCGAGCTGAAAGTTTTTTTTATTTTCCAACCTAAAAACTGGACATTCATATCATCTTAAAACGAATATGAACATGATAGGAACTAATCAATTAATGCGAGCGCGAAGCGCGAGCTGAAAGTTTTTGTTTTTCCAACCTAAATACTGGACATTCTTAGTATTTTTTTCTAATTATGAACAAGATAGGAATCTAAACAATTAATGCGGGCGCGAAGCGCGAGCTGAAATTTGTATTTTCCAACCTTAAAACTGGACAATTGTAACAGTTTTTCAAATCATGAACAGGATAGGAATTTTACTAGACAATATTAAATTCGAGCGCGAAGTGTGTGCTGAAGGTATGTCATTTCCGGCCTAAAAATTTGTATTATTAGTATATTTTTAAAATCAAGGACATGGTAGCTATCTAAATTTTAATTAATGTGAGCGCGAAGCGTATCCTATATTTTGTTTTATTTTCCGACCAAAAAAGTCATCTTATGTCACCTTATTGCAATAAACAGGATAGTATCTGACTCAACCATATTACTGATGCGAGCGCGAAGCGCGAAATTATTTTTTTTTATTCAGATCTGAAAACTGGATCTTTCAAGCACTATTGAAATAAAGAACAAGCAGTTTATCCAAATAAGCAATGCGAGCGCAAAGCGCGAGCTTTTTTTTTATTTTTGTAATTTTATACTATGACCTTAATTTTTTTTTTCAATTATTCCCCTCCCCTTCCATCATTTAATTTTCTTCCTCGTCCTTATCTCTTTTTCATTTTCTCCTCACCTTCCTATTTTGCGCCGCCAATAGGGGGTGGGCCGCCGCTTCGCCCCCTTGATCTACCTATGATGACCCCTCCCACGGCAGGAATTTTGTGTAAAAACTGAATATAAAAGTCTCGTTAATAGAGTATCTAAAACAAATTTTGGGGGATTAAACATAGTAAAAATTCACGGCGAAGGATTAATCATTACTCATGAAAACTATTCTTTACTGTGTACGCGAAATATGAAAATATATTCCAAGTAAATTTAGAATAAAGGGATAATGAATTGGTTTAACAAAGGTATGTTTTTACGGGTTATGGAACATTCTCGTCTACCATCTATGCACTAAATTTACTTATAAGTATCCAGGGGCGATTTTCATTTTTCATTTTTATTACTTATGAAATTGACAATGGCCATCGATGTCGTCAATGTCATTACTATTTGGCTGGCATATAGGGCTAGATGCAAGTTCGAGAATTGTCGGGCCGGTATGCCTTTTCTTTTCCTATCCAAGTTCTTAACAAAAACTATCTGTTTATATATATATTTCGAAATTCGAGGATACATGTGTATAATTTCGATTTTGAATTATTATTTTTTCTATAACAAAATACCACAAATAGTAGGGGGGACATTTGATATTATGTCCCCCCCCCCCTTCTAAAATGGTAGGGGGACGCGTCCCCCCTGTCCCCCCTGGTATTTCCGCCCATGCACACACACATGATATAATCTCGCATTGATCTTGTAATATTGTATTGATGACAAATGTAAAGATGGAAATCCGCACCCCAGGAAATACCTGTCCTGGGACACCGTTTGGATATATTCCTTCTGGGAGATCACATGACCCGGTTTCCCCCTTAAAATCTGGTTGATTGTGGCTTGATGAGCATTGTTTAGAAACTGTGTCCTTGTTAACAATTTGTAAATGTCGTTTTAATGATTCTGAGGAAACCCCCCAGAGGCAATAAAAGTTGACATTCATTCTCACAATAATACATTGTGACGTAATAAAAAACTGTTTATTCTGTTAAAACTAGTTTCTCCAAGATTTTTTTGAAATACGGCAAAATTGATATTGAACGGTAGTTGACACATAGATTAGTATTCTCCTTTTTAAAAACGAAAACAACTTTTGATATTTTCAGTTTTGAAGGCACAATTCTTGTTGAAAGAGAGGAATTAAAGATATGTAAAAGTGGCCGGTCTACAGTGCGTATCAAAAAAAAGATTACACTTAGAAAAATTCCTGAAAAATTATACATTTGTAAGATCCTGAAGATTTTTCCACTTTTTAAAATTGGTACAGATCCATTTAAGCAAATGACGATATAACTGTCGAAAAATATTTCCGCTTGAGTGAGCACCACTTACTTTTGAAAAGTTAGTGAAAAATGATTTGCGCAGAACTTTGAAATAGTTATGCGAATAAAAGTAGACCTTAATCATGAAGAACACGTGTAATTTAGCTAGTAAAATTGATTTGAAGATATATTTTACCTTTTTAAACTTGTTTCCTTCCCCAAAACACTTCGAAGAGTGCACTGTGCCCCACCCCACTCCCCCAAACACCGAGGCCATCGTACGAGATTTGCTTTACACTGAGCTGTGATTACATGAAATGGCTTAGGATGGATTTTCAATGTGTTAATCATTGTCAAGCTTGGGAAAAGTGTGGAGAAACAAGTATTAAATGAAAAATGAAATGTAAACCCACTTTAAATGATAAAAACTTAATGAAAAAAATGCTGGAGATGTCTGATATAAACTTTTGTTCAGATTCAGTTATGTCTTCAGATCCAGCTGGCACAAAAAGGGTAAAGGTTGTGCTTACTAAGTGTTGAAATCTAAATTTGGGTGGCAAAATTGTTACAAACTGCTTGAATATATCCGTTTTATTTCAATTAACTAAAAGTGCAAGGGAAATGTATGAGAAATGTTTCGCAGGGTAAGATTGATTTCACCCTTTCCCCTTGACACAGCGTGAAAATGAGCATTTCTGCGCAAACAGATTTCTGCGAGCTTTACAAAAATGGACAGTGCTCACTCAAGTGTAACGTTCTGTAAAAACTTTTACTTTCATTGGATAGATGAGACCCAGACCCAAGAATGTATGTGAAAAAATTACCCACATGTTGTATATTTTTTAATTCCCAGGGCTTTTTCAAAGTGTAAACTTTTTATTGATACGCACTGTATAATGAAAGGTAAAACGTTCTTCATAAGAGATGGATAGATGTCATCAAATCCGCTTTTAGGTTTTAGCGATTTACTGATGTCTAATATTTTTTTCTTTTGTGACCAGTTTAAAGAACATAAAATGCGAGAGTGGGTCATTCAAATAAATATTAAACGGATTGAATTTGTCTTCGTTGGGATAATTGTTTATACTCGATCCGATATTGACAAAATATTTGTAAGCATTTTCTGCAATTTCACTATTATCACTAATGTTATAAAATCATGATTTAAAACAAAATCTTGTTTATCAAAATTAATTTTATGAAAAAGATGAAAAGTATGCATCTCTTGTATCCGATTTCAAAGATATTGGTTTCAGTTCTCTAATTTGCTTCGAGGTTGGGTCGAGAGGTCTAATAGTCAGATCCAGATTTGAGAAAAGTAGACTGCCTCAGGCAAATCGTGTTAATGCTAATTTGAGAAGTGTTTTACCATAATTTGAGAAGTGTTTTACCATAATTTGAGGGCGCTGAGTCCAAATTTGCTGTTTCCCCAACCTGGCTTTGAATTTAAAATCCTCAAATTGGCAAAAACAATATGGCCGCCATTCTACATCCTTTTTTGCTTTATTCTGAACCCCAAAACTTGTAACAAAAATGTTTGTCAACGGTTTTTGGTACTATTTGATCTCAGAAATGACATATTAAAAATCTATCAAAATCCGGATCGGGGAAAGTGGTTATTTTGAAGATGGCGTATAAGAAGGGCGCCATTAACTAAATATTAACATAACATTTTCCGGTGCATATATGTATTCAATGGTGTAGGAGGTAAGAGGAAAGAGGAAAGAGCAAGAAGTAAACTGGGACAAGTTACGAAGGACAGTCAACGGTCCACTCTGTCCAAAAACTCAAGATGGCTTTCAAAATTGCAGTCTAAAATAGTTGTTGTTATCTAAAACCCTAAAACCCGACATAGTTTGTTTAATATCTGCCTTGGTGATATGAAGTTGGTGTCTAACCCATGGTTTAAGGGGTAAAAAAAATACGTTTGGACAAGTAACAAAGACAGTCTATGGTCCTCCATGTCCCACAATACAAGATGGTTTGCAAAAATGGAGTATAAAATGTATGTTGTTAATTACAAACCGACACAGTTTGTTTAATAACCGCCTGGAGAATATGATTTTTAGTATAATTCATGGTTTAAAGGTTCAAGTATTACATCGGGACAAGTTACAAGGACAGTAAGTGGTTTCAGTATGTCGAAAAATCCACAATGGTTTCCAAAAATGTAGTCTATAATGGCCGTTCTTACACAAAACTGACATAGTTTGTTTAATATCAGCCTGGGGTAAATGATTTTGGTGTTCAACTCATGGTTTAAAGGGTCAAGTAAAGTTACATGGACAGTCAGAGGTCCAGCATGTCCAAGATCCAAAAAGGCATCCAAAATTGGGGTCTAAAATTACTATTTTACCTAAAAACTGACAGTTTGTTTAATATCCACCTATGTGTATATGATTATGTTGTCGAACCCTTGGTTTAAAGGGTCAAGTAATACATTAGGATAAGTTACAAGGGCAATCAATGGTCCTGTATGTCTAAAACTCCCAGATGACTTCCAATAAAGGAGTGTAAATGGATGCTGATACTTAAAAATCGACAATACATTTAGAATCCATCTGGGAGATATTATTTTGGTGTCTACACAATGGTTTCAAGGGTTAAATAATACTTTTGGATTTGTTACAATGGTATAAATATATGTCCATTTTGCCTATTATTCAAAAATGGCTTTCAAAATGAGTCTAAAAAGACTTCCATTACCTAAACATAGGCCTCATTAGGTGAACAAAATCTACACTATTGTGGCTTGAAGGCTAAAATAATAAATCAGGACAAATGACAAGGATGGTAATTTTTCCTTTTTGTCTTAAAGAATTCAAAGCGACTTCTAAAATTGCGTAAAAGTGACTGATATCCCCTAATAATGAAACCATAGGATAGTCCTAAGCTCTAAAATGACGAGTCTTGAAATACTAATCAGTGAATTATGGAACTTTTAGATGAAAGTTAACCTTATTTTTGAAAGTATGTTTTTTTTTTTGTTTACTTATCGTTGCACCATTATCTAATTATGTCACTAACTCCTGTAAAACATTTTTGTGAGTCTTAAAAACAGAGACACAAAAATAGGGTGCTAGATGGGAAATGAAGTATTGTCCTTTTCTATCAATAGTGGCCAATTTAAAAGTAATTTTTGGAGCGTTTTTCAATTTTTTGACAAAATTGACAGCAGCGTATCCCTGTAATTCGTCGTCACCGATATTATTTGACCCTTGGAATCACGAGAAAGACACAAAAAGGTCTCTACACTGTTAGAAAAACAGAAGATTTTACAGAAGAAAAATTAAAAAACAGATTTTACAGAAAGAAATAACAAATCATTCTGTAAATTGTTCTAACAGGAGAGACTTTTTACATTTTTTTCTACAATTTTACAGAACAGGTCAGTTTTTTTAAAGTGGAAAATAGTCTTATTACAATATTTTTTTTTTATTACATAGACCAGATACCATTTTTCTGTTGTTTTACACAAATGCATGTAAGATTACACAGTGCAGTAAGATTACAGGTGTTCTCGAGACTCTGCAGGAATTTTTTTTTTTTTTTAAGTAGAAATTTTGTAACAGTCTAGGTAGATAGTATATGCATTTTGCAGATAGCAGCTATTTGTAAGCCATCATAATTTTTTTGAAAAAATGCACAACTGATAAACCTTGAAATTTTTCCAATGTAATTTTCCCTTTGGAACCATGATTTGTTATATGTTTTATATTTTTCTCGGGAGACTCCAAAGTTATTTCTACCAGGTAGATATTATATGAATTTGAACCATTTCAAAGTTACAACGTCCATTATAGACGCTACTTTGGAAGGTCATCTTGGATTCTTTGACACACTGACTACCTTGTAAACAAGTCCTGATTCATTATTTGCCTTGAAAGCTTTTTGATGATTTTGATGATTTACTTAAATTTTTGGAGTTGATGGTACAACGACTGCCGTTTTGAACGATATGTTGGATTACCAGGTACCCTTGACGACCTTTTGCAACTATTTCTTCTTTTTTCTTCTTTTTAATATAACATTTATTAAAAAAAACTTAACAAAGGGAAGTTATATACAAACAATGAAAATAAGTACAGGGTAAAGCTTAGCGATTGATCGTACGCTTAATTTCCACGATTGATTGTACATTGTAGTCAATGGAATCATTAGTAGAAAAATGTTCTACGATGATTGCTAAGTTTTGTGTTACGGGCCCCTGATTACTCGTTTTAATAGACTTTGTTTAATCCTAAGTTTCATGAAATAGATATCTATACCCTAAGAGTTATGATATTTCAAAAAAATTAACCTCGGTTAAGATTGGATGTTGACTTCGCCGCCATGGTCATCACCGCCGTCGGAAAAGCGACGCCCGTGTCTTACTTCTGCTATACAGGCGAGGAAAAAATGGCGGACACGTTAAAGATATCGCAATGTGATTATGCCAGCATCGCCCCGAAATTCCTAATAATTTGGTCATATTATATATCAGTCAGCAGCTGTGAATCATGGCAGCAATCTGGGAATTAAAGTTGGCTGACAAATCAATCGGACACATTATGTTTGCAACCCTGGGTATAAAAAATAATGCATAGACCCCAATTACTGAAATATAATCCCCCATAAAATCGTTTAACTCTTAAAGAGCCATTGGCAGCTATAATTGCCTATAGCCCTCTAGTGCCATTGGCAGTATTGGTAGTATTCTTGTGTCAAGGTTTTTTTTCTGCCTGCAAATGTGCACGGTTTGGGGGAGATTTTTTTGGGGGAGGGGGGGGGGCGGGGGAAAGGTCTTATACTTTGTTTTTTTAAGCATTCTCACAAAATTGTTCTCCTTATAAATATATGAGTAAAGAAGGCTGTCATTTCCAACTTTCGTCGCACTGCAATCATCACACTCATTATTTATTTATTCATTTATTATTGTTATTATTATTATCATTATTATCATTTTCTTCTCCTTCACCTTCTTATCAATATTATAAATGTTATTGCCATCAGAATCATCGTCATGATTATTATTCAAAAATAATTGTTGTAATCATATCAATTGCATTCCTTCTGCAGCCAAACTCTCTCTTCATAAACTTAAGATCAGGTAAATAACAATTGATATTCGTTTGTGTTCTTATAGCCCAAACCATTTAAAAAAAGAATGATTGACATTGTTATGCTTATCAATATCATATTAAAACTTCTCACAAAAATATGAATCGTTCAATATTCTCCTCGAAAAAAATAGGCAGAAGCAAAGAAAATAAATGTGATAATTACAACACCCCAATAATACCTTTTTTTATTTCATCTCAAGATTTTTTTTTCAAGGTGGATGTTTTTTCCTTTGCTAGATCAAACTATTGGTCAGAGAAAAAGTAAACGGAGTATATACAGTAATATCAGATGTTTTCAGGAAAAGAAAGAAAGGGATACATTAACAAAACCGATCAGACCGACCTGTTAGTTGCTGCATCATTGACGTCACTATCAATGGCATTTTAAAATGATTTCAGAGAGTAGAAATAAAAATGATAACGACAATAACGGGTTAAATATTACATTTCTTTATACCACGCATATTATTGTACATTATGTTATCTGAACAAATAATTTTTACCACGGATAGTGCCACGAGCTGGGGAGGCCCTGGGCAGATGAAGGATTTTTCTGTAGGGGGGGCAAATTGTTTTTTCTTTACCTGGATCACCCATAAAAAAGCAAAATGTAAAAATAATAAATACCGGAACCCTTGAAAGTATTCAAATGTCAAATCAAAAGACGCGCGTGAGCCCCGATTTCTATGAACATCCTGTGCTAAATTACTCTCCTAGATAATAAGTCAGGAGGGTGCGCGGATTAGATTAGATTAGAGATATGGGAAACTGCATTCAAAATGCCGCCATTTAGTTTTTTGCCGATTTGAAGATGAAAACGTCGGAATCAAGTCTGGCAAACAGCATTTTTGGATTCAGCATCCCTGAATTACCTTAAAACGATTGATAAATCAGCATTAACACAAAATGCCTACAGCACTTTTTCTGAGCATTTTTTTTTTTTATCTGGACCTGACTATAATCCCAAGAGAAAGCAAACTCATGTCTACTAAACTGCTGAGATCAACAAGCCACTCCGTAAAACCAAAGGTCATACTTACGTCATATGCAATATATAATTTTATAGATCCGAGCCAACCTGGATTATTCAAATTTATTAATCCCGTAAGCTATTAACAAGCCCAATACAGGCCAAGCCATGAATGTTATTGATATAAATGATACCCTTACCTAATTAATATACACTACATATATAAATATCTATTTCATAGTATTGCTATCTCATTCAATAGTGTTTCAGTATGATTGAACGTGTAAACCACCCCATCATGCTACCATCGTTAGGGCTTGAATGTAGACCCCCTCCGAAAATATGCTACCATCAGGATTTACTTAACAGCGATTTAACTGCAAAATCTAACCTATAAACATGTATGAGAATTTGTACATATTCTAAGCTTTGCCATGCTCTCATTCTTGGCACCTCTCTCCTCCCCCTTTCATCTCCTCTTTCTCTCTCTGTGTCTCTTTCCTTCCCTCTCTCTCGTCATCTTTCTCTCTTCCTCTCCCTTTACCTCCGTACTCCCCCTTTTATCCTTTACTCATCACCATTTCTGTTTTTTTTCCTTTACTCTTTTCGTTTGTATCTGACAAACATAATGTTAGAATTAAGTCTAAATTTCTGGCCATCTCATTGTAGACATGTAATTTCTTTTTTAGCAAGTATAATTTATGATCAATCAATTCACTTCTCAAAGATTGTGATGCGCATTGATATACAGACTCCAAATATTTTTCTTTTCCAAGTACGCACTTCATTCATGTCATTGTTATTTGCATGTTTAACCCTGTGTTTGTGTATTTTTGCATTTTCATGTTTATGTCATTATGTTCACATCTATGTTGTATAATATGTTATTGTCACCCTGTATCGTGTTGGTTGAGAACCGATAGCCTGAGTTTTCATGTCATTACCTTTGTTTATTTGATTTTGATGATTCATCAATAGAGAGGTGATAAAACAAAAATATTAACGGTTTAACAGAGACGGATGACATGCATAAAATCAATCGAATTTTCTCAGGTTTAACAATAAAACAAATTTCGCATATTTTTATGAGACCTCGTTTTTCTACCGCATATTGTAAACTTATACGGAATTTCAGTTTTAACCGTTGCACGGGGTTATTTTACACAAACGATTAACTTCGTATAATAGGTTATATTTCATCTAACAAACGCTTGTTTTGTTATCAAGATGTTGAAACTTTTGATCACTAATCTCATTTTGTTGCCCAAATTTTCAAGCAATTTGGAAAAATATTGGATATAGATTGAGGTTAGAATAATTGGAGAATTTCCCCATGAAAGACACTTTGTTAGGGATTGATGGAAGTTCAAATAGGATAAAATGTTTGAATACAGTACTTTCAATAGGTATAAAGGAGATTTATTTTGCAAGACAGGAAGTTGTTTTGCCACCTGTTGAAACCATAATAAAACGATGTAAAATAATTTAGGGAAGAAGAATATAACATTGCACAAGAGAGGAATGCATGGCAATACATCTTCAGAAATGGGAACAGGCTGGTTTAGAGCAACGGATGGTTGCGTATAGTTCATTTTTAGTATTACTATATTTTTTTCAAAGCATGTACGTGTATTAAATAATGTTTTATACTATATTACGTAGTATTCTGCAAGTGTTAGCAAAAATGTTTTTTTTATTAATTATTTGCAATATTCATTTCGTCTTGTAATATTTTGTGTTACATGTATGATACGTTTGATTATGAATATCTAAAAAAGAATGTTTCAAAACAAAAAATATATATACAATTTGACCTAGACCCCGCAGACTAACGGACCAGAGGACATGCAGACTATTGGGATGTCCCCGAAAAAGGTAATTAGATTGTCTCAGTAATAATGATTTCACTACTTTAATTTCTTCTAACAAACGCAGTCATACTTCGCTTAATCCACTAAATCATTTGGCGTTATATTTTGTGAAACAAGCTATCATAAATATAATCGGGTATCTTATCAATAGCAATATGAAATTCTGCACCAGGTTACCTTAAAAAGTCTTAGTGTACGAAATTAACTTTCTTTCCATGTCATTCTATATGTTTTTCACTTTCACTTACCCAAAATATCCGAAAACAACTCTTCAAAATACTGATGCAAAAATACCATTTTACCAAAAAAAATTGTATGTTAACCATTATTTTCTATATGATAAAATGAATGGTCGATTACCTGCCAGTACAACAACATGAAAAATACAGAATATGAAGTTGATTTTCTGGCTGTAAAATTGGTTAAAAAAACAAATTATTTGGACAACTATAGCTGCCAATGGCACGACACGGCTATTGACAACTATAGCTGCTTAAAGGTATGCATAACATTTGAACATATTATAAAAATGAAGTATGTTTATGACAACTTGAAAACAAATTTCCAAGGTTTGACTGACATAGCATCAAATATTATATGCAAACTTGATTTTAGCAGATGCATATTTTTTGTAGTCATTGCGGTCAGTTTTTTCAGTCTGCAATCTTGTATTAAATATTATTTGTCTTTCCTCCCGCCCTTCTACACCCAACCGCCTTTATTCTCACTCCCTTCAAATTTCCCTTTTTATATTTTCATATTTCGGTATGTATTTATTTTTCTTTTAGTTTTGTTCTGTACAAACCTATGTATTTTATGATTAGTTTTCGAATTAATCGTTCGAATATGTAATATTTAAACGCTGTTATGTAAAGAATTACAATGTACTTGAAATTGACTCATTTACATAGACTGAGTTGTTAAGTAAATAAATCGGGACGTCGTGGTCTAGTGGTTATGACTCTCTTCTTTGAATCTTAGGGACGTAGGGACGTGAGTTCGATTCCCAGCCATAGTGTTTTCCATAATCAAGAAATTCATCCACATCGTGCTGCACTCAAAGCAGGTGAGGTGAATGAGTACCTGGTAGGAAGAAATTCATTTAAAGAATGAGCGCTTTTACATGTAGGGAGCCAAACTGAAGCCTTGGTAATAATAATAACAGGGATCGCTGGGAGAACAGTTTTCGGAACTGAAATGGCTACCCTTGGTAATTAAACAATTATCATTATTATCATTGTCATACCATCATCTTCAGTTTTGAAGATGATCGGAATTAAAGATTGAAAGTTTGAACTGAGCAACCTGAGACTGCTTGGAGTTTTCTTTCTGTGAGATATGACTGACATTTTGCTTAACATGTTGAGGTTCTAGGATTGATAATTAGACTTATCAATTAGACCATGGGCCATTCATATGCTCAAATGGGCACAAGTACTGTATAGGGCTGTCGGAAAATGGTCTGCATATTCTGTCTTAATAAATGTGAATTTACTTATGTTAATGAAAATGTATGAAACTGAATTCATTCACTGCTGCTCATATGTGTATACCACAATAGCAGAAAATGTTTAATCAACGTGTACGCCTTTCGTAAAATTTATGGTATGTGAAATAAAAAAAGTCGTGTGTATTGATGCATATATTTATATATATATATATATTAAAAATATATATATATGTATATATATAAGTATAATTACAGACTTAGGGGGAATATACATGCTAAAAAACCGTACCTTGGGGGGAATCTATCATTAAGGGGAATTTTCCGGTTCCCCTTAGCGTTTTTGTACTGTTTTATGCGTTTTGCTCCTTCCTATTATTACCAAACTTTAGGAAATGAATATTTGGCAGGCGTAATATGATCTCTATTCAGGGCGATACCATTCACATTTTTCCAGGGGGTTTTATGAACACGTAAGAAATGGACATGTATATCTGACGGTCTAAAAAATGCGGTCATAGGGGGAAAGTGAGTTTTTTGTATTTTTTTCTATAAAACGCCTTGTATATGTTCATTATCTCATTCTGAATCTGAGGATTATTATGAAATACATATTTCCTCCAAGTTTTGAGTTGATTCATCACCTAATTCTCCAGTTAGGAGAAATATACAAAATAATCACCCCCGAAATGAAAGCTTGTTTTTAGACGGCTATCGCAATGAGACCAGAACGCACGCGGCCGTAGCAGCAGCGCGTGCGCGCAGGCATGCACGCGCACGCGCTTCCAGCTTCTAGCTAGCTAGCTTCATGCATGCCGCCGCCTCTCCAGGATCCAAAGCAGCCTCCAGCCAGTTGGTCTTTTGCATAAATGTTCCAACAGACTGTCGTAACGTATAGTAATAAAAATGTGTATATTAGCATTCAAATAATATCCATGCAGCTATCTTTCTTCGCAATATAATCAGACTTGAGACTTGAAAAGTAGAAACGGAAAATTATGGTTAATAGGAGAAAAGCAGTAAATATTCACTGCTCAGGTCAAGTCAGAAAATGATAGGTAAACATAATATAAATTACATAAAGTCAATGAGGCAACACGGTTATATCATCATTATTTCTCGTCTCAAAACACAAAGTTTATACGTATTAACATGAACATGGCAGTGGAAACTATACGAGTTGCGAAATTCAGCTCACGAATTATCTTACTTAACGACATGTAACATAATGTACCTCGCGACATGGACGTTCAAATTTATTTAATACTTAACTCGGCCTTCCTCATCTTCCATTCTTTCTATCTCTCTCTCTCTCTCTAAATATTTGAATTTGTATAATCTCTTCTGTCTCTTCATGTCATTATATTTATATTCCACTCTCTCATGCTCTCTCTCTCTCTCCCTCTCTCTCGCTAATCATTGAAATTTATATCATTTCTTCTGTCTCTTCATGCCATTATATTTATATTCGTCCCTCGCCTGCTCCTTCTCTCTCAGAGAAGGAAAGTGAGATAAAGAGACAGAGAGAGAGAGGGGATAGGAGAGAGAAAGAGAGAGAGAGAGAGGAGAGAGGGAGAGAGAGAGGGGGGGGGGAGAGGGGAGAGAGGGGGGGGGTGGGGGGGGGGTCAGAATGAAAGTGGAGGAATAGTACCAGCAAGCACGAATTACAATACCCAATAAGGAGTATATATAGTAAAATTCAGCCAAATAATTTAAGCATATTTTTATTTCTATTTGAACATGTTGAAAGGACTTTGCTATGATTCACTGCATGAATCCATTTAGTCAAGGTTTCATATCAGGCTTCTTTTGATATGTTTGAGTTGATTGTTAAAAGGCTATTATAGCTGAACATTTTTCCAGTGGGCTATGATTATATGAGTGCATTATGCATATAATACTTAAATCTTTCCACCGTAGCTGCCACATATGGTTTATACCTTTTTAATATTTCAACATTCTGTCTGTATTAAGTCGAGTAATGAAATCCTAAAAGGCATGTTAAGGGCGTAAACATGGCGAGGACTTATTGACCTCACTGTAATAATCGGTGGAGGGATTACTAATAAAATTGGAGAAAAGGGGTGAGAGATTGGGGAAAGAGAGGAAAAGTGAGATCAGGAATAATGGAAAGAGAGATAATAAGAGATAGAGAGGGGGAGGGGGAGGGGTATGGGCGGCGAATGATTTTTTTTTAAACCTTTTTTTCTTAATCATGTTGAAACTTTGAACCGGGGATACAGGAAATTTAAACAAACTTCGAGAATGACCTATTATAATGAGTAAAATTATTTATCAATTATTGATAATGCCAATCATCAAATTATGAACACAATGGGCTTATCATACTGAATTCTTAGATGAAGACAGGAGTGGCGCTGTTGCTATTCAGAGGGGTGGGTGAGCATTCGAGGAGAAAATTGGTGTACCAAAATAGGAAGAAGGAGTATCAAATCGAAATTGGGCCGTGTATCAATATTCCCCATGTTATTAATTGCAAAATGAAATGACTTCACCCTGAAACCGTCTCCCCTGCATATGAAGTAATTCTGAAACTAAATTGCTAAACCTGCTGGACTCGGGTGTAGAAAAATGATGTGGGAATGACCAATGCACGCAAAAAGAAGAGAAATAAGTTAAAGTGAAAAGATTGCATTCTTATCATATATATCATCTTATCTGTTGTATTTTGTTAAGTCTGAGAGTAACTAAACTAAGTATTTACATTCGTCCCGGAAGAGCCTAAATGTGAAGGGGAAAACATAGAAGACAATAACTCGTCAATTTCACTTCAGTTCATCGATTAGAGAACATTAATTGTTGTTGCCATTTACCCGAGAAGACAATACGAGACATGATGATACAAAATGATACACGTTTTTGGTAGACTTCTCGGGATGAAATCCACTATTACCAGGCGCCCATAATCATCATAATCGTTTCTTGTTGATTTCACCGTCCACGTTTCAGGGAATACCGATGGTAGGGAAACTCGCATGTAGACAACAGATAGAAATATGACCAAAGTACGGTCAAATCGATTTAAGCTTTTGTGAAACAATTTTCGGTTGACTAGACGTATTTGATATATGCAACGTCCCATTTTTTTTCAATTCAACTGTTTGTGTCAATAAACACATCGATGTTGAACACAAGTGTGTGTCTTCGAATAAAAGGTATATAAGTTTCGATAAGTTAGGAGGAAGTGACTTACCATACAAAGCCCTATAGCAAGGCGTATTGATCTTAATCATGTAGTGGTGAAACTTAACAACCAAATTATTCCCAGAGTTTAAAATACAAGGTTTTTTGCGTTATCATTGATAGTAATTTAACATGGATACATCACATAAATGAAATTGAGAACAAAGGCCCCTGTTACATCTGAAAGTTTCCTACCCGAGACCCGACCGAGTCCACTTGCAACCTTGACTGGATTATTGGTGGATTAGCTTCGCGAACGGACCGAGTCCGAAATGTGGTCTGTTTACATCACAGCGTTCATTCCCTCCCCTATCGGTACGGTTTCGAGCGGTATCCGATTGCTGACACCAAATGGCACTCTCGATCTAGGCTCTGAATAATTTGCGCGCGCTAATTGAAGTTGTTTACATTTCGTTATTCTGGAAGCATGCTGATGATCCCAGCAGTCGTTGAAGATATGATCGATTTGAAAAAAATACGTTTAAAGTGCTTCCTTCTTTCCACTAAAATCAAAGACTTTATCAATCACAATTCACATGTCAAAAGCCGCAAAACATTCGAAGAACGACGGGGCTGGGGAGGGGATAGCGCGCGCTATGACGTAATTTGACAGCTGGCGAACGGACCGAGATAGGTTTGAAAGCTTGTGTGCGTTTACATCTACGAATCGGTGGACTGGGGCCGGCCCGATACCTACCCGAGACTACCTCTTGATGTGGTCTCGGGTAGGTTCGCTAAAAGGTGGCCTGAGGTAGGTTTGGGATGTTTACATCTGATTTCTTTCCGACCCGAGGTAGGCCCCGGGCCGGCCCGAGGTAGGGAATCTCTCAGATGTAACAGGGGTCAAAGTTGCAAAAGATATTGGAATAATACATCGCCTAAGTTTTTACTTGCCTAAAACTGTATTGCGTACATTATATTGCTCTTTAATCTTGCCATATTTTTATTACTGTAATTTGGTCTGGGCGAACACATACCAAACCCATCTTAAGAAATTATGTTCCCTTCAAAATAAATTGTGCGTATTATTTCTCCAGATTACAATATACCACTAGTCCACTAGCAAATACTAAAAATTTGTTTCATTCCCTAAAATTGTTGAAATTAGACGACATCAATAAACTTCAACAATGTCAGTTTCTCTACAGGTGTTTAAATTATCAAATTCCACACAAATTTCGTGATTTGTTTACGCATGTTTCCAACATACATTATTTTGATACCCGCTCAAATAATCAAATATTAATTCCCAAACATAGAAAAATAATCTTCCAACACAACATTCGTTATACTGGCCCCAAAATATGGAACGAAAATACCGGATTACATAAAACAATCTCTATCGTCAACTAGTTTTAAGTATAAAATAAAAAAAACTTCTTCTGTCATTTTATATATGAATATTTTCCAACTTACGTTTCCTCTTGACTTTAAGTTAACATGAACCATGGACAATTGTTGTTGCGGCATTTATATTTTGCCCCCACTGATACATTTGTTGAGCATTCTATTTTATACAGTAATTCATGCCCGCCTCCCGCTCACGTCTCCCTCTCTCGTTCCTTTTCCTTCTCTTCTTTTCTCTGCCCTTTCCTTTGTATTGTATTTTGTATTGTATTTCTGTCTATAGGCGTATCCCGTCACAAGCCTCGGCTTTTAGGGTATACGCCTTCTTCTTTATACCAAACATGTACATAGTTATATTCCTTATAACAATTTGATTTTTGTATGAACTAATGTTTATGAAAATTGTTTTGAAATGGAAAAAAATAAATGTTTATTTTAATTGAATTGAAAAAAAAAGGCCTGCGCTCTTGCGTTCCCCGTTGAATATTACGTCCATTTCAATTTGAATTTGGTGGAGCATTTTGCAAAATACATATCGTATTTTCTGTTATTTATTCATTTACTATAAATGTGTTCTGCTTTTGATTTATCATGTTTATGTTTCTTTTTATTCGTGGAGGGCTCCGTTGTAAAAACAGTTTTTTGACTGAACCGGACTACCATCCACTGTTCTTTTTATCGATTTTTTTAAAAATAAAACATGAATAAATAATAATAAATAAATATCGCAAACGTTGAAAGCTTTCTTTAAAAAAAATCCACCGGCCATCACCCCGAGGCAGCATTGCATGAAAGGAATAATATTGTAATGTAATTATTATCATCATAATTATTGTATCTCAGTTGTAAGAAATGATTTGTCGGACGACAAATTTTGATGAAATTCATAGATTCGGATGGGATTCCCAATTTTCGAGAACGTATAGATTCCTTCTGACACAGGAGAAGTAAGAAATGTTTCGTTTAAACATAAGTCATACCAGGGACATCCATGGCATTGTGTTGATAAACTGCACCCATTGACCCGTATTCTGTTCAAGTCCAATTCAACTAAGTCAATAGTCTAATTCTGTGCTAAATGGGAAGCCAAAATGTTCACATTCTGTTTGTAATTATATTTCATATTTCGTATGTTTACATCTTCTATCGCAATTCTTTAATGAAGAAAACTATTTCATTTCATAGTTTCCAGGAAGTTTTGAATGATTTGAGTGACAAATATGAGTTGATATTAGATTTGAATCTGCACCGGTACTGTTTGAGATATGCATGAGTTATGATTTGCTATCCATTAACCCAAGTTCAAAATACGGGTCATTGCCTCTAAATTCGATAAAACATTTTAAGGCAATGGTTGCTTTATTTGATTTGATGCCATTGAACATTACGAGAAGTCAACTGGCTACAAAAATGTGTACTTTTATATCCAAAGTGTATCTTCGTTAATGGTGCATGGTACATAAAACTGTTGCGTCATGTCATTTAAGCAAGATACTAAACCACTTGATATCGTTGTATCTAACATTCGATTTTTTTTTCTTTCCATCTAGAAACAAGCGTCATCATGACTGTCGAGGTGTACCTCAAGGATATGGGCTACCTCCTAGACGGCCCTCACTGGGATGACGTCAACAATAAGCTCTATTACGTCGACATCTTCGGTAACGCCATCCATCGATACGATGTCGCCTCGCAGAAGGATGAGAAGGTCGATATAGGTAAGGAAACCAAAATTGACGGGGATAATGATTGAGCTACCTACTGTTAAAGGTCAAGTCCACCCCAGAAAAATGTTGATTTGAATAAATAGAGAAAAATCAAACTAGCATAACGTTGAAAATCATTCGAAATGAATGGAAAGGGCAGGTTTTTTGTTCAAATGGATCTAATCATGCCAGAGGAGTCGCCATTCTTATTTCAAAAGATTTACCAATAACTTTCAATAACATAATTTATGGTCAAGAAGGACGGATGATTATGTTAAATATTATGATTAGTAATTGTTATCTATGTATAGTAAATATTTATGCACCCACAGAAAAGAAATACAGAGAACGATTCTTCAAAAAGCTTTATAGGTGGATCGAGTCGAACAGACCTCTAGATAGCGAGTTAGTAATAGGTGGAGACTTTAATTCCATCCTCTCCCCAACTAAAGACGTGAAAAGAAATCCGAATACTTATTATAAGACACCACAAAATCTTAAAGCTATTATCAAACATTTTGATTTATGTGATATATGGAGACGTTTTAATCCAAACAAACGACAGTTTACTTGGAGAAATGTATCTTTAGATTTGGCATCACGCCTTGATTATTGGCTGGTAAATAAGAATCTGAAAGCAAAAATAATGATGTGTGATATACGTCCATCTGTACGTTGTGACCACAACGCTATTTTTTTAAAGGTGTTGATAGGTAAAGTGGAGAAAGGTCCAGGATTCTGGAAATTAAATACGCATATTCTGAAAGATGATGTGTATAAAAGTAAAGTAAGAAAAATTATTAGAAACATTGAAAATATGAATCTTAGTTTCTCTGAAAGATGGGAACTTACAAAGATTAGATGTCGTGAATTTACACAAACATACTGTATTGGAAAGAAGCATAAATCAAAAGAATCAAAGACAAGCTTAGAAGAAAGATTTGCTAAGATAACTAGGAAAATTGATGAACAAGGTAACATTGATGATGTGACTAGAAAAGAGTACCTCTGTATTAAAAGTGATTTAGATAGACTGTATAAAAGAGATTGTAAAGCAGCAAGTGTACGAGCTAGAATCAAATGGCTAGAAAAGGGCGAAAAGAATACAAAATATTTTCTGAGTCTAGAAAAGAAAAACGCCCAGAAAAGAAATATAACTAAAATACGAAAAGATAATAAGATTATTACGAAACGAGTACAGATTCTAAATGAGGTTGTTTCTTTTTACAAAGAACTATACGCCAGTAAACATATACGAAAAGAAGATATTGAAATATATTTTGTAGGTTCCGTTGTAAATAAGTTAAATGAAACAGACAAAGAAAAATGTGAAGGACTATTAACATATTCAGAATGTCGAATTGCTGCTTTTAAGATGAGCAAAAACAAAAGTCCGGGAGCAGACGGTTTACCCGTCGAATTCTTTTTCGAGTTTTGGGACGATATTGAATTTATGTTGGTCAATGCTCTAAATGAAAATTTTAGTAATAAGGTTATGTCAAAAACCCAACGGTTAGGAATTATTACATTGATTCACAAAAAAGGACAGATTGAAGATTTGAATAACTGGAGGCCAATAACCTTGTTAAATTACGACTACAAAATAATGGCCGCTGCCTTATCAAACAGGTTACATAAAGTGTTATCAAAACTTGTTCATGAAAATCAGGTAGGTTACATAAAAAACAGAATGAGTGGTTTTAATATTAGACTTACGCAAGATGTTTTTGATTATATGAAAAAGTACAATTTAGAAGGTGCCTTAATGTTAGTTGACTTTCGGAAGGCATTCGACTCCGTGGAATTTGATTTTATTGAAAGCTGTTTGAGTCATTTTAATTTCGGCGAAGACTTCCGATGTTGGGTTAAATTAATGTATGAAAAAGTGGAGAGTTCGATACTAATCAATGGTTGGAGAACGCAAACATTTCAGATCTGTAGAGGCATAAGACAAGGCTGCCCCCTATCGGCAATGTTGTTTATCTTGGTGGTAGAAACCCTAGCAGAAAGAATCAGAAGAAATGACAAAATTAAAGGAATTATATTTGGACACAACAAAAGAACAGAATTAAAAATCTTACAATATGCAGACGATACATCTGTGTTTTTGAGAGAGAAATCGTCTATGCAATATATTATGGAAGAATTAGATAAATTTGGACATGTGGCCGGGCCGGTTGTTAATAAAGACAAAACAATGCTGAAATGGTTAGGCTCTACGGAAACTTATTGGAATTTTGATAAATATGGTTTGAAATGGACGAAAGGTTGTATTAAATATTTAGGAGTTCATATAGACCATGACCTAGATAAGGTTGTGAAATTGAACTGGGAAACCAAATTACAAAAGATACAGAGAATCGTGGACAATTGGAGGAAAAGAGATCTCACAATTATAGGAAGAGTCCTTATTATCAAGACTCTACTTGTAAGTCAAATAATTCATTTACTTATGTTTTGTCCAGTTCCTCACCAGATAGTAAAGAAATTGGAGAAGATAATTTACCATTTTTTATGGAACGCGAAAGTTGACAAAGTTAAGAGAATGACAATTGTAAAGGAATATGAGGATGGTGGTATTAGAATGATCGACATTCAGAAATTAATACAGAGTTTCAGATTGAAATGGTTGGCGAGAATAGTTGACGATACAAGTGGTTATTGGAAAGATTTTGCTTTATTGAATTTGGAATCAGTTGGGGGTGTCAGACTAGTTCTTAACTGTACTATGGATAATCACATGATAGAAAAATGGTTTGTTAACAAATTGCCAAAATTTTATGTTGAGATTATAAAATCATGGTCACACTTGAAAGAATCCACAAAAAAAGATGAGTTGTTATCGAACACACAGATTCTATGGTATAATAAATATATTGTATATCATAATCAACCATTTTTCTATAGAGATTGGTACGCTAGCAAAATAATTTTTCTGAAAGATATTTGTATCGAAGGAAAATTTGTATCTCTTACGAAACTGAAAGAATATTTTGAATCCGAGAAAACAAAAGCAAGAGCCCTGTTTGATTATTCTAAACTACAAAGGGCGATACCGAAAATATGGTTGAATGATTTAACAGATGGTATTACGTTGGACATTCCAAAAATACCACTGAAGGGAAAAGACAAGCAACTTAAGTTCTGTTCCAGCAAGCTATTTTACTACATTTTATTAACACATGACAAAACAAACGACGCTCCTACATATTGGGCTGACTTTGCCGATAGTCCTATAAATTGGAAGAATGTCTTTCAGAGAAATTTGAAAAATATAGGGGAAAACAAATTGAAACAATTCAACTTAAAATTGTTGTATAACTTAATTCCTACGAAGAGGATGTTGTTTTTATGGCAATTGGACAATGATGATAAATGTGAAGTTTGTAATATCAAAGAAGATTTAATACATGCTTTTTTGTATTGTAGTTTGAATAGGCATTTCTTTTATAATTTATTCATAATGATTAAAAATGTGTATGACGTAGACCTTTGTTTTCATGTCGATATTTTGTTGAAAAATTACAAAGAAAAGAAGATTGATGATATTATAACAATAGCACTTTGGAGTATTTATAAGATGTTAATTTTTAGAAACTTACATAGAAAAGAAGAAAGAGAAAATAAATTATGGTTTACTTTTGTCAGAGAATTGAAATTAAGATTAGATATCAATAAGATTCTGAGGAAAAGAAGTAAGAAAGAAATGTATAATTTGCCTGTTGCTTTGGAAATGTATCTATGAGTTTTGTTAAAAACGATGTGTATATGAAATGATTTTTTGTTGAAAATAAATGCCCCTGTTATGGGTGAAAGAGAAAAAAATAACGTTGAAAATTTCATCAAATTTGGATGTAAAATAAGGAATCCGAGCGTGTAAATAATTGCAACTGTTGGTGCTAATGCTGATGGCGATTTATTTTGATGGTAAAGATTTATTAGTTTAGTAATGCACCTAATTAATTAACATTATTGCAGAATCTAACTACTAGTACACGGCTTTTCGCGGTCCTGTAGTATACACAAACTCACTATATATGATGGTTACGATGATAATGACAATATAGAACAGAATGACGACGAAAGTTGTGATGACCACAATAATCACAATAACTACGAAGATAGTTTTGAAAATGGTGTTAGACATTTCACACTAAGTTCAAATTTAAGTTGATTTCTGTTGATTTCATTTTATTTATCATTGTTTTTAAACTTTTCTTTTACCTTAAACAATATTATAGGTGAGAGCGTAGGGGCCTCTGTCCCGACTCGCAGCGGGAAGACTCTGGTTGCTGCCAAGCATAAGATGGGCTATTGTGATTGGAGAACGGGTAACTTCGAGACCGTTGCTATGGTGGACGAAGACCAGCCGACGACGAGATTTAACGACGGAAAGTGCGACCCCGCTGGTAGATTATGGGCAGGTAATTAGTGTGAGACGATTCTTCATGCTTGCTTTACCCGAAGGATCCGAACATTGTTACATAAATATTCAAGAACGATGCACAAGTATGATTTAAAAAAAAAGGATGTTAGGGGTTCCAATCTCGATGTGTCGTTAGGACGCCTTCTCTTTTAGTATAAATTGAAAGTAATAAATCCCTAAAAACAGGGGAAACTCACCCTGATAATAAATTGACTATTAAAAATTCAAATTGTTTTATTTCGTTTTCAACAGAACAAAGTAAAATGATCGTATATAATAACAATGACATTTGCAAATGAAAGTTATACAAACAATACAAATTGATGTTAATATATGGCATTTTCTCCATAAGTAAAACAAGTTATCATAAACATTATAACGATCTGAGAAAATGGAGGGATCAACTAAAAGCTGAAATTTTTGATTAAACAGAGGAAAATTTGTAAAACATTATCTTTATTTGTCGAGAAATTTTTCATGCAATAATTATTTTTGTGACCTTGCCACAGGTACAATGGGAGCAGAGGAAGTACTGGCTGGTGTTGAGAAAGGAAAGGGCTCCCTCTTTTGTCTTCATTCTAACATGAAGGTCACAAAACATGTTGATAATGTAAGTTCGAAATAAAGTGATTTAAAATCCATTGCTCAGTCTCACCAACATCGATCAAAAGTCTTCGTTTGCACCCCCTAATTACGTCAGTGGTCACGACTAAATAACCACAAGGCCTATTCTTCTATCCACCCTTTCACACGGTAACAACAATCATAATTTGAATGATGATTCCAGTGAAAAAAATAAGGCTAATGACGAATTTTTAGCATGTGTGAAACCAAACTAAAAATTATTAGAATCACGAACGCTAAATAATCACGAATTAAAAATCTACTCCGGAGGTGAATTTCAATTAAGTTTCGCTCAAATTACGGTACGAATTTTGCGTGTGAAAGGCTTGACCTCCAAATATTTTTGGGGGCGAAGCTTACGTGACCTTTTAAGCACTTCCGTAGATAATACGATTGTCATGGTCATGGTAGTTTGTATTTGCGACGCAGTGCTTTGATTGACAAGTCACCAAGGACACATATCGCCTTCGCTCAGGAATTCGAATTCAAATCACAGTTTTCGAGTGAGCGTGTGAAAGGTCTGATGATTCTAAAGACGAATTGTAATCATCATTTCAATGATGATTCAAGATCCACGTGTGAAAAGGCCCTATATCTTCTTTCTCAGCTTTGACTTTAGATTGTCAGCAAATTGTTTCAAGACGAGATAGCATTTCACACAGGGAGAAATCGAAGTCTTTATTTTACTAGTTTGTTTGTTTTATTTTTTTCAAATATGATTTTACTTTGTTCTATTTACTTAATGTTATTTAGTTACTTTTGGTGGGGGGGGGGGCTGTAAACCTTTAGGTCTGGGGGTTTGGAAAATTTTTGAGGTAAAATTATTGTTTATTGAAATAAGACTTGACCAGCCTTTCTTTTTCGATCCAGTTATCTCGTTATTTAAAATTTGTATTTTATCAAACTTGAATTGATGACGAGCACTTGTATCTGCTTCTCCGTCACCTGGCCACAATCACCATCCAATGTGCATATTATACAAAATTTATTTCGATGTTCTTATGCTTTTAATAAATCAACTTACTGTTTCCTATATCATCCTTATTATAAAGATCGACATTTCTAATGGTATGGCGTGGACGGCTGATCGAAAAACCTTGTACTACATTCAGTGGCGTACCGTGGGTCACGGCATTGGGGGGGCACCAGCAAAAATTTTGAGTCACTAAGTGAGCGCGCAAAGCGCGCCCAGTTGCCAGGTATACTGATCTAATAGACATTTTAAGGACAGTGCCATTAAACGGATATGTCTCTCACTGGTCAAATAATGCGAGCGCGAAGCGCGAGCTTAAAATTTTTGATATTCAGACATAAAAAGGGACATTATAATCAATCTTTTGTAATCATGATACGTACCTGTCTCGCTACATAATGCAAGCGCGAAGTGCGAGCTGAAATTTTTGTAAATATTGACCCCAAAACAGGAAGATTTTAAGGACTATATTTTAGGAATCCATTAAGAGTATACACATCTCACCATAGTCATCTAATGCGAGTGCCAATAAGCGCTTGCTGATTTTGTTAGAATTCCATCTAAACATGCACATAAAGAACTTGTAATCATGATTAACATACCCATCTCGCTAATCAAATCTTGCGAGCGCGAAGCCTGAGCTGAAAATTTAGGAAATTCAGACCTGAAGAGGGGCATTTTAAGGCTTGTTTGTAGGAATTCACGAAGACAATACGTAGTTAACTAACCAAATGATGCGAGCGCGAAGCGCGAGCTGAAAATTTTTGATATTCAGATTAGAAAAAGGGACATTTTAAGGACTGATTCTAGGAATTCATGGAGAGCAGACATTATTACACCAATCCACTACTGCGAACGTAAGCACGGACAGGAAATGTTTTATATTAAGACCTTAAAATGGGGCAATCACTTTAAGTAGTCATGAAAAAGAAGCATACTATTGTACATAAAACAATAATAACTCGAAGTGCGAGGAAATATATTTGGCAGTTTGGTGTATATTGACTTGAAAACGGGAGGTTTTCATTATAATGAACAATAATGTCTTCTTTCCCATTTAGTTTCTCTTCCTTTCTCCCTCTTTTTCTCCTTTACCCCTTTTTTTTTTTTTTTTTTTTTTTTTGTCAGCCGATTGGGGGGGGGGGGGCACGTGCCCCCCCCCCCCATGCCTCCCCGTAGTTACGCCACTGACTACATTGATACGCTAAGACATGGCGTCGATGCTTTCGACTATAACAACGAAACAGCTGAAATTGGTAAGAGTTGTATTGAATTTATTTTAATGCCATAATCTTTTTTAATACACGTTTATGAAATTCATGGGCTTGAAACAATGACTCTATTATGATACATATAACCTTGAAAGTATAGCATATTTACAACGATTCCGTATACAGTACATTCGATAGGCCTATAACAATAACCTCCTATTGGCGAAAGCTGGATCCGCCCCCGGAAAAAAATCCGGATATCCCATCAGACTGCGAGATTGCAGGCATTGGTAATAATTAAGTTCTTGACAGGGACCGCGGAACGGTTTTGAAAGTGGGGGGGGGGGGGGGGGGCTCACCATGCAAAAAAAATTATTAGATGGTAATTTCTACGTTTTTTACACGGTTTTTTACCCGCAGCCCCCCGTTTCCGCGCCCCTGCTTGAGAATGTATAACGTTATATTTTGAGCTGATTTGTAGGCAATCTAAGCGGTTAATTTTAAATTCGTCTAATGCCAATTCGTCCAATTGCCAACTCGTCTACTATCAATTGGTCTACCATCAGTTCATCCATTATCCACATGGTCTAATTGCCATTTTGTCCAATCACCATTTCGTCTAATAGTCAGTTGGTCTAATAGCCATTTGGTCCAATTGGACTAAGTGTTATTTGTGCAAAATGAATGAAAATTAAATGGATTTAGACCAACTGGTTATGAGACGAAATGGTCATAGACGAAATGGCGATTAGACGAAGTGATGATTGGACCAAATGGTTATTAGACCAAAGGGTTGTCAGACGAAATGTTGATGGACGGAATGGCATTAGACTCAAATGAATTACAAATAATTTTCGTTTCAAATTTCGCTGAAACCAGCCCTCTGACCGAAATCATGTATTTCTATCGTTAAAAATAATCATACAATACACTCCAACATATTATACATAAAATAAAGCATAATAATGTATTCTAAGAATTGTATTATATTTTGTATTGAATTCTATTGCCCTGCATTTTCTCGTTAAAGACAAGTGTCCTGTGCGTATTGTATTCCTTTAATGTGCAGATTTGCAAATAAAGTGATTAACTCGCGTTGATATCATCTCCTGTTGTCATAGGTAACCGTCGTCAAGTTGTGAAAGTTCCGGACGAAGAGGGCCTCCCTGACGGTATGTTTATTGATAGCGAGGATATGCTGTGGGTTGCACTCTTCAATGGTGACGTCATTAATAGATACAACCCCAAAACAGGTAATGACATAATACAATCAAAACTTTGAAAAACAAGAAATCCAATCAAAAACCGCGATAGTGAATTTTATAAAATGTCTTAATAACATTTACCCCCCTTTATCTTTTCTGAAGAATCAATTGTCAAAGTCTCAGATTAATATAGACCATCCTCGATGATGATAAGGATTTCTTATCGTTGTAAATATTAATTATTGCATCATTAAGGTAGTATTCAATATTACTTTTATGACAACCTTTATCATGTCGATAATATTAAGTTTATTCACAGATTACACAATAATGATTATACAGATTTGGATTTAACTGACAACATTGAGTTTGGTGAAAAGATAAATATGGATCACTTTTGTTGCCAAAAATTGAAGTAGTTAGGCTACCTGACCTCGGGAAGCGGGGTGCTGCGTATGTTATCCTGGAAACTTAACCAAAATTACCTACATTTTGGAATGAAAACTTTTTTGGGGGCTTGTCCTTTTTTCTAAACCGGTACCCCTCTTGAAAAATCGTTCCCATGGCTACACCAGTTGGTTACTTGAGTACTAAGAGGATTGAAGGGGGGGGGGGTATATTTCTGTTATTTATTACAATGAAAACCACTTTTTTTTTTTTATCAAGGTGAAAAGTTGCAAACGATCCCCTTCCCGACCACGAACATCACTAGCTGCTGCTGGGGAGGACGCAACCTGGATGAACTCTACGTCACCAGCGCCAAACATTTCCTCACCGACGAACAAAAGAGAACACAACCATTGGCTGGATCTGTCTTTCGGGTCACCGGCCTCGGGGTCAAAGGGGTCAAGTGTGAACCTTTTAATGATAGTTAGACTCATCGAGAATTCATTGCTAGATATTCAGCATCACTTTGCAATTTGTTCTTCATTGTCGCATTATGTATATGAGAAAATTAACTTTGTTATAGTAAAAGAAATGTGATAAGGACAATATTTAATAGTACCCAAGGTAACGCAATATACAGTGCGCCCCACAAAAAGGGAAACCCGTTTTCAGAGATAGGTTTCACAATTATCAATTATGTTTTTACTATAAATTTGATACTCATGGCAAGAGTGGAATCAAATCTCGAATTTGAAACCAACTGCTAAGCAAATCGTTCACGCATGGCAGACTACAAACAATAAATATTGAGGCATAATTTGCGCAGGAACTCGCGTGTTCCAATCCCATCGCAGCACTAGCGTCCTTTGGCAAGGCGTTTATCTACATTTGCCACTCTTGACCCAGGTGTAGAAAATAGGTACCCGGTAGGAAGGTATTCCTTGAATGCTCGATGCGCCCGATCAGGGTAGCCGTGCTAAAGCCGGGGTATAATATGGACAGTGCTTACTCAAGTGTTAAATTATGTCAAAGCGCTATATAAATGTTGCACATTATTATTATTAACAGTCTTCATTAGTGCAGTCCTGTAGTATAGACCCACTAGAATGATAACATACTAATTTACTACTCACTACACTAATCATATATCTTACCAAGTAACAAGTAGTTTTCCTCTTTTCCACTGAAGTTTCTCTGCCAAAAATAAAAAATATTTTAAAACTAGCTATTGAAAACAAATTCAATGCAGACACTATTGGTCAGTTCGCTCCCCCTTTAAAGTGCCTTTAAGCATATCAGCGTAATTGATATTATAGTATCTCACAAATTCATCTGTTTTTATAATAATGTATGAATGTCTTGTAAATATGCAGCAATAAATCAATATGATCTTGGAGTGAAAAATCAATGAATAGACATTTATTTTGCGTAGTAGTTAAATTAAGATGGCGCTCGTCAATCTCTCTAGATTTAATTATGAGAGGTGCCGTGGCCGAGTGGTCTAAGGCGCCTGGCTATACATGGAAAGTCGGGGGTTCGATCCCCGGCCGCGGCACCTATGCCCTTGAGCAAGGCATTTAATCTACAATGCTCTTTTATCCTGCTTTCAAATAAATGGAAATGCTATATGCATTATTGGTAACTAGGTGTGCATTAGTTTTTAATTATATAATTAAGTATATTATTTTTAGTTCAAGAAAACAGGGAATATTGCCAACCGTACAGAAAGTGACACATTTGGTCAAAGAATATAGAGATACGGAATATCAAATGGCGTTTAAAAAGGGGAAGCTGGGGGTGCACTTAAGAAAATGGGAAAAAATCAATGCATACTTTTCTTAATATTATGGATGTATTGGTTGCTTCATTTTTGTTTCTGTTTGTTTTGTTCATTTGTTCAAATACAGATAGTTGTACCAGAGCAGGATGTATCGTGTATTATGGGTGAACGTGTGTAGATGGATGTGTAAGTTTTCTTGACGGGGAAGGGGCGGGGGGGGGGGGGTTAAAGTGAGCTTGTGTGAGTGTCTAGGGAGAGAGATGACGAGGGGAGGGGGTGTGTGGGTAAGGTTATGAGTGTGTAGGGACGTTTTTAGGCTAACAACCTTTCTCTAATTAACCTTTAAATTTTTTATCCCTTTTTCTTGTACATTTATGTTAAAAAGAGATTATTTCTATTCTGTTCAGGAAAAAAGTCATATTTTACAAAGTCTGTTTTTTTTTTATTTGTCCCCCCTGCTTTCACATTGTTCAGTTGTTATGGAAGAGAAATATTATTGAGCAGTTAACTTCATTGTAATAATTCTGAAAAATTGATCTCATAGTGAGATTGATATATTTATTTGTTTCGTATACATGTACAGAATCTTGATTTTATATGAATTGTGATTGTAAACTTATTGATTTGAAAGAGGAAGACAATGAAATATTATAAAAAAAAAAAATAGACCGGCCAAACGTCAAAAAGTGTTCTATAATGATTCAACGGCAAAATTTGTTAATGCTTGGCATCCCAGCTAATAGTTTTGCTAAAATACCCAGGAATAGCGTACGACCGGATGCCAAGCGCACCTTTGCGCGAGAGTGTCATTTTAACGTGAAATGTGAAAGGATGTAAAAAATCACGCACCATAATTTGACGGAATACTTTGCCACCTTTGATACGCGATCCTTTTTATTTGGATTTTAAAATTATAAGTCTAATAGATATACATTTCAAATTAGAATATTACACACACATATATGACACAGTGAACATTGGCGGCGGAAGCCAACAAATTTAGGGGGGGCCCACCTGAAAAAAAATGTTATCAACCTAAATTTTAGGAGGGGTTCGCGAAAAAAAAAAAAAAAAAAAAAAAAAAAAAGGTCATCAACCTAAATTGTAGGGGGGGGGGGACCACAAACATTTCAGGGGGAGGCACGTCAATTTAGGGGGGGGGGACGCAGGAAACAAAATTGACAAGCAAAAAAAAAAAAAGGTTTTCAACCAAAAATTTAGGGGGGGACCGTCCCCCCACCTCAAATTTAGGGGGGGGCAGGTCCCCCCGCTTCCGCCGCCTATGACAGTGAAAAATAAAACCGCGATTTCCTCAAAATAAAAGTTTGTGAAAACTATCAATAGTTTGAAGGTTTTTTTTACACGTTAAATTCTTCGATTTAAATGCGTACCCATTGAATGTATAGTAAGTGTCCTAATGTCACAAATATTGAACTAATTTTCAAGTATGATGGAAGATATCTCATTTTATGTTATCCGAAATGGGTTAATGTATATTTTACCGGGTGCGCATTTTGAATGAATGTGGCCATATGCTCATGAGTGACAACACTCAAAATCTGAAGAACAGAAAGTGGATGTAAAAAAAAGCCCTAGCTCATTGTGAAAAGCAATTCATAATTATGAATATTAACAGTATAATGCACCCAAAATCCAATAGTTCATAGCGAAATATTATATCATCATTGGTGTCTGAGCTTACAATCAGAGCAAAGAGTCCTGTAATTGTTCAGTTCATCCTAGATTGAGAATTGCAATTAAGTAATTGCAGTATACACGGTAGAGCAAGGCATTGATATTCCAACAAGTCCAAGAAGCAATTCGGTGGTGTGCCTGTGAGGCATACTGGTATCATTTTAGAGCAATATCGAGTACTGTTTATTGACAATATACATGGTATTTTGTTAAAAAGTTTTGTTTCCATAAAAATTCAAAGATGGCCGTCATAATTGCAAATTTTGAATGGTCATCTGCAATGAAAACGTATGATTTAATTCGCTAGACACGTTAGGTTATATATTTTTAAATCGTTAAAATGTAATGATACACCGAAAACCGGCTATTTCTGAATCAACTTTTTTGGAACCGTCTGTAAAAAAAATATGAAGGTAATTATAATCCACTTTGTCGGACTATACTTATATCATGGAGCTATAAAACACAGATATCTCCATGTTTATATGAACTTCTCTCTTGCAGTGGGTTGAAAATTTTACTTACACGACTATAGGCCAATTTATTTGGTGTAGCAGCTAGGTTCTGTCAACCATTGGAACAATTCCTTTTCAGGTCTAACTGTCAAAACTCATAGCTCTGCCTGCTCGTATATATATATACATATATATATTTATATTCATTCTAAAAACTACTTAAAATCCCCTTTTCATATTAGTTTATAACAATTTTTGACTCGCGTTTCGCGTGCGCATTGATAGTTAAAAATATTCATTAACGCATCCTGTACAGTATTACAAAAGGTGCTTAAAACATGTAAAATGTCCCATTTTCAGGCCTGAACATAATTATATTTAAAGAGCGCACTCTCATCGGGCCAATTAATTAATGAGATATATATCATTTTCATGAATTCCTACGAATAGTCCTAGATCAGAATATCAAATAGTTTCAGATAGCATTGCACTTCGAGATCGCATCATTGAAAAGGTGTAATTTTTTTTCCTGTTAAATTTCTCCCTTTTCAGATCGGAATATCAAAATTTCTCAGCTGTGTGTTCGCATATATCTAGGAAGATACTTATCCTTTATCACGCCTACGGAGGGAAATGTATAGAAAGTTATTTTCCCGCTCCTCCCTATTGGCTATTGTATGAAAACTTCAAATAAATTCAATTTCATGTAACAGAAAAAAGAAGGTACATGTCGGAACATGACATCATGAACCCAACCTATTATGAACATGAATGCGTACGTATAACTGTTTTCACAATGCTACATTTAAAAAAAATCAATAATATTTCATTATCAGATTATGCCACAGCGTTTTGCGAAGTAAAATGTTCTTTTTACTTTTTTATTAACATAGAGTTATTTATTTTCAGCCCGGAGTATGATCGGTGTCGAGTGTTTACAATGTTGTACGCTAAAAATGATACTTTCACGCAAAAGTGCACTTAGCATCCACCCGGAACGTCATTCCTCAATATTTCCGCAAGACTTTACGCTGGTATGCCAAGAAATGACAAATTTTACTATCCAAAGTATATACATATACTTATACATGTAATTACATGTATGTACATAATGTACGGTATGTTCATTTTTTTTCATTCAAAATGAGCATATTGTAAAATGCACATTGCCTCCTTTTGGCTAACATGAAACGAGATATCTTCCATCTTACTTGAAAATTCTTTTAATACTTGTGGCATTATAACATTTACTATATATACATTCGATGGATAAACGAATTCAAATCGAAGAATTGAAGTTGTGTAAAAAAAACTTCAAACTATTGATATTTTTCACAAACTTTTATTTTGAGGAAATCGCGGTTCTTGTGTTTCACTGTGCCATATATGTGTGTGTAATATTCAAATTTTAAAAATGTACATTTATGAGACTTATATTTTTAAAATCCAAATAAAAAGAATCGCATACCAAATATACAAAAAAATTTAAACATTCCGTCAAAATATCAAAATGCGTGATTTCGACATTCTTTCAGATTTTACGATAAAAATGATACTCTCACGCAAAAGTACGTTCGGCATCCGGCCGTACGCTATTTCATTCGGCTGGCCCAAAAAAAAGCACACACAAAAAAAAAAGGGGAAGCGATAAAAGGGAGAAAGGAAGAGAAACATAATAGTTGGGGTCTTGAGGTGAGACTATTATCACTGCTGGTTCGTATTTCATTTAAGAGGTGAAGCAAGGACGTGAATAGCGCAGTGAGCTATTAAAAAAATTTGAAGATGAAAAAAAAAACCTGAACATAAATCATTATATTCTAATTCTGTAGTTAGCCTTATTACTTATCACGCTGGATTATTCCATGACTATGACCTTCAAGTAATACACGCATGACTGAACCTTGTTGCACTGTTCATAACAAAATAATATAGGCCCTATTGAAAGCTCCTTGCTCATATTTTGCAGATACAATACTGCAATTGCAACCGATTTATTCCCTAATTCGACTCACAATCGTGAATAAATTATTTTCAGTCACGCCTCACTATCCTTAAGCACAACCAGTGCAACAACATCAACACCTGAAATAGAAAACATTTATATACTTTCCAAAAAACATACCTGTTTCGAGGGGAGCACCAAGCTTCGACGGCAAGACAGCACGAACGGTACTTACTGACGAATGTACTGAGGCCTCCCTCTGAGTTCAGATCTCGAAGAACTCATCAATGTACTGTACATGCTGTAAGGCCTATTCATCCATCAGAATTCTCTTTGCTCTATCTTCTTGCATCCAGTCAATCGTCCACATATCCATCCCGAATAAGACGTCCGTACTGTGCTGTGTCGAACTCGGTCAGTGAATTCCGAATCGTTTAGGAATTCAGACACTCCTCACGCAAGCATTGTTATGCTAATCGGATACTTCTGCTAAGAAAAGAAAATGTATTTATTCCCTAATTCGACTCTCAATCGTGAATAAATTATTTTCAGTCACGCCTCACTATCCTTAAGCACAACCAGTGCAACAACATCAACACCTGAAATAGAAAACATTTATATACTTTCCAAAAAACATACCTGTTTCGAGGGGAGCACCAAGCTTCGACGGCAAGACAAGCTAAACTTATAGCTCCCCCTCTCAGTCAATCAAAGAACGGGTAAACAAGAAAATGAGTTACACGACGCAATCATTTCAATTTAACCAACTTTAAATGTATAATGATAATAATACATGTCTCATTCAACAATCTCATCGAACGCCTACAATCCATCTTTAACAAAGTTATACGTATAATCATACTAGGCTGAGGCTAATTTACCCGGTATAAAAATAATTCTAAAGCCCCAAATTCATAGAAATTGAAAGACAATCCTTCATATTGTCTTTAATATATCCATCCTTAGCAGTCTCCGACCTCCACCTACCATGTTTCTTAAACAACCTGTCTGGAACACCAAAGTTCGCTGCTGCTGTGGCTCCGCCACTTCGGAGGCTATGCATGCCAAAACTCTTTGGATTCAACCCTACTTTCGCCAACGCCTCTCTCAATAATTCTAAACATCTAGTATAAGACAACTGTCCACGTCTTAACTTGTAACTATTACTGGATTTACAGTAATTTAGAGGCCTAAAAAGAAATACTTCATCAGAGGCATCGTTAAGCCCCGCTGCAATCAAATATTTCCTCAAAGCTAATACGGGGCAGGTGGGGAATTTGTAGCACCTATAAGAACCCATGCTCCTTGCCTGTAAATATCGGTTTTACTTTTCATGATGAAAGTATTCACATGAGACAAATACAAGTCTAAATCACATTTACGAATATGTATCATTTCATCAAATCGTAGAATGCCTGCGTAGGAAATCAAAATCATAGCACATAATCGAATATCTAATAGACTCGTTGAAGATCCATACTTCTCAACAACTGCTTTCAAAATGTCTGGGGTTATAACTTCTTTCTTAACGATCGGTTTGTTTAGTAATTTCTTTAAACATTGTAAAACAATATGTATGAACTTGCGATCACAGGGATTAACATTCATCCTTGGCTTGCAGTCAAAATGCCACTTAATGGCGTAAAAAGCCGATTCTATCCTCGAATAAGGAGCTTCTCTTTGATACAAATGAATAAGATAGCGACTAATATCTTCTGGTTCTGCTGTGTCAGAATTTACTTTATTTTGCTTACACTAATCTCTCCAGGTATTCAACGCTCTGTTGTATTTACTCATAGTGTTATCAGCTCTCGAAGCTGTCAAGACCTTGTTCAAAGTTATATCATATCCTTCATGAAGAGAATTTCTGGATTTAAGAAAAATTAAACAAAACTTATAAGCTGGTATATATTTATCTCAACACAATATATTCAAATTGTGATAAATTCTCAAGTTCAGTCATTCTTATCAAATTCTCAAAATTTAATCACTTCTAATACGTTTTACAGCCATGACAGCAAAATTAAACATTAACTATGCAGCTATCCTCAAACCAGGTGGTTTTATATTTTCACTAAAATTTCAGTATGAAATTCATTAGATCACAATTCCATATCATAATTCGTTTCAATCGTCTTGAAGGCTTAGCAAAACAATAGCTTTGGGATTCATTTCCTTTGCGAAAATATTTATTTTTGCCTTAAAACACTTGCAAAAAACTTTCTGAAACATTTCATTCACAAGAATTCTGTAATTTTGAGACTTTGAATGTTTTCAATCATCACCAATTTCTTCATTCTGAGCTCCGCCGCCAGTAAATTATAACTAATTTGAGAATGAAATCTCATATCAATTCCTTATCAACCTTTACGATGGTTATCCTTTTACATAATCATAACATTCTCCAATTTCCATCACCACTTATTTGCTCTGCAGCATAAGTGGATCCTAGCTATGCAGCTATCTGCCATGCGGCCGTGTAAAAATTACATGTTGCATTCCAACAGTATAATTTTGAATTAACCTCCATCAAATGGATTTATTACATACCAGCATTCATGTCAGCCATCTCTCACAAACCGTTTTTTTTTTTTTTTTTTTTTTTTTAATTATTATTTCTGCCTTGAACGAAAATTCCTTGAGGATTATCAATTTTGAAGTATTCAGAGAATAAGGAACGAAAATCACTTTGTTCAGAGAAAAGAATCGGCCAGAAGGGTGCAGACGGCCAGAAGGGAACAACCAAAGTCCCCCTAGCAGAACAAAACCTTCAGATGCTTAAGTACTTGCCCTATACATGCTATACATTCGATAGGTGGAACCAACCAATTATTCTCGCCCGACCAATCACATGAGAAGGGATCAACATGATCTATTAGGGGACACCAATATTTAGAATTGAACTTCTTAATTTTGAAATTAAAATCGTCCGCAAGTCTGTCCACAGTGTGAGGGCCCCAGATTTTGTCCAAAAATCCGACAAATTCATCTGACACACCCCAATCATCAAAATCTATCATGCGACTTAATGCATCTGCAAAACGGTTCTCCTCTCTGGGAGCCCAATGAACGTGAAGACTAATGTTGTTTCTTTTACACAACTCAAAGATGTGTAAACTCATCTCATGCAATTCTGCAATCATACTTCCTTTATTTACAATCGATCCTACTCCTTTATTATCACAGAGGACCTTGACAGTTTTATGTCTCATGTGAGATACAACTGTTTGCAGTGTCATACTTACTGACTTGAGTTCTCTCCAAGTGGAGTTTTTAACCATTTCAAACTCAAACCAATCTCATCCCATTTCATGCCTGCGCACTCAGAAACCCAGGCCCCGCAGCCTGATGGACTTGCATCAGAATAGATGAAAGTCTGTGGAACTGAATAAGCAGAAATAATGTTTACGTTAAGAATATGCAAATTCTTCTCCAGAAGAAGAACACGAATATTAATTCATCACTATTGATCACATTATGTCCTATCCCAATGTACCCTCCGGATGATTTCGTGATGCATAAATCTGGTTTTTAATTTGAGTAACTGTGCCAAACACTGGATACAATGTATCTTTCCAACTATAACTACGATCTTTCGTTCTGAAACCTCAGGCAATTCTGCTTGAAATGAATCTGAACATAACTCAAGATCCTTCATCCTTCTTTCAGTAATCTTTATATAAGCTACTCTGCTTTCCCGTGGTATTCCTAACCAATCCAAACACTGGACAGGAGTCCATTGAGATATTTCTCAACATTTGGTATCAAACCTGCTTCAAGTAAGTCATTTTTCACCGTCTTGACCATAGTATCATACGAATCAAAGGAAGCAGCACGACCCAATCATCTATATA
Organism: Lytechinus pictus; assembly: GCF_037042905.1. Classification (NCBI taxonomy): domain Eukaryota; kingdom Metazoa; phylum Echinodermata; class Echinoidea; order Temnopleuroida; family Toxopneustidae; genus Lytechinus; species Lytechinus pictus. The sequence goes on from NC_087253.1 coordinate 8,779,311, forward strand.
CAAAAAAAAATGAAAATACCATTTCTATACGCCAATGATTAACGATAGGCTTAAATCGTGTAATGAAAACAAAGGTAGCTGTTGCCAACCCAATGACAACACCTAAAAGGAGAAAAAACCTTGTACCACTACCAAAATCCCAACTAAAGCCTACAATTTTTCATGCACTTGAAAAATGTAATAATGATGATAACCTTGCTTAAGTTCAAAGGAAAGCATAAAATCTCCCTGTTTTAAATAAGACATGACTACATTCCAGTCTTCAAGTATAATAGTGTTCTTCCACAAGTGTTAGTTGACATAACGTTAACCAAGAATCAGTCTCTTTTTATATCTGAACTCTGAATTGAATCTGAAAGGGGGTAACATCATGGGGTGTAGTGGTGGATTCAACAACCAAACCCTTTTTAATAATAATTCGTTAATGGCTTCAGAAACGAAATCGGGATCGATGTCAATGCTGACTTATCATCTTATTGTAAGGTAATTTGTAACCATGTTCATTGACATCTACAACAAATTGAGATGCATCAGTTGATTTCCAAATTGTAAGGAAGCATTCAATCTACCTTTAACCAAAGGTTCTGAATTTCATTGATCATACTCATAATTTCTCAAATAAAATTCTTCCTCCTACCCTGCACATCTTGTCGAATCAACACTAACGTTACTCGATGTTTCCCAACCGAAACAAATTCAACAATGCTCTGTTTCTATATTTCTTAATTTAGAAGGGCCCGCTGACGGACCAGGAGTAGTCAATATATTCCAGATTGTTTGATCTGTGTCATATCTATGTCTAGGTTCATTAGTAAGAGGTGGAATTCAACCAAAATAACACATCTTTTCTTAACATATAATTATGGACTAGGTAGAATCAAGAATAGATTCCTTTGCTACGCCCTTCTGATCATTCTACTCTTCAGTTCTCAAATACCACACTTCGTCAATATACAGAACAAAACTGACATTTACCTTGCTCAGTTTGACCATGATCAATGGATCATTTAACTCTGTTGAGCATTGTTATCTCTGAAGGATGAATCTTGCTGGGATCTTGCTTCCTGATACCTGGGCAACTTCTCCAGTGCCCATGTCTACCACAGGCAAAACGTTCGTCGGTGGTCTGAGGCAACTTGCATACCCGCGCCAACTATTTTGTACATATAAGTTGGCGACACTGCCAAGCGAATATCGATTTCTTGACCCAAAGGGTATACGAAATAAGTTGTCGGAAGTAGTAGAAGAACCTTGAAAATTTCCAACATTCTTGCCCAATATAACCTTTGTTTGTTGAACGAAATAACTTACGCTTTCTATTTACACAAGCCTGAGCTTGCCTCATTCTTTTCTCCCTCATCAGTATTCATCCAATGCTGACCAACCTAAAATATAAAAATGATCTCTATATATTTATTTGATTAATCTCCCATAATTAAGTCATAAAGTAATTCCGCTGAAAAACGAACAGCTTCCATTAACAACATAAGGCCATATCTATTATGTACAACCGTTCATAAATTTCAAAAGCAATAGCCTAGTTTGGAATTTTCATTCATCTTTATCTCACTAACCTGCTTCAGATTCATCTGCTTTTCTGATATGTTTCTTCCTTTTAATTATATCTGCAATACCTTACTTCAGCAAAGCAAGGGCTGCGCCCGCTGCTTACCTTACTCTAATAAGGCAAATTTCTTATCCAACTCCTCCTGGCCTCTAGAATTATATTCATATTGAACCTTATTACCTTTCGAAAGACATCTCCGACGCCCTTTTTTAGTTGTAGAAGCTCCGCTGACCCGGGCAATGTATCGAGAATCAACATAATCAAACAGCCAGCCCAATCTTTAAACGAGCCAATGCTTCCTTTGTAGCATTGCTTACAAGAAGGCGAAGAGACTCCAGATTATTGAGTAAAATTTTCTGAAACTGCCTTTAATTTGTGGCATAACCCGAGGTTAATTTCTTGATTCGCCATTATTTTATATTTAACATCGAATCCAAACGTAGATCTATTACGATAAGGCCTATAGAGTTTAACACGTGGAAGAAGCGTTGAAAATAAGACGTCCGTACTGTGCTGTGTCGAACTCGGTCAGTGAATTCCGAATCGTTTAGGAATTCAGACACTCCTCACGCAAGCATTGTTATGCTAATCGGATACTTCTGCTAAGAAAAGAAAATGTATTGGGTTGGGACTTTGACCTACGATATCGTGATTTATTCCCCATTCACCCGATCTAATCATCTGTAACAACTCACCTTAGACATTATCCATATCCAGGCGAGGGATGTGCGCACGTATACACGACCCACACATGTTGAATCATTTCAGCTGTATTGAGGGTGTTATATTTGAATAATCGCACGTTCTTGCCGATAATTGCGATCAATACAACCAGAGCCGTAGTTGAAGGGAAACAACATCCACAAGCGATCGATCGAAGTAGCGTAAGTAAACACAGATATAGAATGGCACTGGCTTTACAATTTTCATATTTTAAAGGTTACTGCATTGGTGATGCTCATTGCCACGCACAAGCTTACTAGCATGACTAGAGTGACATTTGCTCCAGCGACAACTGCTCCGATGGAAAATCTGCACGTTAACAAAAACATAAAACTTAACCTCCAAAACTGAATAAACGTTAGATTATTCTGAACCAAAATCCCTTTTACAATCATACCTCTAACCCTAAATATGGCATCTGAGGTATTAAGCCCGCAGCAATTGTCGCAGGAGAAAATGCCATTATCAATTACCTTCACCATCACAAACTGGATCTTTATTCTAAAATAATTGCACGAGCGCCTTCGTCGTTGACCTTCCAGCAAATTTAAAACAATCATTCAATTTCTTCTCATTTTCTTGTCCCCCGGCCTACCCCAAAACAAACTCCCAATTGCGCTCTGATTTGCAAAGGTAGGTCGGGGAAGGGCGGGTCCAGTCGGATCGGACACAATAGATTTAGAGTCCGACTTTTATGCAAGAAATGGAAGGCGTATAGTTTATCCAACTTGACTAGAGTTTGAACACTTGTGATATCAGTTGAAGTTGAAGCACCGTCTCTCCTTAATTATTCATTTCCTTCTTTACTTCTTAGAAAACGTTTCTAACGACAAGGCCATGCACCCTACCGGTTTCTGTGTCACACAGAACTGAAGGCCCCTACCTGCCAGCAGGTTTGCCATAGAGCTACCGAACCGTTTACTAGATCCTCTCCTGTAACCCATAGCACCACTTAGTATATTCACCCACGTAATCCGGAACAGCCCTGGAAATTTGCATCCACAATCAGATTTTCTAATCATCAGATCGCCTAACACCATTAATAAGTGTTTTAGCGGGGGGGGGGGGGGTGGGGGTCATTGCATCATAAAAGAAAATGTTATGATCCATGAAAGTTATTTTTCATGTAATATTGTTTTTCATGTAATATGAAAGGAAATGGGCCAACTATTGAACCCTGTGTCACACCAAAGTCACAACATTTATTTCATGTTTGTTCTCGCAGAATAGGCCTACCATAATTTGACCAGTGGACATTGTGACGTCATGGCTGTTGAGGTTGTTCAGAAGGATACGGGATACCTATTGGAAGGACCTCATTGGGACGACGTCACCAATACCCTTCTGTATGTTGATATTTTTAACAAGTTCGTTCATTCTTACAACTCCGTGCCAAAGGAAGCTAAAAAGGTCGAGGTCCGTAAGTATGATTTGGTCATATTGTAGGGACCAATGATTCCATTGTCAAACACTAATTATTTTAGTAAAGCTATTGGAAAAGTGTGAATATTTTCGATGGTAAGCCCAGAAATGGATCATAATCAGATAATATACTTGCCATTGATAAGTATGTTCAAGTATTCTTAAATAGCTATTCTTAAATAATAAACTTCCTTCCTTTTCAACATACAATGGTGCCGCCTATGCCAGGAGTGTTACTACATTGGACTTGGACATATCGGATAATCACTTGAAATTCATAATGGGGTCACGAGATACAATTTTCAAGGTTATAGGAAGGCAAAGGTCAAATATTCGATAATGAAAATTTATATCCATAAACACTATGAAGCCCGCTTTTTGAACTCGGGTATAAACTTTGGTCTAAAGTTGTAGTTTAACTCGAGATATTATAAAGATATGTGTCATAAATCAATGAATCATATTAAGTTTGAGGGTCTATCATTGATTTCACCCATGCAGTGGCGTACTGAGCCAAAATATTGAGGGAGCCAGATATGGTGGATATCGAGCAAAATTTATAAAATGTTGCGAGCGAAGGGAGCAAGCAAAAATGTCTACATTTTTATTTTTTAATATTTCACCTTCTCTCTTTCCCTTTCCTTCCTTTTTTTCTTGGTCGAGAAAAAAATCTAGAGGGGGTTATATCTAGATAAATGGCGCTAACTACATGTCCATTCCTATCATCATGAATATAATTATGAAATATGAAACATTACACGCATAATTGCTGGGTGTTTCCATAAGAAACTGTATATTGCAGTGTCGTACAGATGGGGGTAGGGGGGGGGGGGTGGCGGCTCTTCCCCCTTAAAAATTACGACCAAGAAAAAAAGAGACAAGGAGAGAAAAGGAAAGCAAAATAAATTGTCAAAATTTTGCTCGCTCGCATCTTTTTATAAATTCTACGCCATACGCCATATCTTGCTCCCTCAACATTATGGTACATTGCGCAACTAGTAGGCCTATATTGTTGTTTAATTGATCATTTTGAATATTCTCCTGTTTATAATCATGATAATAATTACAATTTGACACCCGATTCATCCAGGTGATGCCGTAGGGGCAACTGTGACCACAACCAGTGGAAGAACTATGGCGTGTGTTGGACGAGAGGTGGGCTACATCAACTGGGATGCCGGAAAATTCGAAACATTTTGTGAAATAGATATAAAAAAGGGAACCAGATTCAATGACTGCAAGTGCGATCCAGCAGGAAGATTCTGGTTAGGTAATTTGATAAAGTATTAATCGATCCATTTCTTCAACTAAACTTGGTACAGCCAGAAGAATTAGGAAAATATTATCGGACATTAAAGGTGCACCTTATAGCGCTTAGTGCTTGTTGTTAAAGCAAAGACTTCCGAGGAAAAGTACGGACTATTTTACAGAATCATATTATAACGATGAGAATGAGCCTAATCTATAAACAACAGTTATTAATATTGTTATTTATAATAGAAATTGTTGGAGTTAAAGGGCGTTCCAGGCGCGTATCCATGATTTTGCACCCCGTAGTGCCGGACCTAGTTTTGGTGCCCCTGTGAACTTTTCGGAAAATGGCGCCCCCACCCACCAGGCAATCATAGATACCTTAAACTGTTAAATGCAATTTGAATTATGTTATTTCATAATCACGAGAGAAGAAGGCAATCGATGACCACTTTTTTTTAAACGTGTTAATTAAAAGAAAATATTTATTTATTTATTTATTTATTAAAATGTCTTTATACAGGATAACAGGCTCAGATTAACTGTTTTTCAGCCTGGTCCTGTTAACATAAAATAACAATATATACATAATAGATAAAAGAGTAACTTGGGTAATGTACAGTAATGAGTGAATTCAATAACATTTAAAATCAGAATTATCACTAATACCAAATTGTTTAGAGATAAGATACACTACCAGTCACAATTCCCAGACTCAGCACTACCTGCCTCAGCCAGAGAACAATAGAATCAGTGGACTAATTCCATTGCTCTCCGGCCGAAACGGGCAATAGTGATTCAAAGAACGGTGACTAGTACTGTATTCTTTTTTTTTTTAATTGACGAAATGTGAAAACTATCCTGTAGACAAAACAATAGCTGTGAGATATAAATTAAGATGCATGATATCAATGACAAAGTAAGTACAATATTTAACAAAATTTATGAAGGAAATTAAGAATATAATTATTATCATTGAGCATTTACTAGACTTAATTATAAAATTTTACAAAATAAATATCACCAAGTTAAGTAATGGAAGCTTATTTACTAAGAGTACGAATTATATTACATAAAAATTATTCGTTCCAACATATTTGATATCTCAAATCATTAGCACAATTCAAAACGAGAAAAATAAAGTAAAATGGAACAAAAAGCATATAATATCAATTTTTGAAATAAAACTTCTTATAAATCAATTTAAATGTTTCGATAGTTTGTGCATTTTGAATATTATGGGGTATGTCGTTCCATCGTTTGGCACCGGAAAATCTGAGAGCTTGTTTGAAAATTGAAAGGTGAACAACGGGTGCAACTACGTTAAGGCTATCATTATTTCTTGTATGGTAATTATGTCGGTCACATACCATTTCAATGTCATTACAAAGTTGGGGAGGGGCTAATCCATGTATACATTTAAACATTTGTGTGGCAAGAAAGTATTCTTTTCGTTCATCCATATCAGTCCAGGATAGGTTTTTTTCAAGTGTTTTAAGAGAAATATTTTGATCAAAGTTTCCAGTTATGTAACATCCATAAATATGTTGCAATACCACTTTCTGAAAAGAATAAATGCGACCAAAAACCATAGAATTTTAGGGACTTTTGGGTTTCTATTTAGTTTAACTTTTCAAAAGAGTCGTCAGGTGGTAGGCCCTTCTAAAATTGTGTGTGCGGGAGCTGTAATTTCTTTACCAGAGGCGGATCCAGCTTTCGCCAACAGGGGGGGGGGGGGGGAATATTTTCATCTATAATATGTGTCCCGATTGGACGTTCTAAGCAACTTTGCAACCGTAAACATGATTAGTATATTGACGCTAGCTGAACAGTTTTGCTATTCTGACCTCAAATTTGGAAAATCTATAAGCACTTTAAGTAATCAAGAATAGGATTATCTCAACCTTTTGTGCGAGCGCAAAGCGCGAGCTGACAATTTGTTAATTTCCGACCCGAAACTGGACATTCTAAGCACTTTTTGTAATCATGAACACGATGGGTATATATCTAAATAATTGATGCAAGCGCGAAGCGCCAGCTGAAATTTTAGATATTCTAACCTAAAATTTGGACATTATAAGCACTATTGCTAATCATGAACAGGATGGGTTTCTAACAAATCATTTAATGCGAGCGCGATGGCGAGTTTAAAATTTGTTGATATTCCGATCCAAGGTTGGGCATTCTAAGCATTTAATCTAACCATGAACAGGATCGTCACTTTATTTATCTCACCATTTTATGCGAGCGCAAAGCGCAGGCTGACAATTATTGAATTTCCGACCCAAAAGTGGACATTCTCAGCACTTTTTGTAACCATGAACAGGATGGGTAGCTATTTAAACAATTGCGCGAGCGCGAGCTGAAAAATGATATTCTGACCTAAAATTTGGATATTCTAAGCACTCTTGGTAATCATGAACAGGATGGTCATCTCATTTAGCAATTGATGCGAGCGCGAAGCGCGAGCTGAACATTTTTATATTCTGCATTAAGATTTCGACATCATAAGCACTTTCTGTAATTATGAACATCTAATTAAGTGCGAACTGAACATTTTTTATATTCTTACCCAAAACTTCTCATTCAAAGCACATTTTGTGACCATGAACAGGATGAGTATCTATCTAAACAATTGATGCGAGCTCGAAGCGCGAGCTGAAAATTTTCTATATTCTGATTTCAAATTTGGACATTCGAGTAAGCATTTTTGGTAGTCATGAACAGGACGAGTGTCAAACAAAACATTTTATGCTAGCGCGAAGCGCGAGCTGAAAATTTATGATCTTCCGACCCAAACTTAGACATTGTACATGTTGTACGCACTTTATCCAACCATGAACAGGATTGTCACCTTCCTAAACAATTGATCCGAGCGCGAAGAGCGAAAAGATTTTTTTTATATTCTGACCTAAAATTTTGACTTTCTAAAGACTTTTGGTAATCATGAACAGGATGGGCATCCAACTAAGCATTAATTTTGATGCGAGCAAACATGAGTTTGGCGCCCCCATGTGAAACATGAATTTGGCGCCCTGGTCAAACATCAAATTGGAACCCAGAAAGGTCGAATATGAATTTGGCGCCCTGTTGCACCCACAAATGTAATAACGCCCACAAATGTAATAACGCCCACAAATGTAATAACACTTTACCCACAAATGTAATAACGCCCACAATTGTAATAACACTTTACCCACAAATGTAATAATTTTTGATCGCCCACAAATGTAATAATGACTTTACCCACAAATGTAATAAATTTGAAGGGATTTTTGGACAATTCGTTCTAAACTAAAATCCTATAGTGATGCGTTCATATAGCACAAAATTGCAAAGTCTTTTTTCCAGACCCGATTAAATAAAAAATTATAACATAATTTAAAGTCTTTTTTCCAGACCCGGTTGTTTAAAAAATTACAACATAAGTCCAAAGTCTTTTTTCCAGACCCAGTTATTAAAAAAATTATAATATAAGTCCAAACTAAGATACCATAATGATATTCCAGTGGAATAAAAATAAAAATCGAGCTTAGTCTTTTCTCCAAACCCTGTTATTCGAAAATTATAAATAACAATACAACAACAACAAAAATAGTATAAAGACCCCACAATCTTATTAATGCTGGGTAACATAGACATATAGCATAGTCTTTCAGCCGGACCCTGTTATTTTTTTTTCAAAATAACGCTAACAGTAATAATAAGAACATTTCAAATCTAAGACCAAACAATCCTTCAACCTAAGAACCTGTTTTAAAAAGAGGTTTAGAGCATTGTCTTTATTCCAGACCTAATCATAAAAAAAATACAAAAAAAAAATCTTCTAACATAAGACTATATCATATTCTCACTCTTCTGGAATAACACGAGTTTTAAAACATACTCTTTTCTCCAGACCCGGTTATTTAAAAAAATGAATTATTATTATTATTTTTTTTTTTTTTTTATTTCGGCAGTGAAAAGTATAGAAATTGGTACAGTGAAGTACAATACATAATAAACATAACAGAGTATAGATTGAGCACCCACTGGACTGCCAGGGTCAAATAAAGTTAACTGAATTACTGTAGTCAATGAAGACCATTTGACCCTATCCAGTGGGTGCTTACATAAAACAGAAGCGGATAAAAGAGTGAGTATGAACAAAAAGGTTTAAGATCAATTATAATAGAATAACATAGGTCTACTTGATATCACTTCATCTTAACTTAAAATATCAATATCAATGAATTTAAATTTAAAAATAAAATAGTCGCTACGAAGATATAAAAACAACAAGGATAACTGCCACAAACACAATCCTAAATAATAAACTCCTGCAAAAATAAACATGGTCATTCATCACCGGCTAAGCACAAAATTGTTTCTTAGCTCATTCGTCCATGAGATAAGTGAGTTAACAACCACCCCAGAGCGCAAACTTACCGGCAATTCATCCCAGTAACGGGGAAAAGAATTAATAGCTGATAGATGAAGTCGATTTGTTCGCGCTCGGAGGTGGTTGAACTTCACGTCCTCCAAATGCCGACTGTTAATGATAATGGAACATCTAACTGCATCACAACGTACAATACTATACAAAGCCTTGAGAACATAAAATAGTAGTGAAAATTTCCTCCTTGATTCCAATGTTTGCCAGTTGAGTTTTAATAATCTGTCATGATAGGACATTTCTTGTCTTTTTTGTTTGAGTATTATGCGGGTGGCTCGTCTCTGAACATTTTCGACCTTTTGGGATAGATATTTCGTATGCAAGTGCCAAGCTGGTTGACCGTACTCAAGAATCGGAAGAACAATTGTTTTGAACAAGGAGAATATGGAAGATGCGGTCAAGGACTTAGAGACTGACAATACAAAACCGAGCATACGATTTGCTTTCTTAACAATGTGTTCAACGTGAGTATTCCATTGTAACTTATTATTAAGCATTATTCCTAGATACTTGTATTGCTGAACTGATTCTAGAACAATATTGTCATAAGTATAATAAGGTACTCCAGGGTTCTTTGCCCATGTTATCCGTAGAACTTTAGATTTGGATGAATTAATACGCATTCTATTGTTCGTACACCATGAATGAATATTATCAATATCGTTTTGCAACTGACAACTATCAGAGGGTGTAAATATTGGTCTGTATAATAACGTATCGTCAGCAAAAAGTGCACATGGTGATATGGTTTGGGAGAGAAGGTCATTTATAAACAAATTAAAGAGACACGGCCCTAAAACACTGCCTAAAACACTGCCTTGCGGTACACCAGAATTAAAAAAACTTCAACAGTTCAAATCTAAGACCAATCTTACAAAAGTTACACCCTTACTGGGTGTAACTGGGTGTAAAAATATGTATTTACCCCGCATCCAGTTTTTTTTTTAAATTATACTAAGACCCCTACAAAACACGACAGTATACGACAGGCTATTGAGTTATGTGGCAAAATGTCTCTTTTTTCTAATACAAGTTTATTACAAAATAAGTATTCGGAATTTAGATCCAATGTTAATGTATATAATGATATTAGATTGGTTGATAGTATTATTTCATTAAGTAAATTGACAGTTAGGAAAATATATTATGAATTGATCCAAGTAAAAACTGAAGAATCTAGAGTAGAGGAATTTTGGTGTAATACCTTAGTATTTGACTGTTTACCAATTTGGACAGATGTTTGGTTATTTAAGTTAAAGTTAGTTAAGGATAATGTACTTGTCAATTTTAATTTTAAGTTCATGCATAATATTTTGGCAACACCAGCTAACCTTTTTAGATGGAAATTAAAAGAAAATGACCAATGTTTTTACTGTGATAAAAAAGGTAATTGCAGTCATATGTTTTTCTCTTGTAACATAATGATAATATTTTGGAAAAAAGTTGAAGAAAATGTACAGAAATATATTTTGCCAAATTTTCATTTCCAGCCATGTCATATATTATCATGAATTTCATTTAGATCAAAAGAAAAAAATGATGTAGATATAATTTTGAATTATGCTTTATATACCATTTATAAATGTTTCGCTGGAAAAGAATCTAAAAGGAAAATAACGATTCAAAGGCTGTTTAATATTTTGTTTTACCTATTAAGATATCGTTTACAGATAGAAGAAAATGTGAAATCCAGAAAACCATGTATTTCCCTCCAGAAATGGAGGCAAATGTTAGCACTGTGAATATATTTTGTTTGATGAATAAAGAAGACCAGCAATGGTTATTTTACCAAAAAAAATAAAATAATAATGCATGGGTAAAGCAAACATCCTTTCTCCAGACTTGGTTATTATTTGAAAAAAAAGATAGTTTTTACAAATATTCTAAAACGAATACCCAATAATCTGATTACTGTGGAATAACATGAAGATCGATTGTAGACTTTTCTCCAGACAAAGTTATTTCAAGAATAAAAAAGCAATAAAACCCAACCCCAACAACGAATCTAAAAACCAACAATCATCCAAATTAAGACCACATGTTTAGAGCGATGTCTTTATTCCAGACCCAGTCATTTAAAAAATAATTCAAACAGTCTTAAAAACACAAGACTTTGTCATATTCTTATTCCTGTGGAATAACACGAGTATTATGCTTAGTCTTTCGTCTAGACCCGGTTATTTAAAAAATAAAGAAATATTGAAAAAAAAAAAAAAAATTCAAAATTAAGCCCAGTTAAAATGCTTGGGTTTAGAGTGTTGTCTGTACTCCACACCCAGTTCTCTGAAAAATACAAATTAAGCGAAACTTTAATCTTAAAACTTAATCCCAGCATCTTCTAAACTATTAAAACCCTGTGATAACGCATACCACGAAAACGACAAAATCAATCATCGGCGTAAATGTTCATATCTGAATGATACGCACCTTAAAACCCAAGTTAACAAAACAACGTTATTCTACATCAATGATATTGTGGGGTCTTTGTTGATATAGTTTGTTTGTTTTTATTGTTTCTTATAATTTCCTATTTTGAAATAACTGAGTCTGGAGCAAAGACTACACCAAAGGTCTTTGTTTTGTTGTTTTAGTTTGGACTTATATTATAATTTTCGAAGCAACTGGATCTGGAAAAAAGACTTTGAACTTATATTATAATTTTTGAAACAACCGGGTCTGGAAAAAAAGACTGTGAACTTGCAGTATAATTTTTGAAACAACTGGGTCTGGAAAAAAGACTTTGAACTTATATTATAATTTTTGAAACAACCGGGTCTGGAAAAAAAGACTGTGAACTTACAGTATAATTTTTGAAACAACTGGGTCTGGAAAAAAGACTTTGAACTTATATTATAATTTATGAAACAACCGGGTCTGGAAAAAAAGACTTTGAACTTATATTATAATTATTGAAACAACCGGGTCTGGAAGAAAAGACTTTGGAGTATATTATACTTTCTTTATTAACCGGGTCTGGAAAAAAAAGACTTTGCACTTTTGTGCTTTATGAACGTATTACTATAGGATTTCAGTTTAGAACGGATTCGCCAAAAATCCCTCCAAGTTAACTTTATTACATTTGTGGGTAAAGTCATTATTACATTTGTGGGCGATCAAAATTATTACATTTGTGGGTAAAGTGTTATTACATTTGTGGGCGATTATTACATTTGTGGGTGTAACACGCCCCCCTCCCTAGGTTAAACATGAATTTGGCGCCCCTATGTCGAACATCAATTCGGCAACCCATAGGTCAAACATAAATTTGGCGCCCCAACAGGTACGTCGAACATCAATTCGGCGCAACTTAGTAAAACATTATTTCGGCGCCCCCCTAGGTTGGACATCAAATCGGCCCCCTATGTTGAACATCAATTGGACGCCCCAAGGTAAAATCAAAATTCGGCGCCCCCTAGGTTGAACATCATTTCGGCGCCCCCAAGTCCAATATCAATTCGGCGCCCCCTATATCGAACTTCAATTTGGCGCCCCTAAGCAAAACATCAATCCGGCGCCCCCTCCCCTCTTCTGCTTTTTCCCCTTTTCTCTTTCTTTCCCTCCGTTTTTCATCTTTTTATTTCCCTCTCTTTTCTTTTTCTTTTTGGTGCCCCCTTTTTCATCTAACCGGGGGCCAGGGCCCAGAAAGACCCCCCCCCCCAGAATACGCACAATCATTCCACAAGAAAATGATTTCATGACAGTGGCATAAGGTTATGGGCTTACTTGCGCCGACATTAGTAGTATTGGAGCCTGTTGGGAGTGGTGGTGATGGTGGGTTTTTGCTATTTTTTAAACAAAGAAGTAGCATGAATTTGAATAGTGGTAAAACATAATAGGGGCATTGATAATCATAACTACATGTATAACGATTATTTATATCAATTGATCCGTTCTCCCTCTTTTTCGCCTGCTTTTCCCTTACTTAAAGGCACGATGGCTGTCCAAGATCCGTCGACAAGCTCGGAAGAAACCAAAAAAGGACAGGGCTCCCTCTTTTGTTTGAGTCCCGACAAAACAGTCCGAGAGTTTGTGCAGAAGGGCACACATGAGTATTACAGACCCCCATTCACTCACGTGTTATATCATAGCTCATCAAAAAATCATTAAAAATCAATCCCTCGATAGATTTTGCTTTAATCCATTGACATACATGTAAGTCACAATTAACAGTACATTAAGACTTGATATGTTAATCAGGTACTTGCCCAGCTCAATCAAAAGTTAAATGGCCTGAAATAAGACTAACCATAATTTCGGCCAGTTCATTGCCAGAAAAACCAAAACTGCATTGTGGGTAATAATAATTAAAATGAAATACAAAAATGCAGTCTAGCCTCCCCAAACGCCTTAATTATGAAAGAGTATGAACACAGCATTATCTCTATCGTTTTTATTTTGATATACAAACATTTGATCTATTTTTAATGAATTATTTTAATCAATAAAGTCATGTGATCTTTACTTACGCCTGTCCGGCATGCTTTGCGCGCAGATGAATTACTCTCGTGTGCCCAGAATGTACGTAGGTTTTCCCTTGCTTTGTTTAGAAGGGGGGGGGGAACTGTAAAGTTAATTTGACGATCCTTTTATGATTTTGGTTAAAATAGTTTGTTGATTGCAACTGTGCCATTAAGTAGCGCAAAATTTGAAGGAAAAAAAGCGAAATATTTCGACTCTAACGGTTCAGATGTTACAGCGTGCTCTGGATATTATTAAGAGGCAAATTATTTTTCGTTCAATTTTCTCATGTGTTACTATCCTTCGGTATTAAAAAAAATGTTTTCATGCTTTTACTTGAGAAACCAAGGGGATGGCGCTTTAAAAATGTCAGAATCCCTATTAATACTATACCAGGGTAAGAAGGGTGAATTAGGGAGAAAGGTCATTATAATTGCATTGCCTGTTAGAAATGACTCAAAGCTTATCTACAATTTATCAGTGTAACATTTTTCTACTCATCCACGGTGTCGATGCTTTTGATTATAACATCGAAACTGGTGAAATTGGTACGAATTATCCCATATTCTCTTAAAAACAAAAACGAGATCGTTAATGATAAAAGCAAACATGTCAAATGTTTGTCTGAATCTGGATGTATACGATGCAGTGCCTTACTGGGCACAAACGCTTCGTTATTATTAAACGCAATAGGTCGCTTGCCTTTATACACTTTAAGAAAAGAGGGGATATGAAAAAGAAAGATGCCCTGGGTTATGAATTTTCTCTTATTATAGAGAGGTGACTTCAAAGAGCAGACAAAGTTTTCACAGGATATTTTGTTTAGGTTGCTACTGAAAGCTTTTAATAGATGTAAACCCCTATTTCGACTCAGAAGAAATATCATTATTCAACATTTTTGGTTGGTCGGCAAGAAAAAAAAATTATGAAGGGGTCAAAAAGAGTGAAATTATCACGTTACGAAAATTATGTTCAAAAGGGTTGGGGTCTTTTTTGCTCATTCGCTTTGATTCGCTCGCTCACGACTTTTCTCGGAATTGCACCTCTTCGAAACTTTTGCCTCATTCGTTTGTTATTATAATAACAAAGTATGGTACTTTATCTTAATATTTTTAAGTAGGTCCCAATTAAGGAAAACACGCATACCATCAACCAGAGAAGGTTCACAAAGAGGTCATAAACAACTGTCTATTGATAAATGCCCCTGAGCATTCGAATTTTAATTCAGTTCAGTTTATTTCCATCATTCACATAATATACAAACATTTTCATTGGTTGACATGGGTATAACATATCATGAAATGGAATAAATGGTTCTTGAGACAAATAGGAGTTTATTCACAATGATAATTAAAACCAGAAAAGAATGGGGGGGGGGCTAAGTTGAAAGCATAACTTGTGAGTTATAGTCATATGCAGAGCTCTTCCGAATTTATCCTATTCTTCTTTATCTTCTTCAAATTCCTTATGAAACCTCACAGCAAACAGACGACAGGCAATCAGCGTTCCAAAGTCAGACGGTGTACCGGATGGTATGTGTATTGATGATGAGGGTATGCTATGGGTCGCCTTGTTTGATGGATGGGCTGTTAACAGATATAACCCCAAAACAGGTAAGTAGATTAATAAGAGTGAGTTTCTTCAAAATATTTATTTATTTATATATTTATATATTTATATATTTATATATTTATATATTTATATATTTATATATTTATATATTTATATATTTATATATTTATATATTTATATATTTATTTATATATTTATATATTTATTTATTTATTTGTTATGAAACCCATGGCGCCCATTCTTTCGGCAAGAAATTGATCAAGGTGGCATTTTCAGTTATGTAAACTGATTTCCTCAAGGGCCTAGAGATTAAAAAAGATCAATGTGTTCAATAATACGAACAATACATCAAATTACTTACGGGCAGAGCCTATGCAAAACAAATAATTATTTTTATTTAAAATCTGATGTGCGTTTTTAATGTATCTGTAGTTTATTTATGTTTGTTGTGTACATAATTTGGGAGGATCATTTCCAACAAACGATTTATGTGCTTTTTATGCTACTACCACCAAAGATATTTGTATTACCAAGTATGTTTTTATATTATGTATGAATTTTAAAATATCTTTAAGTGGAAATAAATGAATTGAATTATCAAACTATTTTTGGATACTGTTATAACACTCATACAAAGGGATTATTGACTTGTTTGCTAATTGTGAATTTGTTTGCCTACTGTGAAATGGTTTCCTTTTTTATTTTATTTTTGCTTGTCAATAGAAGTTCCCAATCGAACTCGTTAAAATAATTAAACATTTGATTTGCCCTGATTCTATTACCCCTCTTCACCATCTGGATTCTATTTGAATGATTCCCGCTTAATATGCTTAAAAACTCGTTGATCAATATTTGCTGATACGTTTCATTGATATAAATTCGTACTAGAATTTACCAATTTGAAATTCCCACAATTGTTTTTATCTTTTTTTCCAGGCGAAAAACTTCGGTCCATCAAATTTCCAACCAAGAACATCACAAGCTGTTGCTGGGGCGGGGCCAATCGCAATGAACCTTACGTGACGTGTGCAAAACACTTTCTCAAACCGGATGAACTCAAGGAACAAGATACTGCTGGTTCCATCTTCCGGGTTACTGACCTAGGGGTCAAAGGGGTCAAGTGTGACGTATTCAAAGACAATTAGTGGTGATGTTTTATTCCAAAAAAGTGGGAACCAATTATTTTTCTATTTCTCGTCTTGTAAACATATCATTGATTTAACTTTGAGTCTTGCCCGTTATTCTAATATAATGCCATTTTTGTAAAGATACATGCACCATTCTATGCGGAAGAAATATCGGAGCGTTGCTAATTCGTGACGCTTGATATAATAAATTTGAATTGTTTGGTGAAAAAGACACCATAATTCTTGATTGGAACGTAAAATAATGTCTCGCTTAAATATTTTGTATTCAGTTTAAACAACATGTGCCACTTTTTTATCATTGATGTCAATTATCATAGTTACCATTACTTGCCATAGCAATGTTCAATAAGAAATCATTACTCGGTGATTATGATTTATATTACACGAGTTGTCGACATTACAATGACAATGTTCATGAACAGCGTAACGTGTGCTGCTCCTTTTACAAAAAAATTCATTTCGTCTATTTTTTTTTCGAATTTTTTCAGCTGGAATCTATGACAATCTTGTTTGCCCTGCATTTAATAATAATAATAATAATATACAATTCTTGTATAGCGCATATCACATGAATGATGTCTCTATGCGCTTCCAAAGGACTTGGATATGATTACCCCAGCTGTAGCTTGGCAGTCGTAATTACTAAGATTACAGCGCACACGCATTTCAAGGAATAAATTCGTGCCAGGTACCCATTCACCTCAACTGGGTTGAGTGCAGCACAATGTGGATAAATTTCTTGCCCAAGGAAATTACGCCATGGCTGGGATTCGAACACACGACCCTCTGTTTCAAAGTCCGGAGACTAATCCACTGGGCCACAACGCTCCATCTTCTTCCAGCCGGCAGGGGCGTCCCATAATGTTTGAAAGACAGACCAAAGATGCCTTAAGTGACGTCATATTTTTTTCTAATTATAGCGGTATCATAGAGTCACACATCCTAGAACTCTTATACATTTTGAATTCTTTCTTCCCTTTTTGCCCTCTTCCCCCCTCCTTTCATGTTTTTTTTTTCACTACGTGAAATATCATCGTGATTATAGGGGGAGGTGGTCGCCCACGGCACCCCTCCCCCTGGTATCGCCTACATGTCTTTTGATATTATGAGTTAAACATTCTGTTGCCACTTATGTTCTGTTTCTAAGATAAAATCGTATTAAAAACATATACGCACGCAACATTGTTGTATGACTTATTGACGCGGATAGTATAACAAGGCCCCGTCTTACAAAGAGTTACGACTGATCCAATAAATCTCAACTCTATGGAAATCCATCCATACCATAATTTTTCCTTCAAGAAATTTGCACAATGGCCTCTGTAAACATAAAGAACACTGAATTCTCAAAGAAATGATGAATGTATGGACATACTTCATATCTAGGAATTATTTTGGACAAATTTGCATTTTAGATGTTGACGTTGCTGGCCGTCTATAGTTATGGTTGATCGGATCATTCGCAACTCTTTGTAAGACGGGGCCCAGTAATCAAACGAGAAAGGAGGAAGACTGAGAGAATCAGAGAGAGCCAGATAGAGACAAAAAAAAACTATGGAAGCTTAAAAATGGCCACCCAGACGATCAGAAAATGTCGTCTCGTCATGTCTACATCTCTTAGGGAAAAATATGAGATGACAAGGTCTTAGATTTCGACATGTCTTTACATCTTGTGGGGAGAGATGATCAGATGACAATATCGTGGATCTCGTCATGTCTACATCCAGTGAAAGAGATGATCAGGGGAGCGTTTCATCAATATTTTCATCCGACAAGTTGTCAGATCTGACATCTTTCCATGATTTTGATTGACTGAGAGGCACTGTCCCTATGGTAACTGTCGGATAAAATGGGACTTGTCTGATAAAACGTCCGACAAGTCCTTTCATGAAACGCCCCCCTGGTGATAAGATCTTGGATCTGCATGAGATCTCGTCATCTCATCATCTCTCCCACAATATGTCCCTATTGACTGAGACTCATTTCCTCATGGTGGAGAGGATACCCACCTCAGTAATCAAATATTGCGAGTGCGAAGCGCGAGCTGAGTTTTATATTCAGCCCTTTTTGTGACCCTGAACATGATACCTATCTCACTTAACAGACTTCAAACACGCGCACATTGTTTTTGTAAATTACCGTAAAACGGGATGTTTTAATTCAGCCGCATTTAACCTCTTTGGACACGTATCTCACTGTAAACAGACAACGAGCAATGTTGCGTCCCCGTTCGAACTTGAAATTGCATGGCACCCCCTTTGTTTAAGGTCAATTTGGGGCCCTCGGTTGAACATGAATTTGGCGCCCCCATGTGAAATATGACTTTGCCCCCCCCCCCCCCCCTCTTAAAAACATGGATTTGTAATTTGGACTTCCATTCACTCACGTGTTAAATCACAGCTCATCACAAACATCATTATTATTATTATTATTATTTATTCGGCAATTCACACAAAATATAACAATGTAAATATGAGTACACAAACAATTATAAATGCAAAATCTTACTGGCGGTCCTCTGAATGCATCAGTTGGCTGCCGGGGAAGAGGAAAGCAAACTTAATCACTGTAACCGTAATGGTCCCTCTTCCCGACCAACTGGTGCACATAGAAGACCTGTAAGATATAGCATGAAGGTAAATAAAATGTAAAATGTAAAACATTTCATAAACTAAACAACTAACAAAAACAAAGTACAAGGAGAACATGAAACTAATATGTATGATGACACTAGGTCATGACACGATACTGAGCTTAAACATGAGGAATTAATTCTGGCTTAAAAACTATTGCATAAAATGTAAAGTAAGCAAACTGAAACGATGAAGTATAAAACTGAGAAAAAAGAAAAAAAAAATATGAGAACATGTAGTAGCAAGCTGACAAGAATGTCTAAGATTATATATGTTGACCGGTATATAGAAGTTAAGAAAACATGGTAAAAGAAGTGAATAGGTACATAGGCTTAGTGGGCTTCAGGCGATTAAGGAAACTAGGAAAACACATTAAAGAACGAGTACTTCATATATTAAATTGTTTACACAATTATAATAAAGAAGCTGCGATGGAACTGTCCAGAAGATGTTTAAATAATGGCAGGAAAAAGAGGGGAAAAAAGCAAAAGAAAAAAGACGCCAGAGACATAAAAGCAGTATAATCAAAATTATAGTTTCGGCTCAAGAATGTCAAAAAAAAGTATACGAATGAATGATTCCAAATCATACCGTAATTATTAAATTAACCTATCGTAAATTAAACAAAGACTTCAAAAGATAAAGTTAATTGAAGAAGATATGACTTTTCAGCCTGTATTGCCAGGTCTGAAATTTAGAGAGTACAAAGTCAATGCGCAAGTCCCGAGGTAGTTCGTCCCACAGTCTAGGAAAAATGTAAATGGCGGAATCACTGAAACGTTTCGTACGAGCCATCAGGTGATGGAACCTGATATCCTCTTGTCTCCTTTCTATAACTCTGATTTTCAAAGAAATATCACTGCTCTCAACAATGTTGTAGAGAGCTTTAGCCACGAAGTTAATGAGCAAATATTTCCTACGGGATTCTAGCGAGACCCAATTAAGGAGTCTTAGACGCTCAGGATAGGGCATCTGCTGCCTGCGCTGTTTCAGGATGATACGAGTGGCTCTTCTTTGAATACTCTCAAGCCTGTCACCGAGATTCCTATTGGTGGGGTTCCACGCAGGTAAGCCGTACTCGAATTTTTTTTTCTCGAGATTTTTTTTTTCTCGATGACTGCTGAAGAGTAAAGACGTGTAGACGCGCGAGCTCCCAGTTAGCACGTGGAAACCTATTCAACTGAAATTTACGGTATGCCGAACCTAAGAAGCGGAACCGCACCAAAGGCCATGGCCGAAACTTCGGGGACACAAACCGACACATCTAGTGCATCGGATTAACTTTCATCGGACTTTGAAAATTATGTCAGAAGGGGCATAGCAGATATAAAATCTATGTGTGCAGGTTTTGAGAAAGCTCTGGATTTCTTAGGTGACAGGACTGAAAAGCTAGAGAAGCGAATGTCTCCACTAGAGAAGAAAGTTAAGGAATTAGAGATTGCTACCCAACAAAACACCCAAGCCCTTGAGAAGTCGGCGCTGGCAGAGAACAAGCTTGAAAGGTTTTCTCGCAGGAACAATTTAAGAGTCGTGGGATTACCGATGTCTCGCCAGGAGAGAGGGGTGGAGGTGGCTGTAGCTTTCCTTGAGAAATTCTTTGACATGCGGTCCCCTCGGGTCGAGAGGGCTCATCGGGACGGCCGGAAGGTAGGAGATAGGCCGTGCCATCTTCTAATCAGGATGTTGTCGTACCAGGATAAGCACTTTGTGCTTTCGCAACAGCGAAAAAAATTGGAGCAATACCCTTTCTATATCATCGATGATTTGTCAGCTATGGATAGAGCAGAGAAAAAAAATGGCAAAAAGATGTGCAGGAATCCTTTAACGCGGGGAAGCGACACTACTTCTCTGCTGGAAAATGGCGTGATAGCAGCGGTAATTTGGCTTGGTTCTATGACAAGCAGCGTGCAACTACCCAACAAGTACAAGCAACACTTGTTGTTGATGACCACAGCCTCATCCAACAAGATGATGACCAGCAGGTATATCCCGACAAAACGAAGCCTTCGACTTCGAGCGCTCGCCGGATTACAGCGGAGATACATGCTGAGCCATCCCAAGTTCAGTGAGAGTGAAAAGGATTAGTGAGTAGAAAAATCATCACCATAAAATGTGGATGAAAATTATATGGCATTATATGTTGAAACTCAATGAATACATGTGCTGATTGGGAGTCAAATGTCATCGTTTAATAAGATTTTAGTTTGCCTGTGAGACTGCATTTTGTTATCCTTCATGACAATTTATGAATACTCCAAAGGACAGGCGAGAACACGTTTACCAAGCTACATTTCGAAAGATTCGAATGAAGTCTTTATGTTAAGCAGTCATGCTCTATACACCTTGATATTTCTTTTCCATATCATATGTGTTAAATGTGATAAATATGCATATAAAGATTTTTTGATGGAACAGGTTGTTGAGGTTAATTTATACATAGGTTCCAAACAATTGTCTCCAATATTTTTTCATGGATACATTTGCTCATTGCAGTTAGTAGGGTTACATGTAAGTCAGGATCAATATTATATCCAACTGTGGCTATTACAAGCGGCAACAACCGGGATATCTCAATACTATCTCTTTAATTTATACTTCCAAACAATATTGATTCATGTGAAATGTTTTTATTTCAAAGGAATGGATAGTAATACATGTACTCTAATTATTCATTTATACCTGGAATACAGTAGCTTAGTACAAATGTACTTTACAAGTCAGGTTTCAGAAGGTCAATGTTTTGTTCAATATTTGGAGTTAAAAGCAAGGAAGATTGAGAAATCTCACATCTGCCATTTCAGATATTTTTTAAAGTCATGGTTCCAAGTAATGTTGATATTACTCTTTCAGAGTCAGGGTTCAAAATCTCAATGTCATATTCTATGCTCGGAATCAGAAACAAATATAATGAAGGAGTTACAAAATTACTTTTCAAGGCTTTCATTGAAGTCATGCCTTCAAGCAATATTAAAAGTTTTTCTTCAAAATTTGAATTCTTTATATTTTGAAAGGATTGAGAGTAACATTTTATTAGAAAATTTATACTTAAAAAGGTATGCTTGTGAAATTACAACCAGAACAATATATTTTTCTAAGTTGTACAGAAATTTTGAAGTGAACAATTTGACTCTAGGAATAACCATACACTTTTCTGTACACAACCATGTTCTAGTATTTACAATTGGAATATGTGTATCCCTACATTATGTGATGAAGTTTAGCTGTAGCCATTTCCAATGCACTGGTATGCCTGCCTGGTTGTTGAACATTAAAGCTGCCTTTGTTATGCATAGTCCTTGTGAAATTGACATTCTGAAATATTTGGAGCCGCGAAACATCTGTGTAAACATGCCTTGCTCACTTACTCAATTCAAAATGAATCAAATGAATTATCCAACCACTCTCTTTTATGATAGATTTTGTATGGATGTCTTCATAATGTTGTTGTCATTTGTTGACTGTAGCTGTTTACGAGTGATTCTATGACTGTGAAAGTATTATCTTTTAACTGCCGTGGACTAGGAAATGCTACGAAACGAAGAGACATCCTTGCATATATAAAATCTAAAGGAGCACAGATATATTGTTTACAGGATACACATTTTGTTCCTGAAATATGTCTTTCAGTGAAGAGGGAGTGGTTGGGTAAATGTTATTTTTCCTGTAACAATTCTCGCTCGAGAGGGGTAGCTGTTATGTTTGACAACAATTTTGTTGTAGAAGTTAAAAAGGAAAAAATAGATGAGAAAGGTAATTTTATTATCCTGAGCTTTTGTATTGGAACGTTGCAAGTAACATTAATTTCATTATATGGTCCAAATGACGATACTCCTGGTTTTTTTTTGATGATCTAAAAAGATATACAATTGAGTTTGATGATCCGCACATAATAATTTGTGGGGATTGGAATCTGGTGCAAGATTTTGATCTGGATACTTTAAATTACATTAGATTGAACAACAAAGAAGCAAGGAAGAAGGTGATAGAATTGAAAAATGATTTGGATTTGGTAGACGTTTGGCGTGAACATAATGTAGGGATTCGAAGTTATACATGGAGACAGCCTACTCCATTAAAACAGAGTAGGCTTGATTTTTTTTTGGTTTCTTCCGATCTCTTTTCTTTAATCACAAAAACAGAACATCTGTTTGGATATAAATCTGATCATTCTATAATCAGCTTAGAATTCGAATTAGATAAGTACCAAAAATGTTTTACTTATTGGAAATTTAACAATGTTTTGTTGAAAGATGAGGAATATGTGGACGTTATTAAAAGAAAGATAAAAGAAGAAGTATTACAATATGCAGACGAAGAATCTATTCAAGGTACAGAATATGAAGAGATGAGAAAGGAAGATATTTTGTTTTCTATCAATGAACAGTTGTTTTTTGATACTCTTCTCATGGAGTTGAGAAGTTCTACTATTTTATATTCGGTGAGAAGAAAAAGAGAGAATAAGGAAGAAAAAAAACAAGATTGAGAAGGAAATTTTTAAATTAAAAACCAATATGATATCAGAGGAAAGAACTTCAACTATTGAAAAGATACGTATTTTGAAAGAACAATTAGAAAACATTATTGAAAATGAGCAGCAAAATTCGATTAAGTATAACAGGATACAAGAAATGCAATTTGGAGAAAAGCCTTCAAAATATTTTTTGAATCTAGAAAAACAGAGATCAGTGGAAAAGACAATTATAAGATTGATCGATAAAAACAACTGTTTAATTGATCAACAAGAAGATATTTTACAAGAAGTATATCTTTATTTTAAGGATTTGTATGCATTTCAACCAGTATTAGAGGCCGAAAGATTGTTTGATATGATTCCTTTGAATAAAGTAAGGATATTTACACCACAAGAAAGTGAGGTTTTAGAAGGGGATATACGTTATTCAGAAATACTTGATGCAGTTAAACAGATTAAAATTGGTAAAGCGCCTGGTCAAGACGGCTTTACAGCAGAATTTGTTAAGTATTTTATTAATGATATAGGAATTTATTTGTGGCGAAGTGTCAAAAATGCTTATTTGACAGGTGAATTATCTCCTTCACAAAACTTAGGTCTTATAACTTTAATCCCTAAAGGTAATAAGCCCCGTCATTTTCTTAAAAATTGGAGACCGATATCTCTTCTTAATGTTGTATACAAAATTTTATCTACATGTCTTGCAAATAGGTTACGAAAGGTATTATCAGTAGTCATTCACACATATCAGAAAGGATTTTTACCTGGTCGTTTTATTGGGGAAAATATTAGAATAATAAACGATATTATTGCTTTAGCGGAAAAGCAAAATTTACCTTGTACTTTAATGCTATTAGATTTCGAAAAGGCGTTCGATAGTGTTTCCCATGAATTCATTCAAAAGGTTCTTTCGTTTTTTGGGGTGGGTCCGTCATTTCAGAGATGGGTGGATGTCTTGCACAGTAATGCTTACTCAAGCGTTATTGTTAATTCTCAATTGTCACACAGATTTAATATCCAAAGGGGCTGTAAACAAGGGGATCCAATTTCTCCTTACCTTTTCATTATGTGTGTGGGAATTCTTGCATTATGGATAAGAAATTCAAACCAGTTTGAGGGAATCAGCGTAAATAAAAGAGAATTCAAAATACTTCAATATGCCGACGATAAGGCTTTGTTCATTTCTGGCTCAAATAAGTCTTTTCAAAAGGTGTTGGAGATGATTTCTTTTTTTTTACTCAATTTACTGGACTTAAACTCAATTCACAAAAGACGCAAATTATTTTCTTGGGTAACCTAAAAAAGACAAATTTAGACATTGAATTAGAAGTAAACTTGATAAAGGATACTTATTTTCGCTATCTTGGTACAGATTTTCTTGTGAATATTAACAAGATCCCAGATTTCAATTACGATAGGATTTTCGATAAATTGAAAAGACAGATGATTTCATGGTCGAAGAGAAATATTACACCTTTGGGTAGAATTACAGTGGCTAAATCCCTTTTATTGCCTCAATTTAATCACCTTTTTCTTTCAATCCCCAGTCCATCGGCTCAACTAATGAAAAATATTAAAGTTAAATTTTTTCAATTTGTATGGAATGGAAAACCAGACAAAATTAGTAGGGAACAAATACTTGGTTCATACGAAGAAGGGGGATTGAAAATGATAGATATAGATTGTTTTAACAAAGCATTAAAATTGACATGGTTGAGAAGAATTATATTGAGAAAATGTGATGACGTAGAAAGTCTATTAGGATTTTCTTTAGGACAGCCTTTCCATCTGTTTTATGGAGATGAATATTTTTATAACATATCGGAAAAGATTAGTAATCCATTTTGGAAAGAGTTTTTTGCCATGCTATTTTCGATATTTCAGAAATCTGAAAATATCAATTGGTTAGCGCAACCGTTATGGAAAAATAGTAAAATACAAATAGATGGAAAGTCTGTTTATTTTAAATACTGGCAAGAAAAGGGTATAAGATTTGTTAATGATTTAATAGATCGAGAAGGAAATATTATATCTTTAACTGAATGTGAATCTAAGTTTAGTTTAAAAGTCAATGTTTTGGAATATTTTTCAATTTCTCAGGCTCTAAGATGTGTGTTTAATCGAAAATGTCAAAATCTAGACCATAGAATATGTGAACCATTTGTTATGCCTTATATTTCTCCTATAATGAGTGATAAAAAGGGGTGTAAAAGTATATATAAACTTTTGATAGGAAATAAAGATTCCGCCAAAACTATTGCAGCAAAATGGGGAAAAAATTCAACTATTCTTTTGGATCACACTAAAATACCGGAATTTAATAGGATGATTTTCAGATTTACAACTGACATTCGGATAAAGTATTTCCAATACAAAGTTTTCAATAGAATTGTGTTTTTAAATGATATTTTATTCAAACTAAAGATCACCAATACTGAGTGCTGTACATTTTGTTATACTGTAAAGGAAACAATTGAACACTTCTTTTACTTCTGTAATTTTAGTAGAAATATTTGGAGTAAAATAGAAACGTGGATATCATCTCCTATGTTTATTCTTAAATTTACTCCACAAAATATTTTGTTTGGATATAAAGAAAAGCGAAATGATGCCCTGAATTGTATTATCATTTTAGTAAAACAACAATTATATTTCTCGAGGTTGAACAAGACTGTACCTGATTTTAAGAAGATTAAGAAGGTAATACGAAGTTATTATTTAGATGAATGTTACATTTATGATTTGAATGGAAAAAGGAAAGATTTTAATTTGAAATGGAGTATGTTGAAACATTTGTTTGAATAATGTTTATAATTGGACTTCTGTAAACGTGTTATTTTTTTTTGTAAATAAACTTGCCCATTGGGGCAAAAGTATGAAAAAAAAAGCCGTACTCTAGTATCGGTAGTACTAGAGATTTGTAAAGTGCCAGGAGAGCTGAAGTTGCTAAACCCGATGACATGGAGGTGATCAATCCCAGCAATCTATTGGCTTTGCGGGTAATGTAATCAACGTGATCATCCCAAGACAGCTTGGTATTGATTATCACCCCTAGATATTTTGCTTGTAAGACTGGCTCAATGAGAGCTCCATTCAAATGATATACTGGTTCGGCGACGTTTTTCCTTAAACATGAAATTCGCATCACTTTCGTTTTGCTCACATCTAGCTTCATTCCATTGGAAACACACCACTGCGAAACCCTGTCAAGATCACGTTGTAATATTGCAGAGTCCGTGATATCACGTACAGGTCGGTAGATGATTGTGTCGTCCGCAAACAATGCACAAGGTGATTCCAAGCTATTAGGTACATCGTTGATGAACAAATTGAACAACAGCGGACCTAAGACACTCCCTTGAGGAACCCCAGACAGGACAGGAGCCCACTCCGAGAAGGAATCTTTGTATAGGACACGGTGGCGTCGTCCGCATAGAAAGGATTTCATCCATGCCCAGAGGTTACCGCCAATATTGAACATTTCTGAAAGCTTACAAAGCAGGACGTCGTGGGGCATCTTGTCAAATGCACGAGAAAAGTCTAAGTAGACTACATCGACAGGACATGAACGCCGACCCTCCAGGCAGGTAAGCCACTCATTCGTAAGATGTAATAATTGGGTTACACAGGATTTACGCTTTCTAAATCCATGCTGAACGCTGGTGATTGGGCAGTTAGTACTGAGATGGTTTTCAATTGCGCTCACTACAATAGATTCCATCATCTTACTGGCAACTGAGGTAAGCGCAACAGGCCGATTAGAGGGATCTGACCTGTCACCAGATTTAAAAACTGGACAGACATTCGCTACCTTCCATGATCCCGGAACTTTGCCTGCCGACAGTGACAATGAGAGAATACGCTGAAATATATGTGAAGACACCGCGGCGGTTCGCTTTAACAGGACCGGGGACAAACCATCCACGCCAGGGGCCTTATTCTCTTGAAGTGAGTCCATGAGTCGAAAGATATCACTGGTCGAAATGTCAAATGACTGCAAGCATTCGATCGGAAATTCACATGTCGGTGGAATAGCTGGCACACATATTTCCTCTGAAAAGGATGATTGAAAACAGCTGAGGAACTTACTTGCGATGTCGTGGGGTCTACTGAAGACTTCATCATTAACAACAAGAACTGGCGGAGGAGCGTTCCTTTTATGCTCTCGGATGAACGCGAAAAAACCGCTTCTTATTATCGGGAAGAGAGAAAAGGTCATTGACATAGAGACTGTATGAGGATCTGATGGCATAGTTTGTCTTGTTCCGAATATTCTTGAAGGACAGCCAATCCTCTGCTATCTTTGACCTTGTAGCTTTCCTGAAGAGTTTGCCCTTCAATGAAATCATGGCTTTAATTTCCCTGGAAATCCAGGGCTTCCATCTCCTGGATCTCTTGGTTACTCGGGGGATGGCATCCTTAGCTGCAGCCTCGAAGATGTCTAAGAATCCTTCCCAAGATGCATCAACATCATTGGTATCAATAAAGAGTGACCAAGGAACCAACTGAAGCAAGCGGTTTAGATGATCGAAGTCACCTCGTTGATAAAGCATAAAGTTACGAAGAACATCTCTGGTTGTGAACGACTTATTATTCACGATCCGAAAATGAACGGCGAAATGGTCACTAGGTGTTGGATTAGGACACACACGTGTCTCAGCGAACAGATCACGACGATTGGTGAACAAGTGATCAATCAACGTTCCCCTGGTCGCATCCTGAGGCGAAGGCCTCGTCACTGTATCAACTAGCTGTGTCAGGTCCATAGTGCTAAGCATAGTCAACAGCCGAGTTGCATCAGTCGAGTTGATGTCTAGCAAGTCAACGTTCAAGTCACCCGTCAGTATCACACCAGCATAATCACCCACGTATCGTTGTGTGTCATCGATGAACTCCTGGAGAAAGTCCCAATACTGGACATTAGCATTAGGTGGGCGATAGATGGGAATGAGAAGCCATTTTGACTTACGCATCACAATCTCAACACATGTCATCTCTAGGCAGGGGTGTTCCAATGCAACGAGACGTCGGGGACACAACTTTGCATGAATAACTGTAAGGACCCCACCTCCACCCTTTTCATGGCTCTCTTGAATGTCCTGCCGGTCACGTCGAAACAGAACATAGTCATGGGGAAATCCGAGCTCAGTAGAATCACAGGATTCATTTAACCAACTCTCACATATGCATAAAATATCAGTGGGATTACAACTGAGGTGCGCTATCAAGTCTGGCATGTTATGTCTTATGGAGCGTGCATTGAATACAGTCCAAGATATAGTTGAGACAGATCGACTAGAAGAACGTGAGTTTTCATTGCTAGGACTATGAAGCACAGACGGGCCCGGGTTCGGACATATATCTCCGGCTCTAAGCAAGAGTTGGTATGACGCTGTACAGTTGGGATAGTAGTAGATGTTAGATCCGCTATACTTGGGGCGCTGGGTTGGGGCGGCATATACATCACTACGTAAAATGCTCAAGTCACATTGTACGAGACAATCCTGCTTTTGGAGCAGGATAATAACAACAAACAGACAACTGACTACCTTCATTGTTGATCGAGAAAAGCTCCTTCTTTGTGTAGTGCAGGGTCCTATTGGCAATTCCATTGTCAAGGGTGACCATTTAGGCAAATCCAAACAAAAGAAAAAAGGACAATAATAGCCCCAATAGAGAAGACCTTTGCAGCTAGCATTAGTGAGTCCAGCAAGAGAAAGAGCGCTAAGGTAGAGAAGCATCAAGCCAGAGCTATGGCTAGACGAGGCAGGATCTCCTGTACCAGCAAACTTTCCACACTGGGGTCACGGTCAGTCATATTTCAGAACCTAGAATCACTATTTTCTGAAGCAAGAGGATGGAATCCACAAGTCAAACAGGTCCAATGTGATCACAGGACACATACAAATAGGTTGACAAACATTCCAAGCACAACTTTAACAAGAAAACAGAAATTTAACAACAAAAATAGGAGCACTCATGAGAGGTAGTTTTCTCCATCTTTGATGTCCGATTGACTTATTAAAAATCAACCCCTCTAAAGATTTCATTTTAATTACTGTAATTAATAATCACAACATGCCGTACAACAAAATTTGGTACGTTAATCGGGAACTTGTCTTAAATATTTGAATGGGGGTCTATACACAATACAAATGCAATGGGAATGTTTACAAAGAAATAGCATAGATGATCATTGACAAAAAAGTGATGACAGCTCCGAATGAGTTACCGGGGTTTTGAAAACTTTATTCACGAGATGCATACGCTTACATCCTTTTTATTTCCGTGCTACTAATGATGTATAGACGTTCCACGTACTTTATCTTTCCACTCTCTTTCCGTTGCTTAACTTCATTTGATGTGAGTTGCGATGATGCCCAGAGGATGCAAAGAATATACAGCGGACGTTTAACGGATGATAATGGGTATGGGACGTTTGTTGCTCGTATAATATGTTGCGGATTTACATCGTACACGGCGGAAATTAAAAAAAAATTGCGGCTCAAAACTTTTTGCGCGGATGAAATCAAGTGGACAATATGCTAGATTGATAGAGCATATAAAACACGTATGCAATGAGTACACAACGGATGCATAGCGTTTTTCCAACCGATGGCAAGATTAATTTACGTTTTACATCCTATTTGCTTCCGTAAGTGCATGTTGGACCGAGCCTCAAGCTCATAGTAGGGTTTTAAACACGAAGTATACACTTTCCAAGGATGTAGATGAAACATTAAAGGACAGTCGGATGTACAATAAGAAAGTTATGATATTTTGAAGTTTTGCTTAATTTCACAAAACATTTATATGCACATTCTGGTCGATAAGCAAATGAGCAGACTGATGACGTCACCCATTCACTATTTCTTTTGTGTTTTATTAAATGAAATATGAAAAACTCTCATTTTCTCCTCATTGTCATGTGAAACAAATTGTTATTCCTCCCTCAACATGTGGAATAACAGTTTTTTAATAGTTTATGGTTATAAAGTAAAAAGGTCCTTATTGTCAAATCTGTAAAAATTGAAATATTGTATAATTCAAACAATAAAAAAAATAAAAAAAAATAGCGAGTGAGGGATATCATCGACTCTCTCATTTACATATCACTGAGTTATGCATCTTAGCAGTCAGGTAAAAACCTCGGTATAACATAACGTAACATAACTGTTTTGTGAAAAATAAGCGAAACTTGAAAATGTCATAAATTTCTTTTTTTTACATCCGATTTCGATTAAAGTTCCAGCGTTATGCTTGTTTAATTTTTCTCTATCGATTCAAATCAACAATTCTCTGGGGTGGACTTGACCTTCAAGTAAAGTTTCATATTAATTTAGTTTTGAATCATGTGATATTTATTAAGCACGAGTTTTAGATTTGTGAAGGCAGTATTGCTAAACCTGATGGAATATTTTTTCCCCAATATTTGATGCATTTTGACAGGGGCGAATGTGTTAAAGCGTAAATCGTAGACGAAGGAAGAGATAGAGGGAGATAGAGAGAGAGAGAGAGAGAGAGTTGATTACTGTATGTATTGGATTTGTTCACCTCGCAGTTTATGACCTCTGTTTCCTTCCACCAGTATATTGACAATACCTCTTCCACGGATTGGTGCCCATTATGAATATCATTTTTTTTTTCCAACGTGCGACATGACTATATGAACGTGGCAGTCTATCATACTGGATAAACCTAAAGCAAGTCTACTTATTAAAACATGGCATACTGTGGGGCGCACGTTAAACACAAATGATTCCTGTAACGTTCAGCACTATGCTACTGAAGGAAGACATTGCGTGTGTTTTTATTAGCATTCGCGTTTATGTTTTTGGACTGATATTCTGATCTGCGTCACACGATGGGGTGAATGATGATCACAGGACTTTGTTGGAAAGGCTCTAAGGAGGAGGAGGAGGAGGCTTCAGACACTCGATTGGTATATTTAGAGCTGGTTTAAAACAGATTTACTCGGCAACATAAACACCCGATGGGAGATCGTCAAAATGGGACTTGAAAACTACAAGTTCTGTACTGGATTGGTGATATTACTCTCCTTATCGTCAATCGCGACGATGTTTACGGCGATGTACCATTCAAGTGACCTTAAAGAGATAAGAGCGAAGAAGAATTCTGCATTGGGCATCCGACAGATACTCAGCTCCAGGGAAGCAGCTCGAAAAGAAAGGAATCCTTCATCGTTTGGTTTGGGGGAAGCCTCAATATTCTCGGACAAGTATAGTCCACCTGAGGGAGATGACGCTTTTCGGAATCTCAGTATTATATCATTTAGATATGACACACTGTCTGTTCGTAGAGGTCTAACTCACAGCATTGCTAATGTAGAAGACGATGTTCTGACGTTCGATACATATGACATTTTAAAACCACTATCGAATGTAACCATTGAAGAAAGCAGCTTGGTTCACAAAATCCAACAAAAACAGAGAAACGCTGACTTTAACTGTGTCATCAGGATTGCCAAGTATTGTTCCTCTCGTTGTGATTATCTAGTTAAAGGTAAACATTCGAGGGAATGGACGCCATTTAGATGTGAACTCAGTGAGTTCTGTAGGTTTGAGACTCGTTTTATAGGTAACCTCACCAAGGAGGTTATGAAGACCATCGATGTTGTCTTCTTTATACCCGGATTTCGGGATGTTCGTCTGAAGCAAGTGATGGCTGCAAGACCACCAGGACAATTCTGGGTCCTCTGCGCCAAAGAGAGCCCTCAGCATGACCCAGATTATGCTCCTCGAGGTCTAACAGGAAACCCTTTCAATCTCACCATGACGTATGTCAGGGACAGTGATATTTACTTCCCATACGCCACCGTGCGGAAGCTTGGGAAGCCAAATGAAAATCCGCCAGATATTTCAAAGAAAACCAAGCTGATAGCTTGGATGGCATCCAACTGCAAACCATATTATTGGAAACGAACTGAACTGGCGAAGGCGATACAAAGGAATATCTCAGTGGATATGTACGGCAAGTGCGGTACGGGAAGACTTGCCCATGATAAAGCCATCGAGACGCTCGAGCAATATAAATTATATTTCGCGTTTGAAAATAGTGAATGCCGGGATTACATCACGGAGAAAGTGTGGAAGAATTGCCTTTCTCAGGGGATCGTACCCATCGTCTACGGATCAACGCGCGAAGGCTACGAGAAGTCACTCCCAAGGAATTCCTTCATCTCCGTGGAGGATTTCAGTAACATGAGCGAATTTGTAGATTACATTCACGCACTAGATAAAGACGACGCGCGTTACATGAAATATTTCGACTGGAGAAGGGATGGCGAGGTGCAGTTTCACTCTCCATCTGCGTTCAGAGGTAGTAGACCTGAACTGAATTTTTGTTACCTCGTCAAAAAACTAATATTCGTCTTTGTACATCCAGAGAACACTTGGCAGAAAAGAAATCCATATTTTACTTCTTGGTGGCGGAGGCAGTGTGCCGATCATTCTGTTGAGAAAATCGTTCTGGGATTCAATACCCATCGGTCAACAGAAGAACAGGCAATCATCGATGCATCTATGAGGCGCGGAGACATAGAAATGTAGTTTGCGTCTTTAAATTATATGAAAAGCCATAATATAATAGAACAGCTTTTGTATAGTGCATTACACCTTACAAAGGTGTCAATGCGCTTTAGGAAAAAAAAAGAAAAGATGAGGGAAAGCTGCTGGTAATGTTTTGATAATATTCTTTTTAGTTAAATAAATACGTTTTCAATGCAGATTTAAATTGCCCAATTGTATCAACTTGCCTTAAATTGTGTGGGATACTATTCCAGAGTTCCGGCGCTGCATGCGCAAACCCCCGTTCGCCATAAAACTTTGTCTTAACAACAGGTGCGTTATATAAATCCATATAAAGTTATCTAAGATTTCGAACAGGTTCATATTGTAGCG
The DNA here is from genome assembly GCF_037042905.1 of Lytechinus pictus. Lineage (NCBI taxonomy): Eukaryota > Metazoa > Echinodermata > Echinoidea > Temnopleuroida > Toxopneustidae > Lytechinus > Lytechinus pictus. Next base: position 8,812,911 of record NC_087253.1, read on the forward strand.
AACCCGTCCGCTACGGTTTTTTGTTATAATGCAGTAAACGTAGATGGCGCTATAGCTTTTGGTGCGTTAGAACTCAATGATCGACTTACGCAACGCACTGCGTAAGGCAGCTCTCGGAGACTATAAATTGCCGAGTTTCGCAGTGATCTCGTCATATCGACGCTGGCGGAGGTCGGAGTCAGACGAAGAACTCCCTGCGATCCTCTCCAACTGGCCTGAATCAAGAAAAGGTTTGGAAATGAACATTGCTCGCTTAATTTCTACTACTGCAAATACAGTTCTGGATAATTGGTGACGGTGTTACTGGTGATAACCTGTACAATTGCTGAACAATGATGTATAATTAAATTATGACCGTTGTCATACACCAAATGTATTCATCGTCTCCAACCTGTGTGATCTATGGAATCCAATTGACTACCACAGTATAAGCCTTCCCATAGAGATTATACAGCCCCAATAGAAATCCCCTGTTATTCTATATTTCACCTGTTCACACTACCCCTCAACACTCCACCCCCATATATTTTGGGAAAACGGAACACGCCCGGGTCTCTACATTACGCCATATATACAGATATAAGGAAACCGCTCGCATTAAGAATGGCTAGTAATTCATCAACGGATGAAGGTGATAGAGGCAAGGGACAGGCCGGCCCCCCAGCATCCAGGACCCGTTCCAAGAAGGAGGGCCGCCACAATATTTTACAAGTAACTGACAGATAAGATGGAGCCATTTGTCGAAAACATTGAAAAGAGAGTAGTAAGATCTTGAACTTGATACGTGACCTGACAGGCAACCAATTCATATCTTTTTGTTCTAGTAACAATCCTAGCAGCCGAGTATTTTTTAATGACCTGAAGTTTCTGGAGTTGAGTGTCTGGTACTCCATACAATAGACTATTGCAATAGTCTAAGTGGCACATGACAAAAGCATGCACCAGCCTTTCAGAGGTATCTCTATCAACATACGATCGAATTTTCCCAATCTTACGCAATGCATATGACGCAGATCGACATTTAGATTTTATGTAATATTGCATAGTGAAGTGATCATCAAATAGGACACCAATATTTATTGCTGTCTTAACAGGAACAACCTCTTCACCCTCAATTTCAAAAGGGCGCAAAGGTACATTGGGTCAAAATCGAGATTTTATATGCATAACCTCTGTTTTCCTACTATTCAACTTTAGGCCACTCAATCTTGACCACTCTTTAATTTCCTTGATACAACTCTGCACTCTAGCAATCAGATCTTCTATATCCGATGATTCCGATGATTTACATGTCATATACATCCGAGTATCGTCTGCATAAAAAACATTCTAGAAAATCCATAAGAATCAATAATATCTTCTAAAGGTGATGTATACATGGTAAAAACTAAGGGTTCGATAACAGACCCTTGGGGCACACCTTAGGCGGTGCTGCACCATCCCGAGTTTGCTCAATCTCGAGATTTTAGCCCAATCAGCCCTCTTCGCGATTAATCTCGAGATTCAAGAAACCCCATCTCCACCATCGCAAGAAGAGCGATTCCTGCTCGAGCGAGGCAACAGGCCGGATATTCCGAGCATGCGCACTTTCGGATCTTGGAGTTTCAACGGCGCGCGCTTTTGAATAACTTCCCGCGATATGCAATCAATGTACTCCTTTCACTAGCACTTTCGCCGAATTCGACCGGTGTTATGCAACAATCCTCTCAGCTCAGCCGCGCTCAGCGAGCGAAGAAGTGATGTATTCTTCGTTAAATATGATGGTTTTAATGTCATGGCGGAGAAGGAGGCAACGACAGAGAGAGAGGAGGAAAGAAATGCTATTTGCCCACATTTTGCGAAGGGGGGGGGGGGGTTTACAAACGAACAATCACAATTACTGGAATCTGTACAAAAACGAGCAATGCGTATAATCAACACATAATTATCGTATACTGAGGCACTCAAAGAATTAAACTTCGAATTGTTATCCGACCGCAGGAAAATCATGTGTGAAAAGCAATTCCTCCAATTGCAAAAGTCAGATCATATCTTAAATAACCTCCTTCAATCAAAAGAGTAGAAGTATGATTTTAGGAATAGAAAACAATTTCCCTTGCCAACGTGTAAAACAAAGAGGTACAAACAGAGTTTTATCCCCTGGTGTCTGTACAACCTTCAATAACAAGAATAGTCTCTAGCGCATTAGACAATGAGTTTGTGTATTACCCAGTTGAAAGGATCGAGCAGTCTCTTGATGTCATACATAACTTTTTTTATATTTAAATATTGCGTATTCCCAGATTCGTTATGCTCCCTTCCCCCTTTCCTCCTCTTCTCTCTCTCTCTCTCCTTCTTTTCTTTCTCACCTCCTTCCTTCTCCTTTTTCACCCCTTACTTTTTTCATCCTCCCCCTCCTCTACTTCCTTTTTTTCAACTTCCTTTTTTCTCTTCTTCCGCTTATCCTTCATGTTCATCTTCTTTTTTTTTCTTCCTTTTCTTCTTCTCCTTTCTTTTTTCTTTCTCATATTCCTTATTACTTTCTCCCCATCCCTTCCTCCTTCCCATCCGAATTACCTATTAACTATCCTAATTTATTCTGAGTGATCTGGTTTGACCATTTATAAAGAAATGCGGTTCAGGTTTTTGCCCCCCCCCCCCCCCCTGTTTCATGTGAGTATTTTTTCAACTTAGAATAGATATTCTTGTTTTCATTCCCTGCTTATTCTTCATATTCCGTTTTCCTTTTTATGCTGGTTATTTCCCTGTTTGTTTTGGTATTAATGTACACTACCATGACCATCGTCGATAATGAGCGCCTCCCCCCATCGGTCTGGTCTCTCCCAAAATCCATTCACTGGTGGGACACCATAGTTGCTGATTGGGGAAACGATGAACGCTATTTGCGATAAGGTCTATTCGTGTGTATAAAGTGCATGTGTTCGGTACGATCGCGATGTGTTTATGTTTTGACCAAGGCGGAAGTGGAACGCGAATGGCATTATGGACTGACGTCATGAATAAATTACCCCGAGTCCAATCTCGAGTGCGTCTGCACCTGCGAATTAGCGGGATAATTCGTAAAATAGCGCGCTATTTTGCAAATAAACCCGAGTTGACTTGGGATTGCAATCTCGAGATTAATCCTACGAACTAGCGCGATAATTGCGTCTCCATTGCAAACAATCTCGAGATTTTTCAGATCGGGATAATTTGCCGGATCAGAAATAGCGCGCTAATTTGAAAACTCGGGATGGTGCAGACGGCCCTCTTTTGTCGGTATATAAGTTGATGTTTGTTCACCATTACAGACTGAGTACGAGATGCTAGATATGTGCGAAACCAGTCCAATGCAAGGCCTTGGATTCCATACCAATGTGACATTCTATGCAACGTGATGTCATGGCCAATTGCATCGAATTCCGATGAATAGTCCAAAAGGACTAGAAATACTTCATGACCTCTATCCAAGGACATCAGTATATCATTGGAAACACGTAAGAGTGCTGTCTCACAGCTATGGAAATGTCTGTAAGCTGATTGAGTTCTTGCAAGGAGACGGTGTTCAGACAGGTAATTCCGCAGTTGAATAGCTGCTGCTCTGTCTACTGTCCTTGCCAGAAACTTAAGATTTGCAATTGGTCGATCATCTCTGTCCAGCTTATGATCTTTGATGAGAGGACATATGTAAGACATCTTTAAGCCATTAGGAAAACAGCCAGTTCGAAAAGATTCATTAATGATGCACGTAATTATAGGTACAAGCTCATCACAGCATTTGTCCAGTAAGCAAGTTGGAAAGGCCTCAAGACTACATGTTGATGTTGTAGAATTTTGATTATATCTGCCACCTGCTTATCTGACTCAGAAATGCCCTCCAGTTTTTCAACAAAAGACTGCATAAAACGTTCAGGAAGAGAAGTTTCTGAGTCATTGCCCGGCAAAGCCTTTGAAGAATGTGGACAAGAGAGTTTATCAATGTTCTGGAACAATTCACGAGAACTGCAAACAGACAGCTGGTCTCTGTGATACATTAACTTAGCAGTATCCAGAGCCTTCTTATATTCAGCACATTTAGTCTTGAAAATCTGTCGATGAATTACTTGGCCAGAATTCGATGATGAGAAACGTTCCAGCCTTCGAAGTTCCTGCTTCGCACGACGGAGCTCATCATTACACCATGGGGAGTTTGGTCGACATCTTACTGTGTGAGATAGAAGAGGAGCATGTTTGTCCAAGAGAGTACTGAGAACAGATTCATACTGAAGTATCAGATCATCAACACTATCAGCAGGGTTCCAGATACAATTCAGACTGTCTTAGGTCCTCACGAAACGACTCAACATAAGTTTGACGCAATTTACGCATCTTCACTTCAATATATGACGGTACAGGTTGGCTAATCATCAAGGTACACTTGCTTCTCATTGGCATGAATTGGTGATGTTAGGAGGATTGTGGTAGGCATGACTAAAATTGGTTTGAAAATCTTGATTGCTATTCATTATTCTTTCCAGATTAGGCCTATATTCAATAGGCCTATCACCATATGAAAATTTCATGAAAACCATTTCTTGCATAAAAAAAACTTGCGTTGTTTCTTTGTTTTCGATTTGTAAATTTAGCTCCGGTTGATGGGTCTTTTAATTTAGTAGATGAATTAATATTGTATGATGTGGTTATGGGGACAGTTGCAAAAAGTTACTATTATGGTACTTTTGCAATCCAATGGTAACTACCAAGGTAACGGTTATCAACAACCAATCAAAATCAATGATTCCATGCAAGTAACCATTGCATGGCAAGGTTACCATTATGGTAACTTTTATGCAACAGGGCCTTGGTATTCTGTGTTACTCTTTAGAAGGAAACACAGGGTAAAATAAGTTACGACGGGAAATTTGCTAGAAATAAGAAACGAAAAGATATTCTAAATTTTAGTTTAAACCGAAGCTTAATACACCACTGATCTGAGGGTCCCTTTTGTCATTTTTAATAAAAAGACTGGCAATAGTTATGATGCAATATAGTACTGTTGTGTAGCGCATGAGTTTTCATTACTCATACTTTTCTCAAAATGTCATTTGGATCAGGGTTGAAATCAATTGGTCATAATTACACAATTCACCCTTTCAAAATATTCATGAGATAATTTGAGATTAAATAGAGAAAATACAGGAAAGCTCACTTTGCAAATAAGATAAAAATTTGATGTACAATAGGGAGTTATGACATTTATCTATTCATTCATTTTTTTACAAATGAATTCACACAACAGTGATCTACATATCATTGGCGGTAATGTAGATCACGCAGATGAAGGAAACTTTCAAAGTTTTATATTTTTTAGAACGATTTTGATAAAAAATATTAATGAACATTTTACATTTTATTATGTTATGCAGGACCTGCTTGGAGAATAGTTTTCGGAAATTAATTTGTTACCTTGGGTAAAAATAAGTGAATTGAATAAATGAAAAATATGTCATTATTATCATTAGATCTATTTAAATCATGTTGTTTTGTCGACAGACTTCACCATACCGAGTGTTGATTAGAATGTATAGAGGGGGAGTTGGGGATGGGGGTGGGGAGAATAAGAGAGGCGAGAGAGAGAGGGGGAGGGATGATTGCGTGTTACCATAGTTATTGCAATGTCATAATGATTGATTTCCTCCATTGATATTATTTTGCTGTTGGATTTCTCAATAAAACGTCTATTATCATGATTAAACCCGGGATAACCTAAGACGAAACAAAAGAGTCCCCCCCCCCCAAAAAAAAAAAAAATACTCACCAATTTTCATGATATTAAAGGTCAAGTCCACCCCAGAAAAAAAATTATTTGAATGAATACAGAAAAATCAAACTAGCATGACGCTGAAAATTTTATCAAAATCGAATGTAAAAATTAAAAAAAAGTTGACATTTTAAAGTTTCGCTTATTTTTCACAAAGAAGTTATTTGCACAACTCCGTGAAATGCAAATGAGACACTCGATGATGACCCTCACTCACTAATTATTTTGCTTTTTATTGTTTGAATATTTCATTTTTATAGATTTGTCAATACGGACCAACTTGACTGAACCATTGCTAACTCTACACGTTCCGGGAGGAATTAATCTTTGCTTCACTTGACAATGAGTAGGAAATTTTCATATTTCATGAGTGGATGACGTCATGAGTCTCCTCATTAATTTTGCAAACCGACCAGGATGTACATATACCTTTTTTGTGAAACTTTAAAATGTCATGATTTTATTATTTGACATCCAATTTTCATGAAATTTCCAATGTTATGCTTGTTGGGTTTTTTTTTCTTTGTATTCAAATCAACTTTTTGTTGGGGTGGACGTGTCCTTTAAAGCTTTGCAAAAAAAAAATACGCTCATTTAAAATCACGAGTAAATTCCAACGTCAAGCGTATTTTCTTTGAGTAAATGCAAATTTGTAGTTGACTACCAGCCCCAGCATATTCTATTTTTAGTAGGACATACGCTTGATTTAAAATTGAACATAATTTCTTGCGCCGCCCTCTATGGAATGCAAAGTTAGTATCGATATGGTTGGATTGAATCTCGAATAAAATATTTGGGAAATAGGTAACGTGAAATTATGGTAATGCGATTTACGATACGCATATTGGTGAGCGTGTTGGCAATGATTGAGTATGTTTGTTTTCAGGATTTTTTTCTCCTCCCTATCATCCCGTCATTGCATTCAAAACATGGAATTCAAATTGTACTTTTACCTTTTACATATCAGTACTCTGTATTCTCATTTTGCAACATATTATGTGATCTTTTATCTTCTTGTTATTCTTCTACAACTTTTTTTTTTCTTGTTCATTGTCTTCTTCTCAATCTTCTTTTTTTTTCTCCTCCTCCTTCCTCTTCCCATTCTCCTTCTCCCTCTTCTTTTCTCCTTCTTCTTCTTCTACTCCATCTTCTTCTTCTCCTCCTCCTTCTTTCCCTTCTCCTTCTCCTCATACTTTTCTTCTTATTTTCCTTCTTCTTTTTCTTTTTTAAAAATCTTCTTCTTTTTCTTCTTCTTTCTCTTCTTTGTTTTAATTATGGGTGTGGTTTACATTCCCTATTTATCGTAAATAATATGTATGGTTTAATACGCAGTAGTATGTTATTTATTGCATTCAGTCTGTGATATTATGTGTACTTTTTAATTATGTAAGTAATTCCACTGCTTTGAGACTGTACATTTTTTATATTGTATATCCATGTTCAATTCAGTCTTTGTTACTGCGATCATGAAGCTATTAATAGCTTCATGGTTTATAACTTGAATATCTATCCGTGTATATGAATATCCATGAGAACCTATGACCATGAAGCTATAAAACACAGACCATGCGGTATTTCTTGACTTTGGATTGACATCGGGCCTGGATCGCTACGAAAATGTATCGCCAGACGCATGCGAGGGTGTGTGCGGATGTGTGTGAGAGAGGGTGTGTGTGTGTAGGTGTCGTGGCCGAGTGGTCTAAGGCGCCTGACTTTACTTTGAAAGTCCGGGGTTCGATCCTCGGCTGCGGTACCTATGCCCGTGAGCAAAGCATTATCCTGCATTCAACTTTATAGTCGTGTTAACCACCTAGAAGTCAGCTATATACATTCAGGGCATGTTATAAAACCGAAAGCTACAGGTTTATAAAATTAGGCTAAGCAGATCTATTTTGATATAGACAAACGTTATCCTCTGCCTCACTTGAAGACCCCAATAGACTGAGGCTATGAATCGTTGACGTTTCTATTTGACGATGCAATCGCCAGCAATAAGCTTCTTCATCAACCACTCAGCGAAATGATGGCAGTTGTTTGTGAATAGGTGATACGCTCCATGAATCGGTCCAAAGTCCCTGGCCATCTTTTCTGCCTGGTCCAAGGTGCAGTTGCTTCCTCTCTGCAAGCTCCAGATGGCAGGACAAACGTGAGAGTCACGCCCGATGGTCACTTCTCCGTAGTCGTAGACCACGCTAGCACCCCACTCGAAGGTCTTGCCCCGGAAGTAAACGAAGGAGTGGTCGTACTTGTAGGGGTTGACCTTGCCGGTGGGTAGTTTCATATACTCTGTGCGATTTGGTTGGCGTAGTTAGACGGTAAGTTGCGGAGATGATTTGCTGTCGGTTGTTCAGGAGCTTTGTCAGGTTTTGTAGGAAGACCGCATGTGAAGTCGACAAATTCTATGGCTCCAAGCCAAACATCTGCCATAGGTTCTGTGCATTAAATAATTAAGGGAAATTTTGAAGCTAGATGTCAAGTTACACAGTATTCATGGAAATTAATCCAAGTGGTTTGTGGCTAGATTAGAATTTAATACATAATGTAATAGTCACATGAAGGGAAGGCATTTGGCAGCACAAAAATGGATTACTAAAATACAGACGTAAAACATAACCGAAACGCAAATAGAACTGCGATTTGAATATAGCGAGAGATTCTTGAATGTAACTTTTTACAGTGCGTGAATCATCACTACTATCCTTAGTTTTACACTATGACTTTCTTTTCAATTAAAAATCAAGTCATGCATGAGTGAGTGTAAAAATCAAATACACAAAATATTAAATGAACACCGAAATGATAATTTTACCCATGCTTGTAGTTTTAAATTCAAACCTATGACCCATTCCTATAATATCAATTTGTTCACTTTAAATCTGTAGCACTAGGAGAACGATACCCGTCTATGGTAATTCAATGGGATTTGAATTGGGAGACGACCTGAAGATGAAGCAACTTTCTTCTTAGTGAATAGAGGTATCCCAATCAAGCATTTCCATAGAAGTTACATTAATGACAAAGTTACAATAGTTGTAAACCATGTAAACGGACCCCCGTGTTCATACTTTGAACTCCGACGTCACAGAATAGAATGCATCTCAAGGTCTTGTTACAATCGAACGACGGAGGGAAACTTTAGAACCGTTTGAGCAACCTGAAAATAGGATTGGTCAAAATAACTAATGCATAGGTGAATATGTGCCCAACAATCAATTTATTGTTTAGAATCTACCATGCTTTTTACTGATATAGATCATTCTCATTGATCATGAAGATTTCCAACAATGCCTCTATTGGCTACTTTGATCATAGTGTAAAAAGGGAACACACTGGGGTGAAACATTTATAAAGACATGTTTCGCTCTGTGAATGTATCAAGGGCGTAGGCTGGGTTAAGCATGGGGAGGTGCACATCTTGGGGAGGTAGAACTAAAGTTTGCAAAATCAGCTGTTGAAAGCAAAAGAAGGGGTACGAATTTCGTTTTGCTTGCAAGTGTCGGAACGCCTCTGCCTCAGTGGGTGGTTGCTCGTGCACCCAGTCCAGCCTACGCCCTTGTATATCAATGGCAAATCAAATACTCACCGGTTAGGATGCCATGGAAGGGTTTATTCGGTTTTGTCGAGCCTGTACTGGACGCACCACACGCAAAACAAAGAGATATCATCAGAGACAAACAGCTCAAATTAAGCAATATTTTTCAGCCCATGGTGTATGATTTAGAAATCCGAAGAACTAGTGTTTATCCAGAACCAATAATCATGATAATGACGTTTGAACCTTTAACTCAAAGATAAGAAGAGATCCCAAATCATTCGATTATCATATAATCATGCAGGCATATCGTTCAAACTGTCATAAAATACGTTTTACATCCTCTTTGCTTCCGTAAGTGAATGTTGGACCGTGCCTCAAGCTCATAGGGTTTTAAACACGAAGTATACACTTTCCAAGGATGTAGATGAAACATTAAAGGACAGTCGGATGTACAATAAGAAAGTTATGATATTTTGAAGTTTTTCTTAATTTCACAAAACAGTTATATGCACATTCTGGTCGGTAAGCAAATGAGCAGACTGATGACGTCACCCATTCACTATTTCTTTTGTGTTTTATTAAATGAAATATGAAAAACTCTCATTTTTTCCTCATTGTCATGTGAAACAAATTGTTATTCCTCCCTCAACATGTGGAATAACAGTTTTTTAATAGTTTATGGTTATAAAGTAAAAAGGTCATTATTGTCAAATCTGTAAAAATTGAAATATTGTATAACTCAAAAAAAAAAAAAAAAAAAATAGCGAGTGAGGGACATCATCGACTCTCTCATTTACATATCACTGAGTTATGCATCTTAGCAGTCAGGTATAAAACTTCTGTATAACATAACATAACATAACTGTTTTGTGAAAAATAAGCGAAACTTAAAAATGTCATAAATTTCTTTTTTACATCCGATTTCGAGGAAATTTCCAGCGTTATGCTTGTTTGAACTTTCTCTAGCGATTTAAATCAACAATTTTCTGGGGTGGACTTGACCTTCAAGTAAATTTTCATATTAATTCAGTTTTGAATCATGTGATATTCATTAAGCACGAGTATTAGATTTGTGAGGGCAGTATTGCTAAACCTGATGGAATATTTTTTCCCCCAATATTTGATGCATTTCGACAGGGGCGAATTTGTTAAAGCGTTAATCGTAGACGAAGGAAGAGATAGAGGGAGATAGAGAGAGAGAAAGAGAGTCTGAGAAAGAGATGAATTAATTACTTTTTATAATGGATTTGTTCACCTCGCAGTTTATGACCTCTGTTTCTATCCACCAGTATATTAACACAATACCTCTTCCACGGATTGGTGCCCATTATGAATATCATTTTTTTTTCCAACGCGCGACTAGACTATATGAACGTGGCAGTCTATCATACTGGATAAACCTAAAGCAAATCTACTTATTAAACATGGCGTACTGTGGGGCGCACGTTAAACACAAATGATTCCTGTAACGTTAAGCACTATATGCTACTGAAGGAAGACATTGCGTGTGTTTTTATTAGCATTCGCGTTTATGTTTTTGGACTAATATTCTGATCTGCGTCACACGATGGGGTGAATGATGATCACAGGACTTTGTTGGAAAGGCTCTAAGGAGGAGGAGGAGGAGGATGAGGAGGCTTCAGACACTCGAGTGGTATATTTGGAGCTGGTTTGAAACACATTTACTCGGCAACATAAACACCCGATGGGAGATCGTCAAGATGGGACTACAAGTTCTGTATTGGGTTGCTGCTATTACTCTCCCTATCGTCAATCGCGACGATGTTTACGGCGATGTACCATTTAAATGACCTTAAAGAGATAAGAGCGAAGAAGAATTCTGCATTGGGCATCCGACAGCTCGAAATGAAAGGAATCCTTCATCGTCTGGTTTGGGGGAAGCCTCAATATCCTCGGACAAGAATAGAGGTTCACCTGAGGGAGATGACGCTTTTCGGAATCTCAGTATTATATCATTTAGATATGACACACTGTCTGTTCGTAGAAATCTAACTCACAGCATTGCTAATGTAGACGACGATGTTCTGACGTTCGATACATATGACATTTTTAAACCACTATCGAATGTAACCAGTGAAGAAAGCAGCTTGGTTCACAAAATCTAACAAAAACAGAGAAACGCTGACTTTAACTGTGTCATCAGGATTGCCAAGTATTGTTCCTCTCGTTGTGATTATCTAGTTAAAGGTAAACATTCGAGGGAATGGACGCCATTCAGATGTGAACTCAGTGAGTTCTGCAGGTTTGAGACTCGTTTTATAGGTAACCTCACCAAGGAGGTTATGAAGACCATCGATGTTGTTTTCTTTATACCCGGATATCGGGATGTTCGTCTGAAGCAAGTGATGGCTGCAAGACCACCAGGACAACTCTAGGTCCTCTGCGCCAAAGAGAGTCCTCAGCATGACCCAGATTATGCTCCTCGAGGTCTAACAGGAAACCCTTTCAATCTCACCATGACGTATGTCAGGGACAGTGACATTTACTTCCCATACGCCACCGTGCGGAAGCTTGGGAAGCCAAATGAACATCCGCCAGATATTCCAAAGAAAACCAAGCTGATAGCTTGGATGGCATCCAACTGCAATCCATATTATTGGAAACGAACTGAACTAGTGAAAGCGATTCAAGGGAATATCTCAGTGGATATGTACGGCAAGTGCGGTACGGGAAGACTTGCCCATGATAAAACCATGGAGACCCTCAAGCAATATAAATTCTATATCGCGTTTGAAAATAGCGAATGCCGGGATTACATCACGGAGAAGGTGTGGAAAAATTGCCTTTTACAGGGAATCGTACCCATCGTCTACGGATCAACGCGCGAAGGCTACGAGAAGTCACTCCCAAGGAATTCCTTCATCTCCGTAGAGGATTTCAGTAACATGAGCGAATTTGTAGATTACATTCACGCACTGGATAAAGACGACGCGCGTTACATGAAATATTTCGACTGGAGGAGGGACGGCGCAGTGCAGTTTCACTCTCCATCTGCGTTCAGAGGTAGCAGACCGGAACTGAATTTCTGTTACCTCGTCAAAAAACTACTCCACGTCTTCGTACATCCAGAGAACACTTGGCAGAAAAGAAATCCAGATTTTGCATCTTGGTGGCGAGGGCAATGTGCCGATTATTCTATTAAGAAAATCGTTCTGGGATTCAATACCCATCGGTCAAGAGAAGAAAGGCAATCATCAATGCATCTAAGAGACGTGGTGACATAGAAATGTAGTTGGTGTAATTAATTGATATGAAAAGCCATCGAGATGTTATCATGCTAAAAAGATCTGGTTAGAGTTCTACCTTGAATATATAGGTCTAAGTACATCATGCGAGTTATTTGAGAATTCGTTTGACATGTTGGAAATAACGACAGTTTATGATAAGACAGTCCGCGAAATTCGAAGTTATAATTGATGCGCGATGAGATACAGAGCCGTATCAACACCTCTGGTTCAACTGGAAGGGACAGGAATAGTGAACTTGCCAATATTCGATACTGGCCTACAAGAGAACCCCTCTCTTTATATTACAAGATTCTAATTAATGCAGTAGCTGTATTGTAATGGGAATATCTTAATTAGTTTCTCAAGTTATTCGGAAATGATGTTTAAACAGACTGTGATGCAGAAATGTGGAATAAAAAATATATATTATGTTCTAACTGCTAAAGAAGCAAAGAAATTCAAAACAAATTTTTGAGAATATACTTAGAGGGATGCTCCGGGCTGAAAATATTTATATCTCAATAAATATAGAAAAATTCACAAAGCAAAATGCTGAAAATTTCATTGAAATTGGATAACATATAACGAAGTTATTGAATTTGATAGATATGCATTATTCTGGAAAAACAGTTCTAAGCACGTCTTCGTTGTTCTTTGCATTTTATTAAATGAAATCAGGTTTGGTCATTTTTTTTTTACCACTAACCAAAACAATTGGATTGACAATTGATTTAGTGCATTAGTTATTTCTTGCTGCAACTTATTTCATCATAATTGAGACACATCATTTACACATGTATGAAAAAAATGAATTAATTATGATTATCATGTAATAACATAAGGAAAAGAAAGTGGGGGTATGACATCATCGGCCCATCTGATCAATATTCATGAAGACATGCCTATAATTTTTTCACCGGAATAATGCAAATCTTTAAAATTCAATAACCTCGTTATTCATTATCCGATTTTGAGGAAATTTTCCTCATTTTGCTTTGTGAATTTTACTCTATTTATTGAGATACAAATATCTTCTGCCCGGAGCATCCCTTTAACTATAAAATACTTTCAGACCCTTATCAAAGAGAAATGTGAAATTGGCCGATCATGTAAAATTCAATTTATTTGACATAACAGGAAAATACATAGTTTTATGCATTTCTACGCTAAACGATTTTAGTATTTTACATTTGCTTCTCAATTGGCCAGAATTCGTGATGTCATGCCGTGTTAGGAAGATTGTGGTAAGCATGACTAAAATTGGTTTGAAAATCTTGATTGTTATTCATTATTCTTTCCAGATTAGGCCTATATTCAATAGGCCTATCACCATATGAAAATTTCATGAAAATCATTTCCTGCATAAAACTGGCATTATTGTGCTTGGTAGCTTTGTTTTCTATTTCTAAATGTAACTCCGGTTGTTCGGTCTTCTAATTTAGTAGATGAATTAATATTGTATGATGTGGTTATGGGGTCCGTTGCATAAAAGTCACTATTGTGTTAACTTTGCCATCCAATGGTAACTACTATACCATGGTAACGATGATCAACAACCAATCAAAATCAAGGATTCAATGCAGGTTACCATTGCATGTCAAGGTTACCATAATGGTTGCTTTTTTGCAACAGGGCCCTGGTATTCTTTGTTACTTTTTAGAAGGAAACAGGGTAAAATAAGTTGCGATGGAAATTTTGCTTGAAATAAGAAAGAAAGATATTCTGACTTTTAGTATAAACCGAAGCTTAATACGCCACTGGTCTGAGGGTCCCTTTTGTCATTTTTAATAAAAAATACTGGCAATAGTTATGATGCAACATAGTACTGAACGTGTAGCGCATGAGTTTTCATTTCTCAGTCTTTTCTCAAAATGTCACCTGGATCAGGCTTGAAATCAATTGGTCATAATAACCCAATTCACCCTTTCAAAATATTCATGAGATTAAATACAGAAAATACAAGAAAGCTCACATTGCAAATAAGATAAAAATCGGATAAATAAAGATTTATGACATTCTATTTTTTTTTTTTTTTTTTTTTTTACAAATGTATTCACACATCAGTGATCTACATATCATTGGCGGTAATGTAGATTACGCAGATGAAGGAAACTTTAAAAGTGTCATAATAATCTAGAACGATTTTGATGAAATATTAATGAGCATTTTGAGTTTTCTTATGTTATTCAGGAAATTAATTTGTTACCCTGGGTAAAATATGACATTATCATCACTAAATCTATTTAAATCAGTTTGTTTTGTCGACGGACGTGGTCATACAGAGTGTTGATTAGAATGTATAGAGGGGCAGTTGGGGTGGGGAGAATAAGAGAGACGAGAGAGAGAGAGAAAGAGAGAGAGCGTGATAAAGAGGGGGGGAGATAGAGGGATGATTGCGTGTTACCATATTTATTACATAATGTAAATGATTTCCTCAATTAATATCATTTTGTTGTTGGATTTCTCAATAAAACGCCTATACTATATTCTAATGGTGAAACCCGGGATAACATAAGACGAAACAAAAGAGCCACCCCCCAAAAAAGTCCTCACCAATTTTTATGATATTAAAGGTCAAGTCCACCCCCAGAAAAAAAAGTTGAATAAATAGAAAAAAAATCAAGCTAGTATAACACTGAAAATTTTATCAAAATCGAATGTAAAAAAAAGTTATGACATTTTAAAGTTTCGCTTATTTTTAACAAAACAGTTATTTGCACAATTCAGTAAAATGTAAATGAGACACTCGATTACGACCCTCCCTCACTAATCATTTTGCTTTTTATTGTTTGAATATTTCATTTTTTTATAGATTTGGCAATACGGACCAACTTGACTGACAATGAGTAGAACATTTTCAAATTTCATATAATAAAATACAAATATTAAAAAAAATTGATAGTGGATGACTTGCATACCGACCAGGATGTGTGTGTGTACGTCTCTGAGCTGTGTGTTTATTGCAGAAAATGGCGCAAATTTTGCAATTCGAAAGAAGAAATTAATGATATTGCTTTTTTGTCTCTTTTTCTTTTCTATATTTTGATGGTGAAATATGGGGAATCTTTCTAAAATATAATTTCCATAGGAGAATTTTGCTTGCCCGATTCTTTGCTTCAAAACACTTGCCCGACTCTAACTTTTACTTGCCCCGGGCAATCGGGCCAGCGCTTATGTCGCACCCTGCTCTAAGGTGCATTTCCCTTTTCAACATATCCGGTGGAATGTTTTACCTTTCATTTTTTTATTTGATTAAAATGTATTTCCTAAACACCTTCACAGGAGAAAACGGCGAATATTTGTCATTGAAAATAATTTTTTGGGAGGGCTAATTTGAGATGTCATAGGGATGTTGAAGGGTTGCATCGACTATATCGATCTTGTACAAGCTTTATATAATCATGATGATAAAAGAAGAAAAAAAAATTGAAATAAACAACGTTTCATTACGAAGTTACCTCCTGGCGATTCAGTTGAACTTATATTAGGCTCAGTCGTTGATACTGTTGGTGGTGACGAAATGATATCTGAGTCATTTGTTATCATCTGCCCTTCTGTCGATATCATCATCGAAGTGTTTTCAGCGTCACTTGTCGTATCGGACACTGTCATCGTCGAAGTCGTAGATATCGTTGCATTGTCCGAGACATTGAACATGGTTGTTGGCAATGTCGTCGATGATGATATATTGTCTGTTGTAAAGACCATGGTCGATGACGTCACATTTTCTTTAGTATTCGACATCGTTGCGGACACCGGGTCAGTAGTCGTTGAATTATCGGCAGTAACCATCGATTTTGTTGAATTCATCGTTGTTGAGCCCAATCCACTCGAAGAAGTTGGCGAACCGGTATCAGATTCTGAAGTTTTAAATAGATATTCTTTCATTACGTACGATTTTGGTATAACACATGAGAGTGTCGCTCGGAAGAAGGGGGTATGGGCGCTGCGGGGGGGGGGGCGGGCGGGCGGGCTTCTAAGTAATTAATTCAAAGGGTCGTAAATAGACTTGAAATTGTGAGAATTCAACATAATAAAAAAAAAACGGGTTTCCTGCACCATTTTCGTAAAGAGTATGAGATGAGATAGAGTCACCCTTAGTTGTTGTTTTTGTTGATGTGTGTGTGGGCGTTTCATGTGTGATAAGCATCATAGGCCATGCACCGCTTTTAAGCCGTTCACAGTAAGAAACTGAAAGTCATGCCCAGCTTTAGTCAACATCCACAATACCGAGTATCGAGGATTTTATTCATCGAAAGTTAAAGATCGATACGTTGCAAAAGTAACATCAAAATCGTATTAGGAATGTGTGCAATGGAGGGTACAAAATTGAAAATTCGATAAAGGCCACTGCAGACCCTACAGGGCGATTCCATACGTGTCATACGTGTCAACAATTTCTTGTCTCTTAGCTGATTGCTGGAGCAATAAAAACTATTTTTGGTCAATAATAAAGTTAAAGTGGGTATAGTCATGTGAAAAACGGATTACCAACAAAAAATATTTGATTATGGCTGAATTAATATGGCATATCACTTAAAGACCTTAGCTCTCTTCAACTCCTTCAAAATAAAGCAGCAAAGCTTATACACTTTAAATCAAAGTATAACCATGTCTCTCCTCTTTGATCTCCATTGGCTCCATGTTAATGATCGTATCAAACATAAAACCTTAACTCTAACTTCATGAACTTATAAATGTTTTAACAATCAAGCCCCAACATATTCACCTGACCTTCTCTTTGCACACACATCCAAATACAACACATGCTCGGTACCTCGTACTGCTAAACAATTAGGTGATAGGGCCTTTTCTACCGTTGCCCCTAAAACATGGAACTCCTTGCCGCCTTCACTAAAGACTTCCCCAACACTTTCCTCATTTAAGAAATGTCTAAAAACTTACCATTCTAATTTTTCTGTACGGTTTCCATATAATGTTCATAATTTTGTAGTTATTATTTTTATGTTTCACACTCCCTATTTGTGTTCTGTTATTCTTTCTTTTGATAATGCGCTTTGTATCTGATGAAAAGGCGCTATATAAATGAAGTGTATTATCATTATATTATTAAGGGCGAAAATATTGTGTGTCGTACGGGACTCAGAAATGTCCCGTACGACACGCAACATTTTCACCTCTAATTCACCCATGGACAGCTTATTTGTTTTGGTTGTCATTTTTTCATATGTCTTCCCAGTTACTCTATAATTACCACAAAACAAATTGAAGTTCTTCGTTTGTTTGGACAATAGGTTGAAAAATGTTGCGAAAATAGCTGATTTTTCTAGCATGGAATCGCCCTATTGTAATAGCTCGAATACGGGGGGGGGGGGGGGTGAGTAGTCATTGATCATGTAAATGCATTCCTGAAAAAAATGCAATTGTGTTCATTGTTGAATCAGGCCAACCCTGGAAAAAAGCCAACCTTTACGGCAATCCCACGACAGTGTAATATACATTATTCTCTCGTTATCGTACTTCCTCTTTGTAATCGTCGACATACTTGCATGGATCGCTATTGTTGACAAAACCATAATTTCAGAAGAAAATGCAAATAAGAGGTTGGAACATTTAATGTACCATTTTGAGGCAAATTCTATGCTAAAGTAAAAAGAAATACTACCAAAAATGATTTATTTAAATCGTTAAAAAATATAGAATCCAGTCTTGTAATATTGCAAACATTTTTTAGGGGGTTGAATTTTGATAAAATGCAATATTTTGCAGGCCCCGTTCCAGAAGTGTTTTTTTTAAGGTAGGGGGCATGGAAAAGGAGGAAAAGGGCAAACATCAGAAGTCATCAAAGTAGGAAGATACATTGTAAGTGCCAACTGCCAATGTGTTTTCACTAATACTTCCTTTCTACTGGAAATTGTACTCTTTTCAATATCTCGGGAGACAAATTATTCATTTTTTAGATATTAGGAGTGGTTTTTTTTTATCGTCATAACATCTTTAAATCATAATAAAAAAAAAAAATTGAAAAAGAATATGTACATTTTGGTCACCAATTTGTTAAATTTATATTTTTTCGGTATCACCTTAAAGGGGAAGTTCATTCTGACAAAAAAAAGTTTATTGTAAAAATAGAAGAAAAAATAATAAAAAATAATGCCAAAGGTTTGAGAAAAATCCATAAAAGAATTTAAAACGTTTGTAGAATTTTAATTATTTGATTTGTGACGTCATATGCGATAAGTTTTGCTACACATCGAATTGTAAAAGAAATCAATGAAATGTCATTTTCTTAGAAAATTGAAAATGTTTTTTGCTGTACCTTCAGTATATCAATAGACAAACCGTGACACCTGTTCCTAAAAAGAAACCGAAAATAGTCTCTACGAACCATTAAAGAATTGAAATGCATAAGCATTTTATATTACATAACGCATCGGACAGCTGCTTGTTTATGACGTCACAAATCCAAAACTTGAAATTCTAATATTAATTTAACCTTTAATAGATTTTCCTCAAATCTTTTCCAATATTTTTTATTACCTTTTCTGCTATTTCTACAACAAACTGTTCTTCGGGGTGACCTTCCACTTTAATTCTGTCATAATCACAAACACGTTCAATTTATGTAAGAGCTGACGCAGCAGGCAAAAAACATGATCATAGAAGATGTGAAAACATTGTGATCAAAATACAAATTGGTTGAATAGACACATGGAATTATTTGAACCAGTGTTTCCACTTTGAAGGAAATTTCCCGAAATCCGGATCATTTTCAGGTAATTTTCGGGGAAATGAACAAATTCTAGGAAATTCCGGGAAATCAGAAAATTACAATCAAACGTAGCAACTTTCAATATTCATGTAAAAAAAATGTTTGCCTTATACGTAGCTCAAAATTTTCTACTCGCGCTCCGCGCTCACATTTTGTAATTTTGCTATTTTCAATTAAAAAGTGCATTTAACAAAAAAGGTTAAATTCCTTGATTTTGGTCACTTGGACCAAGTTTTGGCTCGCTTTGTTATTGCCCGATTTTTCTTTAAAAAATAAAGTTTCAAGATTCCGGAAAATGTCTATGAATTTCAGGAAATTTGAGATTCTGTTTCGAGAAATCTCTTGCTGAATTCCTTGGACTTTATCATACTTTTTCATTTTGTCATTGTAAAATTATACATGCTACATGCAGGCGTAAAACATAGGAAACTGCGTGTAAGATTTGTTTTTATTATTATCATAAGCGTCCATCCAGATTCCAGCAAACCGAATTGATATTTTATTTAGAATCTAGGATTCGCTCTTATTTTATAAACGTTCACTTAGTTGAACATTGAGGTGTCCAGAAACCACTGAACAGGCCTACCCAGCAGTATGAAATAAATAAAATATCATAAATAATAGACAAAATAATAAATAAAGACAAACAAACCCAACTCTCCTCACACTTCTACAGATACATGCGCTTAAAAAAAAATCAGTGATCAAAGGATAGCTAGTTTGTGTTAAAAAAAAAACAATACGAACATGTAACATGACTAGGGAGGATTTGCAAGAAAATATTTGCAATAATCTGCAAATTTTCAAGTTATAAGTCAAATTTAACTGAAGCAAATCAATTAATAAAATAGTTATTGATGCAAGAAGCAGACCAGGGCCCCGTCTTACAAAAACTTACGATTGATCAGATCAATCTCAAATATATGGAAATCTATCATTGTTTTCTTTAGGAACTTCATTCTATTTTCATTGAAAACAACAAGAAGCATTCCGATTTGTCAAGAAAACAGTGAATGTGTGAATATACGTCATTTATGTAAAATATTTTGAACCAACAAGTATTTTAGATATTGATGCTGTTGGCTTTCCATAGTTACGATTGATCAAATCAATCGCAACTCTTTGTAAGACGGGATTCAACATTTCAAGTGCAAATTTACAATTAATTGTAAGACTGAATATGGTTGATTTTAGGACCAATAATTGACCTGTAATCGATTGCAAATTTCTTGCGAAACCCCATATGAGTTAAAAATTAATTGAAATCAAAGAAACTGCACATTACCAGTTGTTGATGGCAACATCGTGGTAGTATTCATGTCCACTGTGGCCATGGTGGGGGATGTTGTATTGTCGGGTTCTGTAGTATTACTGTTTATTGTGGTCATGATGGAAGTAGGGGTTGTGACATTCATGGTAACACCTGTTGTAGAACTCCCTGAATCTGTGGTAGCGGTGGTATCTGAATCCGTTGCGTTATTTGTTGCGGTGAACTCTGCGTCAGTGGTTGATGTAGGAGTTGTTTCATTCATGGTACCATCTGTTGTAGAACTCCCTGAATCTGTGGTAGTGGTGGTATCTGTGGTAGTGGTATCCGTTGCGTTATATGTTGTGAAGGACCCAGCGTCAGTGGTATTCGATGTTGTCATGATTTGGGTAGATGTTGTCGAGGAGTATGTGGATGAAGACTCCATGCCAGACGTTGGGATAGGAGACATTGTTTCTGTTGTGTCGACAGTAGCATCCATTGTTGATGGAGAAGTGTTAGTACCATTTGTAGGCATGTCAGTTGTGGTTGTTGCCGCGATATCCAACGAAGAATATGATACGATTAAAACTAGGACAGCCACCCGCCTTGCAATCCGGCAGCTAACCATGGTGGTGGACTTTCCTCAATCTATAAAGCAATCAAAGATTTTAAAACAATGAACTAAGTTGTATTTTTTTTAATAACATAACGATTTAAGAAGCATGCAAAGGTTGCCACTATAAGCTCAGCTTTACTGCGTGGCAACCCCGGAAAACAATATCAAATTATAATTAATAATGCTGTCTTAAAGTAAGAGTGCAGATGTATACAACCGCGTAGCCAGGATTTCATTTTGGAGGAGGCGGTAAATGGACGCGAAGCGTGCCAACACTTACAGAGCGCGCGAAGCGCGCTCCCTAGGTGGTGGGTGCAGGGAGAAGCTTTTGGTGTTTTGGTGTTTCATAAATTAAAATGAAAAGGAGCCGTCTCTCTTGTCTCTAGTACCTATATCAGCTCCAATTCAGTTGATTATATTGTTATTTTGAACCTTGTTTTCATGAACCTTGTATTAAAAAAAAAATTGTGAACGCACAAAAAATGAATACAATGGAGGAAATTAAAATAATAATAACCCCGCGCGAAGCGCGGAAGCTTTAGCGTTTTATCAAATTTTTTGCCATGAAAAGGGTCCCGAGAAAAGGGTATTCTCAAACATAAATTATATTGAGTACTTCCCCTGGAAAGATCAGATTTGATTACAAACAATTTAGCGACAGTGCATATCTTTAACTCGCAAAACAGAGGAGGAGAAGTGTATATGCCGGGGGAAGATATTCCTCCCCGCGCAGAGCAACGAAACTCTGAAATTTCAAAGGGCGGACGTTTCATCAAATGCAGATATCTCCAATACCCCATCGGCTCTGATTTAATTAATTTTCTAAGATTATTGAACTTCATTACACGGAAAATAGTGCGCAAAAAGTTGAAACTTCTGTGATTTATTGAAATTATATAAAAAAGGATGCCTAATTTCTTTGACTTATCCTGAAGCGCTTCATTTTGAATTATAAAGAAACTTAAAAGACATTCAACATTTCAAACTGAAGGCGAAAAACAGGACATGAGATGAATGCGCAGGGACATGAAGTTTAATAGAATTTGATAAAGAATATTGTACTTTTTTATTTAATACGACACAAATTTTATACCTTCCTCTTTTTAAATTAGGAACCTGTTTGCCCCAAAATTATGGTTGTTTAGTAATGAGTTGAAAAGCGGAAGAAGTTGCCTTCATGGAGGTGACGGCAGAAATTGATATAAATATTTTACCCGCCCGGAGCCGACCCGACCAGAAGTTGCGCGATCAATAAAAAAAAAGATAACTTCATATACTTGGGCCTAACCTTACTCTAATTCTATGCCCTAATGTATACATTTGAACTTTAACTGGCAAGAAAAACATATTGCTGAGGTGGGCTGAGCCTTACTTACACTAACTTCCCTTTGTGTCTGCCTACTCCTTTTCTTTCATCCCCTTCACTAACCTGATTGGTCTTCTCTACTCACTAATGCCCATTTTGTCTCCTTGTTTCTAGTGTTGCTGTAGCTTGTTTGTGGTCTATATTATGGTTGTTCCACTTTCTATGTTTGTCATTTTGCCTCCGACGAAGATTCTGCTAGGATCGAAAGCTTAGGCCCCTTTTTGACTTTATAATAATCACAAACACGTTCAATTTATATAAGAGCTGACGCAGCAGGCAAAAAACATGATCATAGAAGATGTGAAAACATTGTGATCAAAATACAAATTGGTTGAATAGACACATGGAATTATTTGAACCAGTGTTTCCACTTTGAAGGAAATTTCCCGAAATCCGGATCATTTTCAGGTAATTTTCGGGGAAATTAACAAATTCTAGGAAATTCCGGGAAATCAGAAAATTACAATCAAACGTAGCAACTTTCAATATTCATGTAAAAAAAATGTTTGCCTTATACGTAGCTCAAAATTTTCTGCTCGCGCTCCGCGCTCACATTTTGTAATTTTGCTATTTCCAATTAAAAAGTGCATTTAACAAAAAAGGTTAAATTCCTTGATTTTGGTCACTTGGACCAAGTTTTGGCTCGCTTTGCTATTGCCCGATTTTTCTTTAAAAAATAAAGTTTCAAAATTCCGGGAAATGTCTATGAATTTCAGGAAATTTGAGATTCTGTTTCGAGAAATCTCTTGCTGAATTCCTTGGACTTTATCATACTTTTTCATTTTGTCATTGTAAAATTATACATGCTACATGCAGGCGTAAAACATAGGAAACTGCGTGTAAGATTCGTTTTTATTATTATCATAAGCGTCCATCCAGATTCCAGCAAACCGAATTGATATTTTATTTAGAATCTAGGATTCGCTCTTATTTTATAAACGTTCACTTAGTTGAACATTGAGGTGTCCAGAAACCAATGAACAGGCCTACCCAGCAGTATGAAATAAATAAAATATCATAAATAATAGACAAAATAATAAATAAAGACAAACAAACCCAACTCTCCTCACACTTCTACAGATACATGCGCTTAAAAAAAAATAAGTGATCAAAAGATAGCTAGTTTGTGTTAAAAAAAAAACAATACGAACATGTAACATGACTAGGGAGGATTTGCAAGAAAATATTTGCAATAATCTGCAAATTTTCAAGTTATAAGTCAAATTTAACTGAAGCAAATCAATTAATAAAATAGTTATTGATGCAAGAAGTAGACCAGGGCCCCGTCTTACAAAAACTTACGATTGATCAGATCAATCTCAAATATATGGAAATCTATCATTGTTTTCTTTAGGAACTTCATTCTATTTTCATTGAAAACAACAAGAAGCATTCCGATTTGTCAAGAAAACAGTGAATGTGTGAATATACGTCATTTATGTAAAATATTTTGAACCAACAAGTATTTTAGATATTGATGCTGTTGGCTTTCCATAGTTACGATTGATCAAATCAATCGCAACTCTTTGTAAGACGGGATTCAACATTTCAAGTGCAAATTTACAATTAATTGTAAGACTGAATATGGTTGATTTTAGGACCAATAATTGACCTGTAATCGATTGCAAATTTCTTGCGAAACCCCATATGAGTTAAAAATTAATTGAAATCAAAGAAACTGCACATTACCAGTTGTTGATGGCAACATCGTGGTAGTATTCATGTCCACTGTGGCCATGGTGGGGGATGTTGTATTGTCGGGTTCTGTAGTATTACTGTTTATTGTGGTCATGATGGAAGTAGGGGTTGTGACATTCATGGTAACACCTGTTGTAGAACTCCCTGAATCTGTGGTAGCGGTGGTATCTGAATCCGTTGCGTTATTTGTTGCGGTGAACTCTGCGTCAGTGGTTGATGTAGGAGTTGTTTCATTCATGGTACCATCTGTTGTAGAACTCCCTGAATCTGTGGTAGTGGTGGTATCTGTGGTAGTGGTATCCGTTGCGTTATATGTTGTGAAGGACCCAGCGTCAGTGGTATTCGATGTTGTCATGATTTGGGTAGATGTTGTCGAGGAGTATGTGGATGAAGACTCCATGCCAGACGTTGGGATAGGAGACATTGTTTCTGTTGTGTCGACAGTAGCATCCATTGTTGATGGAGAAGTGTTAGTACCATTTGTAGGCATGTCAGTTGTGGTTGTTGCCGCGATATCCAACGAAGAATATGATACGATTAAAACTAGGACAGCCACCCGCCTTGCAATCCGGCAGCTAACCATGGTGGTGGACTTTCCTCAATCTATAAAGCAATCAAAGATTTTAAAACAATGAACTAAGTTGTATTTTTTTTAATAACATAACGATTTAAGAAGCATGCAAAGGTTGCCACTATAAGCTCAGCTTTACTGCGTGGCAACCCCGGAAAACAATATCAAATTATATTTAATAATGCTGTCTTAAAGTAAGAGTGCAGATGTATACAACCGCGTAGCCAGGATTTCATTTTGGAGGAGGCGGTAAATGGACGCGAAGCGTGCCAACACTTACAGAGCGCGCGAAGCGCGCTCCCTAGGTGGTGGGTGCAGGGAGAAGCTTTTGGTGTTTTGGTGTTTCATAAATTAAAATGAAAAGGAGCCGTCTCTCTTGTCTCTAGTACCTATATCAGCTCCAATTCAGTTGATTATATTGTTATTTTGAACCTTGTTTTCATGAACCTTGTATTAAAAAAAAAATTGTGAACGCACAAAAAATGAATACAATGGAGGAAATTAAAATAATAATAACCCCGCGCGAAGCGCGGAAGCTTTAGCGTTTTATCAAATTTTTTGCCATGAAAAGGGTCCCGAGAAAAGGGTATTCTCAAACATAAATTATATTGAGTACTTCCCCTGGAAAGATCAGATTTGATTACAAACAATTTAGCGACAGTGCATATCTTTAACTCGCAAAACAGAGGAGGAGAAGTGTATATGCCGGGGGAAGATATTCCTCCCCGCGCAGAGCAACGAAACTCTGAAATTTCAAAGGGCGGACGTTTCATCAAATGCAGATATCTCCAATACCCCATCGGCTCTGATTTAATTAATTTTCTAAGATTATTGAACTTCATTACACGGAAAATAGTGCGCAAAAAGTTGAAACTTCTGTGATTTATTGAAATTATATAAAAAAGGATGCCTAATTTCTTTGACTTATCCTGAAGCGCTTCATTTTGAATTATAAAGAAACTTAAAAGACATTCAACATTTCAAACTGAAGGCGAAAAACAGGACATGAGATGAATGCGCAGGGACATGAAGTTTAATAGAATTTGATAAAGAATATTGTACTTTTTTATTTAATACGACACAAATTTTATACCTTCCTCTTTTTAAATTAGGAACCTGTTTGCCCCAAAATTATGGTTGTTTAGTAATGAGTTGAAAAGCGGAAGAAGTTGCCTTCATGGAGGTGACGGCAGAAATTGATATAAATATTTTACCCGCCCGGAGCCGACCCGACCAGAAGTTGCGCGATCAATAAAAAAAAAGATAACTTCATATACTTGGGCCTAACCTTACTCTAATTCTATGCCCTAATGTATACATTTGAACTTTAACTGGCAAGAAAAACATATTGCTGAGGTGGGCTGAGCCTTACTTACACTAACTTCCCTTTGTGTCTGCCTACTCCTTTTCTTTCATCCCCTTCACTAACCTGATTGGTCTTCTCTACTCACTAATGCCCATTTTGTCTCCTTGTTTCTAGTGTTGCTGTAGCTTGTTTGTGGTCTATATTATGGTTGTTCCACTTTCTATGTTTGTCATTTTGCCTCCGACGAAGATTCTGCTAGGATCGAAAGCTTAGGCCCCTTTTTGACTTTATAATAATCACAAACACGTTCAATTTATATAAGAGCTGACGCAGCAGGCAAAAAACATGATCATAGAAGATGTGAAAACATTGTGATCAAAATACAAATTGGTTGAATAGACACATGGAATTATTTGAACCAGTGTTTCCACTTTGAAGGAAATTTCCCGAAATCCGGATCATTTTCAGGTAATTTTCGGGGAAATTAACAAATTCTAGGAAATTCCGGGAAATCAGAAAATTACAATCAAACGTAGCAACTTTCAATATTCATGTAAAAAAAATGTTTGCCTTATACGTAGCTCAAAATTTTCTGCTCGCGCTCCGCGCTCACATTTTGTAATTTTGCTATTTCCAATTAAAAAGTGCATTTAACAAAAAAGGTTAAATTCCTTGATTTTGGTCACTTGGACCAAGTTTTGGCTCGCTTTGCTATTGCCCGATTTTTCTTTAAAAAATAAAGTTTCAAAATTCCGGGAAATGTCTATGAATTTCAGGAAATTTGAGATTCTGTTTCGAGAAATCTCTTGCTGAATTCCTTGGACTTTATCATACTTTTTCATTTTGTCATTGTAAAATTATACATGCTACATGCAGGCGTAAAACATAGGAAACTGCGTGTAAGATTCGTTTTTATTATTATCATAAGCGTCCATCCAGATTCCAGCAAACCGAATTGATATTTTATTTAGAATCTAGGATTCGCTCTTATTTTATAAACGTTCACTTAGTTGAACATTGAGGTGTCCAGAAACCAATGAACAGGCCTACCCAGCAGTATGAAATAAATAAAATATCATAAATAATAGACAAAATAATAAATAAAGACAAACAAACCCAACTCTCCTCACACTTCTACAGATACATGCGCTTAAAAAAAAATAAGTGATCAAAAGATAGCTAGTTTGTGTTAAAAAAAAAACAATACGAACATGTAACATGACTAGGGAGGATTTGCAAGAAAATATTTGCAATAATCTGCAAATTTTCAAGTTATAAGTCAAATTTAACTGAAGCAAATCAATTAATAAAATAGTTATTGATGCAAGAAGTAGACCAGGGCCCCGTCTTACAAAAACTTACGATTGATCAGATCAATCTCAAATATATGGAAATCTATCATTGTTTTCTTTAGGAACTTCATTCTATTTTCATTGAAAACAACAAGAAGCATTCCGATTTGTCAAGAAAACAGTGAATGTGTGAATATACGTCATTTATGTAAAATATTTTGAACCAACAAGTATTTTAGATATTGATGCTGTTGGCTTTCCATAGTTACGATTGATCAAATCAATCGCAACTCTTTGTAAGACGGGATTCAACATTTCAAGTGCAAATTTACAATTAATTGTAAGACTGAATATGGTTGATTTTAGGACCAATAATTGACCTGTAATCGATTGCAAATTTCTTGCGAAACCCCATATGAGTTAAAAATTAATTGAAATCAAAGAAACTGCACATTACCAGTTGTTGATGGCAACATCGTGGTAGTATTCATGTCCACTGTGGCCATGGTGGGGGATGTTGTATTGTCGGGTTCTGTAGTATTACTGTTTATTGTGGTCATGATGGAAGTAGGGGTTGTGACATTCATGGTAACACCTGTTGTAGAACTCCCTGAATCTGTGGTAGCGGTGGTATCTGAATCCGTTGCGTTATTTGTTGCGGTGAACTCTGCGTCAGTGGTTGATGTAGGAGTTGTTTCATTCATGGTACCATCTGTTGTAGAACTCCCTGAATCTGTGGTAGTGGTGGTATCTGTGGTAGTGGTATCCGTTGCGTTATATGTTGTGAAGGACCCAGCGTCAGTGGTATTCGATGTTGTCATGATTTGGGTAGATGTTGTCGAGGAGTATGTGGATGAAGACTCCATGCCAGACGTTGGGATAGGAGACATTGTTTCTGTTGTGTCGACAGTAGCATCCATTGTTGATGGAGAAGTGTTAGTACCATTTGTAGGCATGTCAGTTGTGGTTGTTGCCGCGATATCCAACGAAGAATATGATACGATTAAAACTAGGACAGCCACCCGCCTTGCAATCCGGCAGCTAACCATGGTGGTGGACTTTCCTCAATCTATAAAGCAATCAAAGATTTTAAAACAATGAACTAAGTTGTATTTTTTTTAATAACATAACGATTTAAGAAGCATGCAAAGGTTGCCACTATAAGCTCAGCTTTACTGCGTGGCAACCCCGGAAAACAATATCAAATTATATTTAATAATGCTGTCTTAAAGTAAGAGTGCAGATGTATACAACCGCGTAGCCAGGATTTCATTTTGGAGGAGGCGGTAAATGGACGCGAAGCGTGCCAACACTTACAGAGCGCGCGAAGCGCGCTCCCTAGGTGGTGGGTGCAGGGAGAAGCTTTTGGTGTTTTGGTGTTTCATAAATTAAAATGAAAAGGAGCCGTCTCTCTTGTCTCTAGTACCTATATCAGCTCCAATTCAGTTGATTATATTGTTATTTTGAACCTTGTTTTCATGAACCTTGTATTAAAAAAAAAATTGTGAACGCACAAAAAATGAATACAATGGAGGAAATTAAAATAATAATAACCCCGCGCGAAGCGCGGAAGCTTTAGCGTTTTATCAAATTTTTTGCCATGAAAAGGGTCCCGAGAAAAGGGTATTCTCAAACATAAATTATATTGAGTACTTCCCCTGGAAAGATCAGATTTGATTACAAACAATTTAGCGACAGTGCATACACTCTTAAAAATGTTGGGCAACATACGGTCCACACAACAATTGGTTAAAACTTTATCCAATTCTGGGTAGTTTTACACCAATACTGTGTAGTTTTCACCCAAAGCACACATTATTGGTGTAAAACTACCCAGAATTGGATAAAGTTTTAACCAATTGTTGTGTGGACCGTATGTTGCCCAACATTTTTAAGAGTGTATCTTTAACTCGCAAAACAGAGGAGGAGAAGTGTATATGCCGGGGGAAGATATTCCTCCCCGCGCAGAGCAACGAAACTCTGAAATTTCAAAGGGCGGACGTTTCATCAAATGCAGATATCTCCAATACCCCATCGGCTCTGATTTAATTAATTTTCTAAGATTATTGAACTTCATTACACGGAAAATAGTGCGCAAAAAGTTGAAACTTCTGTGATTTATTGAAATTATATAAAAAAGGATGCCTAATTTCTTTGACTTATCCTGAAGCGCTTCATTTTGAATTATAAAGAAACTTAAAAGACATTCAACATTTCAAACTGAAGGCGAAAAACAGGACATGAGATGAATGCGCAGGGACATGAAGTTTAATAGAATTTGATAAAGAATATTGTACTTTTTTATTTAATACGACACAAATTTTATACCTTCCTCTTTTTAAATTAGGAACCTGTTTGCCCCAAAATTATGGTTGTTTAGTAATGAGTTGAAAAGCGGAAGAAGTTGCCTTCATGGAGGTGACGGCAGAAATTGATATAAATATTTTACCCGCCCGGAGCCGACCCGACCAGAAGTTGCGCGATCAATACAAAAAAAGATAACTTCATATACTTGGGCCTAACCTTACTCTAATTCTATGCCCTAATGTATACATTTGAACTTTAACTGGCAAGAAAAACATATTGCTGAGGTGGGCTGAGCCTTACTTACACTAACTTCCCTTTGTGTCTGCCTACTCCTTTTCTTTCATCCCCTTCACTAACCTGATTGGTCTTCTCTACTCACTAATGCCCATTTTGTCTCCTTGTTTCTAGTGTTGCTGTAGCTTGTTTGTGGTCTATATTATGGTTGTTCCACTTTCTATGTTTGTCATTTTGCCTCCGACGAAGATTCTGCTAGGATCGAAAGCTTAGGCCCCTTTTTGACTTTATAATAATCACAAACACGTTCAATTTATATAAGAGCTGACGCAGCAGGCAAAAAACATGATCATAGAAGATGTGAAAACATTGTGATCAAAATACAAATTGGTTGAATAGACACATGGAATTATTTGAACCAGTGTTTCCACTTTGAAGGAAATTTCCCGAAATCCGGATCATTTTCAGGTAATTTTCGGGGAAATTAACAAATTCTAGGAAATTCCGGGAAATCAGAAAATTACAATCAAACGTAGCAACTTTCAATATTCATGTAAAAAAAATGTTTGCCTTATACGTAGCTCAAAATTTTCTGCTCGCGCTCCGCGCTCACATTTTGTAATTTTGCTATTTCCAATTAAAAAGTGCATTTAACAAAAAAGGTTAAATTCCTTGATTTTGGTCACTTGGACCAAGTTTTGGCTCGCTTTGCTATTGCCCGATTTTTCTTTAAAAAATAAAGTTTCAAAATTCCGGGAAATGTCTATGAATTTCAGGAAATTTGAGATTCTGTTTCGAGAAATCTCTTGCTGAATTCCTTGGACTTTATCATACTTTTTCATTTTGTCATTGTAAAATTATACATGCTACATGCAGGCGTAAAACATAGGAAACTGCGTGTAAGATTCGTTTTTATTATTATCATAAGCGTCCATCCAGATTCCAGCAAACCGAATTGATATTTTATTTAGAATCTAGGATTCGCTCTTATTTTATAAACGTTCACTTAGTTGAACATTGAGGTGTCCAGAAACCAATGAACAGGCCTACCCAGCAGTATGAAATAAATAAAATATCATAAATAATAGACAAAATAATAAATAAAGACAAACAAACCCAACTCTCCTCACACTTCTACAGATACATGCGCTTAAAAAAAAATAAGTGATCAAAAGATAGCTAGTTTGTGTTAAAAAAAAAACAATACGAACATGTAACATGACTAGGGAGGATTTGCAAGAAAATATTTGCAATAATCTGCAAATTTTCAAGTTATAAGTCAAATTTAACTGAAGCAAATCAATTAATAAAATAGTTATTGATGCAAGAAGTAGACCAGGGCCCCGTCTTACAAAAACTTACGATTGATCAGATCAATCTCAAATATATGGAAATCTATCATTGTTTTCTTTAGGAACTTCATTCTATTTTCATTGAAAACAACAAGAAGCATTCCGATTTGTCAAGAAAACAGTGAATGTGTGAATATACGTCATTTATGTAAAATATTTTGAACCAACAAGTATTTTAGATATTGATGCTGTTGGCTTTCCATAGTTACGATTGATCAAATCAATCGCAACTCTTTGTAAGACGGGATTCAACATTTCAAGTGCAAATTTACAATTAATTGTAAGACTGAATATGGTTGATTTTAGGACCAATAATTGACCTGTAATCGATTGCAAATTTCTTGCGAAACCCCATATGAGTTAAAAATTAATTGAAATCAAAGAAACTGCACATTACCAGTTGTTGATGGCAACATCGTGGTAGTATTCATGTCCACTGTGGCCATGGTGGGGGATGTTGTATTGTCGGGTTCTGTAGTATTACTGTTTATTGTGGTCATGATGGAAGTAGGGGTTGTGACATTCATGGTAACACCTGTTGTAGAACTCCCTGAATCTGTGGTAGCGGTGGTATCTGAATCCGTTGCGTTATTTGTTGCGGTGAACTCTGCGTCAGTGGTTGATGTAGGAGTTGTTTCATTCATGGTACCATCTGTTGTAGAACTCCCTGAATCTGTGGTAGTGGTGGTATCTGTGGTAGTGGTATCCGTTGCGTTATATGTTGTGAAGGACCCAGCGTCAGTGGTATTCGATGTTGTCATGATTTGGGTAGATGTTGTCGAGGAGTATGTGGATGAAGACTCCATGCCAGACGTTGGGATAGGAGACATTGTTTCTGTTGTGTCGACAGTAGCATCCATTGTTGATGGAGAAGTGTTAGTACCATTTGTAGGCATGTCAGTTGTGGTTGTTGCCGCGATATCCAACGAAGAATATGATACGATTAAAACTAGGACAGCCACCCGCCTTGCAATCCGGCAGCTAACCATGGTGGTGGACTTTCCTCAATCTATAAAGCAATCAAAGATTTTAAAACAATGAACTAAGTTGTATTTTTTTTAATAACATAACGATTTAAGAAGCATGCAAAGGTTGCCACTATAAGCTCAGCTTTACTGCGTGGCAACCCCGGAAAACAATATCAAATTATATTTAATAATGCTGTCTTAAAGTAAGAGTGCAGATGTATACAACCGCGTAGCCAGGATTTCATTTTGGAGGAGGCGGTAAATGGACGCGAAGCGTGCCAACACTTACAGAGCGCGCGAAGCGCGCTCCCTAGGTGGTGGGTGCAGGGAGAAGCTTTTGGTGTTTTGGTGTTTCATAAATTAAAATGAAAAGGAGCCGTCTCTCTTGTCTCTAGTACCTATATCAGCTCCAATTCAGTTGATTATATTGTTATTTTGAACCTTGTTTTCATGAACCTTGTATTAAAAAAAAAATTGTGAACGCACAAAAAATGAATACAATGGAGGAAATTAAAATAATAATAACCCCGCGCGAAGCGCGGAAGCTTTAGCGTTTTATCAAATTTTTTGCCATGAAAAGGGTCCCGAGAAAAGGGTATTCTCAAACATAAATTATATTGAGTACTTCCCCTGGAAAGATCAGATTTGATTACAAACAATTTAGCGACAGTGCATACACTCTTAAAAATGTTGGGCAACATACGGTCCACACAACAATTGGTTAAAACTTTATCCAATTCTGGGTAGTTTTACACCAATACTGTGTAGTTTTCACCCAAAGCACACATTATTGGTGTAAAACTACCCAGAATTGGATAAAGTTTTAACCAATTGTTGTGTGGACCGTATGTTGCCCAACATTTTTAAGAGTGTATCTTTAACTCGCAAAACAGAGGAGGAGAAGTGTATATGCCGGGGGAAGATATTCCTCCCCGCGCAGAGCAACGAAACTCTGAAATTTCAAAGGGCGGACGTTTCATCAAATGCAGATATCTCCAATACCCCATCGGCTCTGATTTAATTAATTTTCTAAGATTATTGAACTTCATTACACGGAAAATAGTGCGCAAAAAGTTGAAACTTCTGTGATTTATTGAAATTATATAAAAAAGGATGCCTAATTTCTTTGACTTATCCTGAAGCGCTTCATTTTGAATTATAAAGAAACTTAAAAGACATTCAACATTTCAAACTGAAGGCGAAAAACAGGACATGAGATGAATGCGCAGGAACATGAAGTTTAATAGAATTTGATAAAGAATATTGTACTTTTTTATTTAATACGACACAAATTTTATACCTTCCTCTTTTTAAATTAGGAACCTGTTTGCCCCAAAATTATGGTTGTTTAGTAATGAGCTGAAAAGCGGAAGAAGTTGCCTTCATGGAGGTGACGGCAGAAATTGATATAAATATTTTACCCGCCCGGAGCCGACCCGACCAGAAGTTGCGCGATCAATAAAAAAAAAGATAACTTCATATACTTGGGCCTAACCTTACTCTAATTCTATGCCCTAATGTATACATTTGAACTTTAACTGGCAAGAAAAACATATTGCTGAGGTGGAAAAACAGGGTTAGAGAAAGGTTGGGGGAAACAATGGAGATCTTCAATATTGTCATTAACCGCGCGCAGCGCGGAAGCAAAACTCATATATAAATTTAGAGCAAGAGTGAAGGAGTTTCTCTTTTGAGAAAAAAAATAAAGAATAAAAAGAAAAAAACCAAAGCTACCTTTCTTCCCTTTCCTCCCTTCCCTTTTCCTTTTCTCCTCTCTTTTTTTCCCTTCGTTTTTTTTTTTTTTTTTTTTAGGGGGGGGGACTGTTTTTTTTTGGGGGGGCGACCGCTCCCACCGCCCCCCTGGCTACGCGCCTGGATGTATAATGGGGGGGGGGGGGGCAATAACAATAATAATAACAATAACATCCAATAATGATAATAATAATAACGTTAGAATTTGATAATAATAACAGTGATGGTAATAATAAACCACCAAATCCACTCTGTAGTGTGCTAATGAAAAGACACATAGAATCGAAGTACCATTATCCATTGCTCATGGTTAGTTTCATATACAAAATAAGAAAATAAATTACATGGAGGCTTTGTCAACATGGTTTCCCAAGTTGTAAAATATTATTATTATTATTATTATTTATTCGGCAAATAATATTCAAAAAATTAATTTCAATGTAAACAATACAAAATAAGAAATATCAACCAGTGGAACGCCAGGGACAGAAAAAGTTAACTTAATTACTGTGGCATGAAGCCTCCTGTCTCGATTTCAATGGTTGATTTACAATATATATTAATAACTAAACAATAATGAAATACTCATAATTATAAAGGGGTGTAGCATGCGATTAATACTATACAAATATATAAGGCTTTGAGAAAGTATAGTGGGAATTATTTATCCGAGGTTGGACTGGCAATTACTATTTTTCCCAAGGGGCGAAGCCCCGAGGGAAAAATAGTTACATTGCCAGTCCAACCGAGGATTAATAATTCCCACTATGCTTTCGAAAGAAACGCCTGATATATTTGTTTTATATCCCTCTTTAACTTGTGGGCCTATAGTCCTTGCCGATGTTTAACCGATCTAGGCCAAATCTTATGTTGTTGGACCTCGTCCTACTCTAAGCCTGTCGAGATAATGCTAGACAGTTCCTGGGTCCGCTGCGCTGCGTTGGCCGTTGCTGCAGTGGCACTCAAAATAAATACGTGCAGTCGAAATTTATGCTCTAAAATTTAGTATCGGATCTTGACTCACCTTGTTAGGTATGTTTATTCCATATTAAATGATCCTGTATGAATAGCCTTTAGAATTAGATTTTCTGCATTGTAATCTAAACCCAATTACACCGTTGTTTTTCAGATTGTCGGTACGGTAATTTGGGCGAGAGCTTGTATTTTACTTTATTTACTTTTTGCGAATGATCGATATCTGGGTCAAGTCAGGGAGCATGCGCAATTCAAAGTTGAGAGAAAATATCGAGCATGAGCATGCGCAGTTCTGCCCATGAAAGTATATCGAAAAATATACGGAGCTACAAGAAAACTATACGGAGCTAATTTCAGCGATGTGTTTTCCTATTGAAATTATACTTTGTCACTTGATCACGAATTGACCAATCGTTTATCTAGAATACTCATGAATATTCATAAGAGGGATATAATAAAATATATAAATAAATTTAGTTACTTGTAACTGAAAATGAGTGGAAATGACAGGGAAAGAGAATAAAGAAAGCTGAATGAAGGTGACAAAAAGAAAGGAAAGGAGAGAGTGGAGAGAGAGAGAGAGGGGTGGGAAAGGAAAATAAAAAGTGACACAGGCAAAGGAATTGTGAACGCACCCAAAATGGTACAATAATACTTAAAATACTTAAAATAAGACTTATAAGAACTACGCATATAAATTTATCATTTGATAACAATTGATGGGGTTATGACTTTAAAAAGAATATTATAACAAAATGTACGAATAGAGAGAAAAAAACATATCGCTTACTTACCTACTACGAAAATTGTGTTGGAAGAATCATGCTAATCAACCTCTTAGTGTTAAACCTGCTTGAAAGTGAGATATTGGATTACTGATAAAGGGAAGAAGACAGTAGAAAAATAAACTTCAGAAACTGCCATTGATCTCAGAAACATGTGATCCCATAATGAGAAGATGAATTCAGCTTCCTCCTTGAAACAAGTCAATGTTTTAAATTGCTGCAACAGGTAGCTAAAGCCCCTTTCACAATTGACGTACGACCATTTGCGACCTTTTGGTCGTGCGACAGGCTGCAACAGGCATCAATCGCTAGTCATCTCATAAGATCGCACAGAGGCTTTCACAGTTGCAACAGCTGTCGTACAACAAAACAACCAGTAAACCCCGATGCACGAGTAAGTCGCATATACTCTTATTGTGCTCGTGCGATCACATGCGAGTGTTGCACGAGGGATTGCGAGTGGAACGGTCGCATACATGCGAATGAAACGGTAGTGCAATGTTGTAAGCCGTTGCGATCGGTCTTGCAACAGTCTTATGGCCCATATTATTATCGCAACCAGTCGCAAGACAGGTCTCTGTACATGTAGGTCGCTTGCACATGTGCAAGTGTTGCACGACCTCCAGTCAAGTAAATGCGACTACTTAGTTGTGCCACCTCTCGCACCAAGTCGTACAACGTTGAAAGACACTCGCACGATGATCGCCCGACCGATGGTACGACCCCGGGTACGGTCTGATGCGAGTGAATCGATCGTATTTGATCGTGTTCGGATTTTGAACATGTTCAAAGTTCAGATGTGACCAGTCACGACCACCTCGAGTTCGTGCGACCGTCTACAACGACTGCGAGTGCTCGCAAGACACCAAGAGATCGATCGTGCAACAACAAGAAAAAACTGTTGCAGGCAGTCGTAAACTGGTCGGACGTCAATTGTGAAAGGGGCTGAACGGTCGCATACATGCGAATGCAACGGTAGTGGAATGTAGTAAGCCGTAATTTCGATCGGTCTTGCAACAGTCTCATATTATCGCACCCAGTCGCAAGACTGGTCTCTGTAGGTCTCCAGCACATGTGCAAGTGTTGTACGACCTCCAGTCGACTAAATGCGACTATACTTAGTTGTGCCACCTCTCGCACCAAGTCGTACAACGTTGAACAACACTCACACGATGATCGCCCGACCGATGGTACGACCTGTTGCGAGTGAATCAATCGTATTTGATCGCGTTTGGATTTTGAACATGTTCAAAGTTCAGATGCGACCAGTCACGATCACCTCCGACCACCTCGAGTTTGTGCGATCGTCTACAACGACTGCGAGTGCTCGCAAGACACCATGGGATCGATCGTGCAACAACAAGAAAAAACTGTTGCAGGTGGTCGTAAACAGGTCGTACGTCAATTGTGAAAGGGGCTGAACGGTCGCATACATGCGAATGCAACGGTAGTGGAATGTAGTAAGCCGTAATTTCGATCGGTCTTGCAACAGTCTCATATTATCGCACCCAGTCGCAAGACTGGTCTCTGTAGGTCTCCAGCACATGTGCAAGTGTTGTACGACCTCCAGTCGACTAAATGCGACTATACTTAGTTGTGCCACCTCTCGCACCAAGTCGTACAACGTTGAACAACACTCACACGATGATCGCCCGACCGATGGTACGACCTGTTGCGAGTGAATCAATCGTATTTGATCGCGTTTGGATTTTGAACATGTTCAAAGTTCAGATGCGACCAGTCACGATCACCTCCGACCACCTCGAGTTTGTGCGATCGTCTACAACGACTGCGAGTGCTCGCAAGACACCATGGGATCGATCGTGCAACAACAAGAAAAAACTGTTGCAGGTGGTCGTAAACAGGTCGTACGTCAATTGTGAAAGGGGCTTTACAAAACATTATGAGGAAATGGACAAGAATTTATTCAGCGCCAGTCTACCATTACCATTCTTTACAGAGTCACGATTTATTATTGTTGAAAACGGCTTTTTGTTTCAAAAATTTTCCTATTGAGTGTTTTCAATGGTTGACATTGTGGCGCTCTTTATGGCACACGATATTTAGTATTTGTCAAGTATGTGTTCCTTGTGCAGTTATTTTTTGTCTGCATGCATGTTCCTTTACATGAACTTATTTTTACCCAAAATGGAATTTCAGAATTAGGGGGGGGGTGATTTATTTTGAAAGCGCATCTATTTACCCCCCCCCCCACACACACCAAACGCTATTTAAAGCACCCGAATTGTTGGCTTAGGGTTCATTTATTGAATTAAATCTTAAAGATTTTACCCGACGTTTTTAGAGGGATCTTTATTTTATTTTATTCATTTTTTTGCTATTCACGAATGAAAAGTGACAAAATTAATGCAGAAAAATGTCTTGCCAAAGAAAAATAGGTCCTCGGTGGGATTCGATCACACAAACCGACTCCATTATACACTCGGCAAAAAAAGTTCTTGGACACTTATAAAAGTTAAGATATTCCATATAGATATTTGATTAAAGGTAAATTATTGTATGTCAACATGACCAGACAATATTCCTCTTCCAGTATGACATGACATTTTCATGTGAACAGTCATGCATTAATGGTTAAACGCTTTAAACAATAGCAATGTCAGAAAAAGAAAATTCCAAGAAATGCTCAGTCAGTGCATGGCTGGTTACAGGCATTGAACAATAGCAATGTCAGTAAAAGAAAATTGCAAGAAGACGATCAGTCATTCTTTCAGTTGTGATAGTTTGTGTGGCATTAATATCCATTAAACGATAAAAGCAAACTTAAAGTCAAATACCACTCTAAAAGTAAAGAGAAAGCTATCCACCTTGGATGCATCACTATTCCACTGGAATTTTAAGTCAAAGTCAGTCGATTAAAAAAATGTCAAATTTCAGTATCTTGGCATAAGCAAAAGAAAAGTATCCTTATCCTCCTATCTTCTGCAGGGGTGGTGGCCCTAGGTCGAACACTCCTAGGGCGGTCTGTAACTTCATCAGTCGCCAAATACCGCTGGTTCAAATTTAAAATTGGTGAAACCTGGAAATATCGAGCCACTTGTCTAAATGACTGCCCAGACTGCAACATTCCTATTGCTCTTGCACGCTCTTGGTTGGAAAGCTTCATCTTGAAAGTGAATGTCCAAAGGATCCATCTCATTATGCATCTCATGATGCATCCCTAAGCATTTAATTCAAATAATAACTACCTGTTGAAGTTGTTGAATGTATGCCTACAGGATGGCCATGATCATTAGCATTTGAATGGTCCATTTCTTGCAATTTTCTTTTACTGACATTGCTATTGTTTAAAGCATTTAATCACCCATTCATGACTGTTCACATGAAAATGTCATGTCATAATGGAAGAGGAATATTGTTTGGTCATGTTGACATACAATAATTTGCCTTTAATCAAATATCTATATGGAATATTTAAACTTTTATAAGTGTCCAATAATTTTTTTTTGCCGAGTGTACAAAAATATATATTTCTATTGGTAGGTTGGAGTCGGTTTTCTTTGAGGGACCGGAGCATACTTGTTTTGTTTACACCGCAACTGTAAAGACGTATACCAAGATGGCTGAGAAGGACACCAAGAAGGCTCCTAAGAAGAAACCAGTGACCCATTGAAGGAGCGGAATGGATCTTCGCTCCAGGCAATCAAGAAGTACATCGAGCAGAACTTCGATGTCCAGATGGACCGACAGCTCATTTTCATCAAGAGGGCTCTGAAGGCTGGTGTGGTGAAGGGCAAACTTACGCAGACAAAGGGTGAAGGTGCTCCGGGGTCATTCAGATTTAATGTGCAAGCAGCCAAGGCACAACCAGCGGAGAAGGCCAAGAAGGAGAAAGAGGGCCAAACAGCAAGCACAGCGGGAGAAGGCAAAGGCGAAATCTGCAGCCCAGAAGGAGAAGAAGAAGAAGGCAGCCGCTAAGAAGGCAAAGGCAGCACCAAAGAAAGTGAAGAAGCCTGCAAAGAAGACTAAGACCACTGAGAAGAAAGAAAAGAAAAAGACACCAAAGAAGAAAGTCCCTGCCAAGAAGTCGACACCCAAGAAGGCGACAAAGAAGGCAGTAACCAAGAAGCCAAAGGCTTCGAACCCCAAGAAACCCCAAGAAAAAATATATATATTTACAAAATCTAGAAATTATTGCAACTTTCACGATTGTTGTGAGACCTACCCCTGGGACCACTTATTTCACAGTTACTAGGATACAGATGGGGGTTGCATTGCATCCAAAAGTTCAATGACTGAAATAAAGAAAAAATAGAAAAATATCACAAAGGAAATGGAAGGGAAAGGGTAAAATGTAATATCATTTTTTTTTCTTTGTTACGTTAGATTTCGTTTTTAAGATTGTATGCATTTTTTCTTGCATGCTCCACTAGCTCGCGGCAATTTTTTGAGGGTGTTTTGTTTTGTTTTGTTTTTACCCGTACGCCATGTACTGCCCCTCTCTTTTTTTCTCATTATGCGACGATTAACAGCTCTGGACTTAATCATTGACGAACAGGACATTATGACATGTTTATTGAATTCGTATATTTTTCAAGATGGGTTAAATAGAGTAAATAACAAAACTATCATTAATCAACCTCAATCGCGAAGGGAATGCTTCTTGGGTGATAGTACATGTTGCACGAAGAATACAATTATTCACGCCATCTACGTCAGTCTCGATTGTGAAAAAAGTTTCTGAAGCATAACTCACATTGTCTGAATAAAAACTTGAATGATTTATTATGAAAAATCAAGTGACGAATACTTATCTATAGTGTGATGCCATGGGATCGCTGATGTTAGCACGTAAATTTGTGCTACGATACGGAAGGGGGCAAATTAAGAGCATCGCGCCCTCTCTCTCCCTTGTTATCTCTTTTAATCACACACACTAATAAGCCCTCACATGCGCATCTTCACACACCCTTACACACACACACACACACAAGTAGACCTAACGTAAGTTAGACCCCTTCTAGAGTCTAGATGTAGGCTACAGACTACTCAAAGACCGGCCCGCGGGCCAAATCTGGCCTGTGAAGCATGTCCATGATCATCTGGCCCGCCCTTGTCACTCATGAGGAATGACCGAGTCTCTGACTCTGATCTTTTAAATTTAAGGTAGACTAGACTCTAGTCTAGATATAAACTTAAGTTAGGCCTACATCTGTGTGTAAAGAAGAGTAGATCTAGTCCAGACTATACCTAGGCCTAGATCTAGATCTAACGTTATAGTCTAGGTCTAGATCTAGATCTAACGTTACAGTAGATCTAGACCTCGGCATCTCTAGTAATATCGCAATTGACTAACAAAAAAATATTAGTTAACGTTAGACTAGTCTCACTTATACTAGGGCAAGGTGGTGGCTACCTTTTTTTTTATTGGAGCAACTTTAGAATACCCCACCACAAAAATTGACCAGACGTTCGTAGGGTACCCAAAGCTTCACCAATAAAGCTATAGTTTATCTGAAGACTTAAGTTTCTTAAGTAGCACTAAACCTAATCCTAACCCTAGGTATTCGACGTTTATGTACATAATTTTAAACTCTATTGGTGTGGTATTATAAAGTTAAGCCTTTTAATTCATGGTAGATTCTACCGTGAGTTAGTCATAACTGTTACTAGTCTATGGTAAAAAAGTTATAGGGGCCTATCTGTATCTAGTCTAAGTTAGTTCTAACACTTAGACTAGGTCTAATCACATCCGGACCCTCAAGCCAGGGGCGGCGATCCCGGGGGGGGCGGACACGTCCCCCTCAATTTTTTAAGGGGGGATCGTCCCCTCCGGATAATTTGAAAAAGTGCAAAAAAAAAATGTATAGCAAATACTGATTAAAGGCTGCAACACATTTTTATGCTCTGGGGGGCCTAAGAGTGCATCGTTTAGACTAATAAAAATGCAAAATCTTCTCGCTCGGTCGCTACGCTCCCTCGCATAATATCCTTTAAACGTACAAGTAAATATTGTAGGTGTAACCTGGCTGCCAGGCCATGTGAATCTCCTTCTAATGCACAGTGCAACTGAGTCGGAATGGCAAAGACTAGTAGTAATGACCAAATCGAGAGGGAAATTTGGGCAGCTAGATCAGAGTAGGGTTAGTGGCTACTGTTATAGTAGTACTGTGGATGTGGCCGAGGAGTATGAGCTGTTGTAATCATATTAGATAATCCTTCATTTCCAGGTACTCCCTCACAGTCCAGTAATGAAACCAAAGAAGCGACAAAGGGTGACACCCAACGTTGTGGCATCAAAATGGATCCAAGGAAAAAAAGACCAGGATCATTTTGAATGCCATTACTTTGGCCCATTAAAAGGTTTGTGTTTTAAATTATTTGTGTAATTCCATTCTAAACTGAATATTTCATTCAAATTGATACACACCATAGACTTTCAGTGTAATGTACAGTTACACAGGTGTATATAGTTCTAGCCCAACTATTAATAGAGGTGCCATGCTTTACAGAGTAGAACTTTACTTTAATTGCATTGTAGGCCGCCTAAATGCTTTTGTCCTCTTTTAGTCCGTTCCTTGCATTCTTTTCCCTTTACCTTCCTTTTCAGAATAGTATAGGGAAGGGAGGGGAAGAAAAAAAAAAAAAAAAAAAAAAAAAAAAAAAAAAAAAAACTATCGTGTTCGTACTTAATGCACGATCGAGTCATCCACTCACTTTTTTTTTTATTTGCTTACAGATAAAAATTACTAACAATCTGAAAATCAGTTTTGTTTTCACTTTTTATGTGCTTTTAGTGTTTGCCGATTGATGTGTATGGCAACATGTTTCAGTCACCAATGCACCAAAATCTAAAAGTCAGTATGGTAGTTCATACACTCATCTTCCCCCCCCCCCCCCCAAAAAAAAAAAAAATATATATATATATATATAACAACAACAAAAAGTGGCCATTTTGTTTTTTTAACTCTAATTTTTGTTATAAGACTCTAATATTAGGTAATGAACAATATACCTAAGGGAAATTATTCCTCTTTCAGATGAGCATATATTAAGTCGTCATCCATGCATAATGAGTTACAGTCCAATAACCATGCAAATGTGTAAAAACAAAAATATTGAATTATTCACGAACATGATATTTTGCTTGGTGATTTTGACTAATACCATACACCATATGTTTTGATGCCTATCTAATGTAGGCATTTGGGGGGAGCATGCTGGCATGGGTATTGGACTCATCCATAGGCGATCAAAAATTAAAATTCTGCTCATCTGATTGTTTATCAAAAAATCTTTTAGGTTGAACAAGTGGCAACTTCCCTTTTTTATCTGAGTGTAATTATAGTTATTTATATAATTTCAGACTTGGAGGGAATATACAAGCTAAACATTTACATTAAGGGGAATCTGCTATAAAAGGGATTTTCCAATTCCTTTTCACATTTTAATAGTGTGTTTTGTCCAGTTGGATTGGTTAGGAATAGGCAGTTAATTCACAGGTTTTAGTTGGCAAAACAAAAATTCATAATTCAGCTATTGTATCTATACTGCCTAAAATATTTTCAGAAAGTACTGCAATGACAAAGGACATTCTTCTTTAACCTTGAATATGTCTATAAGGGGGTTGGGGCAGGGGCTGGCATGGAAAGGGATAGGAAAAATGTTATAGATGTTAATTGTGCCTTCAAGTAAAGTGTTTTTAATTCAATCAGTCTTTATTAATAGTTACAATTTTCTATTTCCTCCACTCTACATTACCCCCCCCCCAATTTTGCAGGAAGAGGAGTAGTTGTGACACGCGATATACAAAAAGATGAGTTTCTCTTACAGTATGCTGGA
The DNA here is from genome assembly GCF_037042905.1 of Lytechinus pictus. NCBI lineage: Eukaryota > Metazoa > Echinodermata > Echinoidea > Temnopleuroida > Toxopneustidae > Lytechinus > Lytechinus pictus. The sequence goes on from NC_087253.1 coordinate 8,856,480, forward strand.
AATCTGATAAATGGCACCGATGGAGAGAACCTTGAAATTCAGAATGCTACTGGTTTTAGATTCTTCTTTGCTGCTAAAAATGGCACAAAGATGTGGTAAGGACATCTTTAGCAAGTCCATGTATGCCTTTAAAGAAAAATATAAAACTAAAACTGAAAAACTAAACAGAAAATAGAAAGAGTGCATATATACCTCCGGCTAGGAAGAGTGCTTACTGGAGCATGTCACAGTGTCTGTCACAATGAAAATACGCGCCTCACATTATAAGTGTACTGTACATTCACTTATTTTCATTGGACGCTAAAGGGAAATGCCCTTGGCTCTTCCATCCCTGGGGTCCATACCCCCTGGAAATTGCACATTTTTACCCCTGTGACCTTTGACCTCATGACGCCCCAAATTTTAGTATTTGTTGTGAGTTTCATCATGCACCTCTCCTGAAAGTTTGATTAAATTCTGACAAGAACTTTTTGAGTTATGCAAAACAATGAATCAACAGGACTGAAAAACAAAAATTCTTCCAAGTTCCTTGGCGGAGGTATTAACACATAATTATTCAGTGTGAAAATGAACATTATGTTCCCTAGCTCTGCTTATCTTGCATTGGATTGAGTAGTATGCTTTATTAGTATATGTAACTACATGTGTCTTGAAAGATCATTGTGTTTGTGCCGATTCTTTATTCTTTATTTCTTTCTGGTGAAAAGTTATTAGATTATAAGCTCAAGAAAAATTGAAAATTTCGGACAGCATGTTGTGAAAAATATACAATTATATGGTGTACAAATATATTGTGTGGAGATTCAAACAATTATCATTTTTTTGTCTAATTCTTCGGCAACTGTGAATTATTTTCAGATTGACATGTTTTTTAACTGCCTGTGGGAGAAAAAAAAAACTCACATTTGTTTTGCACGACAACATGCAGCTAAACACATGACAAATTGCTCTATCTGTTGTATAATATTGTTGTAAAATGAAGTTTAGATGGATCAGTATACAGCCAGGCATACGACCATTAAAAATGTAGTTTGATTAGAAGGTATCCATGACAGACTGTCACAATTTAATTGACTGTCCGGGCCTGCGGGTGGTTTATTATAACACTATAGTCTATGGGGTAAAATGATTGTATTTACAATGACTTTCATTGTTCACACCATACCACAAACACTCTTTCAGTATGTTACATACTCTGATTGTAATGCCTTCTTACTTTTCAGCATTGATGCAACCGATGAGCCAACTGGTGGGCCAAAGCTCGGGAGATTGGTCAATCATGGCGTAGGAAAATCATCAAATGTTAAACTCCGTGTTGTAGAAGATGAAGGCACCCCTTTCTTATGTTTGTTTGCATCCAAGGACATTGAAGCACAAACCGAACTCCTGTGTGACTATGGAGTGCCATTGCAATTCAATCAGGATGAAACGGTGAGCTCTAGCTAGCTATTTCGTTATTTTTTAAAGATGCTCTGAACGAACATTCGATAGGTATGAATATAAATAAATACTTAAATATGAATGCTTTTTTCCCCTTCAATTTGATAAATGCTTGCGTTTTGAAGAAGACAGTGCAGATGACAACTCAGACACAATGGTTATTAGTTAATGGAGGCGTTTGCATTCATAAACTTTCTCCGACATAGACAGTGATTATGATAATAAACTCATACTTGCCATCCGATTGCTCATCAAACAGCAGTACCGGGACAAATAAAGATAGTCAATTAAAAGACACATGTCAAGGACTACCAGAACTTGTCACTTTCTCTCCTTTCCCACCTTCATGTTTTCAGATGATTTCCAATTACTAATTTTCTCCCATTATTTTGTTTTTTATTTGTAGGTGTGATATATCCTCCCACCAGAAATCGATCTGATGCTGAACAGATACTCCCTGAATCAGGACCACCTACTGGTTTGAGTAAAGGTGTGATAAATCCTCCCACCAGCAATCGATCTGATGCTGAACAGATACTCCCTGATGATGAACAGCCACTCCTAGAAGCAAGACCACCTGCTGATTTGACTAAAGGTGTGATATGTCCTCTTATCAGCAATCGATCTGATGCTGAACAGATAATCCCTGAATCAGGACCACCTGCTGATTTGAGTAGAGGTGTGATCTATCCTCCCACCGGTAATCGATCTGATGCTGAACAGATACTCCCTGAATCAGGAACACCTGCTGATTTGAGTAATGGTGTGATATATCCTCCCACATGCAATCGAACTGGTGCTGAAAAGATACTCCTTGAATCAGGACCACCTGCTGATTTGAGTAAAGGTGTGGTAAATCCTCCCACCGGCAATCAATTTGATGATGAACAGCCACCCCCTAAAGCAAAACCACCTGCTGGTTTGAGTAAAGGTGTGATATGTCGTCCCACCGGCAATCAATCTGATCATAAACAGCTACTCCCTGAATCAAGACCACCAGCTGATTTGAGAAAAGGTGTGATATATCCTCCCAACAGCGATCAAGCTGATGATGAACAGCCTCTCACTGAAGCAAGACCTCCTGCTGATTTGAGTGAAGGTGTGATTTATCCTCCCACCAGTAATCGATCTGATGCTGAACAGATACATCCTGATGATGAACAGCCACTCCTAGAAGCAAGATCACCTGCTGATTTGACTAAAGGTGTGATATGTCCTCCCACCGGCAATCAATTTGATGATAAACAGCTACTCCCTGAATCAAGACTACCAGCTGATTTGAGAAAAGGTGTAATATATCCTCCCAACAGCGATCAAGCTGATGATGAACAGCCACTGCCTGAAGCAAGACCACCTGCTGATTTGAGAAAAGATGTGATATATCCTCCCACCGGTAATCGACCTACACGTAATGATGAACAGCCACTTCCTGAGGCAAGACCACCAGCTGATTTGAGTGAAGGTGTGATTTATCCTCCCACAAGTAATCGATCTGATGCTGAACAGATACTCCCTGAATCAGAACCACCTGCTGATTTGAGTAAACGTGTGATAAATCCTCCCACCAGCAATCGATCTGATGCTGAACAGATACTCCCTGATGATGAACAGCCACTCCTAGAAGCAAGACCACCTGCTGAATTGATTAAAGGTGTGATATATCCTCCCACCAGAAATCGATCTGATGCTGAACAGATACTCCCTGAATCAGAACCACCTGCTGATTTGAGTAAACGTGTGATAAATCCTCCCACCAGCAATCGATCTGATGCTGAACAGATAATCCCTGATGATGAACAGCCACTCCTAGAAGCAAGACCACCTGCTGATTTGACTAAAGGTGTGATATGTCCTCTCATCAGCAATCGATCTGATGCTGAACAGATAATCCCTGAATCAGGACCACCTGCTGATTTGAGTAGAGGTGTGATCTATCCTCCCACCGGTAATCGATCTGATGTTGAACAGATACTCCTTGAATCAGGACCACCTGCTGATTGGAGTAATGGTGTGATATATCCTCCCACTTGCAATCGAACTGGTGCTGAACAGATATTCCTTGAATCAGGACCACCTGCTGGTTTGAGTAAAGGTGTGATATGTCGTCCCACCGGCAATCAATCTGATGATGAACAGCTTCTCCCTGAAGCAAGACCACCAGCTGATTTGAGAAAAGGTGTGATATATCCTCCCACCAGTAATCGATCTGATGAACAGGCACTTCCTCAGACAAGACCACCTGCTGACTTGAGTAAAGATGTGGTATATCCTCCCACCTGCAATCAATCTGATGATGATGAACAGCCTCTCACTGAAGCAAGACCTCCTGCTGATTTGAGAAAAGGTGTGATATATCCTCCCACCAGCACTCGAGCTGATGATGAACAGCCACTTCCTGAAGCAAGGCCCTCTGCTGATTTGAGAAAAGGTGTGATATATCGTCCCACCAGCAATCGATCTGATGATAAACATCTCCTCGCTGAATCGCAACCATTGGGACAACCCACTGCATCGTTATCTTTGATTACAGATGTTGTTGTAGATAGCTTCGAAGAAGACGGTAGTGATGACGACTCAGACACAATGGTTGTTGTTAAAAGGAGGCGTTTGCATTCACAAACTTTCTCTGACATAGACAGTGATGATGATCCCTCATACGTGCCGTCTGATTGCTCACCAAACAGGAGTGATAGTGATACTTTTCCTGTACCCGATGAAATGGAGACGGGCAATGAAGAGCCAAATGTCAAGACACAAGTCACATCTTCAAAATCAGCACAATGCTCTGAAGAAAAAGAAAGGAAACAGCCATATAAGAAGCCCTATCGCTTTTGCATGTACTGCAAGAAACATATGTCAAAACTCTCAGATCACTTAAAAAATAAACACCGCAATGAAGAAAGAATACAATATGCACTCGGTTTACCTACAAAGGAGCGAATTGAAGAATTTGATAGAATCAGAAAAGAAGGGACCTTTGAAGTTAACAAAATCAGAGCAAAAGATGACAATCCACAATTTCAAAGAGAAAGGTCAAGCGCATCCAATTCTGTTGTAATATGTAGCAACTGTTCAGGGGCTTACTCTGCTCCATACATGAGAAGGCATAAGCATCATTGTGAATACAAGTCTGATTCCTCCAAGCCTTCAATGCACATTCCAGCATCATTTCTTTCAGTTATGAATGATTCAGATTCGTCATTTATTTCTGAAATTCTCAGCAAGTTCAGAAAAGATGAAGTTGGCCAACTTTGTCAAAGCGATCCCATACTTCGGGAAATAGGAAAAAGGCTGTGGTTAAAGCAGAACAAGAAGCCTGACAAAAAAACTTAAGTACGGAAGTCGGTCATGACTGACATGCGAAGACTTGCCAGACTTTACCTAACCCTGATCTCAGTGCAGGATAATCTTGGGCCTCTTCTTGTAAAGGCAGGAAATGTATCTGACCTGATGCAACGCTCCAACTTCCAGCACCTAGAAGTAGCAGTGCAGCAGTACACTGAGAGGAGAGAAGAAAGTGAAGGCTTGGGTGTCAAAGCAGGTTTGAAGTTAGGAGTATTCTACCTCCTGACATATTTACTGCTGTTCTTGATCTTCAACACAATCAAATATTTGGCGATGCTACATATCATCTAAACAAAAGGAGGGAAGAAAAGTTACGAAGACCGAGTGGGCAGCCATTGGAAGCTGACATTAAGGCAGTTAGAGATTACACAACCTCAAGAATCACAGAGCTACTTGAAGATACCCTGGCATTCTGGGATAGGCATCGTTTTGTTGAATTGAGAGACTGCCTCGTATCACGACTCACATTGTTCAATGCCCGGAGAGGGGGAGAGCCTAGCCGTTTATATATCAAGTGCTGGCAAGACGCAAAGGAAGGAGCATGGCTGGACAAGCAACAGCTGGCCACATTAGACTCCATAGACAAAGCCCTTGTCGAGGATTTAAAGGTTGGGTACCAGTTGGGAAAGGGAAAGCATTTAATCCCTGTGCTTTTTCCCACAGACACCCATGAGGCATTGGACAAGTTGATTAACAAAGAAATTCGATCGTGTGCAGGAATAGGAAACGACAACAACTACCTATTCCCAACAACCAGTGGTTCCAATTCCAATGTATCCGGATGGCATGCCTTGGACAACATATGTGAGTGTGTAACCCTCGATGATAAGCAGTCAATCACAGCAACTAAAAATAGACACCGTGTGAGTGTACTCTTTGCACTTTCACATATTCCAGAAAGAGAGAGATCTTTCATCTTTAAACATCTAGGACACTCACAGGAAACAAACGAAAATATCTATCAGGCACCCCTGGCACTCAAAGAAGTTAATGATGGATACAGGAGGTGAGCTGCATTCTAGTATATCAAGTTCAATGTATACAAGTTTGCTGGAGAAGAGCAGTATACCTAGGATGATGTCAAACAAATACTTTTATTTTTGGGATATGAAAAAGCAGTGCAAAAATTTTCCTGCTACACGAGTCCACATGAAATATTTCAAACAAAGCAAATTATGAATTATGTGATATATTGTATATGTCATGACAATCTCTCAATGTAATTTTATCGTATGATATGCCTACTTTCCATGAATGCACTTGTAGGCCTACAACTAAAAAAAGAAATACACTCTACAGAGCTTTGTTCACAAACAAAAACAAATTTAAACAAATATAAACTGTTCTATCAACTCAAGATAAACTCATGGATGGAGGAGGGGGGGGGCTGGGAGTAAAGTCAGTGTTTTTATTGTCTTGAATAATGCAGGTCATTTATAGATTCATAATCATTTTCCCCCAGTTTTCATGTAAGTCGGTCACTCTGTATGTGTTTCTTTTTTCCCGTTCTTTACGAACATGCTGTAGATATAATGGATCCTGCGACCAGCAGTGAACAAGTGAAGCCTCAAGTGAAGCCATCAGGTACCATATAGATTTCATGTATATATAATTGAATTGCCTATCAAAAATGAATTTATATGAGACAGATTTGTTTGTCATCTTATCATGTTATACAGCTGCTCTTTATTACGAGCAGGAATAGTTGAGTTTGAAGGATAATTTCCTGATAAAAAATATTGATAGTCACCATGCAGTGTCTTAATTTACTACCAAAGGCATTACAAAAGCATATTAATAGATAATAGTATTCACTGCTAGCATCAAAGAAAGAATTGATAATGTATACAGTGCTTGATTTTTTAAATTGTTTTTAGCTAAATCTTACTTATTAGATGCAGGTATTCGAATATTCACTTCACTTGCATTTTGTTTTTTCAAACTTTATTATTCAACAATCTCATTTCATTAATTAATTACCTATAAATGTAAATATGGTTACAAACTTTCAAGAGAAATTCTAAAGTGTCTGGTGAACAGATTGAATCATCTGTATTCCACTTTTTGCTATATTTCAAAAATTTCATTTGCCAATATGAAATATGAAAATGAAGTTTCCACACAAACCCATAAAAGTTATATATAAAATGCAGAAAAAAGCAGAGTCAATCAATATTCAAAACCAAATTTTATCGAGATCCAACTTTTTAATGGTAGTATTAAATTTATTTGTCTCCCTATCTCTCTCTCTCCATCTCTCTCCCTCCCTCTGTCTTCCCTCTCTCTTTGGTTGTGAAGGTCGTAACTATACACAATGGCGGAAATCTGATGAAAAGGAGCTGTTGGCACATTTCAAAGAATATATCAATGGAGAAGCAACAAAGAAGCTTCCGGGTATGTTACCATATTAGATAGTATATGCCACTTTGCAGAGAAATGTAAGGTTTTGAGAGAAAAAGGGAACAATATTTCCAACAACTTAGTAGTATATTTCAATATAGATTTTTATGAAAATTTTGTGTTATATTCCTTGACAGATAAATAGATATTTGTCAAGGTGAATCTCCCAATGAATTTGTCTATATCACTTTAAAAATCCTATCCTTATCCATAATTATTTTGTACCCTGTATGGTGTAAGGTATTCAATTAGTAAATTTCAGGATCTTCCACTGGGTATTTTGTCTGCATGCATAAAAGTTATGAATTACAACAGCTTAGAATTTCTTATAACAATCATCCATCAAATGAGCCTCATATTGCACATACACTTACAGATAATCCATATATCAAATTCACTTATCTTATCAAATTGCCTGTGACGCTTATTACTCACATACAAAAAAAAATTCTTAGAACTTTTCCTTTTATGAATCAAAACAAAGTCAGCTTTATAATATAAATGCTTTTTTTTTTTAGGTAATCTTTTGAATTCAACCCAAATAAAGACAATATTCAATAAATAGAAGATTAAAAGCTTGCCAATTGTGGGAGCATAAAATGGAGAAGAGTTCAATTTTGATTTGGGCATTTCTCTGATCACTTGGAGTACCTTTAACAGCCAAAACATTATCTTGTATGTCCCATTCATTAAAACGAACTTTAAGTTTTCTTTGTTGCACTATTTTCTTTTTCTTCTTCTTCTTTGGTTGGTTTTGTTTGGCAATTAGTCACAATTGACTGTTTTGGGCCCTCAAATTGCAAAGTCTTCGCTAAATTATGCTTTTTATCACCCAACATAAACGAAAGGCTTGTTGATAATTTATTACGGCTTGCCTGTTCATGCAAATGAGATGTCAAAGTGTTTGCCAAGGTATAATATTTGCTTGATCCAGGTAAGTGGGCAAGTGGGTTTGTAGAAAAACTGTGTGTAATAAATAACCACTTTTGACAGTGTAAAGCATGTCACCTCTTCATAAAGAATATTGAGTTACAACCTCACTATAAGAGTAAACTCCTTGAACTATATGTTGTTGTTCACAAACAAGATTGAGGGTAACAAAGTTGCAAGATACACCTTTGCCTGACAAGATGACACAGTAATGTATTATTTCAGGCAAATGCGGGAGTTTACAATGTCTCTCATTTCTCCAACATATTTATATCCCCTTTCATATATACAGGAAGGAAGGAAATCATTATATTCCTGAAAGCACACCCATCGTTTCCTCACCCTTGGCAGACAGTGCGCAAAAAAATGATGAATGTAGTGTACAACAAAAACAAAAGATTCCCTAAAGTAGTGTAACGGGCCAAAACAGGAATTTTCATTTCATTTTTATGCCTCCGCCCACTGATCATCGTGCATGAGTGTCCAGGTTGCATGATCAAGGTCAAAGGTCATTTAGGGTCAATGAACTTGGACCATGGTTAATTTTTTTTTTAATGTCGTCATAACTTTAAAATTGTAAGGGCCTATTTTATGAATCTTGGACAAAAGGTAATTCAAGTATTGCTGATAATCTTGCATCAGTGTCAGGTCACATGATCAAGGTCAAAGGGTCAATGACATTTGAACATGTTGGGGTAACAGCACTGAAATTTTAACTGTTAGTTTTTTAAATGTCATCATCATGGGCCTATTTCATGAACTTAAACATAAGGGTAATCAAGTATCACTGACTATGAGTTGCAAGTCGCATGGTCAAGGGCAATGGCCATTTATGAACTTTGACCATGTTTTGGTTATCAAAATTGAAATCTTAACCATGTTGTTTTTTTCAAAGTCAGCATTGCTGCTATATTGAATTGCGTAATGCAGGCGAGACTGCCAGAGGCGTTCCACTTGTTTGAAAATAAGGTTATTGCTTTAGGCAAATCATCCGCATTCAGTTGATGAAGCAACCCAAACGAAGATGATATAAATCGTGTATTTTTAACATTTTATTGGAATAAAATAAATGATTAATATGAGCTAATCTGTTTTTACGAAAAACTAATTCTATCTGCCCTTTTTTGTAACAAAAATAATTTGTCTAGCTGAATTCTGGAGGCGTTGCCCTATGCTAATACTCCATAATTCAAATAAGGGAAAATAAGTGTACAATACAAGTTTAGCAAAATGTTGGGAGGGAACGTTGTTTTCGGCAGTTTGTTGATAACACCAACATTTCTAGACAATAATTTGCTTAGATATGATGTGTATATACTTTCCATGAAAGTTAGTTGTCTATAAACAGACCATTAAGTATGTTTGTAACTGTAAAAGTTACAGTAATATTTTTGTAATCTAAAACATATTGTTGTTGGTTGATAATAACATTGATATTGTACTTTGATGAGTTAATATTGATATCAATTTAAAGGGAAGGTGAACCCTGGCAATAAATGGGTTTCAATAAACAGAGATCAGCAAGAGAAGTAATTTTTCTATTTTTCTATTTCTATGGAGAATGCAAATTGACAATGCACTGGGACAAAGGAGTGGTCAACTCCCATATGTTATATATGTTGAGAGATATTTGAATTCTTCATTAATTAAGCTAATGCCCGATTTTTTTTTATTGGATGAAAATTGTATTGAAGTGAATTGAATTTAAATGCCTATTGACTACAGTTTCATGCTAATACATTTACTTATAAATACAAATAGTATCAAACAGTCATGTCAGGTTGACTCCTCAAGCAATTTCTATATAAACACATGTTGGCCACTTTTATTCATAACGTACATACATAATTTTCACATTTAGTGTATGAGTATTTCACTTTGTTTATAGTACATGATAAAAGGAATGTACAATTATTATGCCAAGAGTAAGAACTGAGCAAGGGAAAACATCAATTTCACTCATGTCAAAAATCTGGATTGGTTTACCATTAGAGATTTAACATATTTGGACAACTAATCTTTTTTGTATAATAGTCTTAAGAAATGTTTGTTATGCAAGTATGTGTAGTTTACATACTATGCTGTATTGTTATTATATAGACCTACATTTTGCGATTTGTAGCCCCCCCCCCAAATAATTTCACCAAATGTGTAGAAAAAAATGTAAATTGCCTATTATCAGGCTCGCTTGCATTCATGTTCAGTTAAATGCTATTTAAAATGTATTTTCTCAAACTCAACTGCTTTGCTCACTCGCATTCATGTTAAATGCTATTTAGAATACATAGCTCCTCAAGCTCAATCACTTTGCTGGCTCACATTCCTGTTATTTGAAATGCGTGGTTTCATACTTGCTTGCGCTTCACTCGCTTGCATTCATGTTAAATGCTCTTTCAAAAGGCGTAGATTCTCAGGCTAGCTCGCTAGCAATAAAAAGAGCATAGGGCCTATTTTTAAATGCAATGCTTCTCGGGCAGAATGCGTATTCAATTTGCAAATTTCTGAAGCTCGATCGTATCGCTCCTCCACGTTTTCCGGGTGTGTGTGTGGTGTGAGGGGAGGGGGGGGGGGGTGTTGGTCAGCTTGGGAAATTTTTGCCCGATCCCCAATCCTGAAAATTGATCGACACCCCTGAACACTTACTGTAATTTGTTACATGGGTGAATACCAAAAGTTTTATATTCAGTTTTGTTAATGTCATTCAAAACTGCCATATATTTGTATCCAAATAAGCTATACTCTAGGTAATTGTATTGTACATGCATGTAGAGCACCCTGTTATAAAGGTGCAGGGTCCTGCCCCCTATTTTAAATAGATATGATTTTAATGAATTTCAAATTTGGATATTTATGTTTTTATGCTCAAAGAAACTTCTACCTCGGTCTTTACTTAATATTTTAATTTTAATTACAATGTTCACTGTCATTTAATTCAAAATTCCTCCAATTACCACATACCCCAAAATACTCTCATCTGTCTTTCAAAACTCAATATTTTATGAAGGTTCAGTTACTTGGAACAGCATTCCCGATTATATCAAACAAAGTTGTACTTTGTCTGTTTGTACATTTGTCCCTTCTTTTTTCTTTCCCTTTTGTACACTTTATATATACATATATACATGTGTATATCTATGTTGTAGATTTCTGTCAATATTTGCCTTTCTACAGAAATCCGTACTTACACTTTTTCATGCAATAACTGTTTCTTTGTATTTCTTTGTATTTTTTTAATGATCTATATTTCTATGTGAATATGTTTGTAACCTGTATTGTATTTTTGTGTGTGAAAGTGTTAAATGAAATCTGAATTGAATTGAATTGACTTGAATTTGGAATATTAACTTATTATCTAGGGTCATTTTTATCAATCTTTCTGTATTCTGCTGTAAATTCTTGTGTTACATAATGTTTTGAACAACACTGGTATTAAAGTTTCAGTTCAATTCAATTTAGTTGTCACTTGTTTGATTATCGGGTGATGTATGTATTATCAATTAACTGGACAGTGTTTACATCAAATGATAGTTTCACCGAGTGCATTTTTCTGGTAATCTTTCACTTTTTAATTGAATTTTATCAATTTATAAAGATAATAATTATCAAACTAGCACATATCATTGAGCATATACATATGTCGAGAAACGGATACTAGTACTCAAAAATAATGTCATGTATCATTTTCATGAATTTGCAAGACTTTAGGCTATACATGTTATTAATGATCGTAAGAGTTACATGATTTGCAGTTTCCTCTACACTGCCTTTTTTATCCAAAAGGAAAGAAGTGACATTTCTTTCAAAATTGACCTTTTCAGTGATTTGGTATCTGTGTGTTTGAAACAGGGGCGGCGCTAAAGGGGAAGCAGCCGGCCCCCTATACATTCTTTTTTAATGAAGAAAAAAAAAAGAGAAGAGGAGAAAGAAGAAGATGATGATAATGCATGATGGTGATGATAATGATGAAAGTAGAATAGAGATTAGAATTTCTTTTAATTTCATTTATTTTCCATTTCCAACAAAAATATTATAATAAATACACATGATAAACAGTGAAATCATAAAATAATAAACAATATATATATATGTAACATAATAAACAAAAATTGATGTGAATTTTTACGAAATTTACATGATTGCAAAAAATAATACCTGTTTGAAATGGGAGGGAGATGCTAAAAAGCCATGCTTGTAGATTGCATCTCCCTAAAAATTAAAACCACTTATTACTGTGCTAAATCACACAAAAATGAATTTAAAAAAAACCCTTCGCGACCCATATTAAAGGGATTGTTTCACTTTGTGAGCAATTTAAAAAAATATCATATTGCTTTTTGAAAATGGTATGAACATTTGACTAACAGCTCAAAAATACCCATGTGAAAGTTTGGGATCATAACATGTTCGGGAAGTGTTTTTAAAAACTGAAAATCTGAGGCAATGTTTGAAGAGAAAAATGCACTTCTCGACGGTTGATTCATGATTCTGTTTCCAATTTAAATCGATATTATATAGCGCCACCTTGTGATGTATGCAAGAAAGTAGGCGGAGCTTACCACGGGGAATTTCGCTTCTTGCGTGATCTGTGTGGGCGAAGCATAGAGATGTTATTAGTATACATATCTATGGGGCGAAGTTAGTTTGTTTTGGGTTTTTTCTGTGTCTCCGCTCGGTGTGTGCGATAAGCGATCGATGCATGTGCGTTGCTTATTGCCTGCAAGGAGATATCTCCTTGTTGCCTGTGTGAAAGGGTGTAGCTGTACGTGTGTGTCGCTTGTGCATAACATTGGGGGAATATCATAGGTCCATGATCATACTGTCAAACTGTGTCGAACTCGTGAATGTCCATTCCGTCTGTGGTCTGTACATTTGAATATGCTACATGTATGCCTCATAATGAACTTTGTAGACTTACAGACCATGGGATTTTGATGAATTTATATTTTGGCGACGTAAATTAGTAGCAAATAAAACGACAACAACAGAAAAGAACGCGACAAACCGGGGCTACAAATACAATCTCGGATCTACAGTGTAGAGTAATAGTAGTTTTTTTTGTGGATCATGGGGGCCGGGGATGGAGCGTGATTTTCCAGAAGCTATATTGTGCCCCCCCCCCCCCCAAAAAAAAAAAAATCCCCTCTGTTCTTTTCTTTAGTTTACCTTTGCATGCACTACAAGATATATCCTTGTGGTTGTTGATAATTCTCTTTTACCTGGTCACGATATAGCAAACGTCCGTCGACTGGTTCGAGAAGAGAATGCAATATAGCTCCATGTAATGCACTATCATGGAGCTGTAATATGTATCCGAACTCCACTCTGGTCATGTTACGTCCACGTAGTCACAGGCCTTCGTGTGTCATGTGCATGTTTACATGCACGGGGCATAGCTGGGTAGGAACTCGGAATAAAGGCAGTGACCTCTCCTTCTCCCCCCCCCCCCTGGCATGGAAACATCCACCATCGTGGGTTTGTGTGTGTGTGTGTGTGTGTGTGTGTGTTTTTACGTTCTCCACGAGCTCCCCCAACAAAGATATTCCCATCCCGGATTTCCCATCCCATCAAAATCTTCGGTAGGCCTATCTTCACGTAAGATGCTTATGAGAAACTCCCGGGGAGAAACTATATGATCAACATGATCAACGTATTGCCCCCCCCCCCCCCCTCCGATCGATCGGGGCCTATCCGTTTTGGACTTTATTTTGGAACGTGGTAGATAGGGTAGTTGCAAACCCAAAACATCTCAACTCCTAGACCCCGGACTATAATGACTATTAGACCTACAAATTATTATCCATAAACTTTGTTGGTTTTTATTTTTTTTTATTTGAATGTTTTTTTTGTAATGGGTAGGAATCGTATTTAATTTTATCCATGATTGGGGTCAATAATTCTTTCAGTTTCTCCGCCATATAATCCGCTCATGACATCTTTCAAATCATATCACTTTTCTTTTACATTTTCCATTTCTTTCGGCCGCTCTTTTCTTTTCTTCTGCTTCCCCTCTCTCGATCCTCCTTCCGTAAATTCTTTACAGTAAAAAAGAAGTCTGATTTTTTTTACACATCCCTGATTACTATATGAACCTTACGTGAAAATAGTGTTTTGTGTTCTTTTCTAGCTCGTTTACCTGAAAACCTGTAAATTGGTTATTGATTTTCTTTATACAATTTATATGAAACCACAGCGTATATGAAGCATCCTTTACCTTCGATCTGGTATTGTTTATATTGGTTGGTTATATTCACGATTAAAAAAATGCATAAATATAAACAAAATAACATTACATAATCAAATAATAAAAAAAATATATATATAACAATTTTTTTTTTTTTTTTTTTTTATAATTCTGTTTTTATTATACAAATTGAAATATAACAGTAATGAAGCTTACAATGCATGTAATACAGAATCGTAGGGATAGACCCGTTTCAGATTGGCTATTGATAGCCAACCTGTTCTTCCCCGGGGTCCCTAAAAATAAATTAATTAAATTAGCATTACAATATGAAAATTTCTAATAAATACGAGTATAACAAATCAATATAAAACAAATGTAAAATAATATATCCTCATGATATCATTCATTTGGGGAAAATAATGAAAAATGAAATAGTGTAATTAGTCACACGTTATCAATCACGAAAGTTCCCTTTTCTGCTCGATCCAATCACTGAAACATTCAAATTCCATGGAACAATTAGTCATACATCATCACCACAACTATCACATAACAATACACTTAAATTCGTGTATTTTAAAACAAATTCTTGTGAATGAGCATAATTGTATTTCCGTCGATATTAAAAGGCCGTCTCTAACAGGGTATGACCCCCCCCCCCTTCCCATGTCGGGGTAAGGGGGAGAGGGGGAAAATAGAAGTGAGGATGGAAAAAGTGAGAAAGAAGAAAAGTGGAAGAAGGAAAGAAAAAAAATGAAAAGAAAAGAGGCTGTCGGACTGACGCCTACCAGAAAAATGATATAACTGTTGGGTCACGAAGGAATGTTCCATTACTCCGTGTATATATATGCTATACCGACAGTGATTAGAATATACTGTCACACAGGGCGGTTCTAATTAATTGCTTCATGTTCCGAGAGAGATTTGAATGTATATAGGTTTTAGGTCTAAATCGCCTTACAATCAAGCCCATTCTTTTTTACGTACAGTGATTAAAATTGCCCGGCCATATGTCCCAGTCGCCAAAATTGTTAGCTCGCGCTTCGCGCTCGCATCATTCAGACTGTTCCATTATCATCTTCACAAGTTTCTTACGTGTTGGGCAGCGCTTTTAATATATTCACTCTTATGTCAGTAAATTTAGTTCGCGCTACAAACAGCTTGTTCTTTATTGTTTTACAACGTCCAGTCATGATCAATTATATATTTAAAAAAAATATATTGTTGAGCATGATATACCCTTCGTATTCATTATTACAAGAAGTGCAAAAGGAATGTCTAGTTTTTATGTCTACATGTACAAAATAGCTTATTGTGCTTCGCGCTTGCAATTATTGTTTGATGAGGTACATATAATTTGATATTTACATTAAAAAAACCTGCTTAGAATGTCCAGTTGTCGGGCCATAATAATATTCAGCTCGCGCTATTCGCTCGCATTGTTTAATTTAATGTCCACCATGTCCACAGTGGCGTATCTAGAACAAACGAGGCCCGGGCAAGTGCTAAAATCGCACCCCTTTCAAAATATAGGTCTATTGTGTATATACTCTGCACTCGACCAGTCAAAATAAAACATAATATTCTAGTCCGGGTTTTTTTATCATGAAAATGATGCGTATCTAACGAAAACAACGTATGCGAGCGCTAAGCACGTGCCTATTATTTTCAGTATTAAGATCTTAAAAAGGAATATTCTAAGCACTTTTTGTAATAATTAACATGATGCATATCCAGACAATGAACGCATTCGCGAAGCGCGAGCCGAAAATTATTGATATTGAGACCTACAATCGGGACATATCGATGCTTGTCTAATTAAGCATTTCATGCAAGCACGAGGGGCGAGCTGAAAATTAATATTGAGGGGAAATCTTAATAATAATGATGATAATGATAATAATTATAATAATTATAATAACAATAATTGGTGGCTTCTTATATAGCGCACGCGTCCACCTTTCGGTGCTCATGGCGCTTGTAGAAAAATAAACACAACACCCAACAACAATAGAAAACGAAAAAGAATAGAATTTGAATTCTCCTGAATGTTAATGGGAGATCAAAATTTAGTTTTCACTGGGACTTGAATGTTTCTGTTGATGAAAATTTGGCGTAATTGGATAGGCAATCGATTCCATAGCTTTGGTCCTATAACAGAGAATGCATCCCCCCATTTGTGTTTGGTTCTGGTTGTCTGGAGCAATAGAGCATCAGAATGATGAGCGGAGACTGCGTGAAGGCTGATATTTTGAGATAGAGCTGCGGAGATATTTTGGGGAAGAGAGAATAAATTGAATAATAGTAAAATAATTTTGAAGGAGATTCTTTTATCAACAGGCAGCCAATGTAAGGATTGGCGAGATGGAGTCATACTTTTTAGTGTATGTTAGGAGACGGGCAGCAGAGTTTTGTAGACGTTGAAGTTTTGTCCAATCTTTTTGCGGGAGGTTAAAGAACAATGAGTTTGAAAAATCTAAACGGGAGGAAATCAAAGCATGGATAATTTTAGGGGCTTTTTGTAGGAATTCATGAAAAGGATACGTATCTCATCGGGGTAGGCCCTAATGTGAGCGCGAAGCGCGAGATGATATTTTGTATATCCTCACCTAAAAATGTATAATGGAGAGTTTTTATCTCCCTCATCAAAATCAGAGCGTGGTGAGAAGCCTTTACAAACCAGAAAATTATATTTCTGAACTGTTTGCAAGAATTAATGAAAAGAAAGGTATAAAAATAATGCAAACTCGTAGCTATAGATGAAAAGTTATGACATTTGAGTTTGAAAAACTATTTTTTTTTAGAAGGAGTGTTTGTTGGAATTCATGGAGAGAATATAAGTATATCACTAATTAAAAGTTGCACGAATATTCATCCCTGGGTAAAGACATGCAAGATTATTTTTTTACGTTGAAAAGTGCATTAATGGTACAGAGAACGGGGGTATTACCGTCAGCGGTATTCTTTTTTTCAGCGTCTTAATTCCTTTGCCTTTTCTATTCATTTTTTCCCTTTCTTTCTTTGCATATCTCCCGTTTTTGCACCACTGAAAGTAGCACCCGGGGCACGTGCCTCCATTGCCGCCCCGGCTAGATACGCCATGTAATAAAGTCCACTTATCATGTCGGAAGAAATATCAGCTTGCGCTCCGCGCTCTAATCGATTGTTGAGTTATATATATATATATATGTATAACATGTACATGTATAACTTCACACATTTATATATATATATATATATATATATATATATATATATATATATATATATATATATATATATATATAGCCATTCTGTTCATGGTTCCATTGCTTTTTATGTCTTGTTTTAGGTCTAAATCTAGGGGGAAAATCACCTCGCGTCTAATTCTCTAATATGACGTTTCTTCTTTAAATAAAAAACGGACTTGAACTTTCCAGTTTTTAGATCTGAATTTTAAAAAATAATAATCAGCTCGCGCTTCGCGCTCGCATTAATTGTTTGATTACATACTCATCCAGGTTATGATTTCAAAACGTGGTTAACATGTTCAGTTCTCAATAATACTCATATTGTACATGACAGAAAAAGTGCTTAGATTGTCCGAGTTTCGGGTGGAAAATTAGAATTTCTGTTCGCGCTTCATGCACGCTCGCATCATAAAGTTATGCTTATATATCCATCCAATTTATGGTTGAAAATGTGATTCGAATATACATTTTTTAGTCCCAGATATTGAAAATGTACAACTCGCTCTCGCATTTTATTGATTGGTGAGATTTGTATTACATGTACATTCATGAGTCACTGCAAAACGAATACTTTTGTAGGTGAGTATATTAAAAATTACTTCTGTGTTTCGCGCTCGCACGAATCTTTTCGTTAGATACGCATCTTCTTCATGATTACAATAACTGCCCAGAATATTCAATTCTCAGTTCTAAATAAAAATATACAATAAATTTAGCTTGCATGTGATATATTTAGACCTCATGAGATAAGGTAAGATAAGACTGTATTAGAACTTCGATCTTTAGTTAGGTCAAGCCCTCTAATATAAAATGAATAAATAAATAAATAATAACGTGAATAATGCCCCCCCCCCCCAAAAAAAAAAAAAAAAAAAAAAAAAAGATTTTGGCGGCCTTTCGGGAAAGTGTGAATGATAATTCCCACCCCTACCTTTAACTGATGAAAGCCTGTACTGCCCTGGGTATGGTGGAAGAAAATGTGACTGAGGAGAGAGTTGAACACTTCCAAGACTCATGGTCGTATAGCTGACGTCGGTACACGTTACCGATATACATTTGTAGAATCAAGGGCTATACCGACAAACATTTTGAACATTTACGATGGAGTGTAGCTCGTGAGCAAAAAATAAAATAATATAATCACTTTTTAAAATGAACACCACTTCTCCCCCCCCCCCTCTCCCTTGCATGGTTGTGGAAGTTCGTAGTGTTTTTCGTTTTCGCGGGGGAGGGGCTCAAATAAAGGATTATAGGTATGTTCGTTTTGATCACACGAATCAAGCAGTGATAATAATACATGGGCACCTTGAGCACCTAACAAGATGGACACGTGTGCTATATATATATTATATTATGTTATTACTATTATTATCATTACTTAGAACTTATACGCTACTCGCCCCTCCCACTTCCCTCGTCTCCATTTTTTTTTGAGGGGGCCGCAGGTATAGGCATAATCTATAGCGTTCCCGCTCCCCCTTTCAATAATTTTTTTTTTTTTTCATCGTCCATTCTGGAGATATATGATTTCATCTCTCCGATCCGCCTCGTCAGTGTGTAAATGCGCTAGCGTGAAGGGAGGGGGTCGCTAGCAACCAACCTCCAACCTTGGACAACACAAGAAATAGGAGAAAAAATAAAGGACATTTTAATATTAGAAACGAAAATGTCTGCTATGTTCTTGTTTGTCTTATCCCCTGTTTATATTCCATAATGATGTAATGATTTTCATTTCAAGATTTCAAAAATCACATGTTCAGACCCCCCATTCCTCCATGTCCAGGGTTGCACTTTGTGAATAAGAGAATTCAACCTGGTCACACGTCGTTTTATTTTCGTTTTCAGATCCTTTCATTTTACTTCTCTCTCCCAATTTTCTTTCTTTAGTCATGTTCGTTGTGTTGTAGAACAATAGAGTGGACTCTTTGACGTCGAAATAAGGTTACCAGACTAACGAAGGGAATGGGAAAGGTAGCGATAAATGGAAGCGAGGGGAAGGGGCACGCCCTCCTAAATTTTAGATAAGTGGGGTAGTTACCCCCTTAAAAAGGAAGAGGGAAAGAAAGAAAGAAAAAAGAAAAGAAAGGAAAAATGTGAAAATAAAAATAAGAAAAAGATGAATATCACATGTTTACTAAAACCAATAATACCAAAATAGCAGTTTTGACAAAGGAAAATACTTAAAATTTAAAGCAAAATAATCATACAATCAAAAATAAAAAGTTTGTTTTCCGCACCAAAATGAAGGTGTTTGGATCAAACCTGTACATCACCCCCATATAAATCTTGGAGGTGATTTAGCACCCCCGCTTACAAAGGCCATGTGCATCGGTGTTTCCACAGATCCAAAACAAACTTCTCGAATTTATAGACATTTCCTAGAATTTTTAGTTTGATTTTAACAAAAATTGTACAAAAATGTAGCCAGCCGAAACTTTCAGCAAACAATTTTAAAAATATAACATGAATGTTGACAGTTGCTATGTTTAATTATTGTTTACTTGTAATCTTTGGATTTCCCGAAATTTCCTGCATGGATTTGTTTCATTCGGAACCTTTCCTGGAAAAGGTAAAATTTCCCGAAATTTCGGGAGGAGTGGAAACACTGATGTGCATCACGGGAATATCTATATATAACCCTTCATAATGCAATGTTATAAGGGGTTATAAGTAATATCACGAACATGCTATTTAAATAAAAATGTAGGATTTTAATATAAAATCGAAAAACTTTTCAAATTCAACTCTTTGCGTTTACTCGCATTTCTCTATTTTATTACTAAACTTTATATGCCCTGTCGCCGAACCCTGCATGTGTCTTTCCACATTTTTAAAAATCGGATTAAAGTGACATTTTTAGATTGGTGACTTCATTTTTTTGTACAAAATACCATCTGGACGTCTCAGGATTCTGGAGTTTCTTGGGGCTTTGCTATCTATGCCTAGAGAAAGGGGAAATAGAGAGGAACGATAAGAAAGGATATAAGAAGAAGAAAATTGAATGAAATAAGAAAAGAGGAACGATTTGAAAACAGAAAAAGTAGAAATCATTATACAAAAAAAATCAATCGCGAATATACTTTTTAAAAAATCAGCTTGCGTTTTACATGCGCTCTTATCATTATTCAGGAAAATATGCAGCAATATTCCAAAACAGTTTATACAATGTTTCGTATTAAGATCTTAATTTCAACAAATATCAGCTCGCTTGGCGTATAAACTTTATACTTACCATAAGACCGTATTTGATTAGAATGACCCGATTCAGCTCTTCATGTCAAAATATTAATAATTTTCAACTCGTTCTTCGTGCTCCGCGCTCGCACCATTCTGTTGTATAATCAATGCAATTTAATAAGTTTGAATCTCGGGTTTTCAGTTATTTTTTTCCAAGCAATGTGCTTATAATGACAATCCTCGGTCCTGCTAATTGTTAATATCATAATATGTTGGGTGTGGATCATTTGGTGTGTGTGGGTTGAATCATATTTTTAATAAGTACACTCTATTATTCATGCCAAAATTTTAAACGATATTATGTTTCTTTTGTTATGAAAATGCTAATACGCATTTACGAGAACAATAAATCAAATCGAATTGTTTAAGATGAACATAGCCTGCGTGATTACCAAAAGTGAGTAGAATGAGCCGTTTAAGATGTTCATGTTCATAAAAAAGTTCGCGCTCCTATATTTATTTTCAAGGCGAAATATAAAAATAAACATTACCTTGCGCGCTTCGCGCTCGCATCATTAATTTAGGCCATAGTAGGTCCATGATTGTAAGAATAAAGCTACGATGTACTTAAAAATTCAGACTTTAGTTGCATGGGACACCCCCCCTAAATGATAATAATCAAGCATTTATCAGCCGATGTGGAAGAAATGTGGATGGAAATATTTCTTACCCCCCCCCCCCCCGAAGTACGTAAAAATATACATTCTGGCACTGGCGGCGGAAGATCATGCTTCAACACCGCCGGAACACCGCCAATCCAGAATCTAATATTTTTATGCTTTCGCCGCCGGCCACAGAATAATGCAATTATTTTTATATCCTTTTTATCCCCAGCATATACCTTTATATTTTATATATTTTATGCTGCACCAAATCTTTTTATATGATTATTATAAAAATGTTCGTTATATACATTGGTTGTTGGGCTGTGCAGTTATGTGTTGGAGGGGGGGGGGACAGCTTTACGTTGTGCAGGGGTGGATCCAGGTTTTTCTAAAGGGAGGAGGCACAATTCATGAGAAAATTTTGAAAAGAAAAAAAAAAGGTTTTCATCTAAAAATTTACAATCTAAAGGTATTTCGCCAAAAATTTGTCAAGCAAACGAAGAAGAAGAAAGGACCTCGCGTTCAAAGGAAGGAAGTGCATACGTGAGTAAAATATGGCAGATTTACTACACAAGTTTTGACTACTACTCTCAAAAAGGTGCTCGGCCCATTAGAGAAACAGTCTTGAATAAATGAAATGTTATAATCATGTGACTGCACAATTAAAAATGAATGTCCTGTATTATGTTCATTTTTCGAGCGATATGGGAAGAGTCTTACGTAATACCAAGTAATTTGCATACCCACATAAACAACGAAACGTTCACGCATGGGATAAAGCCATCCTTCCCTCAGCTAGCCATGGTCCATGCCTCAGCTCACGACACACGCAGAGCTCGAGGGACCACATGTTCTTATTCTATTCTCAAGTACATGTATGATGTTCTGGATCGCACATATTTTATTCTGGTGCTACACTTTCGCTTTATCTTCATGTAATATTAAAGTACATCGCCCCAAATTTGCCACGTTACTACCATCCCGGCGAGGAGTCAGTAAGTCTGCATTTTTCTTATCTTAGATGGTCTGTACATAGCTTTCGTTGCGCTATCAGAATCTGTTTTTCTTCTTTCATACTACTTTCTCTGCTTCGACTAGAACCGTCAAGCCAGCAGAGAACATGCGCTGCATGTAATGTTTACAATTCTCAGTGCATGCCGGCCGGAGCGGCCTTGCCCCCATTCACTATTGGTTGATTGACAGTTCTCGCTTGCGTGTCCGTTACGATCTCAACGCAGAGGGAGGCATACAATTTTATTTTCAAATCGGGATGTCACAGTAATTTGGGAAATCGTCTAGTAGACGAGTTCTAATATAATCACATTTTCCTACCTACTAACAACTTTTCATTCAAAATAAAGATGATTTCTAGGGTTTCTTAGAACAAGTACATAAACTCATAAACATAATTCATCTTAATTTGAGAATTTTTTAAATCAGCTTCTCACAATGTTAAACGATCCCTTTAAACACTAAGGACAAAATGGATAAAGAGTGGAAAGAAAAAAAAAAGAGAGAGAGTGAGGGAGAGATGGCCTGCACGAAACCCATACCAAAGTCGCTGCTTTGCGATAGAAATAAAAATGGGAAACATGAAAAGCAACAGCAACAACAAAAATGAACATCAATACAGAAGAAGGGGAGGGGTGGGGGGGGGGGGGACAACGAGGAAGAAAAAAGGAGGATCTATACTATACTGCGCACACAAACCATGCAAACACTCACACATAATAATGTTCTATATTATATTTTGGTATTATGATATGTTTATCTTTATTTAGTGCCTTTTCCACAGAATAGAAAAGTGTATAGTCTACCTACGATGCTGTTTCCTGACGGGGCCCAGGGTAAGGGACACCATATCAATGCATAATTGCTATATCCATCATGATCCAGAACTACATATATATAATTTGCTGGTTTTGAGAAGTTGAACTCTGTAATCACGATTTTTTTAATGCTAAACATCTCGATAATTTGACATTTCAACATGGAGATGGAAATGTTTAAAACTACACTAGAAATGAGCTAAACTTAAGATAACAAATTAATATTTTTTTAACAGCCTGTCAAAGTTTCACCGGCTTTGGTTTATTGAAAGATTACCGTGATGTAATTTTACCTATCTACCCGGTGATGTCTTGTGCAAGGTTACGTTTTGGATGAAAGTGGGGCAGAGGTTTTTGCCCTCGAACGAAAGTCAAGCAAGGTACAGTGCTAAAAGTGTTTCCTGTTCATTATATTTTTTTAAAATATAAAATGATTGTCATCTTGAGACATTTCTTCATATTTTTGCTGTCTCAAATCTCACATTCTAATGAAATTTTTAAATTGTTTGCTCAAGCGCTCGCTCGCTTCGCTCAATAACATTCATAGGTAGCTCCCGCCATAGCAACGTGGGCACTCGCCCGCCATCTTGCGTTCCGGGTAATATATATCTTTCCTTAAAGCTTAACACATAACCTTAAGGCGAAATATGATTACATGTTGTTTCATATTTCCCCCTTTGGTTACGGTATGGGTAATATATATTTCCCCTTAAAGCATAATACTTAACCTTAAGGGGAAATATGATAATATATTGCCCTATTGTCTCATTTTTCCCCTTTGGTTACCTTACGGGTAATCACTAGCGTACCTACGGGGGGGGGGCAGGGGGGCATTTCCCCCCCCCCCCCCATGACGAGTGACAAGCAAGCAACAACAAAAAAAGGGGGGAAGGAAAGGAAGGAAAGGAAAGGAAAGGGCACTCACTTATCAGTATATAGGCCAAGGCCCAGCGGTTCAGCTAGCCATGCTCCGAGATTTGGGTCGTTTTTCAGGTCAGAACTAGCCCTAATTCGTGTTTTAGGCCTATAATTTTGAAACAAAATGCCGATGATCGCTCTACACTAGGGTGTACAAGTTACAACGTTCAAAAGTATGTCAGGACTCAGCTTCAGGTCCATCTGTCAAATCATCATGCCGTTACACAATGTACAGGCAGGGCCCGCGCTACGACAGGGCTGGGGGGGGGGGGGGCCTCGAGCACCCCCCCCCTCCCCTTCCCTCTTTTTTGAAGAAGTATGTTAAAGAGAAATAGAAAGCAACCAGCTAAGGGCAAGGCCCCGACAAAAAAACTCATTCTTTTCCCCCTGCAAAATGCGAGACCACATTTACCTACGTAAAAGCACGATTTAGCGAACGTAATTCAGCAAAAAATACGGATGCATAGTCAAGCATCACGGCAAAGCTTCCGAGTTCGGCAGTTTCCGGATTAATAAAATCAGTTCCGTAAAAGCGATCGTAAAAGCCTAAGTTGTTCATAAAATCAAACACTTTTAACGCCAGAATCTGGGTAAAAACACTCCATTCAGTTGTACAGGTGCGCAGAAGACGAACTGTCGGTCAACAATTTTCTTTTTCAATCCGCGCATAATTATATGCAAATTATACCGAACAAAATTAGTATCATGCACATCGTTTATTAGTGTCACAGATGGGTCGTTACTGTTACACTATATGGACAGATTGAATAGATGTGTAAAACATTAAAATTATAATCAGTATACGATGGGAAAATGATTCTTCTCCAGCTTCCGGAAACCAACCTGGGAACTTTTGTTGTGTCCTGCGGGACGCAATTACTCACCATCTTTGCATTATTTGTGCGTGAGATTTTTTTCTTTTCTTTTCTACTAAGTGCCCCTTTTCATCTCTGATAATTGCCGCTTTTATTTTACACTTGCCCCTTATCCTTTCTAATTAGTACCATTTTCCTAATCTGATAATTGCACTTTTTCCGTTGTCATAAGTGCATATTTTCCTCTCTGGTGAGTGCCCCTTATTAAGCGCGAGGAGTGCCCCAATTTCACGTCACGGTCTTGTAATCCCCCTTTTTACTTTGACATGTGCTCTTTTTCTTTTCTAATAAGTGTCCTTTTCCCTTTGGATATGTGCCCCCTTTTCCTTCCCCCATAAAAAGTGCTCCTAATTTAAAGCGACTAAGAGCAACTTTTTCTTGAATATCACCCAAATCTGGCTCGCTACGCTCGCTCGTATTTGAAGTTGATATAATTATGTTTCTTATTAAAGATCTTTTCAGTCGTTCATGATTAAATTTTGCTTAGAACCCCATCAGGATCGTTTTTTCTTCATTATAACATGTAATATTTTGCACTGCGACTTCACAAATCTCAAAATTTTTGCTCGCTCGCAAATGAATTTTCTAACCATCACAACCAACTGCAAAGTACATGTATATGCTTAAACAGTATTTTTGACCATGAAAAGAGAACAAATATTGAAATCATCCCTGATAATGCACTCACAATGTAAAGGTATATACCACTGTCTAAAAAATTGTATATTTTCGCTTTGAGGTTTCCCTTTGTAGGTGCCCCCTTTTTCCCGGAAAGTGCCCTTTATTGTTGGTGGTGTCCCCCCCCCCTACTTTGAATGACGCTCCGCCGCCCCTGGCCTGCTAAAACCCCTGAGCTTCTGGGGGCTCCATCCCTGGACCCCTCGCCAATTTACGCTCCGCTCGCTTCGCTCGCTACGCTCTACCTGATCAGGCCCATCTGTCAAATCATCATGCCGTTAAACAATGTACAGGGCCCGCGCTACGACAGGGCTCTGGGGGGGGGGGGGGCCTCGAGCCCCCCCCTCCCTCTTTTTTGAAGAAGTATGTTAAAGAGAAATAGAAAGCAACCAGCTAAGGGCAAGGCCCCGACAAAAAAACTCATTCTTTTCCCCCTGCAAAATGCGAGACCACATTTACCTAAGTAAAAGCACGATTTAGCGAACGTAATTCAGCAAAAAATACGGATGCATAGTCAAGCATCACGGCAAAGCTTCCGAGTTCGGCAGTTTCCGGATTAATAAAATCAGTTCCGTAAAAGCGATCGTAAAAGCCTAAGTTGTTCATAAAATCAAACACTTTTAACGCCAGAATCTGGGTAAAAACAATCCATTCAGTTGTACAGGTGCGCAGAAGACGAACTGTCGGTCAAAAATTATCTTTTTCAATCCGCGCATAATTATATGCAAATTATACCGAACAAAATCATGCACATCGTTTATTAGTGTCACAGATGGGTCGTTACTGTTACACTATATGGACAGATTGGATAGATGTGTAAAACATTAAAATTATAATCAGTATACGATGGGAAAATGGATCTTCTCCAGCTTCCGGAAACCAACCTGGGAACTTTTGTTGTGTCCTGCGGGACGCAATTACTCACCACCTTTGCATTATTTGTGCGTGAGATTTTTTTCTTTTCTTTTCTACTAAGTGCCCCTTTTCATCTCTGATAATTGCCGCTTTTATTTTACACTTGCCCCTTATCCTTTCTAATTAGTACCATTTTCCTAATCTGATAATTGCACTTTTTCCGTTGTCATAAGTGCATATTTTCCTCTCTGGTGAGTGCCCCTTATTAAGCGCGAGGAGTGCCCCAATTTCACGTCACGGTCTGGTAATCCCCCTTTTTACTTTGACATGTGCTCTTTTTCTTTTCTAATAAGTGTCCTTTTCCCTTTGGATATGTGCCCCCTTTTCCTTCCCCCATAAAAAGTGCTCCTAATTTAAAGCGACTAAGAGCAACTTTTTCTTGAATATCACCCAAATCTGGCTAGCTACGCTCGCTCGTATTTGAAGTTGATATAATTATGTTTCTTATTAAAGATCTTTTCAGTCGTTCATGATTAAATTTTGCTTAGAACCCCATCAGGATCGTTTTTTCTTCATTAAAACATGTAATATTTTGCACTGCGACTTCACAAATCTCAAAATTTTTGCTCGCTCGCAAATGAATTTTCTAACCATCACAACCAACTGCAAAGTACATGTATATGCTTAAACAGTATTTTGGACCATGAAAAGAGAACAAATATTGAAATCATCCCTGATAATGTACTCACAATGTAGAGGTATATACCACTGTCTAAAAAATTGTATATTTTCGCTTTGAGGTTTCCCTTTGTAGGTGCCCCCTTTTTCCCGGAAAGTGCCCTTTATTGTTGGTGGTGTCCCCCCCCCCCCTACTTTGAATGACGCTCCGCCGCCCCTGGCCTGCTAAAACCCCTGAGCTTCTGGGGGCTCCATCCCTGGACCCCTCGCCAATTTACGCTCCGCTCGCTTCGCTCGCTACGCTCTACCTGATCAGGCCCATCTGTCAAATCATCATGCCGTTAAACAATGTACAGGGCCCACGCTACGACAGGGCTCGGGGGGGGGGGGGGGGTCGAGCCCCCCCCCCCCTTCCTCTTTTTTGAAAAAGTATGTTAAAGAGAAATAGAAAGCAACCAGCTAAGGGCAAGGCCCCGACAAAAAACTCATTCTTTTTTTTCCCTGCAAAATTGCGAGACCACATTTACCTACGTAAAAGCACGATTTAGCAAACGTAATTCAGCAAAAAAGACGGAGGCATAGTCAAGCATCTCGGCAAAGCTTCCGGGTTCGGCAGTTTGCGGATTAATAAAATCAGTTCCGTAAAAGCGATCGTAAAAGCCTAAGTTGTTCGTAAAATTAAACACTTTTAACGCCAGAATCTGGGTAAAAACACTCCTTTCAGTTGTACAGGTGCGCAGAAGACGAACTGTCGGTCAAAAATTTTCTTTTTCAATCCGCGCATAATTATATGCAAATTATACCGAACAAAATTAGTCTCATGCACATCGTTTATTAGTGTCACAGATGGGTCGTTACTGTTACACTATATGGACAGATTGGATGGATATGTAAAACATTAAAATTATAATCAGTATACGATGGGAAAATGATTCTTCTCCAGCTTCCGGAAACCAACCTGGGAACTTTTGTTGTGTCCTGCGGGACGCAATTACTTACCACCTTTGCATTATTTGTGCGTGAGATTTTTTTCTTTTCTTTTCTACTGAGTGCCCCTTTTCATCTCTGATAATTGCCCCTTTTATTTTACACTTGCCCCTTATCCTTTCTAATTAGTACCATTTTCCTTATCTGATAATTGCTCTTTTTCCGTTGTCATAAATGCATTTTCCTCTCTGGTGAGTGCCCCTTATTAAGCGCGAGGAGTGCCCCATTTTCACGGTCTGGTAAACCCCCTTTTTACTTTGACATGTGCTTTTTTTCTTTTCTAATAAGTGTCCTTTTCCCTTTGGATATGTGCCCCTTTTTCCTTTCCCCATAAAAAGTGCTCCTAATTTAAAGCGACTAAGAGCAACTTTTTCTTGAATATCACCCAAATCTGGCTCGCTACGCTCGCTCGTATTTGAAGTTGGTATAATTATGTTTCTTATTAAAGATCTTTTCAGTCTTTCATGATTAAATTTTGCTTAGAACCCCATCAGGATCGTTTTTTCTTCATTATAACATGTAATTTTTTGCACTGCGACTTCACAAATCTCAAAATTTTTGCTCGCTCGCAAATGAATTTTCTAACCATCACAACCAACTGCAAAGTACATGGATATGCTTAAACAGTATTTTGGACCATGAAAAGAGAGAACAAACATTGAAATCATCCCTGATAATGTACTCACAATGTAGGGGTATATACCAATGTATAAAAAATTGTATATTTTCGCTTTGAGGTTTCCCTTTGTAGGTGCCCCCTTTTTCCCGGAAAGTGCCCTTTTTTGTTGGTGGTGTTCACCCCCCCCCCCCCACTTTGAATGACGCTCCGCCGCCCCTGGCCTGCTGAAACCCCTGAGCTTCCGGGGGCGCTATCCCTGGACCCCACGCCAATTTACGCTCCGCTCGCTTCGCTCGCTACGCTCTACCTGATCGTAAATACTTTAGCCACCCCCTCCCCCTCCCCCCCCCCACTTTGAAAAACGTTCCCCGGGGCCTGATGTAAGGTGTTTGAAGCTGAAGCCCGACGCCAGTGATTGCTGTCTGCCCATCCTAACTACTGTACTAGTCTTGTACTGACTGGTTTTGAAAATCAAGTGATAAGTGTAAGAGGTACTAGATAACTGTACCGTGTCAACATGGTTGTCTTCCGAGGTACCGGTGTCATGAATACCAGTGTCCCAAAGACTTTTTGTTACACCGGCGTACTATATCCATGAGGACTGCACACATAGTCCCGCTTCTTGTGTTAACAGTCTTTTCCCTCTAGAAATCCAAGGCTTATCATAATTTTATGCTGGAAAAATTCACAGATTATAAATGATATCCTGGCAAAAAGTATACACCAAATCGCACGAATTGAGTTTGACAATTCGATTTTTCTTCAGCTTCTCAGACTCCCCCCTGTCCTCACAAGCGCGGAACACGGCGCTGACGCGCCGCTTAATATTTTCTCACGATTTGCCCCCCCCCCCCCCCTCGCCGCCGGCTGGATCCGCCCCTGTATGTATCCTATCTCTCTGTTCCCCTATCTATCTTCCTCCAATTTCATTTCCCTCAACCTTCTGACATTCCTCACAGTGAGTGATTTTTCCTATATCTAGTGATACATAATTTTACTGTTTAATTTTTTTCTCACTTTACTACATTTATTTTCAATGAGTGAATAGATGCATATTCTGAATATTCTTTTAATTGTGCATGTGTGAATGAAACAAATGCAAATCAATTCAACTCAATTCATTGTCAAATACACTTTTTTACATCTCCAAATAAATGCAGAATTGGGAGCATAATAATTATGTCAATAGCTTCTTCAAAGAGGAATAATAGAAGTACGTTAATAGAAACATTGTCATTACCAGTGATAAGTTAACCACTGATTTTGTCAAAATTCAATACATTTCACATTTTTTTAAATGATAATTTTTTCTTTTAAAGCCACACTACACCAGGAGGCTGGCGAGCAGTGAGCATTTGGTTCAGTGGTTAAGATTTAGTTTTGATAAATAGACCCTATGCCTTTCAACACAATTATTGACAGTATATATTTCAGTAAATTAACCTATAATGGGTTTTATATCAGAAAGCAGGAATGTTCAATACTCATTTTGTTAATTGGTAACATATTAGTGGTGTGTGTGTTGAAAAGAGTAGCGGATATATTTGTAATCATTCAAGTGGGCATATATTTTAAGACTACGAGATCAGAATGTTGCATCCTGTGAGAGCTCATGGGAACAATATGAGTAGTTCAGGACTCGAGATGGAGCTATTTCTGAGTACTGGTGTAGTGTGGCTTTAAATCAAAATAGACCAAAGATATGCAATCGCCCGATCGCAAATATTAATATCAACCAGATTGTTACTGTGTTATTAGGACACCCCCTAGTCCCCCTTCCACACCCACACATCCCCCCTTACTCGTCCAAATCGCCCCCCCCCCCCCCCCGACGAGGTATGTCAGGTACGCCACTGCGGGTAATATATATATTTCCCCTTAAAGCATAAACACTTAACCATAAGGGGAAATATGATAATATATTACCCTATTGTCTCATATTTCCCCCTTTGGTTACCTTACGGGTAATATATATATTTCCCCTTAAAGCATAACACTTAACCATAAGGGGAAATATGATAACATATTACCATATTGTCTCATATTTCCCCCTTTGGTTACCTTACGGGTAATATATATATTTCCCATTAAAGCATAACACTTAACCATAAGGGGAAATATGATAATATATTACCCTATTGTCTCATATTTCCCCCTTTGGTTACGGTACAGGTAAAATATATTTCCCCTAAAAGCATATTCTTAACCTTAAGGGGAAATATGATTATATATTACCTTATTGTTTCATACTATCCCTTTTGGTTACGGTACTGGTAATTTGCTAAAACGAAGCGCTCAACTCTTAGGGGAAATATTTTGCTAAAGCGAAGCGCTCAACTCTTAGGGGAAATATGTATTAACCTAATGTCTCGAGGAGCTGCAGTTGTGAATTAATGCCTTGCCGAATGGCAATATAGCATCGGTCATAGTGGGACTCGAACCCGCGACCCTCGCATCGAAAGGCGAGATCCACTACACCACGACACTCTCACATTGACATATTCGTGCTTTTAGACCAAATTTAGGGTAAATATAGCACTTTAAGGGTAATTCATAAAAATTCCCCTCAGCGGAACTAACAGGGGAAATGTGACAAATTCCCCTTATTGTCACTTTGGGAGTTAAAATACGTAAAGGGGAATAAATTTGGCTGGTGTATATGTTAAATCCTTTATGATGAGTTTTTCACATATATTTCGATTACGGAACGTTTTGTTATATTATTTTGTAAGAACAGGTGGAAAAATTATTTTTTTCTGACTTTTTTGAAAGAGTTATTTCAGCTTTTATGAAAATTCCCCTTAAGTATCATTTATTCCGCATTTCCCCCTAAGTGCGGAGAAAGTGTTATATATATATATATATATACATATATATTATATATATATACATATATATTATATATATATATATATATATATATATATATATATATATATATATATATATCGAGAATATGCCTTGGTCTCGTATGATCGAGGTGCAGCATCGTAATATAATATAAGTGTGACTTTGACAAAAGAGAGAGGATGCAAGACGTAGCAATATTGTCCAACTCCTTTATTAGGCCAAGCTTTCGACCGTGTAACCGGTCTTCCTCAGGGCTTGAAAGGAGGATGGGAAGGGTTTGGTACGTGTTGTGAGATATGTCTGGTTCGCTGCACCAGACATATCACACAACACGTACCTACCTTTTGTCAAAGTCACATTTATATATATATATATATAAATTTGTGAATTTATACATGTACCATTTTTTTCCAAAGGGTAGATAGCTCTGGGGAACCTTGATTTAAGCTACGCCTACCATTGTTCTCTTCATCCATTTCTTTCACACAATATGAAGGTGTAGCATTTTACATCAGTGAACATTTACAATTCAAAGTAAGGAAAGAAATATCATTAAAACAGAGTGAAACTTTATTCATAGAAATCACGAAGCCAAAAAGCAAAAATATAATTATTGGATTGATTTACAGACCCCCTCATGATAAAGTAAATTTATTTTGTGAAGACCTTGAAATGTGCCTTCATACTATAAGAAAAGAAGAAAAACAAATATATTTAATGGGTGATTTTAACATCAACCTGTTATCCCAAAATAATGAACATGATTTATTCCTACACACAATGCATTCATTTGGCTATTATCCCCATATAGATAAACCGACCAGAATTGATAGCCATTCATCAACACTTATCGACAACATTTTTTCAAATATATTAAACAGAGATATTACCAGCGGATTGTTAATATCTGATATATCGGATCATTTGCCGGTTTTTTCATTTTGCGATAATGATATTCCAAAAGAAAATATACTCAAATCGACAATGTATAGAAAAGATTCTCAAAATAACATTGAATCGTTTAAAAGGGATCTTGCTATTGAAGAATGGTTGGATGTATTTAATGAGTCTAATTCAAACATTGCATACACAAATTTTAACAATAAATTGCAAACATTTTACGAGAAAAATTTTCCTCTGATACCACTGGTCAAAAGAAAGAAGGCAAAAATGCCATGGATTTCTAAAGCAATTTTAAGATCCATACGTACCCGAAATAAACTTTACAAGGCATTTTTAAAGAACCCTTCTATTCAAAACAAAAATAAATACAAAACTTATAGAAATAGACTAACCAATACAATTCGAGCTTCTCGCAAATTATTTTATTCCGAGAAGCTTTACAAAGTCAAATCAAACATGAAAGCAACATGGGAGATTATAAATGATTTGATTGGCAAGAAACCCAAAATATTACCCAAAGATAATTTCACAGCTCATGATGTTGCGATAAATTCAGAAGATGTAGCTGATACCTTTAATTCCTTTCTTGTTAACTTAGGACCCTCATTGGCAAACAAACTTGACAGAACTGATGAAAATTTTGGAAAATTTCTTCCCACACCCATTAACACTTCTTTATTCTTTAACCCAACAAATGTTCAGGAATTAATTGAAATAACAAAAAATCTCAAATCAAGCAAATCACAGGGAATTTATAGAATTAGTACTTTCCTTCTTAAGCAGATCATACACTATATTGCCTCTCCTTTGTGTCATATTTTTAATCTGTCGATTAGCACCGGAATATGTCCTGATTCCCTAAAAATTGCAAAGGTAAATCCTGTTTTTAAAAAAGACAATCCGCATGAAATAACAAATTACAGGCCTATTTCTATTCTTCCCAGCATTTCCAAAATATTAGAGAAGATTATTTACAATAGACTTTATAAGTTTCTAGATACTTTTCATTTTCTAAATTCTAACCAATATGGATTCAGGAAAGGACATTCGACTGATCAGGCGTTAATACAAATATACGATAAAATTACAAATACAATGGCAAAAAAAGAACATATCATAGGCGTATTCATGGACTTAAGCAAAGCCTTTGACACTCTTGACCACCAGATATTACTTAAAAAACTTGAAAATTGTGGAATTCGCGGAATTACACTATCTTGGTTTAAGAGTTATTTGTCCAATAGAAAACAATATGTAATTCACAATAATATTCCTTCTGATTTTCAGTTAATACAA
Source organism: Lytechinus pictus (assembly GCF_037042905.1). Taxonomy (NCBI): domain Eukaryota; kingdom Metazoa; phylum Echinodermata; class Echinoidea; order Temnopleuroida; family Toxopneustidae; genus Lytechinus; species Lytechinus pictus. Next base: position 8,890,339 of record NC_087253.1, read on the forward strand.
TGCGGAGTTCCACAAGGATCAATCCTAGGCCCCTTGCTTTTTTTTTTATATATATCAATGATTTGACTTCTGTAACACCTTTATTATCATATGTATTATTTGCAGATGACACCAACATTTTTTGTTCACATAATAGCTTAGAAACTTTAGTAGATATAATTAACCGTGAATTACCAAAACTATCTTTGTGGTTTAAGTGTAATAAGCTTTCACTCAATATAGATAAAACAAACTTTATATATTTCAAGCATACACACTCACATGATAACGAATTTCCTTACAATATAAACATAGACAATACTACTCTCAAAAGGAAAAGAGAAACAAAGTTTTTAGGTGTCACAATAGATGAAAATTTAAATTGGAATGAACATGTACGTTGTATAACTACTAGTATTTCTAGAAACGTTGGTATACTTTACAAAATGAAAAACATTATTCCACATACAACTCTTGTCATATTCTACAATTCATTAATATTGCCTTATATATCATATTGCAACATAGTTTGGGCAACATGTGCAAAAACTAAAATTAATACAATATACTTATTACAGAAAAAAGCAATTCGAATCTGTACTGATTCCCAATATTTATCACACACAAATCCATTATTCCATAAACTAAAGACTCTAACAGTATTTGACATAAATACTCTACAAAGTTTACTACTTATGTTTAAGTACGTACATAACATGCTCCCACCTTCATTCCACAATTTTTATACTCTGAATACATCTATTCATTATTACCCTACCCGTAACTCTTCAAATTTCCATTTAATCAACCCTAAATTGCTTATTGCGCAGAGATCCATAAGACACCATGGTCCAGATTTGTGGAACTCTCTACCAGAGCCTGTAAAACAATCTTCGTCTCTTCACTCATTTAAGGCAAACGTTAAATCTATGTTATTATCAGAATATTTGAAGTAAAATTTCTGTGTCATATCCTTTTTATCGTGAATTTATTCCTCCTTCGATTTAGTCATTACCAATATCTTCATCATGACCACCATCATCTCCATGGCCTTCATCATCATCATCATCATCATATCACCGTCACCCTCAGCTTTATCATCTTCATACTATAATATTGCATGAATTCATGTTTCGTATTTGAAAATGTATGCCCATTCTGCTTTATAAATGTATTAATTAATTCAATTAGTGTAAGTTTGGGATTGTCATTTTTTTTTCAAGCAATCTGCTTATGATGACAATCCTTCTCCTGCAAATTGTGAATATCATATAGTTAATCATTTTTGTCTGAAATTATCTTTTTAATACTCTTTATTTATGATTCATGCCAAAAATGCTAGCATATTATGTTTATTATGTTATGAAAAATGTATTATACAAATGTTATGGATGCAGAAGAAAACAATAAATCAAATCAAATCAAATCAAATATATATATATATATATATATAAACTCCTCAAAAAAGTTTAGAAATCTGACTTTGATCGATAATCCCTCCTCGGTTCTAGTAAATATCAATATGTAATTAATATTAATGAATAGATCATTTAATTTTCTTTAAAATGATACCCTACATGATATGATTACGGTTCATATGGAGGTGCAGTGCCTTGAAATGTGGGGCAAGGTCAAAATTCAAAAGTAGCAAATTGAAACAATATTGAAAGTCACTGTTCTTTTTTCCGTGGTGATGAGTGAGTTTCTCAGCGGTTTCTTTTCATTGTTTTCATGCACCTTAACATCAACATTAACATGAAATCAGCACACCTCTGCACAAGCAAACATATAACAAACAAAACATCACTACATAAACCACAACAAAACATAAATAAATGAAGAAGCAGGGGCTTGATTTGAATGGATTTCATCTCTATTGACACAGACAAAAGAATCATGTTCTCTATTGACCCTTTATGACTATTTTTGCTCGTTTTGCAGATTTTCAATTCAGACCTCATCCAACACTTTTGAATCATGCTCTTTTCGTGATGGCATGATCATAGCAAGCATGGTATCATTTGAAAGGAAATTGAATGATCTTTTGAATTAAATCAAATATGCATTGTGCAAAATTTGAAGTTGGGGGAAATTAATGGCCAAACTCAGATTTCCAACCTTTTTTTTGCTCGTTTTGCAGCCTTTTAATTCAGACTTCATCCAACTCTTTTGAATCCTGCTCTTTTTGTGATGACATGATCATAACAAGCATGGTATCGTTTAAAGGAAATCAAGTGATCTTTTGAATGATGTCAAATATGCATTGCGTTGAATTTTGAGATGGGATAAATTATTGGCCAAACTCAGATTTCCATACTTTTTTTGAGGGGTATATATATATATATATATATATATATATATATATATATATATCATATAGGATCTTATAGTTTTCACCATTCCCTGTTAGGATCAGGAATAAAATTTGATGCAGGTTTATATAAAGATGCATATACTGAAAATGAATTACTGCATTATCTGTTCATCTGTATACTGTTAATGAAAGAAATGTATATCCGAATGCATGTTCATGACATAATGTTACAGGTGTATATTATGCTGCTGTTTTAAGAAGAGTAAACATCACCATATGTTCTGAAAATAATCTGAAATGACCACTTTATATAATTTTCAAGAGTTAGGATGATTTCTACACTGTGTGATTCATCCAGAGTTATGTATGGACGTTTCTTGGTCAGGGCGCTTAGCCATGAGAGCAGGACTAATGTTAAATTAGTCAAGAATGTTAGTCCAACCATTTGGATAGTCAAGTAAGTCGAAATGGGCACCATCTGGAAGAACAAAAAAGTTAGTTCAGCAGCCTAAAAATGTAAGTCAAGCAACCTCACAAGTTAGTCATGGTATTTTGACTAACCGCCCAGGACTAATTTAAGCTATATACGTAATAATTATTGACAGGTTGGGACAAATTTCAATTAGTCAGCCGTTGCATGACTAACGTGTATGTTTGTGTCAAACAGCTCTATATGTTAATCAAAGTAGGCACTATCTGGACTAATCTTTTGTCAAATCACCAATAAAAGTTTTCAGTGATATAACTACCTTTACATTTTTTAATCCCTGAGAAAAAAGTGCAATAACAAACTTGGGGAGGGGTATACGTGAACATGAGCTCAGAAACACCTCCATTGTCAAAATGGGGACTTTTGCATTTGAGCCAGTGCGTTTTGCTTTCTACTCGAAATTACAAAATCTACCTGATCCGTCCATTAACACAGTTTAAAATTATAGATTCCCATTCAAATAGTTTTAACGTCACATTAATATCCGACTTTGTTCAAGCCAACCATTCTTCTTAAAATGTTCATGTTTTTCATAGTTATTTCGAGAAGGGATGGTTTTTCCAATAGAAAATAATTTACATTGTGAAATTAATGTGTGACGGTTGGGCAAGCTGTGAAGTAGGAACGCTAAATGTTTGCATGGATAGTACCAGGCTCTTAAATACTATTTCTTAATACAAGCAGATTATCTTATGTTTTGCGATAAAGGTCTACCAGGAATTAACATCAATATTCTTTTCGAAAACTTCTTTGATAATAGTATTCCTCTTTTTTTATAAAGTGGTTATGCATATGAACAGCGTCTCTTAATTATGAGCACTCCAACAAGAGTCTTAAGGCATCCTACATGGTACTAATTAAACACATGGGTGAAGAACGCAAAAGCAAGGACTGATCTTAATGTTCATCATGTTATTTTTTGCCCTGTGCTTTGGGATGATGCTAGTATTTTTTGGTTAAATAGAATGTCTCCGTTCATACTCTCTTTAATCATCTTTCGTGTTTTCTCCAAACAAAGATCTACCCCACACGATTTGCCTGTTTAACTTAGGTTTTAATTCAACGGAGTAGACAATTCAGGATTGGTATAGAAGTGACTTACAAAGGGACTTATTGATTTTTGGTTTCCATGTGTCTCGTTTACCTTGGTTACAGTGACATAAATGTACGCAGTTTACCCAAGTACAAAGGCCTAATGAATAGACACCTTAATCAATAATGCATTTCGAGTGTTGGTTGGCAGAGCTCAACCATGGAAAATTGAAAAACAAAATGTGTGTGTGTAGGTGTGTGTGTACGGTGTATGAGAATATAAAAAATGTGAAAAAGGTAACTTGAGTTGGCTCATTTTTTATGAAATAACTGAACAATGAGGATAAATTGAGCTAGACTATGACACATATACTACTGGTGGGGCACACTCTTTGAAATAAAAAAATCTACAAGTTTAGTTTGTGGAATATATAGCTAAAGTATATTCGGTAGATATCTACCGAATATATATTAGCTATATATTCCACGTGTTGGAGTAATATTAAGAGAAACAAGGTTGAAACTTTCATGCTTTAATCCAACAAAACTTATTGAAGTCCACACATTTTCAACGAGTACATAGCGTCTTTATCAAGTGAATGTCCCACAAATTTTCGACGAGTACATAGCGTCTTTATCAAGTGAATGACATTCACTTGATAAAGACGCTATGTACTCGTCGAAAATTTGTGGACTTCAATAAGTTTTGTTGGATTAAAGCATGAAAGTTTCAACCTTGTTTCTCGCTAATGTATATATTAATAACTAATTTGACGTACAGAAAAGCAACATGCGTAATCTTTGTCAGCAGAACAATAAGGAGATGTGACGCAGGTCGCGCCCCCCCCTCTTAATTAGAATGCTACCACGTGTCCGTCTCTTTCTTTCTCCATGATAATAGTGATTAAATTTATGTTAGGGTTATGGAAGCATATATATATATATATATATATATATATTTACAGTGCATGAAAAATTAGCATATTCATGTAAAATGTACTCTGCTAACAAAAAAAATGTGTTTCGTGTTCAATTTCCAATATTAAACACGTTTAAATTGGCAAAAATACTACTTTGGTTTCGTTTCGAAAGGAGCATTATCTATGAGCAACAAGTTAAATATAAAATAAAATCGATGATAAATGTTAACAGAAGAGTTTGGTTGCACATTTTTACAGTAGGTTGTATGAAAAGTAGAGTGGGTGTGTTCGGATAACCTCTTTGACGATTTTTTTTCAGGGATTACCTAAATTGGCGGAGACATCCTGCGAACTTTGTGAAGAGTTAATAAGTAACAAAGAATGTCTTGGAATTTTAAAAGAATTGAAACATAATAAATCACCTTGAAATAACGGTCTTTCTTCGGAGTTCTAATATACCTTTTGGGCGGATATCGGAGATTAAGTTAAAGATGCCTTAAATGAGGCATATTGGTCCGGCAAATTAGCTTCGTCGCAAAAACAAGCAGTTATTACGTTAATCGCTAGATATGGGAAAGATCCTGTTTTATTAAAAAATTACAGACCCACAGTATATCCCTTCTTCACGTGGATTTTAAAATTCTAACAAAAGTTTTGGCTAAGCGAATCAAGAAAATACTTAATGAAATCCTTGTGGGGGATCAGGTGGGTTACATACAAGGTAGAAATATTGATGAGGCCATTCGTACTATAGATGATGCTATTTTTTATACATCCCATTTTAATCTACCTGTTTTTTTGTTAGCTATAGATTTTGAGGCCTTTGACTCGTTATCACATCATTTTCTTCAAAAGGCTTTTGGTTTTGGTACATCCTTTCAGAGATGGGTCAAAGTCTTGTATACTGAAACCTCTAAGCGTTTTAAATGAAGGAAATTCCACTGGTTATTTTGAAATAAAAAGGGGGTGAAGCAAGGGGATCCTCTCTTGTGAATTGAAGTAATGGCTCATAAATGACAAAAGGATAATCTGATTAAAGGAATTAAATTAGCACTTTATGCAGATGATATGGCAGTTTTTGCTCGTAATGTAAAATCAGTTGATAGACTAAAAGTTTTATTTGCAGAATTTGAAAACCTTTCTGGATTAAAAATCAATAATGACAAAACTAAAGTATTAAAGTTAGATTCATGTCAGCATTTGGATTATGACTTCTCTTTCGGCGAGATAGTTGATTTTCTTAAAGTTTTGGGAGTATTTTTCACCCTAGATGAACATAAGAAAGAAGATCTAAATTACAAAGAAATCTTAAATAAAATTAAAACACTATTGAACTTTTGGAAGTTAAGGGATATAACGCTTATGGGGAAGATTCAGCTATTGAAGATGCATATTTATTCTAAAGTCCTCTATCGAGCGTCTCTTACTCCTGTTCATAAGTTGGTTTATGAATCATTGGATGAATTCAATTTGGATTTCTTATGGAAAAGGTAAGAAAAACAAAATCAATAGGAATACGAATTTAGAATATAAGCAAGTAGTATCCCGTAATTAGTAACCAACTGGAATAAAATTATTGGAAATGGTTTTTTGACTGATTTGAGTAGGTATGGGTGTCAACATTTACCAAAAAAAAGTTAGAAGGAATACGGGTTGGGGAAAGTGCTTTTTTTCAAGGTCAAAGGTCAATGACCTTTTTAAATATACTGTATCATGGTATCTCCCAGATAAAATATTACAGGTTGGTGATCATGGTGTCAAAATGCACAGATTCGTACAAGAAGATCAAATAAAATCAAATCAAGTACCTACAATGCTCATTCACCCATGAAATTCAAGGTCAAAGCCCTTCAAAGTTCAATGACCTTTATTACATTATATACCATATACGGTATAATGGCATCTCTGAGATGAAAAGGTGCAGGTTGGTGATCTAGGTGTCAAAATGCAGAGGTTCTTACAGGAAGATCAAATAAAATCAAATTAATTACCCAGAATGCACATTAAACAATAAAATTCAAGGTCAAAGCCTTTCAAAGGTCAATGACCTTTTTTCTACATCATATACCATATACGGTATAATGTTATCTCTCAGATGAAAAGGCGCAGGTTGGTGATCTTGGTGTCAAAATGCACAGATTCTTACAAGAAGATCAAATGAAATCAAATCAAGTACCTACAATGCTCATTCACCAAATGAATGAAATTCAAGGTCAAAGCTTTCAAAGCTCAATGACTTTTTTTTACATTGTATACCATATACGGTATAATGGTATCTCTGAGATGAAAAGGTGCAGGTTGGTGATATTGGTGTCAAAATGCAGAGGTTCTTACAGGAAGATCAAATAAAATAGAATTAAGTACCCAGAATGCATATTAAACTATAAAATTCAAGGTAAAAGCATTTCAAAGGTCAATTACCTTTTTTACATATTGTATCACACTGTATAATAGTATCTCTGAGATGAAACGGCACAGGTTGGTGATCGTTGTATCAAAATTCCCAGATTCTTACAGGAAGGTCAAATAAGATAAAGTTAATCACCTAGAATGCATACTAACCCATAAAGTTCAAGGTCAAAGGTCAGTGACCTTTTTACATAGGCTATATATCGTATAAAGGTATCTCTGAGATAAAACGCTGCATGTTGGTGATTTTGATGTCAAAAAGCAATTTTTGCAAAAAGATAAAAAAGACTCAAAATAATCCAATATCCAAAGTCAAAGGTCAAAAGTTGATAAATATTTATATATCCATGCATGATTCCCCCAAAAAAGAAATTTATCCATTATATTCACATTTTATTTGTGAATAATAGAAAGAAAGATAACTATTTGTAATGAACACTTGGAAGTCTAATAATTTCACTCTGAAAGAAATAAGGATAAAAAATGGCCATGGAAATATATTTAGGAGTTAAAGGTCAATCAACTATGTCAATAGCGTCAGGGAATTTAATATAACGTGATTGTGGCATGTAGGTATAGTGATTCTGATGGGAAAAAGACTGACCTGCGTGGAAAAAGAACACAAATTTAATAGTTGAATCCTTGACCAATGATGATGTCAAAATACAAGTTCGAGGTAAAATTGGATCAAATAGCACTTTTTCTTATAATATACTGTAATGCATTGACAAAAGTGTAAAAAAAATTAATGTGTGATATAATTTGAAATGGTGACAATGGTGAAGTTACCTAAAGTAGCAGCATTTAGATATGCATTTTATAAATCTAAATCAAGGTACTAATTTCTCTGTAGCAATAGGTCACTAACCTCAAATGCTACAATCAATACTATAACGCTATAACTTAATCTGTAAATGGAAAGGATAGGCCTAAGTCTTATGGCAAGCATCATCCGAGAACATTTTCATATAGCCAGGGACAATGACGAAGAATTAAAATAAGGCAATCATTAGAGCTGCAGCTTTTTTGTCATAGATGAAGTTAAGTGTCTCAACTTCAGCAAAGAGTAATTGAACTCTTGAAAACCTTCTGACATTTTCAAGACTTTGATCTGGCCCATTCATTGAAAGCCTAACGTTCTGTCAAGGGATATCAGACCAGGATCTATATTATTACTGATAATTGCACAGCTTGATTATCAAGAACTGGAAGTGGTGCTGTTGGAGTTTTGTTAGGTCGATGGATGTGTACTTGTAAGCTATTATCTCCTTTTGAACTTCATTGTTATATGCCTAATTTGTGCATGATAATAATCAGTTGTTCTGGACCAAAAACATGATCCTTGTACAAACTGATACCTAGTAGAAATAGCATCATGGGTGACGTACGGCAGAGAGCAGATATGAAGTTTTGTCTTGCAGCATTAGCATCACAAGAGATTCTGGCAGCTCGCAATGAACTGATGAAAGGTACTAATAATACGGGAATTCACCTTTGTTGAAGTTGATATATATATAATTTACTACATGTATATGACAGAAGCTGCAGCTCTAATGATGGCCTTCATTTCATCATCATCATCATCCCTCTGCTGTTTGGAAATGCTCTCAGATGATGCTAGCTGTGACATGAGAGTTAGACCTGTCCTATCCATTTTCAGAAGATTAAGCTAATAGTTTATAGTATTTATTATAGCATTGAGGTGAGTGGCCTATCGCTGGAGAGAAAAGACACGACAACCTTGATTTAGATATAATGATGCATTAAATGCTGCTACTTAAGATAAAAATCATTTCAAATTATATACTTGATTTCATTTATTTTTCAGTGCTTTTGGCAATGCATCGCAGTATATGAAAAAGTGTTATTTGGTTATCAACTTTTTTAACTTAGTTTCCACTGATATTTTGGAAAGGGCTCATTGACCTCTGACCCCTAAATACATTCTCCATGGCCTTCATTATTTCAGACCGAAATTATGAAACCTCCATGTTTTCATTACAAATTAGCCATGGTTATTAACATTATTGAGATATAAAATATGAACACAAAAGATATTGTTTTTGGTTATTTTTATATCGTATAGATTATATATTTCCTCTGATCTAGGATTTCAAGGGTGAAAGTTGATTCTTTATACTTATTTTAGTGTTGTTTAATCTTCTTGTACAAGTCTTTGGATTTTGGCACCAAGATCACCAACCTGCGGTGTTTTATCTCAGAGATACCATTATTATTACACTGTAAAAAAAAATATTTGAATCAGTAGTTAACACTTAATGTATTTAAGTAGAATTTACAATTTGTAATTATTTTTCGTTGTTTTTAAGTAGTTTCAACTTGTCTTTTAATTTACTTGATTTACTTGATTTATTTGGGTTCAATATACATTTAAGAATATTCACGTATTGATAGCTTGCTTTGATTGAGTAAATCTAACTCAATTAGGCAAAGATGATTGTTACTTATAAAATCATGTTGAATGTACTTATATTTTTCAATTAACGCCATATTTAAATAATGCATGAATATTCATTAGAGCAAGTAAATGTTTTTTTTTTTTAAATAACTGTCATATCTATTTGTGTTTGAAATTGTTTTGGATAAGGGTGTGCTAACTATTGTATTCTTTTGTTGAATCAATGAAAAGGCAATATTAAATAGTCATTTAGCAGAAAATTATTCTCACTGTTTTATTTGTAAGAATGAAACGATCGCGTATAAATATAAATGTCAGTACCTATGGGCATTTTCACCACAGATGGACACAGAGGCAACAAAATCAAGTTGATATTCATGTCAAATGCTTTATGTTTTTTAATAAAACAAGACCTGAAGTTTCTGAGACAATTTTTTTTTCCGACTCTGGCAGCCATTTTTTATTTCAAAATGGCTGCCAAAGTATGGATACAAATTAGTGTTGAAAATAGTATATTGATACATATTTTGTTTTGACAGATTTTTAAAGAACAGGTTTGATCATGATGTTTTCGCCTGTGATTTAGCTTGCTATTATAACACTTTTTAAAATCCCACAGAAAGAAACACCAGTAATTCATTCATCTGATAAAAAAAACATTGATGAAGTATGTGATATGGTATGTAATGTCAGTTACCAAAAACATGAACTTTTTTTCTCATTTCCTGGAAAAGAGGATATATTATATGAAACTTGGTAGATTTCCTCTCTAGGTAACACCCTCCCTTCTACACCAAAATTAAAGATTACCAATTAACAATGAAGCCATAGGGTACCATTAAATATATGTAATGTCAGTTACCAAGTGGAAAATGTAATGTCAGTTACCGAGATGTAATGTCAGTTACCATGATAAAATGTTGGTTACCAATATTGAAATGCAAATATGTGGTCAATTTTATGGTAAAGAAATATTGTATACGTGTTATTTAAGTTTTTCACTTTAAAAGTCACACCAGAAGGAGCTTGCTATTTACTTTTAAAAGGTATAGTTCACAAGGAATACTATATGAAATTATGAAGGAAGTTGCATTCCCATCGTGCAAAAAAAAATTACTATGAAATTGTTTTGTACATGCACTTACCAAGTACCTAATTGTTTGTATCAGACAATTTTTTGTTTGGTTTTCGGGGGGGGGGGGGTAGGGGGTACTTTTCCCAATCTATTGCCTAAATCTGCAACATTTTTTAAGCTTAACATTGTGATGAAGGGGATTTCCAGGGTCCCTTTTTTAGTTTCTAGGATTCTTTTGAGCATTGCTTCGCTAAAAGTAAATTCCTGGTTTTTATACCTGTTAGTAGTGTGGATGTGTGATACAATTTTGTTTTTGGTTTACAAATATAGATGAAAAGTGAAATTTTACAGTTCTGATCAATGTTGCATGGATCTACTAAAACTGTTTTTTTTTTCTAATTTACAAATAGTTCAGTTTCAGTTTAGAAGCTGGAGTTTATTTTTTGTTGACAGCTTAAAAAAGAAATTAGCAAAGAAAATGATTAAACAAATTATGAAGAGAATTGAAATCCGACAGATATGAACAAGCATTGCTTGCACTGACCAGAATAGAAATCAATAAAACTACATGGCTGCATGAGATTCGGGGGAGGGGTACGTGTAGCCTAGGGGAGGAGACCCTTATTCATTTTGCCTTTTTTGAGGGGAGGGGGAGGTTGGAGAAGGAAAAGGTTTAAAAAGTCAATATAAAAGTGATGAATATAATAATATAGTCAGAAAAATCCATGTGTACAGTCAATGCAATATTAAATTACTATAGGAAAACATGTAGCTGCTATGACCACCCCCCCCCCGAGTAAGTAAAACATACATTTCTTATCTTTTGATAATTAAAAATGTGAAGTATTATGAAACTTTTATGATTTTAAAAAGCCTAACATATAAGTACCAAGAAAATCATGCCTTTGAAAATCATATAGCACTGGTAAATGTAAATGTGTATTGTCAGTTACCGACAAGTAATGATAAAAATTTTCAAATCAAAGAAAGGAATTAAGAAAAAGAAAAAAAAAGTTTCATTGAAATGTTCCTAGAAACTCGGGTATACTTCCACATCAAGCTCACTTTCATGTGAAGCCCTGCACAGAAGATACAATGCAATGATTCCACACATTTGACTTCCATGTGTTATCTCTATGGCAAATTAAGTGTAATGTCAGTTACCAGCGTGGTTGTGGAAAAATTATCATAGCCCCCAAAAGACAAAAACGAATTGTTTGATATTTTGACACATCTTAACCTAGTAACGGAGGTGTATTTACATATTCAAATTATTACTCTATCTACTCAGGGACATGAGATATTTCAATTTTAATGAACACCCTGAAATTGCATGTCCTTTTGCGTAATGTCAGTTACCGACACATTTTTGCTTGCTGATGCGTAAAAAAAATGTGGTTACATAGGAAAAATTAGTATCAGAGTATACAGCAAGGTTCACTTTATTAACTCTATCAAAAGCAAACTCCCATCATTTGTTGTTTTAGAGATACACACAATGAAAGGTGTGAAAACATTGTGCCATGTAATGTCAGTTACCGTGAAAATGCCCCTATACATGTACAGGTAAGTGACAATTCACAAAGTCTAATATTTGGATAAAACATGTCTAAAATGAAAATGATGCCACCAAAAGTGGGACGATGGGGGAGCGGACTTTCGAATCACGAAAGTCCACTCCCCCATTTGATATTTTCAAATATTTTGTTGATTGTTTTACTTAATTGAATTAAGTTATTGTAACTTAATTTTCTTGAGTAAAATGGAAGCAAAGAAAATAAGTAAATTTTACTTAAAACTGCCAAAGTCATAAATACTTGAAAAAATTAAGGCAGTTTTTTGCCACAATTTTATTAAGTAATTTCTACTAATTTTTTTTTACAGTGTATCTAATGTTAAAAAGGACATTGATCTTTGTCCTTGAATTTTATGGGTAAATGTGCATTCTCGATGCTTAATTTTATTTTATCTTCCTGTAAGAATATGCGTGTTTTGACACCAAGAACACCAACCTGCACCGTTTTATCTTAGAGATACAATTATATAATATGGTATATGTAGTATAAAAGGTCATTGACCTTTGGCCTTAAATTTTATGCGTGAATGTGCATTCTAGGTACTTAATTTTATTCCATTTGATCTTCTGGTAAGAATCTGTGCATTTTGACACCATGATCACCAACCTGTGCTTTTTCATCGCAGGGATACCATTATACAGTATTGTATATAATGTAAATAGGTCATTGACCTTTGAAAAGCTTTGACCTTGAATTTTATTGGTGAATGTGCATTCTAGGTACTTAAGTTTATTTTATTTGATCTTCTTGTAAGAGGCGCGATAGCTCAGTCGGTAGAGCGGGGGTTTCGGATTCCAATGACCCGGGTTCGATTCCCAAGTGGTGCGCTAGTGCCCTTTGGTAAGGCATTTATCCTCATTACCAGGTCCCTCGGAGAGGACCTTAAGCCGTTGGTCCCCTGGTTGCTTGTTCACAGGCATTCGTGCTTATTTAGCAGTCAGGTAAAAAACCTTGATATAAGATAAGATATCTGTACACTTTGACACCATGATCACCAGCATGTACCTTATCATCTCAGAGATACCATTATACGGTATGGTATATAATGTAAAAAAGGTCATTGACCTTTTGAAAGGCCTTGAATTTGATAGGTGAATGTGCATTCTAGGTCATTAATTTTATTATATTTGATATTCTGGTAAGAATTTGTGCATTTTGACACCATTATCACCAACCTGCGCCTTTCCATCTCAGAGATACCATTATACAGTATGTACGAAAAGGTCATTGACCTTTGACCTTGAAAAAAAGCACTTTCCCCAACCCGTATTCCTCCTAACTTTTTTTTGGTAAATGTTGACACCCATACCTACTCAAATCAGTCAAAAAACCATTTCCAATAATTTTATTCCAGATTGGCTCTTTTGAGGTCTAATTTAGGGATACTAAAGGGGGTTAAAGATGTTAAATTTTCCTGCGCAGGTGAAGGCATAGCGAATAATGTGGATTAAAAAACTTTTTAATAACGAGGAAGATATTAAATGGAAACAGTACTTTAATTTTGCCACTAAACATTTGGGTGGAGATTTGATATTTTCATGTGACTATATACCAGGTCTATTGAAAGTAACAGCTTCAACATATTACATGGACTTATTAGAAGAGTGGATAAGTTTAAGACACAATAGAAGTATAGAGTTAGGTAAAGTGGTGATTTTTAATAATAAGCTTATTCGATATAAAGTGAGCTGTATATTTGATAAGATTGTATACGATAAAGAGGTGTATAAATTGCATCATATTTTGAATAATAATGGTAAACTGAAATGTGATAGACATTTTCTTAATTTGAATTTAGATGCAAATGGTGTTGAAAAGATAAATATATTTATGCCTGTTTACCCGTTGGAAGAACAATATCGAAATAAATGCAAATCATAACTTTGGAATCGATTTCAATTTTGGTAAAGAAAACAACTAATTTAATGTTTTTAAAATAAAAATAAATATGCGAACAGCTGTATAACAAAAATGGAATTAACCCTAAATCTCCCCGGGTATTTTGATTCTTGTCATTCCCGGGGGGGGGGGGGTGGACATTATGGCCCCCCCCCCCCTTAAGATCTCGGCCGCCGATCGCGCGAGCGACGCAAAAATTTGCACACTGGTAATGTGCGATGTAATCTACAAGGCTGTATGGTAAAATTTTCCAAAATAATGAGATTTTATTTTATATGAATTAATTATGCTAATTTATGCATAAATCATACTTTTTGCTCTAATTCACTAAATAAAGCTCCTAGAATGCTAATTTTTGGTAAAAATATTCTTTGTAGCATTCTTAACAATCGCAATTGAAACAAACTTCGGTTTGGAAAAAAGTTTCTTATGTATTTTATTGTTTTATGCATTTCTTATGTATTCTTTTGTTTTTTACTTTTTGTTTTTTATTGTTTTGTTCAAAGGAAATCTTTCCAGACTTAATTCTGATCATAAACAAGGCAAAATTAATTAAGTTTAATCAGTAAAAGTAGAAATAATGATACATTTATGAAATTACACAGTTTGCATTGGATTTGTAATTGAAATCACGTTTATGAGCAATTTTGGGTCTGATATGCACTAACATAATGTTGCGTAATGTCTTAACCGCGTACCCGGGCGTCACAAATTTGGTCTCAAAATTTGCGCGATACTTGAAAATAAAAAGTCAGTGAGCGGCGAGGTAAAAAATTTCGCGCAGCAGATATATCGCGAAATTTGTCGAGGGGGGCCATTATGCCCCCCCCCCCCCGGGAGAATTAGGGTTAAACCTTCTATTTTGATAGAATTAGAACGAATTATGATTTTACCAACATAAAGTATATTTTTAAGACTAAGATATTGCACACTGAATAGTCGATTAAGGGAGTTTCAGTATAAACTCCTGAATAATATTATATACACTAACCACCACCTTTTCCGTTTTGGTCTTGTTTCGACCAATTTATGCTCATTTTGTGAAAAGGAAGAAAAAACGTATAAACATCTACTTTATACTTGTGAATTTTCAAAATCACTTTGGGATTTGTGTGCAAGAAGTTTAAATTTTGAAATAAATAGATTTAGTTGGCAGAAAATTATTTTTGGGAAGCAGGAGAGAATTAAAAGTAAATATCAATCAATTAATCATGTTTTGATTTTAGTTAAATATCCTAGTATTGGGGGATCAAAGAGAAGAAAATAAATAAGCAACAAAGAGGGGGACTCTTACAATCAATTTCTCTAAATCGGAAAACTTTAACATTAGACCATTAATTGGATGCAAGAGCCAGTTCTCCACTGGATAGGGTATGGGGTGTTTTAGGGAGGGTCGGGGGGGAGGGGTTAGGGTTCAGGGCTTAGTTTGTTGTGTTGAGATTGAATTTATCTGAATGAAGAGGCCGAGGCGATGCGTTTTTTTTATATGCTGATAGCTTCAATTCGTTTAGATTTTATTCATGATTTAGTTTTGTGTATTTGGAAAATCTATTTTTTATGTTTATAATATGTGAAAGTGAAATAAAATTCTATATGTTGAATTTAATGTAGAAGTTTTATTCTTAATGCATATTGGTATCATCAATGTTATTCATAATTATGTATTGGAAGATGTCTGACGTTGTGTTTTATTAAAACACTTCAGGGAAGAAAAATGGTGTTAAATTTATGAGTTGTCAAGGTATTTATAAATTTGTAAAGACATCAAACTTCTATCGATTATATGTATTTCATTTTGTATGTAAATTGAAGTTTTCAATAAAAAATACTTAATACAAAAAAACTCTTTAAAAACATTCAGATCTAATTGTAAGAGCACCAATCATATATATCAAAATAAAACATCAGTGGATGAGAGGAAGTGAGGAAAACCCTTGATTTCCTGAAAAATGCCAAAAATAGATTTAGCTCCTTTTGGAATTAAACTCTTCACATCGTGTGCGTAAAAGAAACATGACACCTCACAAATTCACAATTAAAGGGTAAATATATCATAAACAGATAATCATTATGTATGGCTCGACCATGTCAAAAGAGAATTGTCTCCCAATCAATATAAAACCATGTAGTTTTGGTGATATGTGTTAGCGCTTGGAAAATGAGTAGGTATTCTGTGCAGTAAATTTTGACTTGTGCCAAACTAATGCATGACTGCAATGAATGAATCTAGGGGTGGTATTGTGAGGTCATTTTATCTTTAAAATATTTAATTTTGTCTCCTAAAAAGAAAATTGGTATTCTGAGATGACATTTCATATCTCAGATAAAATATCAAATTTTATCTAGCGTTACTTTTTTTAAATCTCGGGACAGAGCAGAGCCTGCGGAGACATCGCCGGCTCGCCGCGGCGTTCATCCGAACAAGAGGGGATTTTCATGGCGATGTTCAATTCAATTCATCTTCATTTCACAAACCGAATAAAAAGGCTCTTTTAAAAACAACATAAACACAGTATAAACAGTTCAAATATAACATTGTAGAGCAGCACATCACAAAATACGCAGATGTTCCAAAATGCATGATATTACATGTTAACTAATCATTACAGTGAAAAGGAAAAATTAAATGATGTGTTCTAAAAATAAAGGCTTGTGAGACACACCTTAAAAAGCATAGAAGCCTGCAGGCAAGGTAGCCTAAATGAGAAAAAATAGCTATAGATAAAGGAAAAGAACACAGGGTTGGAGCAGGAAGCTTAAGAAAGGGTACAAATGAAGAGAAGAGTCAGGAGAACGGGGTAGACACGGTAGATATAGAAGGAAGTCAAAGGGAAAGTGAAAGATAGGAGAGAAGTGAAGAATAAAATCAGCTCCAAAGTAGAGAAGATGAGCAAGAGAGACTGTATAAAAATATGCAAGTATATAATAAAAAGGAAACATTCGTTAAGGCCAGACAAACACAGCACAAAAACAACTTCATCTACAAATGAATACCCTGATGTAGTTATGCTATTATTTAATGTGAGCTTGTAGAAAAGACTTGTAATATTTTTGAAAGTATTAAATGGAGGTGAGTTCTTTAAGTAGGATGGCGTATTATTCCAAAGCTTTGAACCATTCACTGTGATCGAATTTGAAGAAAGCATGTTTGATTTCATGAATGGGGGTACGGATATGTTTATGTCTTGTGTAGTCAGAATGAAAGGAGTCTGCTGTAGAGAACATGTCAAAAATATGGGGTAGAATTGTTTATTATTATTATAGCTCCTGAAAATTAAACAGATAAAGATTGTACGCTTCATTTGGGTCTTCAATTAAAAAAAAATACGAGACCAGTCATGCATGCTCAAATTTGATTAAGTGATTAAGGTTGTCAATTGATAAATTTAGTTTTTGTAGTTTTGTTTTGGGTTGACTTTGTAGTTTATATTCTGAAATATGAAATAAAGGAAAATGGCCAGACATATCGGAGTATAAAACACCATTGTTTGATTTTTTATTACAGAGTTTGACAGAAATATTGTCAATACATGAAATTGATGTAGCTGATACACGCGTTGGTTTCGTAATAAGCGGTCTGAATGAGAAAGATGCAAGTGTATCAGTAAAACTTTGAGTGGATGCATAATGAGGTCTGAGTAAGTTGAAATTAAAATCACCCATGATATAGGCTCATATATTTTCTAAGTTATGATGACATTTCAAAAACTTAACCTGAGGTTAAGATTTTGATGTTGATTCCCCCAACATGGTCTAAGTTCATTGACCCTAAATGACCTTTGACCTTCGTCATGTGACATGAAACTCAAGCAGGATGTTCAGTAATACTTGATTAACCTTATGGCTAAGTTTAATGAACTAGGTCTATATACTTTCTAAGTTATGCTGTCATTTCAAAAACTTTACCTTAAGTTAAGATTTGGTGTTGACGCCGCCGCCGCCGCCGTCGCCGCCGCCTTCGAAAAAGCGGCGCCTATAGTCTCACTCTGCTATGCAGGTGAGACAAAAAGTGATAAGAAAATCATCTTTTTTAAGGACGGTGTTTTTCGATATCTAATTCCAAAAGGAGCTAATTCCAAAAATATTCATGAACATATTTTGTTTTCATCAAAATTTGCATTGATCGTGTAAACGTTATGTAAAGTAGCAGAATTGAATAACAATATAGTGGATTTAGCTCCATTTGGAATAAAGCTGTTTGGATGCTCTTTTTGGAATAAAACTAAACTTTGCAATAAATTTTTACCAACCTTCAAATTTTTTTTAATGCGATATCGTGCATTTGATTTCCACGTCTGAGGTATATTTGTTAAACAAAATAAATGAAAAAAAATAATATTTTTTTGGTCAAAAATGGATTTAACCCCTTTTGGAATCAAGCTCTTCATAGTGTCTACAAATGTTATAATACTGCAATGAAACTAACTTATCATATGAAATTAAAAATACTTGGATTTATTATTTTCTTCTATTTTTATATTCTTGTTCTCCATCTCCATGCTCTCATACATTAATGTTTAAACGAAGAAAAGGCAACTCATTGGGTTTTTTTTGGTGGGAGCCTTGATACATGTATACAAGAAATTAATAAAAAAACGCTGACAAGCAAAGGAGGGAAAGAGCATCAGCATGAGAGTGAGAGGGATGAAAAGGTATAAAAGGCATAACGATATAAGTGCATACCCCCCACTGGAGAAGTCTCCACTGGGGGTATATTCCCTAAGGCCATATAAAAGGCATTTGTCTTTGGCAATCGATATTTCATGTTTTGTGAACATAGCAATCATAACAAATTTTCTCTCTAGCGAGTTTTTCCCATGACTTTGTGTGAAAATGAGGCAGAGGGAATATATTCACGAAAACCAGTTGGAACCAGTCTGTGAAGCAACGCATGCAGTCAGTCTGCAAGCCCCTGTGTTAATGAGCAAATCAGCAAGATTTATCCAAGTCCTCTCGTGGCTGAATTCATGTCCCTGCAAAATCTCTGAATTGTGAGACTTTCTTTCTCAAAGAATTCAACCACTTTTTCGTTGAGTAAAATTGATTATTTTTGTAGCATATGAAAGAGTAAATGTTACTTTTTACACTGATTATTTCTTTTGAATAAAATATTTTTATAGATATGTGAACTCAGGCATAAAAAGATGCCTTAAACGGAATTTTCTTCCTCTTTTTTCTCTTGGAAATTATGCAAAATTTTGTGTTTGGCCACACACACTATTTATATCATCAGAAAGCTAAAACTCTATACTTTCTTACAAATTCAAATTCAAATTCATTTATTTCACTTCCATCAAACAAAAACAAATTGTATACCATATATAAAACATAAATATTTGTATCCGTTGCAAACAAAATTAATTATACATATGTAGTGAAAAAAAAAGAAAAAAAAAAAAACACTTAGACGATTTGGGCAACACATTGTAGGTTTTAAATATATATACTATTTTTCAATATAAATTAAATTAAGATGGAAATGGAGGGACCCACCAAAAAGCAATGCTTGTACAATGTGGGCCCCTCAAGAAATAGATAACACAATAAATGTCACTGACAGCGTGTTACAATGTCACTCTGGATATGTTGCACCTTTTAGATGGGTCAGCAGCCAGCTTTTTCCACCAAAATGCAAGACGAGATTTTTGAAATTTCTGAGAAGCATAAAATCCAGAGTTCTGATTCGTTGAATAGTGTGGCAAAACAACTGGCGCGGGTAATTTGAATAGATAACCACATGGTGAGTGTGACCTTGCAGAGGCCCAGTGTGGGAACATAGGAATTTGCATTGGCGTGTGGTCTCTATGACCAATCAGAGCGCAGTATTCTTGTTTTTAAAATGCTAAATGTACTTGGCCTATATGAAAAGCTGGCTGCTGACTCATCTAAGATACCTCTTCTTATAAAAATTATATAATAGAGCTAAGATCTTCAGCTTTTTCATCATTTAGAAATTATTTGTGCTCAACCAGAAATTAAGTGTAAAAACAACACCTTCTGTTGCATTATCATATTTTGTTTCATGTTTTAGATCAAAAGTTTCACCTACATTTCTTTTTTTTTATCCAGACACGTGACCTTAAAAAAGTGATTTTTCTTCTTTATAAAGAAGCCAAAAACATGAAATTTGGTCAATATTTAGAGCAGCAATGGCCGAATAAAAATAGGTTCTTTCGTCCGTACCAAGCTCGTTAACAATGCAAAAACCTTCTAGTCATAAATATCACTTGGATGAAAGAAATTACTTTTTGAGGACTTGCCGACTGACTGCTTGATAGTTGTTAACACTTCGCGGCACTATGCAGCGCGTGATGCATGTATTTCCGTAAGGTTTGTACGCGTCAAGTAATGTGCGCGCCATACACGTATGTGGTCTGCGAGCCGAGGTATAAAACAGTCCCAAAAGTACTTAGCCATGATTTTTTTCCATCAGGTTTATAAATAAACTGAAAGCAGAAGTAGTGACAAGAAAGCAGGCATTTAGATTGTTCAAAATATAGTTTGCATTATGTTATGTAGTGTTATACTTAACAATATTGAAGGCTCCTCTTTAAGTAAAAAAAAATACACGTTCAATAAATTAACTTTAACAAAAAATACTTCATCTTTTTCAAGTAAATTAATAATGAAGTGGCATCCGTTTAGTATTATTTTAAAGAACCTGATGTAAAACTAATATATCTCTTCTCTTCATAATACTATTTTTACATATGCAAACAAATGTATTTCTACTATTTAAAAAAATGAATTGATGATAGAACGAATAATTTTTTTTTTAATCTCAACGAAATTCAGAGAATGTCTTTTTTTTTACATGAAACTTCACTTGCAACTGAGACAATAACTTATAAGCAAATTATTTCTTTCTGCTTTAATCAACACAAACATAACATAAAATACATCTTTCCAAAATAAACGAAGAACTTCTTGGGATAATGATAAAATGTATCGATCTCAAACTTGGTTTACGATGGTTTTGATACAAGTGACTCCATTAAACGAAGGACGTCATGACATTTACATAAAACTATTATCTGAATCCCTGTAAGCTTAAATGTCATAATGTCATTGAAATAATAAAAAACATCTGGCATCTTAACATCCTCTCTTAAGTAAGCATAAAAAACCTGTTTCCTGAAATTCTTACAATGGATTAGTTCTTGATTTTGAAGACCTAAACCAGGTTCCATTATTGAACACAAAATACACTCGTTATAGACTTTTCCTGTCCACATCCCTATCGATATCGACTTTTTGGAGGGTAATGTCAGAAAATTCTTCAAAGTAATGCTCAAGCAAGATTGAAAGAGGCTTTTTAAAATCTCGCATGTAAATCATAACCGACAAAAGTGAAATGCCTATTGCAGGCCATCGTCGGATTATTTTTGTTTTCCAACCTATAAGTGTCTGAACACGGGAACCAAATATTATAAAATGTTTAATATTTCCTCGCGAAATCTCTCGCATTCCCATTCGTCTATGCTCGCAAGGATTGTATTCAATCTTATTACTGTTAGAACTGCATACTATGTTTGCAAAAATATGCAGTTCATTATGAATGTGCTGTAACGCGATAATAAGCCCTATCTTCAAAAGGAGTTAATATGCAGCTAAAATATTACATTAGGCTTGAATCTTTGTCTTACCTTCGATTGAGAGCAGAAAACTTGAGAAAACTTGTAAAACATGTAGATCTAGTTTACTTTGGATCCAAAGGTTTGCTACTAATTCAACTATTGTGCATGCGAAGGTTGTGTAGAACGAAATGCATTCATGACTCTTCAAATATGACGATTTGAATTCAAAAGACCTCAAAAAAGGCGGGGCGATAATACGATAATACGATATTGAAAGAAAAAAATATATTGATACATTAACGTTCCTGGACAATAAGAAGAAACTTGAAACCCCTGTTAGTGGTTCAATGTTCATTATTGCTAGAATTATGGGAATCTTTTTTTCTCTCTTCTCTTTAGAAAAAAAGATGAATAGTGAAGTTAAAAACGAAAAAGATTTATTTATATAATATACATGTAAGATCTATCTGTTATTTACACATTTTAAAATTCGTAAATGATTATCATAGTGGGGTTTGTTTATTATTTTAGGAATGCAAAGACGGTTTTCAAACCAAGCGATCTGTATTTGCCTCAACGTGAAATCATGAAAGTTCATCCGGCATCTAGGGATAGAATCTTGAAGTTTCAGTCCGACATTACAGATGAAATCATTAATTTTTTCAGCACAACTATTTATATTTTATACACGAAATATATTTTCTAGTTTTTATTGGTGATTTAAAACATGCTTGATTACACAAATTTGGTCTCAAAATTTGCGCGATACTTGAAAATAAAAAGTCAGTGAGCGGCGAGGTAAAAAATTTCGCGCAGCAGATATATCGCGAAATTTGTCGAGGGGGGCCATTATGCCCCCCCCCCCCCGGGAGAATTAGGGTTAAACCTTCTATTTTGATAGAATTAGAACGAATTATGATTTTACCAACATAAAGTATATTTTTAAGACTAAGATATTGCACACTGAATAGTCGATTAAGGGAGTTTCAGTATAAACTCCTGAATAATATTATATACACTAACCACCACCTTTTCCGTTTTGGTCTTGTTTCGACCAATTTATGCTCATTTTGTGAAAAGGAAGAAAAAACGTATAAACATCTACTTTATACTTGTGAATTTTCAAAATCACTTTGGGATTTGTGTGCAAGAAGTTTAAATTTTGAAATAAATAGATTTAGTTGGCAGAAAATTATTTTTGGGAAGCAGGAGAGAATTAAAAGTAAATATCAATCAATTAATCATGTTTTGATTTTAGTTAAATATCCTAGTATTGGGGGATCAAAGAGAAGAAAATAAATAAGCAACAAAGAGGGGGACTCTTACAATCAATTTCTCTAAATCGGAAAACTTTAACATTAGACCATTAATTGGATGCAAGAGCCAGTTCTCCACTGGATAGGGTATGGGGTGTTTTAGGGAGGGTCGGGGGGGAGGGGTTAGGGTTCAGGGCTTAGTTTGTTGTGTTGAGATTGAATTTATCTGAATGAAGAGGCCGAGGCGATGCGTTTTTTTTATATGCTGATAGCTTCAATTCGTTTAGATTTTATTCATGATTTAGTTTTGTGTATTTGGAAAATCTATTTTTTATGTTTATAATATGTGAAAGTGAAATAAAATTCTATATGTTGAATTTAATGTAGAAGTTTTATTCTTAATGCATATTGGTATCATCAATGTTATTCATAATTATGTATTGGAAGATGTCTGACGTTGTGTTTTATTAAAACACTTCAGGGAAGAAAAATGGTGTTAAATTTATGAGTTGTCAAGGTATTTATAAATTTGTAAAGACATCAAACTTCTATCGATTATATGTATTTCATTTTGTATGTAAATTGAAGTTTTCAATAAAAAATACTTAATACAAAAAAACTCTTTAAAAACATTCAGATCTAATTGTAAGAGCACCAATCATATATATCAAAATAAAACATCAGTGGATGAGAGGAAGTGAGGAAAACCCTTGATTTCCTGAAAAATGCCAAAAATAGATTTAGCTCCTTTTGGAATTAAACTCTTCACATCGTGTGCGTAAAAGAAACATGACACCTCACAAATTCACAATTAAAGGGTAAATATATCATAAACAGATAATCATTATGTATGGCTCGACCATGTCAAAAGAGAATTGTCTCCCAATCAATATAAAACCATGTAGTTTTGGTGATATGTGTTAGCGCTTGGAAAATGAGTAGGTATTCTGTGCAGTAAATTTTGACTTGTGCCAAACTAATGCATGACTGCAATGAATGAATCTAGGGGTGGTATTGTGAGGTCATTTTATCTTTAAAATATTTAATTTTGTCTCCTAAAAAGAAAATTGGTATTCTGAGATGACATTTCATATCTCAGATAAAATATCAAATTTTATCTAGCGTTACTTTTTTTAAATCTCGGGACAGAGCAGAGCCTGCGGAGACATCGCCGGCTCGCCGCGGCGTTCATCCGAACAAGAGGGGATTTTCATGGCGATGTTCAATTCAATTCATCTTCATTTCACAAACCGAATAAAAAGGCTCTTTTAAAAACAACATAAACACAGTATAAACAGTTCAAATATAACATTGTAGAGCAGCACATCACAAAATACGCAGATGTTCCAAAATGCATGATATTACATGTTAACTAATCATTACAGTGAAAAGGAAAAATTAAATGATGTGTTCTAAAAATAAAGGCTTGTGAGACACACCTTAAAAAGCATAGAAGCCTGCAGGCAAGGTAGCCTAAATGAGAAAAAATAGCTATAGATAAAGGAAAAGAACACAGGGTTGGAGCAGGAAGCTTAAGAAAGGGTACAAATGAAGAGAAGAGTCAGGAGAACGGGGTAGACACGGTAGATATAGAAGGAAGTCAAAGGGAAAGTGAAAGATAGGAGAGAAGTGAAGAATAAAATCAGCTCCAAAGTAGAGAAGATGAGCAAGAGAGACTGTATAAAAATATGCAAGTATATAATAAAAAGGAAACATTCGTTAAGGCCAGACAAACACAGCACAAAAACAACTTCATCTACAAATGAATACCCTGATGTAGTTATGCTATTATTTAATGTGAGCTTGTAGAAAAGACTTGTAATATTTTTGAAAGTATTAAATGGAGGTGAGTTCTTTAAGTAGGATGGCGTATTATTCCAAAGCTTTGAACCATTCACTGTGATCGAATTTGAAGAAAGCATGTTTGATTTCATGAATGGGGGTACGGATATGTTTATGTCTTGTGTAGTCAGAATGAAAGGAGTCTGCTGTAGAGAACATGTCAAAAATATGGGGTAGAATTGTTTATTATTATTATAGCTCCTGAAAATTAAACAGATAAAGATTGTACGCTTCATTTGGGTCTTCAATTAAAAAAAAATACGAGACCAGTCATGCATGCTCAAATTTGATTAAGTGATTAAGGTTGTCAATTGATAAATTTAGTTTTTGTAGTTTTGTTTTGGGTTGACTTTGTAGTTTATATTCTGAAATATGAAATAAAGGAAAATGGCCAGACATATCGGAGTATAAAACACCATTGTTTGATTTTTTATTACAGAGTTTGACAGAAATATTGTCAATACATGAAATTGATGTAGCTGATACACGCGTTGGTTTCGTAATAAGCGGTCTGAATGAGAAAGATGCAAGTGTATCAGTAAAACTTTGAGTGGATGCATAATGAGGTCTGAGTAAGTTGAAATTAAAATCACCCATGATATAGGCTCATATATTTTCTAAGTTATGATGACATTTCAAAAACTTAACCTGAGGTTAAGATTTTGATGTTGATTCCCCCAACATGGTCTAAGTTCATTGACCCTAAATGACCTTTGACCTTCGTCATGTGACATGAAACTCAAGCAGGATGTTCAGTAATACTTGATTAACCTTATGGCTAAGTTTAATGAACTAGGTCTATATACTTTCTAAGTTATGCTGTCATTTCAAAAACTTTACCTTAAGTTAAGATTTGGTGTTGACGCCGCCGCCGCCGCCGTCGCCGCCGCCTTCGAAAAAGCGGCGCCTATAGTCTCACTCTGCTATGCAGGTGAGACAAAAAGTGATAAGAAAATCATCTTTTTTAAGGACGGTGTTTTTCGATATCTAATTCCAAAAGGAGCTAATTCCAAAAATATTCATGAACATATTTTGTTTTCATCAAAATTTGCATTGATCGTGTAAACGTTATGTAAAGTAGCAGAATTGAATAACAATATAGTGGATTTAGCTCCATTTGGAATAAAGCTGTTTGGATGCTCTTTTTGGAATAAAACTAAACTTTGCAATAAATTTTTACCAACCTTCAAATTTTTTTTAATGCGATATCGTGCATTTGATTTCCACGTCTGAGGTATATTTGTTAAACAAAATAAATGAAAAAAAATAATATTTTT
This sequence comes from Lytechinus pictus, assembly GCF_037042905.1. Taxonomy (NCBI): domain Eukaryota; kingdom Metazoa; phylum Echinodermata; class Echinoidea; order Temnopleuroida; family Toxopneustidae; genus Lytechinus; species Lytechinus pictus. Next base: position 8,916,405 of record NC_087253.1, read on the forward strand.
TTGGTCAAAAATGGATTTAACCCCTTTTGGAATCAAGCTCTTCATAGTGTCTACAAATGTTATAATACTGCAATGAAACTAACTTATCATATGAAATTAAAAATACTTGGATTTATTATTTTCTTCTATTTTTATATTCTTGTTCTCCATCTCCATGCTCTCATACATTAATGTTTAAACGAAGAAAAGGCAACTCATTGGGTTTTTTTTGGTGGGAGCCTTGATACATGTATACAAGAAATTAATAAAAAAACGCTGACAAGCAAAGGAGGGAAAGAGCATCAGCATGAGAGTGAGAGGGATGAAAAGGTATAAAAGGCATAACGATATAAGTGCATACCCCCCACTGGAGAAGTCTCCACTGGGGGTATATTCCCTAAGGCCATATAAAAGGCATTTGTCTTTGGCAATCGATATTTCATGTTTTGTGAACATAGCAATCATAACAAATTTTCTCTCTAGCGAGTTTTTCCCATGACTTTGTGTGAAAATGAGGCAGAGGGAATATATTCACGAAAACCAGTTGGAACCAGTCTGTGAAGCAACGCATGCAGTCAGTCTGCAAGCCCCTGTGTTAATGAGCAAATCAGCAAGATTTATCCAAGTCCTCTCGTGGCTGAATTCATGTCCCTGCAAAATCTCTGAATTGTGAGACTTTCTTTCTCAAAGAATTCAACCACTTTTTCGTTGAGTAAAATTGATTATTTTTGTAGCATATGAAAGAGTAAATGTTACTTTTTACACTGATTATTTCTTTTGAATAAAATATTTTTATAGATATGTGAACTCAGGCATAAAAAGATGCCTTAAACGGAATTTTCTTCCTCTTTTTTCTCTTGGAAATTATGCAAAATTGTGTGTTTGGCCACACACACTATTTATATCATCAGAAAGCTAAAACTCTATACTTTCTTACAAATTCAAATTCAAATTCATTTATTTCACTTCCATCAAACAAAAACAAATTGTATACCATATATAAAACATAAATATTTGTATCCGTTGCAAACAAAATTAATTATACATATGTAGTGAAAAAAAAAGAAAAAAAAAAAAACACTTAGACGATTTGGGCAACACATTGTAGGTTTTAAATATATATACTATTTTTCAATATAAATTAAATTAAGATGGAAATGGAGGGACCCACCAAAAAGCAATGCTTGTACAATGTGGGCCCCTCAAGAAATAGATAACACAATAAATGTCACTGACAGCGTGTTACAATGTCACTCTGGATATGTTGCACCTTTTAGATGGGTCAGCAGCCAGCTTTTTCCACCAAAATGCAAGACGAGATTTTTGAAATTTCTGAGAAGCATAAAATCCAGAGTTCTGATTCGTTGAATAGTGTGGCAAAACAACTGGCGCGGGTAATTTGAATAGATAACCACATGGTGAGTGTGACCTTGCAGAGGCCCAGTGTGGGAACATAGGAATTTGCATTGGCGTGTGGTCTCTATGACCAATCAGAGCGCAGTATTCTTGTTTTTAAAATGCTAAATGTACTTGGCCTATATGAAAAGCTGGCTGCTGACTCATCTAAGATACCTCTTCTTATAAAAATTATATAATAGAGCTAAGATCTTCAGCTTTTTCATCATTTAGAAATTATTTGTGCTCAACCAGAAATTAAGTGTAAAAACAACACCTTCTGTTGCATTATCATATTTTGTTTCATGTTTTAGATCAAAAGTTTCACCTACATTTCTTTTTTTTTATCCAGACACGTGACCTTAAAAAAGTGATTTTTCTTCTTTATAAAGAAGCCAAAAACATGAAATTTGGTCAATATTTAGAGCAGCAATGGCCGAATAAAAATAGGTTCTTTCGTCCGTACCAAGCTCGTTAACAATGCAAAAACCTTCTAGTCATAAATATCACTTGGATGAAAGAAATTACTTTTTGAGGACTTGCCGACTGACTGCTTGATAGTTGTTAACACTTCGCGGCACTATGCAGCGCGTGATGCATGTATTTCCGTAAGGTTTGTACGCGTCAAGTAATGTGCGCGCCATACACGTATGTGGTCTGCGAGCCGAGGTATAAAACAGTCCCAAAAGTACTTAGCCATGATTTTTTTCCATCAGGTTTATAAATAAACTGAAAGCAGAAGTAGTGACAAGAAAGCAGGCATTTAGATTGTTCAAAATATAGTTTGCATTATGTTATGTAGTGTTATACTTAACAATATTGAAGGCTCCTCTTTAAGTAAAAAAAAATACACGTTCAATAAATTAACTTTAACAAAAAATACTTCATCTTTTTCAAGTAAATTAATAATGAAGTGGCATCCGTTTAGTATTATTTTAAAGAACCTGATGTAAAACTAATATATCTCTTCTCTTCATAATACTATTTTTACATATGCAAACAAATGTATTTCTACTATTTAAAAAAGTGAATTGATGATAGAACGAATAATTTTTTTTTTAATCTCAACGAAATTCAGAGAATGTCTTTTTTTTTACATGAAACTTCACTTGCAACTGAGACAATAACTTATAAGCAAATTATTTCTTTCTGCTTTAATCAACACAAACATAACATAAAATACATCTTTCCAAAATAAACGAAGAACTTCTTGGGATAATGATAAAATGTATCGATCTCAAACTTGGTTTACGATGGTTTTGATACAAGTGACTCCATTAAACGAAGGACGTCATGACATTTACATAAAACTATTATCTGAATCCCTGTAAGCTTAAATGTCATAATGTCATTGAAATAATAAAAAACATCTGGCATCTTAACATCCTCTCTTAAGTAAGCATAAAAAACCTGTTTCCTGAAATTCTTACAATGGATTAGTTCTTGATTTTGAAGACCTAAACCAGGTTCCATTATTGAACACAAAATACACTCGTTATAGACTTTTCCTGTCCACATCCCTATCGATATCGACTTTTTGGAGGGTAATGTCAGAAAATTCTTCAAAGTAATGCTCAAGCAAGATTGAAAGAGGCTTTTTAAAATCTCGCATGTAAATCATAACCGACAAAAGTGAAATGCCTATTGCAGGCCATCGTCGGATTATTTTTGTTTTCCAACCTATAAGTGTCTGAACACGGGAACCAAATATTATAAAATGTTTAATATTTCCTCGCGAAATCTCTCGCATTCCCATTCGTCTATGCTCGCAAGGATTGTATTCAATCTTATTACTGTTAGAACTGCATACTATGTTTGCAAAAATATGCAGTTCATTATGAATGTGCTGTAACGCGATAATAAGCCCTATCTTCAAAAGGAGTTAATATGCAGCTAAAATATTACATTAGGCTTGAATCTTTGTCTTACCTTCGATTGAGAGCAGAAAACTTGAGAAAACTTTTAAAACATGTAGATCTAGTTTACTTTGGATCCAAAGGTTTGCTACTAATTCAACTATTGTGCATGCGAAGGTTGTGTAGAACGAAATGCATTCATGACTCTTCAAATATGACGATTTGAATTCAAAAGACCTCAAAAAAGGCGGGGCGATAATACGATAATACGATATTGAAAGAAAAAAATATATTGATACATTAACGTTCCTGGACAATAAGAAGAAACTTGAAACCCCTGTTAGTGGTTCAATGTTCATTATTGCTAGAATTATGGGAATCTTTTTTTCTCTCTTCTCTTTAGAAAAAAAGATGAATAGTGAAGTTAAAAACGAAAAAGATTTATTTATATAATATACATGTAAGATCTATCTGTTATTTACACATTTTAAAATTCGTAAATGATTATCATAGTGGGGTTTGTTTATTATTTTAGGAATGCAAAGACGGTTTTCAAACCAAGCGATCTGTATTTGCCTCAACGTGAAATCATGAAAGTTCATCCGGCATCTAGGGATAGAATCTTGAAGTTTCAGTCCGACATTACAGATGAAATCATTAATTTTTTCAGCACAACTATTTATATTTTATACACGAAATATATTTTCTAGTTTTTATTGGTGATTTAAAACATGCTTGATTAATGTCCAAGTATTTCCAATATTGTTTAACGTCATCTAAGAACGAGCAAAATATTGTTTCTGAGGAGTTCGTAATAAAGAGGTTAAGGTGTTTCCACATTTGTCATAATTATATTTTATTATTTCAATACGAATTATCTCCTTATATTGATAGTATTTTTTTCTTTTTGACAGACTTTAAAGGGGTGCTCAAGGCTAAAAAGAAATATATTTAATAAATAGAGTAAAGTTAATAAAGCAAAATGCCGAAAAATTCCATCAAAATCTGATAACAAATAACTAAGTTATTGAATCTTAAAGTTTGGAAATATTCTATGAAAACAATTATATGCATTTCGTTTTAAATATTCATTCGGTTCATATCACATCCCCACTTTCATTTTTATAAATGTTATTTATTACATGAACATCTGTGAAAAAAATGTGTCCCTTATAATGAAATAAGTTCCAGCAATGAATGTCTAGGCTCTAATGCACTAAATCAGTTGTCAATCCATTGTTTATTTTTTATTTATTTATTTATTTTATTATTATTATTATTATTTTTTTTTTTTTTTGGGGGGGGGTCCTAGAGAAAATAATCCTAATTTCATATAGAACAATATAAAATAAAAAAGTGGGATATTACATCATCAGTTTGTTCAGTGAATATTCACGAAGACATGCCTTGAAGTGTTTTGCCCGAATAATTAAAAAAATATACTTTTAACAATAATAACTTCATTATAGTAGACCTGCCAAAACGTCAAAAAGGGCTTTAGATAAGGATTCGACGGCAAAATTGATAAATTCTTGGCATCCAAGCTAGGAGTCTTGCAAAAATATCCACGAATAGCGTACGGCCGGATGCCAAGTACACTTTTTTTGTGAAAGTGTCATTTTAGCGTGAAATGTGAAAGGATGTCGAAAATCACGCATTTTGATATTTTGACGGAATATGTAAATGTTTGAGATTACCTTTGATATGCGATCCTTTTATATTTGGATTTTCAAATTATAAGTCTGGATAGATGAGACCCAAATCCAACATAATATGTGAAAAAATTACCCACATCTTGTATATTTTTTAATTCCCAGGGCTTTTTCAAAGTGTAAACTTTTTTGAAACGCACTGTATAACTAATGTACTTAATCAGTTGTCAATTCAGTTTTTTTTATTCTTGGTAGAAAAAAAATTAATAAACCTACATGTGATTTCATATAATAAAATACAAAAGAACAAGTGGAATATAACATCATCAGCCCATCTAATGAATATTCATGAAGACAGGCGTAGAACTGTTTAACCGTAATAATGCAAATCTTAACAAATCAATTACTTCGTTATTTGTTAGCCGATTTTGAATCATTTTTTAAACATATAGATATCTCCAGCCTGGACCATCCGTTTAATTGAACCTCTATATCGAAATAGAATTAAGTCTAATATGAATCAGGTGTTTAAATATATTTCATCGATAAACTGTTTGACTTTCAGTGTGAATATGCAGTCTTTATAGCTCTACGTACAATAATGTCACCCCCCCCCACACACACACACACACACACACACACCTTGAAAAAAAAATACAACTCCTACCCCTTGTGCTGCCACGGGTAATTGCTGCTAGTAGAAAATAATTTACTTTGTGAATTTAATGCGTGACGGACGGGCAGGCTGTAAAGTGCGAACGCTTAATGTTTGCATTGATATTACCAGGCTCTTAAATACTTTTTCTTAATACAAGCAGATTATCTTATCTTTTGCGATAAAGGTCTACCAGCAATTAACATCAATATTCTTTTCGACAACTTCTTTAATAATAGTATTCCACTTTTATAAAGTAGTTTTGCAAATGATCAGCGTCTGTCTCTCAATTATGAGCACTCCAACAAGAGTCTTAAGGCATCCTACATGGTACTAATTAAACACATGGGGGAAGAACACAAATGCAAGGACTGATCTTAATGTTCATCATGCTATTTTTGCCATGTGCTTTGGGATGTTGCTGGTATTTTTTTGTTGAATAGAATGTCTCCGTTCATACTCTCTTTAATCATCTTTCGTGTTTTCTCCAAACGAATATCTACCCCACACGATTTGCCTGTTTAACCTAGGTTTTAAATCAACGAAGTAGGCAATTCAGGATTGGTATAGAAGTGACTTACAAAGGGACTTATTGATTTTTGGTTTCCACGTGTCTCGTTTACCTTGGTTACAGTGATATAAATGTACGCAGTTTACCCAAGTACAAAGGCCTACTGAATAGACACCTCAATCAATAATGTATATTCGAGTATTGGTTGGCAGAGCTCAACCATGGAAAATTGAAGAAAAAAAAATGTGTGCGTGTGTGTGTACGGTGTACGAGAATATAAAAAAATGTGAACAGGTAACTTGAGTTTGCTCATTGTTTATGAAATAACTGAACAGTTAGGATGAATTGAGCTAGACTATGACACATATACCATTGGTGGAGCACACTCTTTGAAAAAAAAATATCTGCAAGTTTAGTTTGTGGAATATATAGCTGATGTATATTCGTTAGATATTCTACGCGTTGGAGTAATATTAAGAGAAGCAAGTTTGAAACTTTCATGCTTTAATCCAACAAAACTTATTGAAGTCCACAAATTTTCGACGAGTACATACCGTCTTTATCATTTTTCGACGAGTACATACCGTCTTTAATAAGTGAATGACATGCACTTGATAAAGACGCTTTGTACTCGTCAAAAATTTGTGGACTTCAATAAGTTTTGTTGGATTAAAGCATGAAAGTTTCAACCTTGTTTTTAGCTAATGTATATGATATTAATAAATCATTTGACGTACAGAAAAGAACATGCGTAATCTTTGTCAGTAGAACAATAAGGATATGTGACGTAAGTCGCGTCGCCCCTCCCCCTTCTTACTTAGAATGTTACCATGTGTCCGTCTCTTTCTATCTCCATGATAATAGTGATTAAATTTATGTTAGGGTCATGGAAGCATATATATATATATATATATTTATTTATTTATTTACAGTACATGAAAAATTAGCATATTCATGTAAAATGTACTCTGCTAAAAATATATATGTGTTTCGTGTTCAATTTCCAATGTTAAACACGTTTAAATTGGCAAAAATACTACTAAGGTTTTGTTTCGAAAGGAGCATTATCTATGAGCAACAAGTTAAAAAAAAAAAAACATTTTGAAATTGATGATAACAGAAGAGTTTGGTTGCAAATGTTTACAGTAGGTTGTATGATAAAGTGCGTGTGTTCGGATAACCTCTTTGACGATTTTTCTTCAAGGACTCCCTAAATTGGCGGAGATATCCCGATAACTTTGTGAAGAGTTCATAAGTAACAAAGAATATCTTGGAATTTTAAAATCACCTTGAAATGACGGTCTTTCTTCGGAGTTCTAATATACATTTTGAGCGGATATCGGAGATTTAGTTAAAGGTGCCTTAAATGAGGCATATTGGTCCGGCAAATTAGCTGATTAAGGGAGTTTCAGTATAAACTCTTGCATACTATTATATACACTATCCACCACCTTTTCCGTTTTGGTCTTGTTTCGACCAATTTATGCTCATTTTGTGAAAAGGAAGAACAAACGTATGAACATCCAATTTATACTTGTGAATTTTCAAAATCAATTTGGGATTTGTGTGCAAGAAGTTTAAATTTTGAAATAGATAGATTTAGTTGGCAGAAAATTATTTTCGGGAAGCAGGAGAGAAGTAAAAGTAAATATCAATCAATTAATCATGTTTTGATTTCAGTTAAATATCCTATTTAAATAAAAAAACATCCTTCATCGAATGAAAAAATAATATTGGGGGATCAAAGAGAAGAAAATGAATTAGCAACAAAGAGGGGGACTCTTACAATCAATTTCTCTAAATCGGAAAACTTTAACATTATACCATTAATTGGAGCCCAGAGCCAGTTCTCCACTGGATAGAATATGGGGTGTTTTAGGGAGGGTCGGTGGGGAGGGGGGGGGGGGGGTTAGGGTCCAGGGCTTAGTTTGTTGTTGAGATTGAATTTAGTGAAGAGGCCGAGGCGATGGGTTTTTTTTTTAATATGCTGATGGCTTCAATTCGTTTAGGTTTTATTAATGATTTATTTTTGTGTATTTGGAAAATCTCTTTTTTACGTTTATAATATGTGAAACTGAAATAAAATTCAATATGTTGAATTTATTGTAGAAGTTTTATTCTTAATGCATATTGTTATCATCAATGTTATTGATCATTATGTATTGGAAGATGTCTGACATTGTGTTTTATTGTAACACTTCAGGGAAGAAAAATGGTGTTAAATTTATGAGTTGTCAATGTATTTATCAATTTGTAAAGACATCAAACAGTTAAAGAGGAAAATATGTCATAAACAGATAATCATTATGTATGGCTCGAACATGTCGAAAGAGAATTGTCTCCCAATCAATATAAAACCAAGTAGTTTTGGTGATATGTGTTAGCGCTTGGAAAATGAGTAGGTATTCTGTGCAGTAAATTTTGACTTGTGCCAAACTAATGCACGACTGCAGTGAATGAATGAGGTCATTTTATCTTTAATATATTTAATTTTGTCTCCTAAAATGAAAATGGTATTCCGAGATGACATTTCATACCTCAGATAAAATATCAAATTTTATCTAACGTGACTTTCTTTTTTAATCTCGGGACAGAGCAGAGCTTGCAGAGACATCGCCGGCGTTCATCCGAACCGTTATATCAGTAAATCGTAAAAAAAATAATAAATGAGATTTGTTCACAAAATGAAAGAACAAGTTCTATTGTACTCATAACTAAATTTCAACAAGATGGGATTGTCATGGTGATGTTCAATTCAATTCATTTTCATTTCACAAACCGAATAAAAAGGCTAAATACAGTATAAACAGTTCATTAACAATGTAGAGCAGCCCATCACAAAATGCGTAGATGTTCCATAATGCATAGAGGAAAAAATACAATACATGTTAACTAATCATGACAGTGAAAAGGAAAAATAAAAAGATTCTAAGTGTTCGAAAAATGATGAAAGGCTTGTGAGGCACACCTTAAAAAGCATAGAGGCCTGCAGGCAAGGTAGCCTGAATAAGAAAAGAAATAGCTATAGATAAAAGAAAAGAACACAGGGTTGGAGCAGGAAGCTTAAGAAAGGGTACACATAAAGAAAAGAGTCAGGAGAACGGGGTAGATGTAGAAGGAAGTAAATAAAATGAGCTCTAAAGCAGAGAAGATGAGCAAGAGAGACTGTATAAAAATATGCAAGTATATAATAAAAGGAAACATTCCTTAAGGCCAGACAAACCCAGCACAAAAATAACTACATATACAAATGAATACCCTGATGTGATGTACATATGCTATTATTTAATGTGAGCTTGTAGAAAAGACTTGTAATATATTTAAAGGATTAAATGAAGGTGAGTTATTTAAGTAGGATGGCGTATCATTCCAAAGCTTTGAACCATTCACTGTGATCAAGTTTGAAGAAAGCATGCTTGATTTCATGAATGGGAGTGCGGAGGTGTTAATGTGTTATGTAGTAAGAATGAAAAGAGTCTGCTGTAGAGAACATGTCGAATATATGGGGTAGAATTCTTTATTATATAGCTCCTGAAAATTACAAAGAAAAATATTGTACGCTTAATTTGGGTCAATTTAAAAAAATACCAGACCAGTCATGCATGCTCAAATTTGATGAAAAGTGATTAAGGTTGTCAATTGATAAATTTAGTTTTTGAAGGTTTGTTTTGGGTTGATTTTGTAGTTTATATTCTGGAATATGAAATAAAGGAAAATGGCCAGACATATCGGAGTATAAAACAACATTGTTTGATTTTTTATTACAGAGTTTGACAGAAATATTGTCAATACATGAAATCGATGTAGCTGATACACGCGTTGTTTTCGTAATAAGCGGTCTGAATGAGAAAGATGCAAGTGTATCAGTAAAACTTTGAGTGGATGCATAATGAGGTCTGAGTAAGTTGAAATTAAAATCACCCATGATATAGGCTCATATATTTTCTAAGTTATGATGACATTTCAAAAACTTAACCTGAGGTTAAGATTTTGATGTTGATTCCCCCAACATGGTCTAAGTTCATTGACCCTAAATGACCTTTGACCTTCGTCATGTGACATGAAACTCAAGCAGGATGTTCAGTAATACTTGATTAACCTTATGGCCAAGTTTCATGAACTAGGTTTATATACTTTCTAAGTTATGCTGTCATTACAAAAACTTAACCTTCGGTTAAGATTTGGTGTTGACGCCGCCGCCGCCTTCGGAAAAGCGGCGCCTATAGTCTCACTCTGCTATGCAGGTGAGACAAAAAGTGATAATAAGAAAATCATCTTTTTTAAGGACGGTGTTTTTCGATATCTAATTCCAAAAGGAGCTAATTCCAAAAATATTCATGAAAATATTTTTTTTTCATCAAAATTTGCATTGATCGTGTAAACGTTATGTAAAGTAGCAGAATTGAATAACAACATAGTGGATTTAGCTCCATTTGGAATAAAGCTGTTTGGATGCTCTTTTTGGAATAAAACTAAACTTTGCAATACATTTTTACCAACCTTCAAAATTTTTTTTAATGCGATATCGTGCATTTGATTTCCACGTCTGAGGTATATTTGTTAAACAAAATTAAATGAAAAAAAAATAATAATTTTTTGGTCAAAAATGGATTTAACCCCTTTTGGAATCAAGCTCTTCATAGTGTCTACAAATGTTATAATACTGCAATGAAACTAACTTATCATATGAAATTAAAAATACTTGGATTTATTATTTTCTTCTATTTTTATATTCTTGTTCTCCATCTCCATGCTCTCATACATTAATGTTTAAACGAAGAAAAGGCAACTCATTGGGTTTTTTTAGGCGGGGGGTTGATACATGTATACAAGAAATTAATAAAAAAACGCTGACAAGCAAAGGAGGGAAAGAGCATCAGCATGAGAGTGAGAGGGATGAAAAGGTATAAAAGGCATAACGATATAAGTGCATACCCCCCACTGGAGAAGTCTCCACTGGGGGTATATTCCCTAAGGCCATATAAAAGGCATTTGTCTTTGGCAATCGATATTTCATGTTTTGTGAACATAGCAATCATAACAAATTTTCTCTCTAGCGAGTTTTTCCCATGACTTTGTGTGAAAATGAGGCAGAGGGAATATATTCACGAAAACCAGTTGGAACCAGCCTGTGAAGCAACGCATGCAGTCAGTCTGCAAGCCCCTGTGTTAATGAGCAATTCAGCAAGATTTATCCAAGTCATCTCGTGGCTGAATTCATGTCCCTGCAAAATCTCTGAATTGTGAGACTTTTTCCTCAAAGAATTTAACCACTTTTCCACTCTTTTACACTGATTATTTCTTTTGAATAAAATATTTTGATAAATATGTGAATTCAGGCATGAAAAGATGCCTTAAACGGAATTTTCTTCCTCTTTTTTTCTCTTGGAAATTATGCAAAATTTTGAGTTTGGGCACACACACTATTTATATCATCAGAAAGTCAAACTCTATACTTTCTTACAATGTCACTCTTGATATGTGGCACCTTTTAGATGGGTCAGCAGCCAGCTTTTTCCACCAAAATGCAAGACGAGATTTCTGAAATTTCTGAGAAGCATAAAATCCAGAGTTCTGATTGGTTGAATAGTGTGGCAAAACAACAGGCGCGGGTAATTTGAAGAGATTACCACATGGTGAGTGTGACCTTGCAGAGGCCCAGTGTGGGAACATTGGAATTTGCATTGGCGTGTGGTCTCTATGACCAATCAGAGCGCAGTATTCTTGTTTTTAAACTGCTAAATGTACTTGGCCTATGAAAAGCTGGCTGCTGACTCATCTAAGATACCTCTTCTTATAAAAATTATATATCAGAGCTTAGATCTTCAGCTTTATCATAATCTAAAAATTATTTGTGCTCAACCAGAAATTAAGTGTAAAAGAAACACCTTCTGTTGCATGAAAATAATATTTTGTTTCATGTTTTAGATCAAAATTTTCACCCATATTTCAATTTTTTTTTTATCCAGACACATGACCTAAAAAAATGATTTTTCTTCTTTATAAAGATACCAAAAACATGAAATTTGGTCAATATTTAGAGCAGCAATGGCCGAATAAAAGAGGTTATTTCGTCCGCACCAAGCTCGTTAACAATGCAAAAACCCTCTAGTCATAAATATCAAGTTACTTTTTGAGGGCTTGCCGACTGACTGCCTGGTAGTTGTTAACACTTCGCAGCACTATACAGCGCGTGATGCATGTATTTCCGTAAGGTTTGTACGCGTCGAGTAATGTGCGCGCCATACACGTATGTGAGCCGAGGTATAAAACCGTCCCAAAAGTACTTAGCAATGATTTTTTTTTCATCAGGTTTATAAATAATCTGAAAGCAGAAGTAGTGACTAGCTAGCAGGCATTTAGATTGTTCCAAATTATAGTTTGCATTATGTTATGTAGTTTTATACTTAAGTGATAATATTGAATGTTCCTCTTTACGGAAAAAAACATGCACATTCATTAAATTAACTCCAACAAGAAATACTTCATCTTTTTCAAGTAAAGAATAATGAAGTGATATTCGTTTAGTATTATTTTAAAGAACCCGATGTAAAACGAATATATTTCCTCTTTTGCATATGCAAACAAACGTATTTCTACTATTTAACTTTTGTAGAAAAAAATGAATTGATAATAGAACGCATCATTTGTTTTAAATCTCAACAAAATTCAGAGAATTTCTTTATTTACATGAAACTTCACTTGCAACTGAGACAATAACTAATAAGCCAACTATTTCTTTCTGCTTTAATCAACACCAACATAACATAAAATACATCTTTCCAAAATAAACGAAGAACTTCTTGGGATAATGATAAAATGTATCGATCTCCAACATCGTTTACGATGGATTTGATAAAAGCGACTCCATTAAAAGAAGGACGTCATCACATTTACATAAAACCATTATCTGATTCCCTGTAAGCTTAAATGTCATTATGTCATTGAAGAAAAAAATCTGGCATCTTAACATCCACTCTTTAGTAAGCATAAACAACCTGTTTCCTACAACTCTTACACTGAATTAGTTCTTGATTTTGAGGACCTAAACCAGGTTTCATTATTGAAAACAAAATACACTCATTATAGACTTTTCCTTTTCACATCCCTATCGAATATTTGGAGGGTAAAGTCACAGAATTCTTCAAAGTAATGCTCAAGCAAGATTGAAAGAGGCTTTTAAAAATCTCGCATGTAAATCATAACCGACAAAATTGAAATGCCTATTGCAGGTCATCGTCAGATTATTCTTGTTTTCCAACCTATAAGTGTCTGAAAACGGAAACAAAATATTCTAAAATATTTAATATTTCCTCGCATTCCCATTCGTCTATGCTCGCAAGGATTGTATTCAATCTTATTACTGTTAAAACTGCATACTATGTTTGCAAAAATATGCAGTTCATTATGAATGTGCTGTAACGCGATACTAAGCCCTATCTTCAAAAGGAGTTAATATACGGCTAAAATATTACATTAGGCTTGAATCTTTGTCTTACCTTCGATTGAGAGCAGAAAACTTGAGAAAACCTTTAAAACGTGTAGAGATATAGTTCACTTTAGATCCAAAAGATTGCTACTAATTCAACTATTGTGCATGCGAAGGCTGTGTAGAACGAATTGCATTCATGACTCTTCAAATATGACGATTTGAATTCAAAAGACCTCTAAAAGGGCGGGGCGGTAATTTCGATAATACGATATTGAAAGAAAAAAATATATTGATAAATGAACGTTCCTGGACAATGAGAAGAAACTCGAAAACCCTGTCAGGGGTTCAATGTTCATTATTGCTATAATCATGGGAATCTGTTTATCTCTCTTCTCTTTAGGAAAAAAAAAGATGAATAGTGAAGTTTAAAAAAATATATAAATATACACATTTGAGAATTCGTAAATGATTATCATAGTGGAGTTTGTTCATTCCTTTAGGAATAGAGAGACGGTTTTCGAACTTGGCTATCTGTATTTGCCTCTAGCATGAAATCATGAAAGTTCTTCATCCGGCATCTAGGGATAGAATCTTGAAGTTTCAGCCCAACATTACAGATGAAATCATTATTTTTTTATAAAGTAATTTGCATATCTTTTACAGCACAACTATTTATATTTTATACACGAAACAAATTTTCTGGTTGTTATTGGTGATTTAAAAATATGCTTGATTAATTTCCAAGTATTTCCAATATTGTTAAACGTCATTTAAAAACGAGCAAAATATTTTTTCTCAGTAGTTCGTAATAAAGAGGTTAGGGTGTTTCCATATTTGCCATAATTATATTCAATTATTTCAATAAGAATTATTTCCTTATATTGATAGTAATTTTTTTTCTTTTTGATAGACTTTAAAGGGGTGCTCCAGGCTAAAAAGAAATATATTTTAATGAATAGAGTAAAGTTCACAAAGCAAAATGCCGAAAAATGCCATCAAAATCTGATAACAAATAACTTAGTTATTAAATTTTAAAGTTTGGAAATATTTTGTGAAAACAATTATATGCATTTCTTTTTAAATATTCATTCGGTTGATATCACATCCCCATGCACTTTCATTTTTATAAGTGTTATTTATTACATGAAATCATAATAGTTGCATTATTTCATACATCTGTGAAAAATGTGTCCCTTTTAATGAAATATGTTCCAGCAATGAATATCTAGGTTCTAATGCACAAAATCAGAAGTCAATCCATTTTTTTTTGGTTCTTAGAGCAAATAATCCTAATTTCATAAAAAACAATATAAAATAAAAAAGTGGGATATGACATCATCAGTTTGTTCAGTGAATATTCACGAAGACATGCCTTGAAGTGTTTTACCCGAAAAATAAAACAAGGCAAAAGCGATTCTGTGTCTCGCCCACTTATGAAAATAACCAGAAATATTGTGATTTGCAAGAAAACGCAACAGAATTGTAACGAAACTTCATTGTGAAATGACTGGGATGGAATAACACTTGTCATAAGAGCCTTGCACGTAAATTTTAATGTTGACCTGAAATGACCTTTGACCTTACCATGTGACCTCCGACAGCGGCATAACATGCATGTCCCCCAAGTCCATGTACCATCCAAGTTTGGCTGAAAAGTGACCTAAGGTTGCGGAATTAGGTGTCATAAGAGTCTTGCATGTAAACTTTAACGTTGACCTGAAAATGACCTTTGACCTTACCATGTGACCTCCGACTGCAGCTTAACATGCAGGTCCCCGAAGTCTATACCATCCAAGTTTGGTTGAAAAGTGATTAATGGTTGCGGAGTTAGGTGTCGTAAGAGAGTATTGCATGTAAACTTTAACATTGACCTGAAAATGACCTTTGACCTTTCCATGTGACCTCCGACTGCAGCATAACATGCAGGTCCCTCAAGTCCATGTACCATCCAAGTTTGGCTGAAAAGTGACCTAAGGTTGCGGAATTAGGTGTCATAAGAGTCTTGCATGTAAACTTTAACGTTGACCTGAAAATGACCTTTGACCTTACCATGTGACCTCCGACTGCAGCTTAACATGCAGGTCCCCGAAGTCTATACCATCCAAGTTTGGTTGAAAAGTGATTAATGGTTGCGGAGTTAGGTGTCGTAAGAGAGTCTTGCATGTAAACTTTAACATTGACCTGAAAATGACCTTTGACCTTTCCATGTGACCTCCGACTGCAGCATAACATGCAGGTCCCTCAAGTCCATGTACCATCCAAGTTTGGCTGAAAAGTGACCTACGGTTGCGGAGTTAGGTGTCATAAGAGAGTCTTGCATGTAAACTTTAATGTTGACCTGAAAATGACCTTTGACCATACCATGTGACCCCTCCGACTGCAGCATAACATGCAGGTCCCCGAAGTCTATACCATCCAAGTTTGGTTGAAAAGTGATTAATGGTTGCGGAGTTAGGTGTCGTAAGAGAGTCTTGCATGTAAACTTTAACGTTGACCTGAAAATGACCTTTGACCTTACCATGTGACCACGGACTGCAGCATAACACGCAGGTCCCCAAAGTCTATCTACCATCCTAATTTAGTTTAAAAGTGATTAATGGTTGCGGAGTAAGGTGTCGTAAGAGAGTCTTGCATGTAAACTTTGACGTTGACCTGAAAATGACCTTTGACCTTACCATGTGACCTCCGATTGCAGCCTAAAATGCAGATCCCGCAAGTCCAAGTCTGCAATCATCACCCGGCTAGAGATGCAGGAGGGCCGGATAGTGGAGCTTGAGGGGAGGATAAAGGCCCAGGAGTCAGAGATACAGCTACATATGGAGGCGGAAAAGAAATCTGTGGAAAAGATGGCAGTCTTAGAGCAAAGAATTGATGACCTGGAGCAAAAATCCAGGTCACGCAACATCAGGATCCAAGGAGTTCCAGAGGTGAAAGATGAAGATCCAGAGGAGGCTGTCATTGACATTGGCAGGAAGATGGGGGTCAACGTGACTTCATCCGACTTTGTCCGATGTCATCGACTGGGTCCTCTAGTAGACAAAGGAGCAAGAAGAAGTTCTCCTCGTCAACTGCTAGTGGAGTTTTCCAGCCTCCGCACCCGAGCTCGTATTATGGGAGCCAGATCAAAGTTGAAGGGTTCAAAAATTTTTGTTAATGATGATCTGACTCCCACAAGCCAGAAGCTACTTTTCAGTGTTCGTCACTCACCGAAAGTTAAGCGATCTTGGAGCAACGATGGAAAAATTTTCGCTGGACTTAAGAACACGGGAGGCGGACTTACGAAAAACAATCATCACATGTGATGATGATATTTTGAAGCTTTGAATTGTAATTAATGTCTATTGTAGAATATCATGCTGACCTATATTCCCACTTTGAAAAAAATGTTATTTCCTTGCAAGCCAAATCCCATGACAACCCAAAGTTACTTCATTCAACATTCCTTTTAATTTTCATTTGTGTTTTTTTTTTTTCATTGTTATTTCTATTGCAATCTCTATAATCATCTTTTTCTTTTTTTCATTTGCATTTGTAATTTATATAATATGTTCATCTTATTTTATATACATTATTGTATGTTTTTCTCTTATATAGTATGTGTGTATCTTGACAATCTTCCTTTTCATGCTGACATGTTCTTTATGGCGCAAACAGTTAGATTTCACTTGAAATTGTATACTCAACATCCAAATGATTAGTATAGAAGAAGCCATTTGTAGCTCCTTAGAAAATAATTCAAGAATACTAGAGCTTAGTGATACTGATGATTTAGGACATGCTTCTCCAATTAACCATCAATACTATTCAGAAAATCAGTTTATTAATAGTTTTCGAGACAATCTTGAAATTGCTACTGTCTTGCATTTAAATATGAGAAGTATGCCTAGGAACTTTGATGCATTTAGTACACTAATTGAAAATTTTGAAGATAGTAAAACAGTGATTGGAGTCACTGAGACCTGGTTCTCGAGTGAGAATGACTTAAATCTTTATCATATTCCTGGTCATAATCTTGTGTCCAATCATAGATATGCTAAAAAAGGAGGTGGAGTTGCTTTATATATTCCAGATTCAGTGGACTTTCAATTAAGGGATGAGCTAAATATGATGGCTGAGCATATGGAATCAATATTCGCAGAGTGCTTCATTCCAGGAAAAAGAAATGTTTTATTTGGAGTTGTGTATAGACCCCCTCAGGGTAACTTAGAGAGTTTTGTGAACGAAATGCATAGTATTCTTTCAAACCCACTTTTCGTAAACAAAACAATTTTCATAATGGGTGATTATAACATAAACCTCCTTCAGTGTGATGAAAACTATCGTTATGATGCGTTTCTTAATATGATGTTGTCCTTTTCCTTAATGCCATTAATTATTAAACCAACAAGGGTAACTGAAACTTCATCTACGCTCATAGATAACATTTTCTGTAATAAACAACCTTTTCCATCCTCAGGGATTATTGTATCAGATATTTCAGATCATTTCCCAATCTTCGCTCGTCTAAGCTTGGATAAAGTCTGTAAACAAGAATCCAAATCAATTTGGAAAAACACTTCCGCTAATATCGCAAAGCTGCGGGCAGCCTTGATAGAAACTGACTGGAGTGAAGTTCTTAAAGAAAATGATGTGAACATATCGTTTAAAAGGTTCTTACAAAAATTCATGTCTCTGTATAATAAAAATGTACCAGTTGTAAAGCAAAGTAGAAGAAATCGTAAAAATGTTCCTATTATGCCATGGGTCAGTGCTTCTTTGTTGAGATCCATTAACAAGAAAAACAAGCTGTATTATTCGTATAAAGTGCGTGGTACCGAATCTTCACGTAAACGTTATGTAAATTATAAAAATACGCTTACTTCAGTCCTTCGTACTGCAAAGAAATCATATTATCGCACTCAATTTCAGGCAACAAGAAATGATATCAAGGGAACTTGGAAAGTGATTAAGAAAGTATTCAAGTCAAAGGAAAAGATACCTCATGTAAAGAGTATTGAAATTAACGGTCATGTGGTGGAAGAAGGGAATAATATAGCAGACAACTCTAACGATTACTTTTGCAGCATTGGTCCAAAACTTTCACGGGCAGTGCCACTTTCTCAGCAGACTTACAGAGATTTTATGAAAGAGCAAAATAGTAAAAGTTTATTTTTCTTACCAGTAGTTCGGGAAGAACTGCTTACCATTGTGAAATCTCATTAAAAACGGGAAAAGTCCTGGTTATGATGGGGTTTCTAACAACTTAATTAAATAAATTATCTTAGGAATTATTCAACCCCTACTTCATGTCTTTAATCTATCAATGTCATGTGGGAAAGTTCCTACTGACATGAAAATTGCGAAGGTCGTACCCATTTTCAAGAAAGGAGACCCTCAATGCCTGAATAATTACAGACCTATTTCTCTAGTGACTGCATTCTCAAAGATTCTTGAGAAAGTGATCTATGTTAGAACTTTGAAATTTTTCAACAAGAGTAATATATTTTCTAAATTTCAGTTTGGCTTGCACGAGAAACATACCACCACCCATGCCTTGCTACATTTTATTGATAAAGTATCACAATCCATAGACAAAAAGATGCATACAATTGGTATATTTCTTGATTATTCGAAAGCTTTTGACACAGTAGATCATGATATTTTGACTGGCAAGTTATCACATTATGGTATCAGGGGTACAGCATTGGACTGGTTCAAGAGTTACTTATCTGACAGGAAACAATTTGTCTCGATAAAGGATGCTGAGTCAGGTTTACAGAATGTCACTTGTGGTGTTCCCCAGGGATCCCTCCTTGGTCCGTTATTATTTATTGTGTATATTAATGATTTTCACTATTCCTCTGATATTTTATCGTTCATTTTATTTGCAGATAATTCAAGTTTGTATCATTCCCACAGAAATCCTGAGACCCTTTTAAAAACAGTTAATAGTGAACTGAGGAAAGCCACTTTGTGGATTCAAGCAAATAAATTATCTCTAAATATGCAGAAAACAAATTATATGCTCTTTAGCAACACGATAAGAGAAGTTCCAGGTGATGTTATATTTAATGATGTGTTAATAGATAGCGTAAAGACGACCAAATTTCTGGGGTTGCATATAGATGAAAAACTAATTTGGAAAACCCATATAAATCATCTATGTAAGACATTATAAAAAAATAGTGGTGTAATATACAAATTGAAATCCTTTTTCTCTACTGATGTATTCAACACTAATTCTCCCGTATCTCAATTACGGTGTTCTTGCATGGGGTAATTCTCTTAAAACCAATCTAGAAAGGGTGTACTTGATTCAGAACAGAGTTTTAAGAATTGTTTGTAATGTTAACTATCGCTCGCATACTACCCCACTTTTTTATGAGCATAGAATTCTAAAATTACAAGATATCTATGATTTTCAACTTGGTACTCTAATGTATGCATACAATGCAGGCATCATGCCACCAGCCTTGGTCACAATGTTCATGAAAAATAGTGACATACATAACTATTATACACGAAATGCTTCTGCATTCCACTTACCCAAGTTACATACAAGTTTTGCTTTTAGGACAGTTGTAAATACAGGACCCAGGTTCTGGAACTCTCTCAATTCAAATATAAAAAAATCGGTAAGCATTTATACTTTTCAGCGTGTACTTAAAGGTTATCTTCTTAATTGTTATATGTGAGTTGCTCTAGGTTAAGATATGCTTTTATATGTTATTTTTAATTTTGGAGCCTATAAAACTGTATATAAGACTGGAGAATGTTATGATATATCAATATATATTTATCTTGTATCTTGTCTAACTGGATTCTTCTGCAGAGGGTCAGCCCATGTTTTTTTCCTTTTGTATTATTTTCTTGTGTTTCTTTTACCTTTGTCATGTTTTGTTTTTTTACTTTACTATTATTATTTATACATACGATCGTCCTTTTTTTTCATGCCATGTTATCCATACTTATTTCCTCTTCCATCATATATCACTTAATTATATCATATTGTTGTTAGTTTAATATTAGACTTCATAACTGTACATTCAAGCAATGTATTCTATTAGTGTGTGTTATTTGTCATTGATTAGTTTTAGTTTGTCTTTTTTGTTTTATTGTTGCATTTTTTTTTTTTGGTATTTTTAAAGATATTACATGTCAACACTGAATACTATTCAGTCATGTACTTGAAACAAACGAGACCATAGCCTTACAAGCCTTGCTTTTTCAGGGGTTCTCCTTGTCTTTCTCTCAATACGTTTAGTTATTTGCTATGTTTCTTTTTTTCTACTGTAACAATGATTTATGGTTAATTGATTTTTTTTTTTTTTTTTTGTAGAATGAGAAATCATACTTGTAAGATAAAATGTATGTGCAGAAAGAAAGACGAATAAATATCTTATATCTTATATCCAAGTTTGGTTGAAAAGTGACTAACGGTTGCGCAGTTAGGTGTCATATGAGAGTCTTGCATGTAAACTTTGACGTTGACCTGAAAATGACCTTTGACCATACCATGTGACCTCCGATTGCAGCCTTAAATGCAGATCCCCCAAGTCCATCCACCATCCAAGTTTGGTTGAAAAGTGACTTACGGTTGCGGAGTTAGGTGTCATATGAGAGTCTTGCATGTAAACTTTAATGTTGACCTGAAATGACCTTTGACCTTACCATGTGTCCTCCGACTGCAGCATAACATGCAGGTCCCCCAAGTCCATCTCCCGTCCAAGTTTGGTTGAAAAGTGACTTATGGTTGCGGAGTTAGGTGTCTTTAGATAGTCTTGCATGTAAACTTGAACGTTGACCTGACAATGACATTTGACCTTACCACGTGACCTCCGTCTGCAGCCTAACACGCAGGTCCGCCAAGTCCATCTACCATTCAAGTTTGGTTGAAAAGCGACTTATGGCTGTGGAGTTATGTGTCATTAGGTTTGTGACGTACGGACGACATTTGGATCGCCTTCACCTCTGATGGGCGAGACAAAAAGACTTTAAAAAATAATAACTTCATTATAGTAGCCCGGCCAAAACGTCAAAAAAAGGCTCTAGATAAGGATTCGACGGCAAAATTTGTAAATGCTTGGCATCCCAGCTAAGAGTCTTGCAAAAAATACCCAGAAATGGCGAATGACCAGATGCCAAGTGCACTTTTTCGTAAAAGTGTAATTTCAGCGTAAAATGTGAAAGGATGTCGAAAATGATAATAATAATAATAATATATATAGGGTATTTATGTTACGCACATATCCACCTTGTTAGGTGCTCAAGGCGCTCCTATATTACCCGGCTAAGCTAGGCGTTCATAGCGCACAATTTTTTTTTAAGGAATTACTTCCTACCGGTACCCATTTACCTCACCTGGGTTGAGTGCAGCACACTGTGGATCAGTTTCTTGCTGAAGGAAAATTACGCCATGGCTGGGATTTGAACCCACGCATTTTGATATTTTGACGGAATATGTAAATGTTTTAGACTACCTTTGATATGCGATCCTTTTACATTTGGATTTTCAAATTATAATTCTGATAAATATACATTTTAAATTTGAATATTGCACACATAATATATGGCACAGTGAGACATAAAACCGCGATTCCCCCAAAATTAAAGTTTGTTAAAACTATCAATACTTAGATTTTTTTTTACACAACTTAAATTCTTCGATTTAAATGGGTTTTCCCATTGAATGTATAGTAAATGTCTTAATGCCACACATCACTAGCGTACCTACGGGGGAGGGACAGGGGGGGCAGTCTGCCCCCCTGACGAGCCACAACCCATACAAAAAACATATCCCTACCCCCCCCCCCCTGACGAGCTTGAAAGACCTTTTTTGCCCCCCCCCCCTAACGAGCTTGAAGACCCTTTTTTTTTTTTTTTTTTTTTTTTTTTTGCTTGTCAAATTTTTTGGCGGCCGATTTCCCCCCCCTGTGGAAAATCCTAGGTTCGCCACTGCCACACATGTCAAAAGAATTTTAAAGTAAGATGGAAGTTATCTCATTTTGTTATCCGAAAGGGGCTAATGTATATTTTACCAGGTGCGCATTTTGAATGAAAAATTGAACATACCGTACATTATATGTTACATACATACTAAAACGAGTTTTTATACTTTGGATAGCAAAATTTGTCAATTCTTGGCATCCCAGCATAAAGTCTTGCAAAAATACCGAGGAATAACGTACGGGCAGATGTAAAGTGCACTTTTGCGTGAAAGTATCATTTTAAGCGTAAAATCTGACAGAATGTCAAAAATCACGCGTTTTGATATTTTGATGGAATATGTTAAAGTTTTTTATAACCTTTGATATGCGATCATTCGTATTTGGACTTTCAAATTATAGGTCTAATAAATCGTTGGCTGTCATCCGAACCGTCGTATCAGTCAATTTGGCAAAAAAAAAAGATTTTGAGATTTTTGCAGAAAATCAAAGTACAAGTCCTACTCTATTCATAACTATAATTCTAGGCAGCAATTTATTTCATTTTCTGAGATATTGAGAGGATTTTCACGGCGATGCCATACATTTTTTTAATAAAATGCGTAAATCCCAATGGAAACGTGTAGGCCTACTGTAACAGAGCGAATGAGCGATACGACGTTTTGACTGACCGCGATTTCACTATGCGCGCGGTCAGCCAAACTGTCGTATCGGCCATCTGCACAGCACTGACTTTGCGCGTGAAAAGCGATACGACGTTTTGACTGACCGCACGCACTGAAATCGCCGTGAGGGTTGTGGCGTTTATGTACGGGGGTAATCTAAACCGCTCAAACCGAAATTACAAGCATGCAGCTCTTTTGCGATATTCTCTCCTGTCCTTGCTTTTGTGTAAAAATAAGGATTATGCCTACATTGTCAAGCAATTGTCTTGGTCTTTCCAACCATGTATTTTTCAATGAATATGTTGTAAGGCTGGGGAACTAAGTGTGAAAATTATCCATATTTTTTATTGTTCGAAATAGACACCAGAAATGAAATACTCCGAAAATTTGTTTTGCCCAATTGATCGTGGGCCCGGCAGCCGCTGTGCAGCGCCAGATCAACGAGGCTCTATCCCTTAGTAAACAGCTAATGAATTTATAGTAAACTTTGAAATCGATTTTCTCTGAAATGGCTTTGCACCGTCGTATGTGTGATACGACGGTTCGGAAGACTGCAGACGAAATTTACATTTCAAATTGGAATATTACACACACATATATGGCACTATGAAACATAAAATCGTGATTTACTCAAAATAAAAGTTTGTGTAAACTATCTCTAGTACATTGTTTGTGTTCTGCATCAAATCCATCCATTTTAACGCGTTAATCGAATAAACGCATACATATTGTCGTCATGTCACATAATAGCGAAAAATAATCTGAAATAAGATGTAAGATATATAATTTTATGTTATCCGAAAGATTACAATGTACATTTACCGGATGCGCATTTTAAAAATAACAACCCGCGCATATTATATCTAGATTGCACATAATTACTATTTATACATACAGTAGATCAGTGCGAGACTCGTCATGATTTGAGGATTATGTTTACGTTTGTAACGTTAGATCTTGCTATTTCCGTGAATTAAAGTGTGCTGTCTACCTGAAACGATATTCATAAATACAGTAGGTCTGATATTTCATTTGCTGTTACCATGGTGATGATGATGATGATGATGATGATGGGTTCTTGTATAGCGCCGGTATCCGCCTCAGCTGGGCGCTCATGGCGCTTGCTCAAGAATAGGAAATATCTCACAAATTTCAATGTCTTTAAACAGTGCTTAGGATCATCATTCAGTTCATTGGTATCATTGATTTATAAAAATATATACATCCCATAACTTAGAAAATGTATGAATAAGACGATTGAATTAACATTTTAAAACTGTTCATTCAATCTCCATATTATTACTTCAGTTTATTGGATTATCAAAATCTATAAAAAAAATGGCCGTTGCCATGGCGCAATACCTTCTTTTTTGGTCTCGCCTGCACAGCAGAGCAGGACTATAGGGGCCACCTTTCCGGCGGAGGCGACGGCAGTGTCGATATAACAGCGTCATGAACCTTGAAATCTTAACCAAGTTTAAGCTTTTGAAATGTCATCATAACTTTGAAGGTATGGGGAAAAGTTCATGACTCTTACAGGAGTATTCAGGAATCACTGATCGTCTTGCACGAGTTTTAGGTCACATGATTAAGGTCAAAGGTCATTTAGGGTTACTGAACTTTGGCCATGTTTGGGGTATTTTTTGAAATGTCATCGTAGCGTTAGAGTTTATTGATCTAGGTCATGAAATTCGGACACAATGGTTTTCAAGTATCATCGATTACTTTGCACAAGTTTCAGGTCACATGATCAAGGTAATACGTCATTAGGGTCGGTGAGCTTGGTATTTTATAATTACATGAATGGCACTTTTGTGAATAATTATTAGTTTTAGTTGTTTCCAAAGTTATGTTGCTATATGGAAGACATAACATCTTTATGTGAAAATATAGAATAACTATAGTAATAAAATGTTTTAACGTTTAAATTAACTGTTCTACTTGATTACAAGTTAATTACAAATCTGTGTTTACATTCAATTTTCGCATTTCCTATTATCATAGGTCCATGCTCTTATACAGTGCTTATCAAAAAGAAGTTTACACTTTGAAAAAGCACTGGGAATAATAAAATATACAACATGTGGGTATTTTTTTCACACCTATTCTTGGGTTTGGGTCTCATCTATGTAATGAAAGTAAAAGTTTTGATAGAATGTCACATTTGAGTGAGCACTGTCCATTTTTGTATAGCTCGCAGAAATCTGTTTGCGCAGAAATGCTCATTTTCACGTTGTGTCAAGGGGAAAGGGCGAAATCAATCTTACCCTGCGAAACATTTCTCATACATCTCTCTTACCCTTTTAGTCAATTGAAATAAAACGGATACATTCAAGCATTTTGTAACAATTTTGCCACCCAAATTTAAATTTCAACACTTGGTAAGTACAATCTTTACCCTTTTTGTGCCAGCTGGATCTGAGGACATAACTGAATCTGAAAAAAATATATATATCAGACGTCTCCAGCATTTTTTCACTAAGTTCTTATCATTTAAAGTGGGTTAACATTTCATTTTTAATTTTTCTCTGTTTCTCTACACTTTTTCCAAGCTTGACAATGATTAACAATTTGCAAATCAAGCCTAAGCCATTTCATGTAAATCACAGCTCAATGTAAAGCAAATATTGTCACGATGGCCTCGGTGTTTAGGGGGAGTGCGGTGGGGCGCAATGCACTCTTCAAAGTGTTTTGGGCAAGGAAACAAGTTTAAAAAATAGGTACAAGATATCTTCAAATCAATTTTACTAGCTAAATTGCACGTGTTCTTCATGATTAAGGTCTACTTTATTCGCATAACTATTTCAAAGTTCTGCGCAAATCATTTTTCACTAATTTTTCAAAACTAAGTAGTGCTCACTCAAGCGGAAATATTTTTCAACAGTTATATCGTCATTTCCTTAAATGGATCCGTTAAATGTTAAAATGTGGAAAAATCTTCAGGATTTTACAAATGTATAGTTTTACAGGACTTTTTTCTAAGTGTAAAATTTTTTATACGCACTGTATATCGCAGTCGAAGACAGATACGTGCACGTAGGTAAAATTACACATTCAATCTATATATTACAATATCTGCGCTGGACTTTGGCCATTAGCCCCCGCTATTAGCCTTTACATTCGTTTGTCATGATGGTCATATGACTGCATTTTTCAACATGGCAATGCATGTGATGAGATGAGATTCGGTAAAGGGAATTAAGAATTAAGATGTGAACTCTAAGAACCTACCCCATTGGTGTTCCAAACATCATTCTCCACATATGAAAACTCTTAGCTCATGCAAATTGTTATATACCGTTCTATTTATAATTTCTGGTCGAATGAACTGTTCAATTAAAAGAGACCGTAGTTGCATGAAACAATGCTTCTAGATTCTAGAATCAGGAAAACTAGCTATGGACACTGGCGTAGGCCTTTTGATGGAAGATGCATCTGGAAGTGAGGGGAGGGGTGAGACTTGCCCAAAAAAGTTTCAAGAAAACACACAGAACAATAGAAGGAAAAGAGTTGACAGCGTGTTGGACAGGGGTCATGATCAGCGGATTGTCTCGCTTGTCGATTTTACTTCTCCAGCCCTTTGTTGGTTACGTCGCTTAGTGTCGCCGGCTTGCTTATTTTCTGAAATTTTCTATTAGCCCTTTTATTGATTGCTTCCTAATATCTAAACTCCGATATGAGGGTCTTGGTCACATAACATTACAAACTAGAGATAAATTTGTATTATATATATATATATATATATATATATATACATGTATATATATATATATATATATATATATATATATATATATATATATATATATATATATGTGTGTGTGTGTGTGTGTGTATGTATTTATAATGACCTCAATTGAGTGTCAATATTGTAATCTAAAACATTGATTACTTAAAAACATATAAAAGCCCATGAAAGCCATACAAATCCTATCGTTTTATGGGCTTTTTATCACAATTATAGCCTTTTCTCTCTCTCGCTCTTTTGTATTCTTTAATAATTTCTCTTCCTCTCTCTTTATCTCTCTCTCTCTCTTTGATTTTCCCACTGTCTCTAACATTCATTCCCCCCCCCCCCCCCACTGTCTCTCTCATTTTTCCCAACTCTCTGTCTCTCTCATTCATTTTTCCCACTGCCTGTCTCTCTCTCTCATTCTTTTCCCCCGTGTGGGTCTCTTTAATTTTTCCCTCCCTCTCTCATTTTTCCCATTGTCTTGCTCTCATTTTCCTCACTGTCTTACTCATTTTCCCCACTACTGTTCCTGTCTAATTCATTTTATCACCCCCACCCCCCTCCCCCGGCCCCCTTTCTCTCACTCACTTCTTTTCGACATCCCGCTGTACTAATACACATGTATGATTGAGCAACCTTTAATTTAAAAATAGGAGTGGGCTATAAATGGGTGATTTTTGGTTTTACTGTGCCAACAGTTTTTTTGTATTCCTTTTACCTTATCTCAACATGAAATGATAATGATTTTTGTCTCGGGTCCGAGAAACAAGTGTGCCGGGTCGAAATCCAAAATGGCTGCCAAAACCCCCCAAAATTACAGTTTGGGCCACAACTTCTTTATTTGGTGGTCTTTTTCTCTGGTTTTGATGTCTATTCATATGTTTTAGGGGCAGGCAATTGTTTTTCCTAAAATTAGTACTTTTACACCATTATTTGTATAGTTATAAGGTGATTTTACTTAAATTTACTAATTTTTAGACCCTTTTTCAGCAAAAAAATTAGGTGTCATTGTCTCATGGTTTTTGGATATAAAACGATACCAGTTGACCAGTAGTAAGCAGCTTCATATAGATATAGAGCTTTTATATCTTTAAATTGGGGTTGACGGATATTTGCGAAATATATCTTATATATCCATAGGGGCTGTATGGTATACAATGTACTGTACATACTACATGTACACTGCATCCATGCATTGACCACCATGACATATCCTGTATGTCATATCCTGTATGTCACTTATATGACTATAGCATCATAGAAGTGAGCTCCTGAGGTTTAGAATTAGATTGTGACTTGTGAATTTGATTGCTTGTTAGCTGATATACATGATGGAAATATGTAACCCGATGATAAACATAAATTGCACATACATACTCTTGGAGGCTTGTTTTTACCTGGTTGTGTCTAACCCTATGTTTATGTTGTCAGTTAACTACCACGGTAACGCTGATCAGCGGCCAATCAGAATCAAGGATTCCATGCAAGTTACAATTACCATAATGGTAGCAGAATAGCCAGTGTAAATGCCATAATGTGGGGTTGACTATAGTCCATTGTCAATAATATTTTTCCCTCTCCGCCCCCTGAATGAGCATATTTGACAAAAAATGTCAATTTCTGAGACAAAGCATACAGTATCTTTAATTTCTGAGGCATCTAATTCAAAAGGTAATTTCTATGACACTATAGTAAATATATATTATTTACAGAAATGTTGAAGTTTACTTGCAATATGTAAAGGAATAAATGAAACTTTCATTGTAATGGTGAAAGTTTTTCATTTTTGACGAATCGTCAAATACTCAAATAACTGAAATAACTATGGTTTATATCGTTCTTTTATTTTTGTTTAAAATAATGCGTAAACGACAGCTAGATACAGTTGATGATACGACACCTTTTTGTTTCCAACCTACAGTGGGAAATCAAGTTGTATTTTTTTACGAATTCCACTGAAAGTATTACGTGGATTTACTCAGGCCTAAACTTCATTGCTATCATTTACATTTATTGTTACATCTTTAAATAGTTGATGTATACAAGATACATGAGACCTTGGAATTTTTGTTTCACTTGTATTGTATGAAAGAGAGATAAGAACTTATCGTCCAAAATGATGCGAACTTAAGAGCATTGTTTTCATATTTATATAGACATTGCCTATAAAGTACTTTTTTACAGCATATTTTTCTTTAGTATCTTATATATGTTTTATTTACACCGTTTACACGCATTCTGTTTCTTTTGAAAAACTATTTGGAGTATATACAATTTGAGCAAGATTATAAGAAACATAACCTTTGATACTTCATATGATTGTTACAAGTGCGGAAGAGCCAATGTTTGTTGAATAGGATTGACAAGACAACTCACTGTTTTGAATGGATTTCAAGCGAATACATGGGCGGAAATCCCAGGGGGGTCAGGGGGGACGTGTCCCCCCTACCAAAAATAGGGGGGACACAATATCAAATGTCCCCCTACTATTTTTGGTCTTTTATGATGGAAAAATGCATCATTCACATTCGAAATAATACATGTATTTTGGACGAAATGACCTTACATTTTTGGTGAAAACTTTTGTTTTGCAAGTCAAATTTTCCAGAGTGAATAAAAGAAGATGAAGGGAAGACTTGGAAAATAAAAAGAATCTTTCATGTCACTATATAAAATTTTCGGTCGCGCTTCGCGCACGCATTGCCTATTAGGTGATTGTTCAATATGGATCTTAAATATCAAGTTTGGAAGTCAATAAACATTACACATTCCACCTCGGAAATCGAACTTTCATTATTTTGTGTGATTTACAAACTGATTTTTAAAAGGTGCTCTGTTAAAATGACAGATTTATGGTCTGAATATTGAAATGTTCTGCTCGCGCTGAGCGCTCGCAAATTTTGATTTATTAAGTAACTATTATTTTGCGCTCGCATTAATGGTAAAGAAATATTTTAACTAATGCATTCTATTCATAAATACAAAAGTGCTTGAAATGTCCAGTTTTCAGGCCATAAGATCATCAGATTTCTCGCCCTCATTAGGCATTAATAAATAAGATATTAATTTAATGATTAAGTTGTCCCTTTTGTTTCATCTCGCGCATAGCAAGAGGGATAGGAAGATAGTCATCATTTTCATATGACATATCCTAAGGATGTCTCGGTCCTATGTCAAAACTCAAATAATAATGAAAAATATCAGCTCTTTATTAAGTGCGATCCATATCCACCTCACAATTTTCCTACAGAGAGATTAAAATAAATAGTTGAAATTGACTCTTTTTTCAGATTGGAATATCATATAGTTTAAGCTAGCGCTTCGCGCTCGCTCTGATTTTTCATGATAAAAGATGTGTAGAATGCCTAGATTCTAGGTCTGAATATGAAACACGCGCGCGCACGTTTATTCAGATACTCAACTTGTTCTCTTTTTAAATCATTATCCAGTTTCAGAACACAATATCAAAAATGTTCTGCTCGCGCTTTGTGCTCGCATTATTAATGTAGGAAGATCCCCTATTACTCATTCTTTTCATTTTCATTTCATTTCATTTATTTGACCATTTAAAATCAACATAGTACATGAACATCATAAAATAAGTATCATACAAATCAATCATTGACAAACAAGATAACAATTCAAAAATGGCCAGGACCCAAAAGAAGCAAAACTGCTTGTAAACTGGGCCCTACATAAAAATACATGTAAAATATTAGTCTGTACACATACACACACCCATGCACCCATACACTCACGTACATACCCATCCTAATACATGTACATCCACGCATCATGATTTACAAAACATGACATGAATAGAGTGTGCCGTTTTTAGGTCTAAATCTCGATTTTTTTTCCCGCTCGCGCTTCGTGCTCGAATCAAATGTTTAGTTATTATACCTATCTGTTTAAATTACAAAAAGTGCTTAGAATTTTTATTCCATAGGAAAAAATGTCAAAAGATTTCAGCTCGCGCTTCGCCCTCGCATTATTTGATTCCTAAAATATGTAACGTCTTCATGGCTAACTGCAAGCAGTCTTTAACAGTTACTTTTTCCATCAGTTCATTTCTGCTCGCGCTTCACGTTCAGTAATTATTAATTTACATACACATCTTTTTCAGGATAGCAAACATTGCCCTGAATGTTCAAAAATTTAGGAAAAAATACATATTTCTAAAAAATTTCTCGCATTATATAAATAAGGATTATGATATTATATATTTAAATTTATTCATAAGAATAAAGCTAAGAAGTGACTATTAGGACTACCCCTTCAAAGAAACCAAAAATCATCTTCGAGCGGCCGATCGGGCAGAATATGGCTGAAAAAAAATCCGCCCCCTATTGGCGAAGGCTGGATCCGCCCCTGCTTAACAAGTAGGGCCTACCTTTTCGATCAGTTCAAATTAAACGTATATAAACATTTTGTGGCTGCACTTTGCACTCGCATTATTAATGTAAGGAAGACCTCCAATTACTCATCCTTTTCATGATTTACAGAACATGAATAGAATGTCTCGTTCTTAGGTCAAAATCTCAAAATTTTCCGCTCGCGCTCCGCATTAATTGTTTAGCTATATACCTATTATGTTTAAGTTACAAAAAGAGCTTAGAATTTCCATTCTTTAGGTAAAAATTTCAAAAAATTCAGCTCGCGCTTCACGCTCGCCTTATTTGATTGTTAAAATATGTAACGTCTTCATGGCTAACTGCAAGCAGTCTTTAACAGGTACCTCTACGCGTTCGTAGTAATTGTTTAGTTGCATACACATCTTTTTCAGGATAACAAACATTGCCCAGAATGTTCAAATTTTAGGGGGGAAAAACGTAAAATTTCTCCCAAAAAAAATTTGCTCGCGCTTAGCGCTCGCATTATATAAATAAGTATTACGATATTATATATTTATGTTGATTTATAAGAATAAAGCTAAGAAGTGACCATGAGGACTACCCCTTCAATGAAACAAACAAAAATCATCTTCGAGCGGTCGATCGGGGATTAACATATGGCTGGAAAAAATTCGCCCCCCTCCCTATTGGCGAAGGCTGGATCCACCCCTGTGGTCCTCCCTACCTTTCGGGACAGATTTCCGCCCATGTCTAAAGGACAGATACAAGGAAATGATTTTCTCAATATAATCTCATCTAATAATCAGAGGAGACGAATAAATAGATCAGCCCCAAGTCTTAAAAATGGGGACTTCTGGCAAATTTGCGCCCATGGCTGAATGTTAATAAATATAGTTTGCTCCACTCAACATGCGTAAATAGATAATAATCTAGCTAGCTGAAGCTAACTACACATACTACTTAATACAAAACTTGAATGGAAAAGTTTCCTGATGAGTAATAAAAAATCATATATCTTTGTTATGATTGAATCATATCACATTAAACTAAATCCAGCTGTAGGAAATGAATTGTAGTTTACGGGCGAAAGGAATATAATGTTAGAGTGCCGTTAACATTTTTCGTGGGACACGCTGTACATAGCACTAAATTGATGGTGTTAGAACCACTCACGATTTATGTATAACGCTTTCTATTTGATATCTTTACACTAGGCTGGCCTATTTAATGTCACGTTCAAACTTTACGGTGCATATATGAGGGAGTGTGATTCTCCTGACACCAATACAAGTACTAGTGTGCAGAATGTTAAGCGTGTGTACATGAAAGAAAAGGAAGGAAATGCTACCCCCCCCCCTCCCCCATATAAAATAAAAACATAAACAACGGGAAAATCGAAAGACTGTCAAATTAAACCCAGTGAGAAACCACGAGAAGAAAATTGACGACATGGGCGCGGTCCTTACCTCTCACACAAACCTCGCCCCTTCCTCCTGATTGGTGGAAACGTCGAGGAACGTGACCCGTCCCTTATCTGGGGGCTGTTGCAGAAAGACTTGCAATCAAACGTACGTAACTCATAAAAAGGACTTTAACCCAATGGAATGCACGTTGAATGACTTGCAACTGATCTTAAGTTGTATTTAAACGCAACTCTTTCCCCATCAGGCCCTGGATTAGCATTATGCCATCGAGAAAATTATGTGAAAATATTCGATCAAAATAAAGAAATATTTATTTAGTCACTGGTTTTAAGCTCAGAACCTATCATGAGCTGATCGTGCACATGGCAAGGTTGTGCCCTACCTATATAGGATTATAGATAAGGAGAAAAATTACACGGGAATTTGGCAGGGCCGTGATGGGAACGATAGTTCAACTAGGGGTGCTGATGTAAATTTGAGAAGCAAAAACAAAAAAATCACAAAAAAGAGGGTTATTGTAGTCCCGAGAAATTTGACAAGCAAAAAAAAGGGGGGGGGGGGGTATGTTTGCGTTGCATGCATTTATCAGTTTCTCACACCTACCTGAATTCCGGGGAGTGTTGCCAATAAAGAATGGTACCCGCAGCACCCC
Source organism: Lytechinus pictus (assembly GCF_037042905.1). Classification (NCBI taxonomy): domain Eukaryota; kingdom Metazoa; phylum Echinodermata; class Echinoidea; order Temnopleuroida; family Toxopneustidae; genus Lytechinus; species Lytechinus pictus. The sequence goes on from NC_087253.1 coordinate 8,949,638, forward strand.
AAACTGCTAAAGGGAAATATTAGGGGGTGCTTCAGCACTCCCGGCACCTCTGCTTCCCAGGGCCATGGTTTGACATCCGCGCTACATACTACTACCCACGTCCATTTTGTCCATTTCTGGAGCAGATGAAAACGGATGGAGCCACCCCAACATTTCGCTTATCACCTGTATATGTCATGAATACATTTTGTGTCCATCGGCCAGTGGGACCATAACATGACAACTATGAAACCATCTACATGTATTCGAGAATTATGTCCAATATATGTACAGTGCCGGCCGCGGGAAACGTCACAGTGCCCCCTAGGGCGAACGCGGTAGCCCGTAGCGGACATTTGAGGGGAGCGGACGAGGGAAGACGCCCGCGTCCGCTCCCCTAGGACATGAGTGCCCTAGGGGAGCGCCCGAGGATAGTGCCCGCGTCTATCCTAGGGTGTTTCCCTAGGATGTTCGGCCGTGCATTCTTGGTCGAAAGAGGAGGTCTGATTTGACACATTTGTTCAAGACTGCATGTGATTTTTATCTCATATCAAGCATAAGTTTTCGATAATTTATCGTGGATAAAATCTGTTATGAAAATTACAAAGTTATGGGTTGATAACTGGGATTTTAGGCTTTTCACCGAATTACTTATTGTGTTCGATTACACACTGGCACCAGCGTAAAGGGTCCTTTCCTATACATGTATATGAATATTCTCCCGTGGTGTCCGTTATTTCATTCACTGACATGGTTAGTCGTGATCGTAAATGAGTTTCTGACGAAGGAGCAGGTATTTGTCGATGTTGACCCTACATTCCAGAGGTCGTCCTAGAACTATTTACTCTATTCTTTCCCTACATGGTCATCCTTTTTTATATACCCTGACATGCCTTTCAGGCGCGGATCTACGAGATGCAGATAAAAGGGAGAAGAAGAAAGCAAAAATGAAAGAAAAGGCGAAAATGAAGGGATGGATTGAAGACGAGAAGGAAAGAGATAAGAGAAATAGAAAAAGTGAGAGAAGGGAAAAGGGGAGAAAGAGAAAATAGAGGGGGGGGGGCGAAGAGGAGAAAGAGGGAGAGGGGGTAAAGAAAAGAAATATGGAAAAGGTAAAATGGAGAAGAAAGCAGGGGATAAAAAAGGGAAGGTGAGGCAGAAAGAAAAGAGGGAGAAGGAGAAAAGGAAAATAGATTGAAAATCGAAGGGGAGAAGAAGAGACAAAGGAAGAAAAGGAAGGACAGAATGAGAAAGAGAGAATGATAAGGAGGGGGAAATTAAATAAAATGAAGAAGGGAGACATAATAAAATGGAGTAAAAAAGCGAAAAAGGGAAGAGAAGGAAGGGCGCAGGAAAAGGTAAGAAGTACAGGGGACAATAGAAGTGGGACTTAAGAAAAAGTAGAGGAAAAGAGAGAAAGTGGGAAGAAAAATTTGGGAATTTGTCCAGATTTTCATGTCAGAAAATACGTTAGTAACTCGCATATGCCCATTTTTACGCTGATGACAAGTATTGAACATTCTTGCGCTCAATCTTGTAATTATTTTCTCTCACCATGCTCACAATTTCCTGCTCTCGTTGCATCAATTAAAAACTTGTCCCGAATTAACATCCGCTCATTCAAGAAAGAAGAAAGAAAAATGAAAGAAAAAGGCAAATAGGAAGGGATGGAGGGAAAATGAGAAGGAAATAGAAAAAGTGAGAGAAGCAGAAGGGAGCGAAGAAACGAAGGGGAAAGGGGAGAAAGAGAAAATAGAGGGGGCTTATTGTTTCATGGTAATATGGATACCATATAGTTCTGCAGTACTTAGTTATAAAACTTGTTTTACTCAGTAATGCTCACGCGTGACGATTAAAAGGATTTTCGACTATATAAAGGTGAACCGGGAAGGGGCTTTCATTCTTTAACTTGGCTTGACTGACTCCTTTGTTCCCCCAAAAGAATTGTTAGGTTTGATAGTTAGCGTTTGCGTGAGCACCCACCAAAACTCTTAACAAAAGAAAAGAATGGTTTGTATAGCTGCTCCATTCTTGCTTTGTCGGCAAGTGATAATTAACTCGTTAAGTACCCATTCCACACACTACTTCATAGTAGCTTTCGAAAACATACTTTTACTAGGGTATGTGTTTAAACATTGAAGCTAAATGCGCTAGAATTTTTTTAAATAGTTACATTATGTAAATAGCTTTGGTTGCTTTGCTCTGAAGCGCATTGAGCATCCAATCAAGATGGAAAGTGCGCTTTACAAATGCCATGTATTATTATTTTAAGCTGCCATATAACACTGAATTCTGTATTATACCAAGTTGCGACTTGGTTTTATCATTTCCAATTCATATAACAAAGTATATTTCTTCCTTCTTCTCATTTATTATTTCCACCACTTTCATCTCTTCCCAATTCGAATATCTACCAATGTAACTTAAAAACCGCAATAGAGTGCAGGTAATGTAATCAGATGTTTTAGCAAAAAGATAAATCTGTTCCATTTAGGTAAATTTATACTTTTTATAGGGTGAGGGTTTTAGAGACCCGATTTGAACCGAAATGAAAAGAACATCCTCATTTATTGTTGTTAACGCGTCAACAAATTAATCCCCCCCCCCCATTTCTACGAACATCCTGTCATAAATTGGGAAGCGGATGTGATCAAAGGAGATCAAAGGTGTGGGCGGGGAGCAAGACTACCAGACTGTTGACAATAACAAAGAACCAAATAACAAATCGATGAGCACAACCAGTTTTGTTGGTGTTCGCTTTTTGCACGTCTACTTTGTATGATCTTGGTCATACTAGTATTCGTTTTCACGTACCTTTCATTCCCTCTATTAGGGTTTTATCAACTATGTCAACGAATTGACGATCCCAATATTGACCGCACGTTTGTTTTAACATAATGAGAATTCACAAATGCCCTTGATATTTATAATTCTGTTTTATTTCAAGTTTGTCATTAATGTTTGTTAACATTCACTCTGTTAATAACTTGTCAATTTTGATTTACAAAAAAAATCATGTCTGCTTATTAATGTCTTTTGTCTATTTTAATTATTTTTTGTTGTTGATATGCCTTTCTTTCTTCTTTCCTGATTCCACCCTGTGCACCCCGTTAAAACTCAAGGAAGAATATTTCAAATGTTTTCTAGTTCTTACACTGTTCATAATAAGGAGATGGGATTAGGTGTAAAGTTCACGCTGAAGGGAGAGGAATGGGTACGTTTGGAGAGAAAAAAAAAACTTATCACAAAAAAAAAATTGATCTCTATGACATTAAATCACAATTGTGTCCTATTTTTTTTAACAAGTTTGTATGATACATGTATGCCTCCCACGTAAGGCGTAAGGAAAATAAGTTTACCTAATGCATCAAATTGGATTAATTGATTAGATTCATTGCGGTAAATGAAAAACAATAAATTCGATGTTCCAGCAAGGGTGACCAGATTTCACAAAATTAAATACGGGACAATCGACAAAGCACTATGTACAATCGGATCGACCGAGCCAGGCCAGAAAATCAACAAAAAGGCTACACAATGTTAGACTTGTTAACAAAATATATTAAGAAAGGGGAAGGGAGGGTGAGCGGAAGAAACAAAAGAGAAAAAAAATGAGGAAACAAGAAATGAATTGAGAGGAAAGAAAAAAATAAGGAAAAATTAAAAGGAAAAAAGTTTGAATAGAAGGATGAAAGAAAGAATAAAAGGCAGATAACAGTTTCCGTCATTACTTGAAATGAATAAAGAAAGAAAGAATTAATATAAAGGAAGGGAAGATGAATAAACGTCTTATTCATTTTGACGAGAAATGAAATATGAAAATTAATTCAAATTACAACAATGTACAAAGTCAATGGGGCAACAGCAGTCCGGCATCAATTCGTTTAAATCGTTTATGAAATCTGTAATACCAACTGAAATATCAAGAACTGTATATAAAACGAAAGCATAATTATTATCTCATCTCTCAGAAAAATAGAGAAAAAATTTGATCAATGAAGTGTTGCACGCTACTGCTGCAGCAAGGTCTAAAAATATGCATTATTACATTTCATAATTCATAATCGTTCATGCGTGACCGTTCACAATTTCCAACTAGGTGCAAAACAATTGCTATACTTCCCTTTTTCATATGATGTATTATTCATTATATTTTGTGATGGCCAGCTTATGATTTTTTGGGGTTCCGAACTACCTATGGTCAAGAGATCTTTACAGGAACCAACTGCATAGGGTCGAGAGAGCTTACCTACACAGGCCAGATACATATGGTTGGGTGCGCTGTTAAGCTGACAGCAAAGAGTCGTAGCCATCTGGCGGTTGCCCGGTGGTGGTACTAGCAGGATCGAGGCTTGTGCAAGTGTCAACAGCGGCAGAATATCTCTGCCATACGGATCCGCGCTGTCCTCCATTCTTAATCAAAGGTTGGGGAAAATGCGTCCGCCGGGAATCGAACCAGGGACCCAGTCCCTAAACACCAATACGTAAACCACTCCCCACCCCCGTCCCTTTCTCTCCCCCCCCCCTCTCTCTCTCTTCCTCCCCCATTATATATCCCTTCCTTTTCTTCTCTTGTTCTCTCTCTACCCTCTTCTTTCTCGTATTTCCCCATTCTTTTCCCTCCCCTGTTTCCCTTCTCTCCCTTTTTCTTTCTGATTTGCTCTCCTCTTTCCCATTCCCTACGTTTTTTATCCTTTTTTCTCTGTCCCCACCTCCCTTTGTCTCTCTCCTTTCCCATTCCCTCCCTCCCTTTCCTTACATTTCCCATTGTTTATTTATGTCCTTAGCTTTCCATTTGTTCCCCTTCTCTTTTTATCTTATTTCCTCTTCTCCTAACTTCTTTCTTTCCTCCTCTTTCTTTACTTTCCCTTCCATCCCTTTTCCTTAATTCTCTCTCTCTTTCTCTTTCTAACATGTCTGTTAGCTAAAAAGAATATATATATACAGTATATATATATATATATATATATATATATATATATATATATATATAAAAACGATGGAGCATGTATAATACATTTCAGTCAATTATTCAATAAGGATTCATAACATAACATACATATTAATAGGAGTGGGCTATACATGGGTCAAAAATACTTTTTTTGTAATTTCAATATGACAACAGTTTTTTTTTTATTCCTTGTAATGTATCTCAACATGAAATGACAATATTTTTTGTCTCGGGTCCGAGAAAAAAGTGTGCCGGGCCAAAATCCAAAATGGCCGCCAAAACCCCCCAAAATCACAGTTTTGGCCACAACTTTTTTATTTGGTGGTCAATTTCTCTGGTTTTGGTGTCTATTCATATGTTTTAGGGGCAGGCAATTGTTTTTCCTTTTAAACCATTATTTGTAGAGTTAAAAGGTAATTATACCTAAATTTTCCCATTTTTGTAGCCCTTTTTCAGCCAAAAAGTAGGTTTTATCATTCTGGGGTTCTGGGATATTAGATGGTACGAGGTCAACAATAGCAAGCAGCTTCATATAGCTATATTGCTTTTATTCCTCCACTTTGGGTTTTACGGATATTTGTGAAATATATCTTATTAAATAAAAAAATGTCAATTACCCATTGGGGCTATACAGTATACAATGTACTGTACATACATACTGCACTGCATAAATGCATTGGCCACTATGACAGATAACAAGGCTTGTATAAACTATAGTGTCATAGAAATGAGCTCTCAGGTTTAGAATTAGATGCCTCAGAAATTGAAGATATGTTTTGTCTCAGAAATTGAGGACATGTTTTGTCAAATATGCTAATTCAGGGGGCGGAGAGAGGTAATTTACACTGTAGCTATTCTGGGCCCCTTTGCATAAAAATTTACCATTATGTTAACTTAACTTAATGGTAACTTGCATGCAATCCTTGATTCTGATTGGCTGTTGATCAGCGTTACCATGATACTAGTAGTTACCTGACCACATAAACATAGGCCAGTTTAATAGACACCAGAACCAGGTAAAAAAAGCCTCCAAATGAAGAAGATATGGCTAAAAATGTGATGTACGTATATGATATATACATGTATGTGATATTTAAGTGCAATTTACGTTGCTGGTTTCATCATGTACATCAGCTGACAAGGAATCAAATTCACAATCTAATTCTAAACCTTTGAAGCTCATTTCTATGACACTATAGTTTATATACAGGCCTTGTCATATGCCATGGTGGTCAATGCATGGATATATGCAGTGTAGTAAGTACAGTGCATTGTACACCGTCTAGCCCCTATGGATAAATGATATTTTCTTTTATTTGATAAGATATATTTCACAAATATCCGTAAAACCCAAAGTGGAGGAATAAAAGCAATATAGCTATATGAAGCTGCTTGCTATTGTTGACCTCGTACCATCTAATATCCCAGAACCCCAGAATGATAAAACCTACTTTTTGGCTGAAAAAAAGCTACACAAATGGGAAAATTTAGGTATAATTACCTTTTAACTCTACAAATAATGGTTTAAAAGTACTAATTATTGGAAAAACAAATTGCCTGCCCCCAAAAACATATGAATAGACACCAAAACCAGAGAAATTGATCACCAAATAAAAAAGTTGTGGCCAAAACTGTGATTTTGGGGGGTTTTGGCGGCCATTTTGGATTTTGGCCCGGCACACTTTTTTCTCGGACCCGAGACAAAAAATATTGTCATTTCATGTTGAGATAAGGTAAAAGGAACACAAAAAAACTGTTCCCACAGTAAAACCAAAAATCACCCATTTATAGCCCACTCCTAATATTAAGGATTAATTTTAAACGTCTAGTCAATGACCGATGTTATGTCATTTGCAATAACGTTTTGGCTTTTGTCGATTTGGGACCGTTCCACAAAATATGTCAGCAGACAACGATCTCTTTTCCGACATTTACCATAGCAACAGTCAGAGGCCAGTAGTTCTCAGCCAGTCAAAACCGAGGATTCTACTAAACTATTCAGTACTGATAATATTATTCAGTGCTGACAAGTTTCACCAAACGTCAAGTTGGTTTCTTCGGAATGACTGTGATTTATTGATTGATGATTAACACTGTAAACTATTAACACAAACGGCTTCGGAACTTTAAATCAAACTGCCGTCTAAATGAATATTTTGAGATCTAATAGGTCGGTGAACTTAAATTACATATATAAATATCTATTTAAGATTCGAAAGCTATTTCGTAGAAGTTTAAGGGGCATCGCATGGTTAACGAAAGACTTAATGCATGGCTGATCGTCAACAAAACGGAGTGTCAAGTGAGTTTGAACGCTAGCCTGTAGAACCTCTTCATTTTATGAAATTATTGAAATTCAAGCCTTATTTCAAATAACTAGAACTTTCTTATTTCTTGACCATTTTCTGTAATTGAGGTATCGAAGTAAAGAGCAGATATTGAAATTTATAAAAGTGTTGTTTTCTTTTCGAAACCCAGATACAGCCAGCTAAATGACCCTTTGGTATCCCTTTTCAAATTGCTTTTGCTCACTCATGCGTGAACGAGAAATAATCTTAGTAGTTTCAGATGAAAATGGGGATTCTAAGCCTTACAATGGTAGATCAATTGTCTATCGTATCTGTGATTAAGTTATGATAAATCATCGATAAATCTCGGTTTCGTTTTTTGTGGGACGCACTGTGTAAGTTCTTCAATATCGATTTGATTATTAGGTATGTAAGACCGATAGACACATAGTATCACGGCTTGCAATATACTGTAATATAATCATAACTTAATAATCCACCCATATCTTTGTTCACCTTCATTGTTAATGGAGGTTATTTATTCATGATGTTCTCCAACGAATAACGGAGCTTCGCCATCTTCAGAAATTTCGTGTTGTTTTCCAACGAATAAGGGAGCTTCACCATCTTCCGAAATTTCGTGTTGTTTTCCAACGAATAACGGAGCTTCGCCATCTTCCAAAATGTCATGATGTTGTCCAACGAATAACGGAGCTTCGCCATCTTCCGAAATTTCGTGTTGTTGCCCAACGAATAACGGAGCTTCGCCATCTTCCGAAATTTCATGCTGTTCTTTTCCATTTTCGGCAACTTTGTTCCATATTTGCGCTCTTCTCTCTGAAAAGGTTCAGAATCAATATTGACGTAATTAGAACTATACACATATATTAACAAATGATATATTATCGTCATTAGAAAGTAAATTTGCATCTCTATTTCCTTTTTGCCTGAAAAGGAGATTGTTAAAGTTATATATATGTATATATATATATATATATATATATTGTAATGAAATGGATGAAGAGAACAAAGGTAGGCGTAGCTTAAATCAGGGTTCCCCAGAGCTATCTACCCTTTTGAAAAATTGGTGATGCCGACAAAATGTCTCTGCCGGGAATCGAACCCGGACCCCCAGCTTTAAACGCCGGTGCCTTAACCACTAGACCACTGTATAAGAAATAATGTCATTGTCATGTTCAATGTTACAAAGTGGGTAAGCAGGGCGAAATACTGGATTAGTGTTATACACAAACATGAACGTCGAAGATTCTGCATATTAGATATTGAGTTTAGTGAAATTCAACATAAATTATTACACAATGCCATCTTTGTAGACTACCATTAATATAGGTTTCAATTTATTCGAGTAGTGAATGTTCTTTTTTGCGGTACACAGTCATGAGGAAACTTACATATTTAGCAGTATGTTACATTTTCCGAATCTCAAACACTTAAGGTGGAAAGATATCCATCTTGGATTCGAAAGGACACCAAAAAATGAAGAGTTTGTTTGCAAAAGGAGTTAGATCCATTGTAGACCATTCCAGAAAAATCATCCTTATTTATTCTCCCATATTTCGATATCCTTAAATGCGAAACTATCTTGCCGCGATACCCTACCATGTATACGTAACGTTTGGTAAAAATGACATCTGCCTGTGTTCATATTTTCAAAAATATTTTCCCCCAAAAATTGCCCATGTGTATCTAGTCCCTTCTGCAAACAAACTGAAATGGATCTAACCCTTTTTGAACAAAAGTGAATTTTCTATGGAACTCTGCATAAACCATGGGTTCAACCGATGGTTTTAATAAAAACTACCTTTGTGAATTCGGGCCAATGATTTTAGGAAATACTATAAGGAAAAAAAACACCTTTGTGAATTCGGGCCAATGATTTTAAGAAATACTACAAGGAAATGAGGAAATTGTTAAACTCTCATCCAAATATGCTGCTATCAAATTCTGGATCTCTTTCCCCACATCAACCCACAATATCCAATCCCTTCAATCTTTTAAGCGTGTTTTTAAAGCTGCCTTTTTAAATTAATGTAATTCTTATTATTTTATCATTTGTTTTGCTCACCTTTTAAATATTTCTTTATTTTCATGAAAAAATGTATTTAATCACTATTTATACTTTATTTCAACTTGTAATAAAGCAGCATATTTTTGTTCTATCTTGAATTCCCTATTATCACTTTTTTATTTAATTGTTACTGATTTTTTTAAAATATTTAATTGATTATTCTTTTAATATTCTTATTTAACGTGTTGTATCTAGTCTACAACTGTAGACCCACATCTGCAGTGTGTGTATCACAGCTGATTCAAGGAGTCTGCATAGCAAAATGGCTCGCTTCGCTCGCCCTTTCAGGCTGGTTTGCTTCGCAAACCAGCTGCAGATCACACTTCACGAGCCATTCAGAGACTGCATAGCAGACTATGTTGCATCAGGGCCATGATGTAAAACAGTTGAACAGATTATGTATTTAATTTTTACTGTATATACAAATTCAAAAAAAAATTGTCAGCCCTCTACCATACTGCAATAATCTTCAGGAGTAAAGGAAGTAGAGTAGGCTTGAAGAAAAAAAAATACTAACACAAAATACTTACAAGCAAGAAAATGAAGAGACAATTGTCTGCCAAAAAAAAGTTAACGGTAGCCTGGCTCGGTCCTCAAAACACAGCTTCAAAGTAAGGTGACAGGCCACTTTACATTATTATTTATGAGAAAAAAGTAGTGTTCGCGGACCACTGATATGTAAATAAACAGGATGGGAGGTTGCATGCAGATCGGCTCTTGAGAAATAAAGTTGCGGAGAGGCCGTATGTTACATTTTTGAACCAGTGTTTTTTTTTAATATAGAAATCGATATATCTATTTACAGTTGGTATATCTACATGTATTTGCAAATTTCAATCTTTCATGTGTTTTAAGGTATGTAGGAATACCGCACGCATTATCGAGTAGTTTTTACATGAAATCAAAGTTTGTATTATGATAGTTTGTGCCCTAGTTTCTGTATATACCGACTCCTCTTTTATTATCCTTAGGTATTTATTTACCTTTTTTTATTCAATTACATGTTTACATATTCATATGTTAATTTTTTTTATCTATTTACTTTCATTCATTTATTTGATTGTTTTTTTATATTTAGAAAAAAAAGCACGATTAGCACTGCAGCTGTTTTTTTTTTTCGTGATCGTGATGCAAGTCATGCAGCAGGTTAAACATGAATAAAAAATGGCATTTGCCAAACACCAAATAATATCATATATTAAAACAACAACATTGCACACAATTATTTTATGTAACAAAAGAACGATTCGAAATTAATGACAGGAAATTGAAATAAAACAAAACATCACTCTCTCTCTCTCTCTCTATACATATATATATGCATGTATGTGTATAAACACGCAAACACACACACACACACATATATATATATATATATACTTATTTATTTATATAAGGATTAAGTAGAAGCTGTAGAATCAAAATAGAATGGAAAAAAAAATATTTACAAAGTGAGCGATAGCAAAGGGGATAAAGCAATAAGAATGACATTAGATAAAACATGTGGCCTTTAATATTGAAGTGATTGGAGGCATGGGCGGAAATCTGTCCCTAAAGTTAGGGGGGACCAGGGCTGGAAAATTTGACAAGCAAAAGAAAGAAAAATATCAGGTTATCACCCAAAGTATAAAGTCATTATTACCCCAAAAAAATTGACAAGCAAAAAAAAAAACAGACAAACAAACAAAGGTTTTCACCCCAAAATGTAAGGTCATTTAGTAAAAAAAAACATGTATTATTTTGATTGTGAATGATGAATTTTTCTCCATCATGAAAGATAGTAGGGGGACATTTTGATATTGTGCCCCCCTACTATTTATGATAGGGGGACGCGTCTGTCCCTCCTGGGATTTTCCGCCCATGATTGGAAGTAATATGATTTGGGCTGTTGTAAGCAAGGAATTTCAATCTCTGACAGCGGCATATTTTGAGGAAGGCTTAAAAATGTCCGTAATATATTTTGGCAAGTCTGCGACAGTGAATTAGAGTTTCTTGTGTTTATACCATGTCTGTCAAAATTAATTTAAATTTTATCAGATAATCTCGAAGGTGTGAGACCATAGATGCGGTGATACGCTGCAAAAACTGCGGTGTTAAACACCAGTCCGGAATCTATACATTATTTGACCACACTGGAGAAGCGTTGAAACAACACCGGTTTGAAATTAAATCGATGCTGGTTTAACACTATTTGGTGTGGTAAAAACGACTCTCTCGAATGAGTGCAAAACCAAACCGGTGTTGCTTTAATACTTCTCTGGTGTGGTCATATAAAAATTCCGCACCGCTGTTAAATTAACACCGCAGTTTTTTCAGTGTACGCCAATATACTTTAAGTTTAAATATAGTCACCTATTTTTTATTCAAAAAGTTGCCACTTTAATTCTTTTAACATACTCGGCATTGCTGAACGAATAATAGACCAGTTGGGAGTTACCTCGGGGCATGTTTGTACAAATGACATTCCTTTCTGTCATTTCAAAGCAAGATAATTACGTAAGATAGCCTGACATAGCACGATGCACAAACTGCATAGACCAGGACAGGCCGCACAGAAACGTTGTTAGCGCTAACAACATAAACAATGCACTAACAGAGGCCTGCTACAACAGGTAATGTGGCAGCATTGCCTAATGTTAAAACAACGCATTACTTACATATTGAAATAATGTTTTGACTTCACAATCCGAAAGATGTGACTGGTTTTACTGTCAGCGCTCTGTTAGGCTAACACGGTTTCTGTGCGGCTGGTTCAGGCGACTAGAATAGCACACCAATGAACGCTTAATGAAGGTATTAATTGTTGCATTTCTACTGAGTGCATTCACATGTTGCCATTACAATGTATTTGCCTACTGTCAAAATCAATAACAGTTGTTACTCAACTCATTGCTGCTTTCCAGTGGATGTAATGAAAACATATTTAAAAGGTATATATGAATAATCAACTTATCAGAACTGGTGCTTATCTCATTGAATATTAAACCATTATGCCATTAGAGTTCCGATGATTTTATTCTGATCATACGCAAAATGGAACTCCGAACAGCTTATTAGATTGTTTGGTAGTAATACGGGTAGCTATTTGCTAAGTTTGCGGAATAGGTTTCTGACCTCTTCTGAGCAGTTAATCCAGATTAAGCAGTCATGGTTGGTACATGATTATAAATCAAATTTTGGACAGCTGGTGCATCTATTTTGCATATTACATTTATATCTTTTAATTTGTATTTGTCACTATAATCATCGTACGCATCAAAGTATGGCGCCGACATTGTAAAATACCTTTGAAAATAATTTCCATACTTGATTATTTTTCAGAATTGTATTTATCTCCAAATTAATCGACATTTGGGACCCGTTGCATAAAAATGTTGCCATTTTTTGTAAGAGTGTTTTTCATGTATAATTTCCAATGGCATAATTTTGTTTGCAATAGTTCTTGTTTATTTGCCATACTTTTTTATAGCAAAAGTTTTATGCAACGGTTCCGGGGGGGGGGGGGGGGGGGTTCAATTAACTAAAATTCGGCACGCAGATTCCTTACCATATAATCTACAAGATAGCATTAAAAAAAATTCTGAAAATAATTATTTTGTATTTACTATAATGAAACGAATATGCACACTTATTCATGAAAACATTATTTGCATATTTAACACTCAATTTCACTTCAACTTTTATTCTTTTTTTGAAGATATCATCTTTGTAATCTAGTTTAAGGTTTTTACAAAGAAAAATTGTGAAAGCCATTTTTCTTATGTATTTCTTTGTTTTTTTCCCTCTTTTCTTCTCATTTTTTTTTCAATGGAAATTATTATACAGACCATTTAACAACTAAATTAAACCTGGAATAAATTAAGCAGACCAGTTATAGAACGAAAAAATAATCACCCTTTTGTGAATTTCATCTCCCATAGACTTTGTACAAAAAATATTTTTTTAAATCTGCATCCGAAAGCAGAAGGGGCACAAATTTTGTTTTGCTTTCCAGTATCGAAACTCCTGTGCCTTAGAGGGAATGTGCAAGTGCACCCCCCCCCCCTCATGGCCTTTAGATGTTACAGCATATGCAATACAAATCAATAGTTGCAAATGATGTACAACAACAAGTTGTATTTGCCACTATACTATGTACAACACCCTGAATTTGTAAATGAAAATTATTAAACTTATAAACACATACCTCTACAAGATATCTGCCATTCGAGTCCTTTACACACACTGCACATTATAATATAAACGTATACAAAATGATTTGTAATCTTTTTATTTTATTTATTTGAAAAAAAAAACACTGTACAAATGATAAACAAAGTCAGACAGTGAACGATTTACAATCAAAACCATTGTCAACAAACCTATATTGGTTCAAAGCAAGTTCAAATGGACATAAGAAGTGCATTGCAAGAACACAAAGTACTGATTACAAAAGAATTTTGAATAAGTTTAGGCACTGCATTTTAGGCATACAAGCAGGTGTTTTACCACTGGTTTTAGAGGATTGTTGCCCTCAGTGACTGAACCATCAAAATTGAAATTATACATTTTATATTAAATAACATATGTAGCAGCAGCTTTTACACTACAAGACATCTCAAATCAAAAGCTTAACATTCCAACAATTTTCATCTTTGATGGATTTTCTGAAACCTTTATAACTATATTTTATTATTTTATTCTAGAATTTTAAACCATTATCTCAAGGGTGAACTTCCCCTTTAGGAGGTAGAGCAACATCAATTTGGCACTGCTCAGTGGTGCTGTGCTCATGATCAACTGAGCGAACTTCTTTTTGGAGGATATTTATTTCTGATGTCTAATGTTGAACTTATTAAAAATAAAGGGGGAAAAAATGGATTATTATTAGAAGTCTTAATTCTGGTTCTCCTCCCCCAACCAAATTTACTAGCAGCAGAACGATGGACTGAAATCTAATGTTAGGGTCACGGCAACTGCTGAGAATGAAGCAGCTCTACGACGATGGATGGTGGCTGGTCTTGAGATAGGAAAGAATGGTTTGTTTGAGGACATAGAAGGAAAGCAGATGATGAAGTGATTGCCACAGTACGATAGGTCAATGTCAAGGACAACATTGCAGATAATATGGCAGCTGTATGGAGCTAATAGCTGATGTAATAAAGCAAGGTTGAACTATGCTGTTGCTTCCTACTCTCACGGACATCCATGAACAGAAAATCAGAAATCATATGTCAAGAATGGCTACTTTTAAAAATCAATAGTAATAGGTAGCCTCATAATTAAGGAGCGCACCCGCAAGTCAACAATGAATATGCATATCGTGACGTCGCAATGTTAGTATTGAATATGCATAACATGATGTCTTGCGGGCCGGAGTAGAGTCAGCCAACAATAAGCTAGCCAACAGCAAGCCAGCCAACAGTTCCAGCCAACAATATTAGCTATCTAAGATAAATCAGATACAGGATTTTGCGTGCGCAGAATAGCACGCATTCTTGGACAAATCAAACAAACGGTTGGGTTTCCCTTCTTTCAATTTGTTGAAACAAACACGGGGCTAGTTCCCATGTACTAGTAGCACTCCTGTTCAGGGGCGGCGGAGCAAAGTTGGAAGTGGGGGGCACAGAAAAAAAGGGACATTTCCTACCTTGAAAATGGTATTGTTTAATGCAAGAGACGAAGCGAGCGAGCCGGAAAAAGCAAAACAAACCCCCCCCCCCAAAAAAAAAAAAAAACCCAAAACAAAACAAAATGAAAAGAAGAAAAAACTAAGACAAAAAAAACAACACGATTTTCTGGTTTTCAGGTAGCCCGCACCCCTATACAGTGCGTCCCAGAAAAAACGAAACCGAGATTTATCGATGATTTATCATAACTTAATCACAAATACAATAGACAAATGACCTACCATTTTAAAGCTTAGAATCTCCTCTTTCATCTGAAAAATACTTAGTTTATTTCTCTTTCACGCATGAGTGAGCAAAAGCAATTTGAATAGGGGATACCAAAAAGTCACTTGGCGGGCCGTATCTGGGTTTTCAAAAGAAAACCACATTTTTAAAAAGTTCAATATCTGCTCTTTAATTTGATACCTCAATTACAGAAAATGGTCAAGAAATAACAAAGTTCTGGTTATTTGAAATTAGGCTTGAATTTCAATAATTTCATAAAATGAAGAGGTTTTACAGGCAAGCGTCTAAACTCACTCGACACTCCGTTTTGTTGACGATCAACCATGCATTAAGTCTTTTGTTACCGTGCGATAGCTTCTGTGGGAAACCGGTGAAAACACGTTTATTTAATGAAATTATGGAAAAACAAGCATTGTTTCGAGGGATCATAACTTTTTTACTTCTTGACCATTTCCTGTGATTAAGGTATCAAACAAAAAAGCAGATATTGAACTTTTTAGTCATGTGATTTTCTTTTTGAAATTCAGATACCCCCCGCCAAATGAGTTTTTGGCATCCTTTCTTCGAATTGTTTTTGCTCACTCATGCGTGAATGAGGAATTATCTAAGTAATGCCATATGGAAAAGGAGATTATAAGCTTTGCATTGGTAGGTCATTTGTCTATTTTATTTATGATTAAGTTATGATAAATCATCGCTAAATCTCGGTTTCGTTTTTTCTGGGACGCACTGTATATATAATGTTTCTTTGTATATTGAAGAGTAAATTTGAACTAAAAGTCCTCCAGATAAAAGACGATTGAAAGATTGCTCCTGAAAAATATTTTGGGTGTGTGTAGGGGGGTTTCCCTTCTTTCAATTTGTAGAAAAAATAAGGGCTAGTGATTTAGTTTTAGTAGCCCACACCCCTATATACTCTATGTTTTTTTCGCATATTGAGGAGTAAATTTGAACTAAAAGTCCTCCAGATAAAAGACGATTGGAAGATTGCTCCTGAAAAATATTTTGGGTGTGTGTAGGGGGGTTTCCCTTCTTTCAATTTGTAAACAAAAAGAAAGGGCTAGTGCTTTAGTTTTAGTAGCCCACACCCCTATATACTCTATGTTTTTTCGCATATTGAGGAGTAAATTAGAACTAAAAGTCCTCCAGAAAAAAGACGATTGGAAGATTGCTCCTGAAAAATATTTTGGGTGTGTGGAGAGGGGTATCCCTTCTTTCAATTTGTAAACAAAAAGAAAGGGCTAGTGCTTTAGTTTTATTAGCCCACACCCCTATATACTCTATGTTTTTTCGTATATTGAGGAGTAAATTTGAACTAAAAGTCCTCCTGATAAAAGACAACTGGAAGATTGGTCCTGAAATATATTTTGGACGGTGGAGGGGGGGGGGGGTTTCCCATCTTTCAATTTGTAAACAAAAAGAAAGGGCTAGTGCTTTAGTTTTAGTAGCCCACACCCCTATATACTCTATGTTTTTTTCGCATATTGAGGAGCAAATATGAACTAAAAGTCCTCCAGATAAAAGACGATTGGAAGATTGCTCCTGAAAAATATTTTGGGTGTGTGTAGGGGGGTTTCGCTTCTTTTAATTTGTACACAAAAACATTGGGCTAATGCTTTAGTTTTAGTAGCCCACATCCCTATATACTCTAGGTTTTTTCGTATATTGAGGAGTAAATTTGAACTAAAAGTCCTCTTTATTAAATACAATTGGAAGATTGCTCCTGAAAAATATTTTGGGTGTGTGGAGAGGGGTATCCCTTCTTTCAATTTTTAAACAAAAAGAAAGGGCTAGTGCTTTAGTTTTATTAGCCCACACCCCTATATACTCTATGTTTTTTCGTATATTGAGGAGTAAATTTGAACTAAAAGTCCTCCTGATAAAAGACAACTGGAAGATTGCTCCTGAAATATATTTTGGACGGTGGAGGGGGGGTTTCCCTTCTTTCAATTTGTAAACAAAAAGAAAGGGCTAGTGCTTTAGTTTTAGTAGCCCACACCCCTATATACTCTATGTTTTTTCGCATATTGAGGAGGAAATATGAACTAAAAGTCCTCCAGATAAAAGACGATTGGAAGATTGCTCCTGAAAAATATTTTGGGTGTGTGTAGGGGGGTTTCGCTTCTTTCAATTTGTACACAAAAACATTGGGCTAATGCTTTAGTTTTAGTAGCCCACACCCCTATATACTCTACGTTTTTTCGTATATTGAGTAGTAAATTTGAACTTCAAGTCCTCCTGATGAAAGACATCTTGATGTTACCAGTGAATCTCATACAGAATCACAGGAAGACACGGACAATAAGAATGATGGTGATGGTGCAGGTAGCGAGGATAACAAAACAAATTATGAAGATGATACTAACTTAAGCACTGACGTGTCACCTTTGCAGGCTGACGTAGATGACACACATATGGGATCCTTTATGGAGGATGTCCCAATTCATAAGGAAACCATAAGTGCCTGCACTGGAGATGGTGCTAACCTAACCACTGACGCGTCATCTTTGCAGGCTGATGTAGATGAAACACCTATGGGATCCTTCATGAAAGATGTCCCAATTGATGGAAACCATAAGTGCCTGCATTGGAGAAGAGGTGGGTGATAATGTAGTTAAAGAGTTTCGCATTCAGAAAAATGCAACTTTCCGCATAACAGAAGAACAGTGGACAGAAATGTGTAAAACTGTTAAGACCAGGTACTTCCAGAAAGGTCAATGGCACGAACCTTTCATCAAAGGAACAAAAGAATCGAATCCTTACTGTGTCCTTATGATCAAACGCCATCGAGTGACCGAAGGAAAGAAGAGGTTCCACAGCGGCAGGTCAATTTTTCACGCAGATCTTTACTGCAAATTCGAAGATTGTCCCATTACTGCCGCACTTACAATGGATAAAAAGTTTACAGTTGACGTCACTTACAGCGATGACGTCGTTATGCATCATATTGGGCAGAAGCACGCACGGCCCATTCGCGGGAATGAGAGAGAAAAACTTAAAGAAGTTTTCAGGTATGGCCAAAAGCCATTCAATGAATACATTCACTGGAAGAGGCTGAGAGTGCACTCTTCGATCTTGCTGTGATTTTGCAAGGCCGCAAACTGACATCGGAAGTTCAGAAATCGAGCGAGAGAATGTCTGAACGGATAAGGCTTCTCTCTAAGGACAGAGTGCAAGAGGTGACAGAAGCCCATGAGTACAAAGAGAGTACAAGCATTAGCAAAGAAGAAGAATACACTGACAACATGAACAAAACTGAGGAAGAATATTTCCAGCTAGCAGAAGGAACGAGCTTTAAAACATGGTCCAAACGAACAATCGAGCGGGCGAAGATGAGTCTTTCAGTTGGTGCTAACACAATGGAAGACAATGGGAGGTATGGCCCCAAATTCCTCGAAGAGATATCTAGGTTGCTTCTTCCCACGATTCCACTCTGGTCTGTCATAATGCTCGGGGACTTAGGGAGACATGGCAAATCAGCCCCCTATCAGAGGTACAATTTTGTACGAGGACTACGGGAACCATCCAAAACCACCAGCGTTCAAGAGGGAAGATTCAATCTCCTCAAAACGGTTATTCTACAGGGAAAATCAAGGAACCGAATAGATGTATTTTCAGAGAAGCTGATGAACAGCCCAAAAGCAGTTCAGACACTTGCTCTAAGTGATACCATCAAACGGACGAAGAGAACAAGCGGAAAGAAGACAATCTTAGTAGAAGAATCATGGGACAAAAAGGTTCGTGAACCATGTCAAATGCGTGAGAAGAAGCTTGGAAAATACCAGCAGCCGCCTTCTAGGGACATACCAGTCACCAAATCCTCGACACCAAATTCAGTGACCAAGAAGGATAAGCAGCCAAGGGAGAAGAAAAAGAGAAGCTTGCAACTAAGCGTTGATGAGGAAACATACCAGGAAAAGAAAAAATTTCAAAGAAGGCACAGCAAATACCCTTTCCGACCGCTTCCCAACCTCATGAGCAACTGTTGGCTGAATTCTATGATCCAGGCTTTAGCTTTAGCTACGAGAGCTGCAGAAGCTATCTTACAGGTTTCTGCTACTTCATGGGAAAACCAGCAGCAAAGGGCAATCACGGATTTTATTAGAAAATACACAAGCAACGGTGACGTTATGGAAGAACATATTCAGCAACTCCTTCAAGTGTTGTCGTCTTCTGGAGAGGAAGGAATCTTGTATGGGCAGCAAAATGATGCTCATGAACTCATCGCACGTTACCTTGGGCCTATGATGTCATACCTCGGACTTAATACCTTTGAGGTTAATCAGTGTGTGGTCTGCACACATTGCAATGAAAAAACTACAACTAGACAAGAATTCAGGGAAATAATTGTGCCTGTGCTCAATGACCAAGATGTGATCAATTTGCAAGAAGAGGTTAATAGGGAGCCAGGTATCCTGACGTCCTAGAAGGTGGGAAACCTTGTAACAATTGTCTGAAAGAAGGCTTGCAAGTAGCACAGAAGGAGTTGAAGACAGTCTCTTCATTTCTGTTGGTTGTTATCCAGAGAAATCAAAGACAAGGAAAAGTACTTTCACATGTGGAACCCTCTGATGAGATTATCATGACATATTCCGAGGAAACAAAAAATGCAGACACCACGTGCCGTTTCCAGTTAAAGTCGGTAGTTGTACACAAAGGAGATACATGTCAACAAGGACATTATGTAGCCATGGTTAGGGAACCTGAAGCCATCAGTGGATGGGTCCTCTGTGATGACCACATCATAGAAACGCCCGGGCCATAAGACATATCAGCAGTCTATGACCAGAGTTATATGCTCTTGTATGAATACGTGACATCAGAAGGGTCAGACCAGTGCTATTCAAGCAGCAGTAGAGTACCCAGTCAAGGGGCTAGAGGAACAAAATTCCAAGAAGAAAATAAACAGCAGTTTCGCCATACCCAAACAAAGACTGGCCTCAAGAAAGGAAGGAAAGCAGAAAGTTCCACCGGGAAAGATGACATTATCGAGAGGAAATTACCCAAAGAAGACGAAGAGCAGTCTAGCCATACCCAAACAAAGACGGGAATCAAGAAGGGAAGAGAAGCAGAGAGTTCCACCTGGAAAAATGACATCATGGAGACGAAATTACCCAAAGAAGATGAAGAGCAGTCTCGCCATACCCAAACAAAGAGAGGTCTCAAGAAGGCAAGGAAAGCAGAAATGTCTACCTTGAATGATGACATCATAGAGGCTATCAAAGTTAATTGCAAACGGTGTCATAGTGATGTTATGGCACAAATAAATAAAGTTGCCGTTTGCTACAGAGACATGGCAACATTACTGAGGGAAAATTGGCTGAATGACGTGATCATCAACGCTTATCTTGAGCTGATACATCTGAAGTCAAGGACTGATGGTAGGGCAGCGAAAATATACCCCTTTCTCTCCCAGTGGTACCAGTTTGTAACTCTGAAAGGTGCGACATTGATGGAGAGGTGGGCAAGGAATACAGATCTTGCATCATACGAATGGTTATTGTTTCCAGTCAACACAAACGCCCATTGGTTTCTTATAGGCTTTCAGCCAAAGTCGAAGACCATTGCGTCATTTGACTCGCTGCATGGAGAAAATGAACTTGACATGGAGCTCGCAATAGATGCGTTGGCAGTCATGTGGAAAAAGAAGTATGGGATGCCATTCGTATGTCAGGCAAAGGTGGTGCCCGTTCCACGTCAGAAAAATTCCTACGACTGCGGAGTTTATCTATGTTACTTTGCCTATTACTTGAGTATTCAACCGGATGCAGAAGAAATACCTGACATAGATTCCAAAGAATACAGGCATAGGATGGTCCTAGATCTGTATCGAGGTTCATTAATGCTTTAGTCGTGCACTCGTTCTGGACAACTTAGTTATCACTTAAAATAAGTGTTGGTATTCCAAAAGAAAGATAAGCATGCTTACAAGTCAAGCAATCTAATCATCATAGTCAGGCAATCTAAACACTGCCAAATCTTAGCTAAATTGAATATTTCTAAGCCAACAGTGTCTTAACGTAACATTTTCTTTTCCAAAGATTTGTGAAGACAATTGTGAGATGTCTTAAGTTAGGTTGTTGGGCTGAAAATATAGGGAATATGAAAGCTTCTATCCACGGCCTGCATCACAACTGGCAGCGACGGTCTGACGACTCAATGGAAACACTTCATAAGAAAACCGTTTTCTCTTTTTTGCACTTTTTTTCACATACTTTGAATCTTGCGTCCATATAGGTATATAACACGAAATGTGTTTTTTAAGGATGCGGAAATTAAAGTGCGTAACCCGTGATTTTTTTTACATACTTTCTTTTCCACTACTTGCTGTCGCAACACCTTGCACAAGAATTAGATGGGCGCGCGTACTTAATGTATACGCGTTGGTCTTTAGGTCTTTTTCATGGAGTCAGATCTGAGATTGAACGCAATTAATGAACATATATTATCAAGAGCATGTCTCAAATACATTACTTTAATAGAGTGGAAATAAGTTACTCTTGAATTACCGGTTTCACTCGATTGCAGATTTGGGATAACCCTAGAGACATTTCACTTTACAAGTGATCTTTAACTTGAACGTGAACTTAATTGTTTCGACCCCTTTCGGGGTATGCGAACATACATTCTATATACACATGTCTAAAGACAAGACGGATTTTGTAAAACTAAATTATTTCCTACTAAGAAACACGAATGTTTTCTCCTTCGTTTGATTTCAGATGTCGTGGAATATTATTCCTAATACAATAACTACTAATTTCATAATGGAAGCATGCAAGACCTACATGGGCGTGCGTAGGATATGTCTACGAGTTGGTGTTTGGGCCTGTTTCAGTTAGAGCTGAGTATGAACGCAATTCTAACAAATCAAACGCATGTCCTAAATACTCGACAAAGTGGAAAATGAGTTATTCTTGATTTACAACCTTTACTTGATTCCAGGTTTTGTGATAACAGGCCCCATATAGACATGCCAGTAAAAAAAAAAAAAAAAAAGGATCAATCATGAAGGACAGTAGGGATTTTTTAAGTACCTAAATTTTTCCTGATAGGAAAAATGAATTCTTGTTCCTCCCTTTGGTTTTAGATTGGGAATGTAAAGCAAATAATCACCTTTTGATTTCAGAAGACGAGGCAAAGCATCCCTTTCTCGGCAAGCTTGATGTATACGCTATCTTTCCTTAGCTTTGCTTCGGAAAGATAGCTACATCCCGCCTGCCTCCTAAATAGTTTGCTCATCACTAATTTACTGACGCTCACAGTAAAATAGTCAAAGTTAATCCCAAGAAATGACTGCAAATATAGCCTACAAGCAATGGCATGTCTATTATTTCTTAAAACTGTTAAGCCCCTCAAAATATTGAGTTAATTTGGTCAAATAATACATTAGTAGAAAGAAAATATATTACGCAACTAAAAAAAGAATAATATTTTACAATCCCTTCGAGTAAATCCATTTAGTATTGAAATCGTTAAACAAATCGGAAAGAGAACTAATTCGTCTTAATAATACAGAATATATATTTTTTTTTTCTTTACATATGCGAATAAATGTACATGGATTTTTTTCTCATTAGTTTTTTTTGTAGAAATAGATGTTGTTTCATTATAATTACAAACATGGACAAATCAAAAATCATTTCTTTCTTATCTTATCAAAACAAAAAAAATGACATTTTAAAACTTAACTTAACATGCGTTTGAGAACCACATATACTGTAAATCCTCGTTAAAACATGAACATTTTTCTTCTCTAAAAGTCTTCATCCAATACAGTTGTTTATTGAAAACTAAAATCCTATTAAGTATCTTATATTTTAAAGAAAACTTAAATCAGGCAACAGGTCATTTTTCCATTTTTATAATAGGAGGGGAATCATCAAATACCGATGCCGTTTTGAACATATTAAATGAATGTATTATGTTTTCCCGAGTAAAGTTTTATAAGCAAGTTTTATAAACATTTTTTGCATCCTTTTTGGTCATGTAATAAGGTTTGAATGTGTGAGGGTATCAAAATATTTTCCATATTTTTCCCGTAATTTTCAACATTCACTATAGATATTGACACTTTATTACTTGACTAAAAGAAAAATTTTACATATAATGTAATTAAAACACAATTTTTTATCACATTCGTCATCATTAAAGTCATTGATAATTTAATGTCCTCGTCATACCAAATCTGAAAAGAAGATACAGATTTTTTTTTTCAAATTTAAATACAGCTATTCGATTGATAAGTAAGCTAACTACTTCTTGGGATTGAATCAACAAACACATAGCACAAAATACGTATTTACAAAATGAGTAAACACGTTTATGTGATCATAACGATAAAATATATACGTCTCCAAACTCAAATGGTTTAATCACAAATGACTTCACTAATTTTTGATAAATTGATTTGTTACAAATGACATGTCCGTTAATATCACTACTCTCATTTTTAATGGGGAGGTATATAAGATGGTGCTGTCTTGAATGATCGGTGGCTTTCCGTCTTTCCTGATTTTTTTCCCCTTTTGGGGGGGGTGCTACTTAAAAAAAAAAATTCTTTGAAATTACTTGAAATACTCCAACAATTTGCCTCAATTTTTAGAAGTAATTGTGACAACGCCATTTTTAATCAAAATATACTAAATTTTTTTTATTTTGTTATGTTTTTTATCTAGTCGCTTCAAAATAGAAGCTCATGTTTTTTAGTGGTTTGCTTCACTTTTCAACGTTGCATTTACGTAATTCTAGATAATCGTAGTAACATGTTTCACATTTATGTCTTTAAAAATTACCTTTCGCTTTCGTACATTTGGTTATTTTTTAAAGATATATTTCAACAATATTCTACTAAACTTATCTTTTTTTGCGTAGTTATGGTTTAATGCATTTTTATTGGAAAATAAAACAATATGGAAAATGAAATGGGAAAAAAAAAACCGTACGTGCTGTATGGTAAAAGAAGAAGCGGTGATTTGTACTATTCTCTTTATATTTAGTTTTAGGCACTTATGTCATTACAGGCTGTACCATCCATTTCTCTTGCTTATATTATACATTTCATGTACGGTTTCTACTATTTTACTGTGTTGACAATTTTCCTTATCAAATGTAGATAAGTCATTGCAGCGTTACATGCTTGTTGGAATAGAATACTTGCCTGTATTCATTATTTGTTCCGCTGTATCAAGTTAAAACAAAGTTTTTCCGAAAAAATCAATTTGTTCAGAGTAACCGATTGTGTACTCTGACAGGTTACATGAATATATGCTTTACTTAAATATTTTTGCATATTAATGTGTAATTCTGTGTATTAATAAAGACAAGGCACACAGCGAATTTATAATAAAAACATGTAATAATTAATTGTTCAAACATCCAATCCATCGTGTGAACTAAAAGTAAGAGGAAAAAAACAAACATGCTGGTTGACATTTTGCTTTTTAACGTATTATGTTCTTAATACAGGTTGGACAGACATTTCACTACTTCTGTAAATATATAGCTATAAAAAAGGGCAAACCTTTCTGTTCATGCATTACAAAAATAATATTTTGGTCAGTATTATTTTCGCGATACCTATCTTGCAAGTTTTAGTTGTTTTTTTTCCAATAAAACGAAAATAAATTAATAATATACCGTAAATGTTTATCCTGAACTTTTTGACATACGTTGACGATACGTTGACCGATATGATTGTGTATTTAACGTAAAGACACATGTAGATGAATGATTAAATGATATCTTGAGTAAATTCAGATTCGACTTTTTTTTGTTAAATTAAAGATAACATGAATCGATAATTTTATTTCCCGTAAAATAATCAATTCCATGAAGTCATGTATGTGAGGAGGTGGTCGATATGTAGTGCACCTACCATCAATAGTTTGGTAATTTAGAAACATGACATCGAATTTTGATACAATTTAGAGTTATACCATATTATATAACACATAGCACACGCTTATTGTCGTTCAGTATACCATGTCATTCGCATCCATAAATTTTGAATTTCTCTTGTGCGTTTATATATCAACTCGGCCTGCGGCCTCGTTGAATATGAACGCACACGAGAAATTTGAAATCTATGGATACTTATATTATGATATATTGAACTCTATAGCATGCACTATATATATATATATATATATATATGTCCGTGTGAGGGTGTGTCAGTGTGATGGTGTGTGTTTGTGTGTGTGTGTGTACGCGCACTTGCCACTTGTTAATATAAACGTATTGAAGGAATTAGGGAACTCGCTCCACATACCCGAAATTTCTTTATGGATCAATCTTCCCAGGAGGGTGGGATCACTATTTTTTTTTTACTTTAGGACTGGCCCCTTGTTTGTAAACCTAGATTGCAAATATGTGAAACCCCCTACAAACAACTGAAAGCTCTACCAGGAGCAATCTTTCTATTTGCTTTCAACAGGCAATCTTTTTCCATTATATCATTCTCAATATTTTTAAAACATCGAGTATATTATAGAAGTGCGGGCAACTAAAAAAATCAGCCCTAGCCCTTCTTAGTATCCAAAAATTGAAATGAGGTTTAATAAACTTCCTACAAACAACCAAATGGTCTTCTAGGAGCTATATTTCCGTTTGCTATCAGGAGGTTTTTACATTTTATTTAATCCCCAATTACTGTCAACACTAAAATAAGGACAAAAAAAGGATATATATAATATATAGGAGTGTGGGCTACTGAAATGTAGGCACTAACCCCCCCCCCCCCCCCCCCTTTATAAACGAATTGACAGAAGGGAAACTCCCCTCCACAAACACCCGAAATTTCTTTCAGGGGCAATCTTCACTTTTGCTTTTCAGTCAAGAATACTTTCATTTTTATTCACCCCTCAATAGTAAAAAAGAAATACTTTTTAAAAGGGCGCAAATAATAAGAGAGGGCCAGTGAACCTTATCAAAGGACAAGCCCCTTCATTCTATCAATACAGTGCGTATCAATAAAAACTGGACAGTTTTGAAAAGTCTATCAAAAATTCTTTTCAAATTATGATGTCTATATTTTGATGTTTATAGATGCTCTGAAACCTTATATTTTAAATGCAATTTTAAGAAATTAATTTTGTTCATGCTTGAACAAACACGAGATTTGTCAAGGGTTCAAAAATAGGTTTGTGCAGAAATGAGAGGAAACAAAATATATGCTAAGCAGTAAACTTCCTATTAGCATTTTCATTATCTTTGCCATTGTTTTTAAAATTATGTTTCAAAATTCACTCAAAAACTTATTTAGTTACTTTAAAAAAAAGTTATTTTTTAGGATTGCATATTTAATAATTAATAAAAGTAAACCAAAGAAATGCCTAATTGCATTTTTTTTTGGCCTCAATTAGAGGATTTTATTTACAACAAAACAACATAACACATTATGAAAATGAGCATACATGACATTACAGGAAATTTCAGAAATTAAAACAAAAATTTACATAATAATGTAATTGTGCAATAATCCTACGTAATCTTTAACATAAATAAAAAAAAAACATTAAATGGAAACATAAAATTCACAGTGTTTCAAATATATTCCATAATTTCTTTGGGTAGATGAACATATCTTTTCCTGTACCGAGGTTTCATTTCTATTCTTCTTTCTATTTCTCTTAAAAATATGAATTTCAGATTGCCTCTCTTTTCGTTTCCACTCATGTTTCTTAAAACGATGACTTTGTGAATGCACCAAAGTGTGATAGTCAGAAGTAAAACTAATTTTTCGTCTACCTCATGTTTAAACAACATTTTAATGATTGATTTCAAAATCTTTATGAAATATTTGCTGGATTATTTTTTTCAAAAATTCAAAGAATGGTTTGTTCAAATCACAAGAAATGAAAGCGTGATGAATATCTTCCTCTACTTCACAACGAGAACAGATGTTATCATTCACCAAACCCCTAATTGTTAATTGTTAGTTGTTAATAGGGTGAATTTGCTGTACTTTATTCAAATCATTATAATTGTGTGTTAGATAGGATATTAAATTATTAATTCTAACAGAAAAGGATTCATCTGCTTGTTGCATAAAATAAAATGGTTTGAATTGATTACAAGCTCTCAAATTCCTAATTACAAATTGGGTCATTCTTGGTTGACAAAAAATGTTAGTATGAAAGAATATTCATTGCTAAAAAAATAATTTATTGAAATGAAAAAGTAAAGTAAATATACAGCTTTGTACGTGACATTTGCGACCAAAATCTGAAAACTATGGCAAAAATAATCTGCTGATTGGCAAGAAGTCTTATAACCATACACTTCATTTCCTACCACTTAGCGCAATCTTATATTTGAACCCCCCACAAAACCATATCGTGTGCACTCAAGCATGAACAAATAAAATAAAAAAAACATTTTGAATTTGATCGATAAGATTTCAGAGCATCTATGAACATCAAAATATAGACATCATAATTCAAAAGGGTATTTTGATAGACGTTTCATAACTGTCCCGTTTTTATTGAAACGCACTGTAAAATGGAATAAAAAGGGTCACCCCCTTCAAAAATACGATAGCTCTCTTCATTTATCAGGAACTTTCTTTTTACATACTCCTCAATATTCTTAAAACTGGAGTATATAGGAGTGTGGGCTACTAAAACTAAAGCACTAGCCCTTTCTTTTTGTTTACAAATTGAGAGATATTAACCCCCCCCCCCCTCCACAAACCCAAAATATATTTCAGGAGCAATCTTCCAATTGTCTTTCATCAGGAGGACTTCTGGTTGAAATTGAGTCCTCAATATCTATAAAAACATGGAATATATAAGAATGTATGTGATTGTGGGCTACTAAAACGAAGGTACTAACTCGTTGTTTTTGTTTACAAATTGAAAGGGAAACCCCCTCCACACACCCAAAATATACTACAAAAAAATACTAAAACTAAGACAGTAGCCAGTTGTTTTTGTTAACAAATTGAAAGAAGGGAAACCCCCCTCCAGAAAACAAAGTTAAATTTCAGGAGCAATCTTCCAATGCTCTTTTATCAGGTGGACTTTTAGTTCAAATTTACTCCTCAATATACGAAGAAACATAGAGTATAAAGGGGTGCAGGGCGACTAAAACTAGAGCACTAGCCCGTTGTTTTTCTTTACAAATTGAAAGAAGGGAAACCCCCCTACACACACCCAAAATATATTTCAGGAGCAATCTTCCAATTGTATTTTATAAAGAGGACTTTTTGTTGAAGGGGGGGAGGGGGTCACTCACCGAAAAAAGCTGTACAGGTGCACGTCCAAGAAAACGCGTAAAAAATTGTCTTTTTTAATGTGGAATACATGACGCATTAAAGGGGAAGTCCAGGCTGGAAATACCTTGATTTTATAAAATTTAGAAATAATAAAGAAAATTATTAGTCAAGGTTTGACGAAAATCCGTCAAATAATAAAAAAGTTATGGATATTTAAAATTTTGGATTTGTTACATCACATGCGAGCAGCTGCCCCATTGGTCATGTGATAAAAAATATGTTAAATTCATTTTTTTTCATGACCTAGAATAAAAACAGTTTTTCCTCAAAAATTGAAAAATATTTCTGAGGATATATCAAAAGCTCAGATCAAAATATTTTGAATTTTCTGAGAAAAATTTAATGTCATTTTATTTATTTTCTACCACATGACATATGGAAGAGCTGCTTGCATGCGACGTCACAAAATCAAAACTTGAAATATTCATAACTTTTATTATTCGACGGATTTTCATCAAATCTACAGTGTGTACACGAACATTTTTTCTACATTTTTTTTAAATCAAGTTATTTTCAGCCTGGACTTCCCCTTTAATTAAGGATTAAAAAACGCTGATTTTCAACTAAAAGGGCAGCTTTTTGCGATTAGGTGAACGTGTTTAATTAGGGGATGAATTTTACACCTTGACACTCTTCATTGAAAGGCTGTCCTAAAAACGAACAAAAACAAAGAAAGAAACCTGTTTAGGGAGTAATATTCATATAAAATCTGTTTGGGGGGGGGTGGTATTATATGAGAAGCCGCGCCAATATCCTTGTTTAGGGGTGTTGTTTCATCAAAGTATAAACCCTGTTTAGAGGTATTTTTCAAACCCATGCATGGACACGCATGTGTACACCTGGTAACTGTGAGTGGCACTCCTACAATGCAAAAGGACCAGGTTATGAATAACCTTGTGTTACTCTAATAATACCCTGTGTGTACAGAAATTAGGCAGCACACAGTCAATATTAAACAAAATCTTTAAAATATAATTAGCCAAGCCCCTGTTAAAAAAAAATCATGAATGATCTATCTTTCATTCATATCTTGGCTGATGTATTGTTTTTTATTCACCAGATAACTCATCTTTAATTTTGAGCAAGGAAAATAAATTTCCTACCACACTAGTTGCAGCTCTGCAAATTGGCAGCACTGATAACTTCATAAAAAATAAAATTATGATTGAGAGAGATTTGTTAATTTTGTTCCATGAAATCGTGTTTCCCCTTTTTCTGGGACACACTGTACATCCAATCCGGCAATGGTGGAGGCACACATTTTGATTGCATATTTATTTTCTCGACCAAGTTTGAATCTGTTTTATTGGTAATGCATACATTTATTTGCTCATCACAAATTTGGTTGTGCAAGATGTATACTAATAAAGTAAAATAAAGTAAAATTACTGCTTTTCATTTTATATCCAGAATGCAGATGCTGTGGTGCGAGGCCTTCCTCCAGCTATAATGAGGCCATGCCATGTGCCTGCATATAGATGCTACATTCAACATTGCAGGGGTATTGGGATCTGCAGGAGTTCCATTAAAGAGTGGGCTTTGTGCCCTTCCATTCTGCAGTAGGCCTAGTGGCAATGAATTCAATTGGGTGGCGTGTGATCTATGCAAGAAATAGTTTCATGTCTCCTGCCTTGCAATAATCAAAGAAGCGCCTCAAGAGTTCATTTGCCCATTATGTTTGTCAAAAAGCAATGCATGATATGCTCATATGGTTAGTCATGCCAAATCCACAACTTCAGTATTTCTCAACCAATTTAGTTTTCTCCATAACTTCATAACTGATTGATGAATTAACATCAGAATTGGTTCAAGCATGCATATGGGATGGACAATGGACTAAATAGTTTGCCCTCTCAAAAACAGCCAAACATTCTCATGAGAGAAGGAAGGCATGCGGTATGTTAGAAATTCTTATCTCCAATCTACAGGCCCGCCTAGGGGGTAGAATGGAGAGAGTTACCGCTGAAAGAGCCGTTGTAGTAAGCGATGCCCGGTCAAACTGTGAGGCTTGACGTAGAGGGCGAAATCGGGAGTACCTGCATATCAATGGGGGATACCCATGCAGGTGAACTCGCCGACGGCTCCCCGGAGTGCGGGCTGGCGGGAGAAACTCAATCCGCTCAATGCCCGTCACCGGCAATAAGACCGACAGAAAACAGCCAAGCGGCTACAGCGTCCAACCAGCGACATACGGGGGCTTGCCGACTTGCTGGGTGAGACCCATACGTCAGCAGTACCTGTGCATATCATGAAAACACCCGTGCGGGTGAAAGGGCCGGCAATTTCAAAGAAAAGGGCCGGTGGCTGGTGCGAGGCTGTTGATAAGCCCGGAGCCCGGCCGTCGCGTAGCGGCGGTCTGTAATGACGGAGAACACAGGGTAAGAACCCGTAATGCTCGGGACGTGTTGATGCAACCTGTAAGGATGCAACGTCCAGCCGTCGGTCATCGAGAGCTTGCCGACATGTTGGCTCGAAAGCCGTATGTTAGAAACACCTGCATGGAAACGGGGTCACCGTGTAGGTGAACAGCGTATCAATAAAAGCCCGGCGTGAAAGGGCAGGTGACTGCTTGAACCGCACGGTGCTTAGCACGGCGGCTGAAGCTGACATGAAGCGGGAGTCTGGTGACATAATTGGGGGCGATGCCCGTATGTCGATAACACCTGTGTATTAGCGGGAATTTCCCTTGCAGGTGCGTGAGCCGGCGAATCATGAAATTGCCGGCGACTCTCCGAGGTGTGTGATGGCGAATGTCTGCTTGACCTGCCCGGTGCTTGACACGGCGGCTGAAGCTGACATGAAGCGTGGGGGAATTTACCCGCACTGCTCGTGGGCGTGTGAAGCAACATGAGAGTTGCGACACGTGAACCACAATTATCGGGAGTCTGGTGACATAATGGGGGGCAATGCCCGTATGTCGATAACACCTGTGTATTAGAATTGCCGGTGACTCTCCGAGGTGTGAGATGGCGAATGTCTGCTTGACCTGCCCGGTGTTTGACATGGCGGTTTTAGCTGACAGAGAGCATGAGGATAAAAATCCGTGATGCTCGAGGGCGTTCTGTTGTAACATGAAGTTACGACGCCTGACCATCGGCACGAGAATCAGAAAGAAAGGGTCTGCCCGCGAAGCGGGGTTAGCAACCTAGAAATTCTTCTTCTTCCTCTTCTATGCGGCCCCCGCCGGGGGGCAGAAGAGGGCACAAGAGACAGGGGGGACGTGATATCTCGCATGAGAAAAATCACCCAAATCTGATCAAGCCGTTTAGGCACATGAACGCTAATTCCACGTTTCCACCTTTAAGGGCACGTGGACGCGATTCCACGGTTCCACCCTGATCAGATAATCGTGAGATTGACGGAGTCGAGCTCACGTGTCTCTAGCGACTAGGGGCTGGTAGCCCTTTGCTAATGCTCCCTGAAGGAGACTGACAAAGCATCGAGCCTAGTCTGTGCCGGGAAAAGAGTCCCATGCTCTTAACCCGGACTTGTTGGACCCGATAGCCGGTGGGTAAAGCAGCCCTGGAGGAGTGAAGTTTTCTATACTAGTACAACACTCCCCAAAATAGGTTCAGGTCCCGTCGAGGGAGCCTTGGCTATCACCTTTCAGGCACGTGGCCGCTGCGCCACGTTTCCACCCTAAAACGCTCAGGCACGTGGGCGAGGTTCCACGATTCCACCCTCTTGGGCACGTGGACGCAACTCCACGGTTCCACCCTCCTTTTTCCAAGGCACGTGGACGCAACTCCACGGTTCCACCCTTTATAGAGCCCATCGCAAAGGGTCTCACTCTCTTGCCCTCATACTCACCGCCGCTGATCACGGGAACAATAATACCATGTCTGGTTCTCTCCCAGCGGCAGGTTTGGAGTCATCAGGAGATGAGCCAAAAGAGCTCATCTACCTGGTAAGTTCTTAGCTGAAAGAACAAAAGGAGGGTCGAAAACAGAGAGGGGGCGGAGGGGTGGGTGGACAAGAAAGGTGACAAAGCAAGATCCTTATCAGAAATATTAATAATAAAATTAATAACTTCGGAAAGAACAGGACCGACTTCTTAAACATGAGATCAAACAAAGTTAAGAAGCTGAAGTGAGAATTTTTTTTTTTTTTTTTTATTATTATTATTTTTTTTTATCAATTACACGTATACATGACGTTAATTAATTAAAAACAGAACGTCCAAGGCACCTTGCGATGACACTTGGCACCGTCCAAGTCCAAAGACGAAGAGCAGGATCAGCTAAGAAAAAAAAACACAAGGTTTTTTTTTTTTTTTTTTGACAAGGGTCAAAAGAAATAAGTAAAGGAGCTGATCTGAAAGGAAGAAGTAAAAACTTACTTCCCTTAAACTGGAAAGCCGAAAACTCATTAGCGAAAACTTTTTTAAAGGACGCTAATAGATAACAGGGGGGCTTCCCAAAAATTTTACGAGAAACATTTTTTTAAGACAATAAGTCTAAAAAAAAAAAAATACAAAAATAATTATTAAAATTAATAAATAATTAAACAATTAACCAAATGGTTAATTAACAATTAATTAATTCATTAATTAATCAATCAATCAATTAATCAAACAAAAACAAAAGATTGATTGAGACAATCAACCGACTCACAAAGGAACAAGTTGAAAACAAGTTTGAGAACAAACAAGGACGACGCTCCTATCTGTCCCATAGCCTAAGCTGTGGGGAGGAAATAAAATCAATTCAATTCAAGACGAGGCAAAGGTGCAAGTCAAGAATAATAAAGAATTAAAAAGGATTTGGCGTCGTATCAATGCCTGCGGCACGCAGGAATAGTGCGCGGAGCTACGGGTAAGGGAAGCGGAAGCAACCCGTCTGTGAGAAAACGAAACTGACGTTTGTTCGGAACTCACAAGTTATTTAAAGAAAAACGTGAATAATAACACGAATGCTCCATGCACTATGATATAAATGAAATCAATCTAAAGCCGAAAGGCAAAGGATTGAAATAGGCTGTAAATACATAGATAAATATGTAAGCAACGGACACTTTAATAGTAAAGTGGGAGTGTACTTAGCTAACGTCTGATCACGGCGGCAGGCGAAAGTAAAAGAGGAAATGGACGCCAAATTGCGCGATGATCTTGGGATAGTGCGTTCATAGGGAGATGTAGCGCGCGCGCGCAGGAAAATTGTGTACTGTATATTCGGCGTGCTGGTTCATCGTAATGAACAAGCAAATCAAATGAGTATATCCCAGTTATTGATAGTAAATTATTCGATTGATAAGTAAGCTAACTACTTCTTGGGATTGAATCAACAAACACATAGCACAAAATACGTATTTACAAAATGAGTAAACACGTTTATGTGATCATAACGATAAAATATATACGTCTCCAAACTCAAATGGTTTAATCACATAAATGACTTCACTAATTTTTGATAAATTGATTTGTTACAAATGACATGTCCGTTAATATCACTACTCTGGTATTTTTAATGTGGAGGTATATAAGATGGTGCTGTCTTGAATGATCGGTGGCTTTCCGTCTTTCCTGATTTTTTTTTTCCTTTTGGGGGGGGGGGTACTACTTAAAAAAAAAAAAATTGTTACACTGTAAAAATATTCTTTGAAATTACTTGAAATTCTTCAACAATTTGCCTCAATTTTTAGAAGTAATTGTGACAACACCATTTTTAATCAAAATATACTAAATATTATTTGTAGAATATAAACTATCGGTTTCAGTAAAATCTACTCGGTTGATTTGAGAGAAAAATACGAATTAAAGAAATTTAAGTAAAATTGAACGCAATTATAAATATAACGACATCATCATTACGTCATTCACTACTTATTTTTCTTGATTACTTAAACCAAATAGTGCCCGCGGCAATCACTCTTGGCAGTTATGGGCCCTTTTTTTACAAGATGTTACATACTGTTTGATATGCTTACCCCTCTTATATATGCTTGATTTGGTATTGTTACAAATTAACCGGTTAGCAATTCCTTTTTAAAAATCCCAATTTTTTTTCTACTTATAGAGAAATGGCAATTTAAGTGTCCTTGCTTAACTTGAATATCACTATATAATATTCAATAGTCATAATTGTCTCTCAATTTCATTCAAATTCGAAAATATTGCTTGATTGATTTAAAATGTGTAATTTTTTAACCTTATCAATATTCATGGTTATAGTAATACCAGATTACTCATTTCTGTAGAACAGATAAGTCAACGTAAAGCATTTTGGTTAAGTAATATGTATACTTCCAAAATTGATTTGTTAGTACTTAACTGAAACAAGTTAAACTAACTTAAATGTTCTCGATATTTGTGTTTACTTAACATGCCATATACATTCTACGATGGTAATGATGATGAAAATTTGAGTTAGTAAAACTAAAATAGATCATGTATGAGTTATGTTTTCCATGATATAGGCAAATTTTACTTAACAGAATCTAATAGAAATTACAGATGAGAATTTTTCTGACAGTGCTCTTATCCATTATCCAGACTGCTGCTAATCTACTGTTTGAGTGTCAATTCAGGCACATAGGTCATTTAAGTTACAATTACCCATTATTTTTTGGAACTTGATACACACAGTTTCTGATTTTAGGGAACTATACGTTAGCGTGCATATTATTTGAGACTTTTCTAAAATTATATTTATTATAGTTATTTGTTATGTTGTAATACGTTGAACAACAAATAAGCTATTGATTTTCTATTTTTATTGGATATAGTACTGATTGATGTCCAGTTTTCTCCTTAATAATTCATTTGTAAAGAACACTAAAATTTTTTATGTTTTGTCTTTCAGAACATTCTTTGGCCTGTTTTCCCCATTTTACAGGTAACCCTCGGTCTTCGTGTAAGGTTAACTACACTTTGTATCTCTTCTCTCTTTCTCCTTTCTTTGTCTGATTCTTCGCAGTTTGTGCACCAATGTCTGTTCATGTCCACATTGTCATTTTTGTTGTAGTGGTGTAGTGCCTCTAAAGTTGTTACATTTTTTTCATGACCTTTATGTTCTGTTATCTACTAATATTCCTTTCTTTTATTATTTCTATTGTTGTTGCCTATTTTGTTATGTTTTTTATCTAGTCGCTTCAAAATAGAAGCTCATGTTTTTTAGTGGTTTGCTTCACTTTTCAACGTTGCATTTACGTAATTCTAGATAATCGTAGTAACATGTTTCACATTTATGTCTTTAAAAATTACCTTTTGCTATCGTACATTTGGTTATTTTTTAAAGATATATTTCAACAATATTCTACTGAACTTATCTTTTTTTGCGTAGTTATGGTAAAAGAAGAAGCGGTGATTTGTACTATTCTCTTTATATTTAGTTTTAGGCACTTATGTCATTACAGGCTGTACCATCCACTTCTCTTGCTTATATTATACCTTTCATGTACGGTTTCTACTATTTTACTGTGTTGACAATTTTCCTTATCAAATGTAGATAAGTCATTGCAGCGTTACATGCTTGTTGGAATAGAATACTTGCCTGTATTCATTATTTGTTCCGCTGTATTAAGTTAAAACAAAGTTTTCCGAAAAAATCAATTTGTTCAGAGTAACCGATTGTGTATTCTGACAGGTTACATGAACATATGCTTTACTTAAATATTTTTGCATATTAGTGTGTAATTCTGTGTATTAATGAAGACAAGGCACACAGCGAATTTATAATAAAAACATGTAATAATTCATCGTTCAAACATCCAATCCATCGTGTGAACTAAAAGTAAGAGGAAAAAAACAAACATGCTGGTTGACATTTTGCTTTTTAACGTATTATGTTTTTAATACAGGTTGGACAGACATTTCACTACTTCTGTAAATATATAGCTATAAAAAAAGGGCAAACCTTTCTGTTCATGCATTACAAAAATAATTTTTTGGTCAGTATTATTTCCACGATACCTATCTTGCAAGGTTCAGTTGTTTTTTTTTCAATAAAACGAAAAGAAATTAATAATATACCGTAAATGTTTATCCTGAACTTTTTGTCATACGTTGACGATACGTTGACCGATATGATTGTGTATTTAACGTAAAGACACATGTAGATGAATGATTAAATGATATCTTGAGTAAATTCAGATTCGACTTTTTTTTGTTAAATTAAAGATAACATGAATCGATAATTTTATTTCCCGTAAAATAATTAATTCCATGAAGTCATGTATGTGAGGAGGTGGTCGATATGTAGTGCACCTACCATCAATAGTTTGGTAATTTAGAAACATGACATCGAATGTTGATACAATTTCGAGTTATACCATATTATATAGCACATAGCACACGCTTATTGTCGTTCAGTATATCATGTCATTCGCATCCATAAATTTTGAATTTCTCTTGTGCGTTTATAAATCAACTCGGCCTGCGGCCTCGTTAAATATAAACGCACGCGAGAAATTTGAAATATATGGATACTTATATTATGATATATTGAACTCTATAGCATGCACTATATATATATATATATATATATATATATATATATGTATATATGTCCGTGTGAGGGTGTGTCAGTGTGATGGTGTGTGTGTGTACGCGCACTTGCCACTTGTTAATATAAACGTATTGAAGGAATTAGGGAACTCGCTCCACATACCCGAAATTTCTTTATGGATCAATCTTCCCAGGAGGGTGGGATCACTATTTTTTTTTAACTCTAGGACTAGCCCCTTGTTTGTAACCCTAGATTGCAAATATGTGAAACCCCCTACAAACAACTGAAAGCTCTACCAGGAACAATCTTTCTATTTGCTTTCAACAGGCAATCTTTTTCCATTATATCATTCTCAATATTTTTAAAACATCGAGTATATTATAGGAGTGCGGGCAACTAAAAAAATCAGCCCTAGCCCTTCTAAGTATCCAAAAATTGAAATGAGGTTTATAATAAGGATCGTTTAACTTTGTGAGCAGCCGATTTAAAAAATTCTCAAACTGAGACAAAACATGTGTATGAGTGCATGTATTTGTCCTCAAAAACCCTGAAACAAACCACAATAAAGAATGAAAAACTCTAATTTAGATACAAGTAGCAATTTATTAGCTTGATTATGAGAACCGTCTAGTAGCAGGTTAAGCTTATGACCAGTTTACTCCAATTCAAAAAGTCTGTTGGCTATTTTGACTGCCTTCTGTTGTGTGTATCTCCTATTTACACACACACGCTATTAGCTGCACTGAACATTCAGTGTATACCTAGTACACACTGTATGTAGGCCATGCTGTGTTCATCTAGAGTTCGTGTGTTGTGGTGCACAGGTTCACTGTATACACATATTCATTGAAACCAACTCCCAATTATTTTCAAACTTTGGTTTAGATCTACAAGGTTTTAAAATTGATCCTGTGGAAATAATACTTTGAAACTTTTGGGATGGTATTTTTACACTATAAGCCTAATGTTAAGCCCATTTTCAAGAACCAAAATGAGAATTTTTAAAATCAGAACAAAGTGAAATGATCACTTTAATAAACTTCCTAGAAACAACCGAATGGTCTTCTAGGAGCTATATTTCTGTTTGCTATCAGGAGGTTTTTAAATTTTATTTAATCCCCAATTACTGTCAACACTAAAATAAGGACAAAAAAAGGATATATATAATATATAGGAGTGTGGGCTACTGAAATATAGGCACAACCCCCCCCCCTTTATAAACGAATTGACAGAAGGGAAACTCCCCTCCACAAACACCCGAAATATCTTTCAGGGGCAATCTTCACTTTTGCTTTTCAGTCAAGAATACTTTCATTTTTATTCACCCCTCAATAGTAAAAAAGAAATACTTTTTAAAAGGGCGCAAATAATAAGAGAGGGCCAGTGAACCTTATCAAAGGACAAGCCCCTTCATTCTATCAATACAGTGCGTATCAATAAAAACTGGACAGTTTTGAAAAGTCTATCAAAAATTCTTTTCAAATTATGATGTCTATATTTTGATGTTTATAGATGCTCTGAAACCTTATATTTTAAATGCAATTTTAAGAAATGAATTTTGTTCATGCTTGAACGAACACGAGATTTGTCAAGGGTTAAAAAATAGGTTTGTGCAGAAATGAGAGGAAACAAAATATATGGTCATTAGACTTCCTGCTAAGCAGTAAATTTTACTCTTAAC
This sequence comes from Lytechinus pictus, assembly GCF_037042905.1. Classification (NCBI taxonomy): domain Eukaryota; kingdom Metazoa; phylum Echinodermata; class Echinoidea; order Temnopleuroida; family Toxopneustidae; genus Lytechinus; species Lytechinus pictus. Next base: position 8,988,240 of record NC_087253.1, read on the forward strand.
ATTTTCATTATCTTTGCCATTGTTTTTAAAATTATGTTTCAAAATTCACTCACAAACTTATTTAGTTACTTTTAAAAAAAAGTTATTTTTTAGGATTGCATATTTAACAATTAATAAAAGTCAACCCAAGAAATGCCTCATTGCATTTTTTTTTGGCCTCAATTAGAGGATTTTATTTACAACAAAACAACATAACACATTATGAAAATGAGCATACATGACATTACAGGAAATTTCTGAAATTAAAACAAAAATTTACATAATAATGTAATTGTGCAATAATCTTACGTAATCTTTAACATAAATTTAAAAAAACATTAAATGGAAACATCAAATTCACAGTGTTTCAAATATATTCCATAATTTCTTTGGGTAGATGAACATATCTTTTCCTGTACCAAGGTTTCATTTCTATTCTTCTTTCTATTTCTCTTTAAAATATGAATTTCAGATTGCCTCTCTTTTCGTTTCCACTCATGTTTCTTAAAACGATGACTTTGTGAATGCACCAAAGTGCGATAGTCAGAAGTAAAACTAATTTGTCGTCTACTTCATGTTTAAACAAAATTGTAATGATTGATTTCTAAATCTTTATGAAATAATTGCTGGATTATTTTTTTCAAAAATTCAAAGAATGGTTTGTTCAAATCACAAGAAATGAAAGCGTGATGAATATCTTCCTCTACTTCACAACGAGAACAGATGTTATCATTCACCAAACCCCTAATGGTTAATTGTTAGTTGTTAATAGGGTGACTTTGCTGTACTTTATTCAAATCATTATAATTGTGTGTTAGATAGGATATTAAATTATCAATTCTAACAGAAAAGGATTCATCTGCTTGTTGCATAAAATAAAATGATTTTAATTGATTACAAGCTCTCAAATTCCTAATTACAAATTGGGTCATTCTTGGTTGACAAAAAATGTTAGTATGAAAGAATATTCATTGCTAAAAAAATAATTTATTAAAATGAAAAAGTAAAGTAAATATACAGCTTTGTACGTGACATTTGCGACCAAAATCTGAAAACTATGGCAAAAATAATCTGCTGATTGGCAAGAAGTCTTCTAACCATACACTTCATTTCCTACCACTTAGCGCAATCCTATATTTGAACCCCCGACAAAACCATCTCGTGTGCACTCAAGCATGAACAAATTTAAAAAAAAAACATTTTGAATTTGATCGATAAGATTTCAGAGCATCTATGAACATCAAAATATAGACATCATAATTCAAAAGGGTATTTTGATAGACGTTTCATAACTGTCCCGTTTTTATTGATACGCACTGTAAAATGGAATAAAAAGGGTCACCCCCTTCAAAAATATGATAGCTCTCTTCATTTATCAGGTCCTTTTTTTTTACATACTCCTCAATATTCTTAAAACTGGAGTATATAGGGGTGTGGGCTACTGAAACTAAAGCACTAGCCCTTTCTTTTTGTTTACAAATTGAGAGATATCAACCCCCCCCCCCCCTCCACAAACCCAAAATATATTTCAGGTTCAGGAGCAATCTTCCAATTGTCTTTCATCAGGAGGACTTCTGGTTGAAATTGAGTCCTCAATATCTATAAAAACATGGAATATATAAGAATGTATGTGATTGTGGGCTACTAAAACAAAGGTACTAACTCGTTGTTTTTGTTTACAAATTGAACGAAGGGAAACCCCCTCCACACACCCAAAATATACTACAAAAAAATACTAAAACTAAGACAGTAGCCAGTTGTTTTTGTTAACAAATTGAAAGAAGGGAAACCCCCCTCCACACACCCAAAATGTATTTAAGGAGCAATCTTCTAATTGTTTTTTATCAGGAGGACTTTTAGTTCAAATTTACTCCTTAATATGCGAAAAAACATAGAGTATAAAGGGGTGCGGGGCGACTAAAACTAAAGCACTAGCCCGTTGTTTTTGTTTACTAATTGAAAAAAGGGAAACCCCCCTCCACACCCCAAAATATATTTCAGGAGCAATCTTCCAATTGTATTTTATAAAGAGGACTTTTAGTTGAAATTTACTCCTCAATACACGAAAAAACATAGAGTATATAGGGTTGCAGGCTACTTAAACTAAAGCACTAGCCCGTTGTTTATGTTTACAAATTGAAAGAAGGGAAATCCCCCTCCAGAAAACAAAGTTATATTTCAGGAGCAATCTTCCAATGCTCTTTTATCAGGTGGACTTTTGGTTCAAATTTACTCCTCAATATACGAAGAAACATAGAGTATAAAGGGGTGCGGGGCGACTAAAACTAAAGCACTAGCCCGTTGTTTTTGTTTACTAATTGAAAGAAGGGAAACCCCCCTCCACACCCCCAAAATATATTTCAGGAGCAATCTTCCAATTGTATTTTATCAAGAGGACTTTTAGTTGAAATTTACTCCTCAATACACGAAAAAACATAGAGTATATAGGGGTGTGGGCTACTAAAATTAAAGCACTAGCCCGTTGTTTTTCTTTAGAAATTGAAAGAAGGGAAACCCCCTTCCACACACCCACAATATACACTACTCAAAAAAAGTTAAGGACCACTTTTTAAAACGTACATAAAGATTTTATACAAGGTGTTTTATTTCTGGAAATACCTCAGTACAACTGTCCTAAATGTCCTTAAACACGCTGTAATCAATTTCACGCATGGGTGGTTTCAGTTGTTGCACAATGTCTCTCGCATCACTGCACATCCTGAAAAGTGGGCCCCAAGGGGTATCAGCTACCGACATGAAGTGGTAAAAACGAATGTCTGAGTGTCTTTCAGGCAGTTCAGTAACGAGTGTGACCACCTCCTGCAGCAATAACGGCTTCACAGCGCTGTCTCATGGAGCTGATGAGGCGATTGATGTCTCTGACGTCCAGTGCATCCCATGCAGCCTCCAGAGCCACACCCAGCTGCTGCAGTCCAAGTGGATGGGCTTCGAGCTGCTCGAGACTCCTCCCCATCATGTCCCAGACGTGCTCTATCGGGTTTAAGTACGGGGACCTCGCTGGCCACTCCATACGCTCAATCCCCTGGCCCTCAAGGAACTCGGTCAAAACCCTAGCTCGGTGGGCACGGGCATTGTCATCCATGAAAATTATGTTTTGTCCCACATTTTCTGCAAATGGCACCACTATAGGTTCAAGGACCTCATCCCTGTACCTCACTCCTGTCATTGCTCCCCCTGGGACCACGTAGAGACGAGTACGGTTGGCGTAGGTGATGCCTCCCCACACCATGACGCTGCCTCCCCCATAACGGTCATGTTCTGCAATACAGGGGTCTGCAAATCTCTCTCCTGGTCGCCTCCAGACTCTCGAACGTCCATCATTGTGGTCAAGGGAAAATCTGCTCTCATCTGTGGACAGAACTCTACGCCATTGCTGTCTGGTCCATCTGAAATGCTCCCGGGCCCAGTGTCATTAGCAGAGCAAATCAAAGACACCGAGAGACAGGGCTATACTCCGAGAGACCCCGCAGTGGCCGACCAGTTTCGACAACCCCTAGAGATGATCGCTACTTGACGAATCTCAGCCTCCGCAACCGCTTTCACAGTGCACGCCGCCTCAACAATGACTTCGCTGCAGCAACTGGAGTGATTGTTTCCACTCAAACAATCCGTAACCGACTTCACAGAGCCAATATGCATGCCAGACGGCCAGCTCAGTGTGTCCCACTCACCCCTGCTCACAGAAGAATTCGTCTCAACTGGGCCCGGGAGCATGTCAGATGGACCAGACAGCAATGGCGTAGAGTTCTGTTCACAGATGAGAGCAGATTTTCCCTTGACCACAATGATGGACGTTCGAGAGTCTGGAGGCGACCAGGAGAGAGATTTGCAGACCCCTGTATTGCAGAACATGACCGTTATGGGGGAGGCAGCGTCATGGTGTGGGGAGGCATCACCTACGCCAACCGTACTCGTCTCTACGTGGTCCCAGGGGGAGCAATGACAGGAGTGAGGTACAGGGATGAGGTCCTTGAACCTATAGTGGTGCCATTTGCAGAAAATGTGGGACAAAACATCATTTTCATGGATGACAATGCCCGTGCCCACCGAGCTAGGGTGGTGACCGAGTTCCTTGAGGGCCAGGGGATTGAGCGTATGGAGTGGCCAGCGAGGTCCCCGGACTTAAACCCGATAGAGCACGTCTGGGACATGATGGGGAGGAGTCTCGAGCAGCTCGAAGCCCATCCACTTGGACTGCAGCAGCTGGGTGTGGCTCTGGAGGCTGCATGGGATGCACTGGACGTCAGAGACATCAATCGCCTCATCAGCTCCATGAGACAGCGCTGTGAAGCCGTTATTGCTGCAGGAGGTGGTCACACTCGTTACTGAACTGCCTGAAAGACACTCAGACATTCGTTTTTACCACTTTATGTCGGTAGCTGATTCCCCTCGGGGCCCACTTTTCAGGATGTGCAGTGATGCGAGAGACATTGTGCAACAACTGAAACCACCCATGCGTGAAATTGATTACAGCGTGGTTAAGGACATTTAGGACAGTTGAACTGAGGTATTTCCAGAAATAAAACACCTTGTATAAAATCTTTATGTACGTTTTAAAAAGTGGTCCTTAACTTTTTTTGAGTAGTGTATTTCAGGAGCAATCTTCCAATTGTTTTTTATAAAGAGGACTTTTAGTTCAAATTTACTCCTCAATATATATAAAAACGTGGAATATATAGGAATGTATATGAGTGTGGGCTACGAAAATGAAGGCACTAGCCCTTTGTTTTTCTTTACAAATTGAAAGAAGGGAAACCCCCCTCCACACACCAAAAATATATTTCAGGAGCAATCTTTGAATTGTGTTTTATAAAGAGGACGTTTAGTTGAAATTTACTCCTCAATACACAAAAAAACATAGAGTATATAGGGGTGTGGGCTACTAAAACTAAAGCACTAGCCCGTTGTTTTTCTTTACAAATTGAAAGAAGGGAAACCCCACCTGACCCCGTTTGTTTGATTTGTACAAGAATGCACGCTTCTCTTCGTGCGCAAAATCCTGTATCTGATCTATCTTATATCGCGATATTGTTGGCTGGAACTGTTGGCTGGCTTGCTGTTGGCTGGCTTAGGCGTCTTGCGGGTCAGAGGAGAAACTCGGAAGTGTCAGCGCGCCAAATGCAAACTACTACATACAGCGCCTGGCAGGGAATACTGTAGTCGAGAGAAAGAGGTAAGGTTCAATCAAATAATAGAAAGAAATTTTGATTCTGATTTGATTGATATTCAGGCCATGTGTAGAGAATAGAGTTCAGAGGGATATCATATTCATTAGATCTGTAATCTCAACAGGATTTTTTTTTTAATGGATTTGGATCCCCCTGGCCCTGCTCGATCGGACTCGGAGCCCTGATCCTGGTGCCGGCTCTGTGGCCTGCGAACCCGACCAGCCCGTGCCGTTCACATCTCCTGCCGGACATTCACCATGCCCACACCGTGATTGGATCTGGCAGTGACACCAAATCACGGAGAATTGTGGATGGGTGGCTAATTTAGATAAAGCACTAGATGTCAAAAGGCAATTTGAAAGGGTATCTTCCCTTTCTTTTGTATCTAAAAGACACTTGGTGTATAAAGAAGGTAGGTGAGATGTAAGTTGGCCACTACTTACTTAGTACTAGGCCTAGCCTGAAGTGGAGAGCCTGGGGGGGGGGGGTCACTCACAGAAAAAAGCTGTACACGTGCACGTCCAAGAAAAGGCGTAAAAAATTGTCTTTTTTAATGTTGAATACATGACGCATTAAAGGGGAAGTCCAGGCTGGAAATACCTTGATTTTTAAAAAATTAGAAATAATAAAGAAAATTATTAGTCAAGGTTTGACGAAAATCCGTCAAATAATAAAAAAGTTATGGATATTTAAAATTTTGGATTTGTGACATCACATGCGAGCAGCTGCCCATTGGTCATGTGATGAAAAAAATGTTAAAGGTAAATTCCAGTTTTGGTAATGATCTCAAAATGACTATTTACAGAATCCAATATAATGACCACCCAAGTGTCTGTTTGTATGAATAAAAAATATGTGCCAAAGGATTCTGGAAGAAATTGTGTAATTGCTGAGAAATAAGCAAAATAAGCGCGGATTCGGGCACTTCCGTCGGGTCTTTATTCCAGCAATAATAATATACTGTCCCACGTGTGCCTATCTGTGTTGGCGATCTTCAGTGTGATCGTTTTTCAGCTTAGATTTTATGATTTCTCAGAGTTCAGTTTATGTAACTGTACCAGATCTAGATCCACGATGATATAGTAATATTTAAACTTGGTTTTACATACTTTTTTACTAAATCAGTGTTAACTGCTACTACTATCATTTAGCTTTAAATTCATTTTTTTTTCATGACCTAGAATAAAAACATAGTTTTTCCTCAAAAAATTGTTAAATATTTCTGAGGATATATCAAAAGCTCAGATCAAAATATTTTGAATTTTCTGAGAAAAATTTAATGTCATTTTAATTATTTTTTACCACATGACATATGGAAGAGCTGCTTGCATGTGACGTCACAAAATCAAAACTTGAAATATTCATAGCTTTTATCATTCAACGGATTTTCATCAAACCTACAGTGTGTACACCAACATTTTTTCTTTATTTTTTCTACATTTTTTAAAAATCAAGTTATTTTCAGCCTGGACTTCCCCTTTAATTAAGGATTAAAAAACTGTGATTTTCAACTAAAAGGGCAGCTTTTGGCGATTAGGTGAACGTGTTTAATTAGGGGATGAATTTTACACCTTGACACTCTTCATTGAAAGGCTGTCCTAAAAACGAACAAAAACAAAGAAAGAAACCTGTTTAGGGAGTAATATTCATATAAAATCTGTTTGGGGGGGGTGGTATTATATGAGAAGCCGCGCCAATATCCTTGTTTAGGGGTGTTGTTTCATCAAAGTATAAACCCTGTTTAGAGGTATTTTTCAAACCCATGCATGGACACACATGTGTACACCTGGTAACTGTGAGTGGCACTCCTACAATGCAAAAGGACCAGGTTATGAATAACCTTGTGTTGCTCTAATAATACCCTGTGTGTACAGAAATTAGGCAGCACACATTCAATACTAAACAAAATCTTTAAAATATGATTAGCCAAGCCCCTGTCAAAAAAAAATCATGAATGATCTATCTTTCATTCATATCTTGGCTGATGTATTGTTTTTTATTCACCAGATAACTCATCTTTAATTTTGAGCAAGGAAAATAAATTTCCTACCACACTAGTTGCAGCTCTGCAAATTGGCAACACTGATAACTTCATAAAAAATAAAATTATGATTTAGAGAGATTTGTTCCATGAAATCGTGTTTCCCCTTTTTCTGGGACACACTGTAGGCCTATATCCAATCCGGCAATGGTGGAGGCACACATTTTGATTGCATATTTTATTTCTCGACCAAGTTTGAATCTGTTTTATTGGTAATGCATACATTTATTTGCTCATCACAAATTTGGTTGTGCAAGATGTATACTGATATAGTAAAATAAAGTAAAATTACTGCTTTTAATTTATATCCAGAATGCAGATGCTGTGGTGCGAGGCCTTCCTCCAGCTATAACGAGGCCATGCCATGTGCCTGCATATAGATGCTACATTGCCGGGGTATTGGGATCTGCAGGAGTTCCATTAAAGAGTGGGCTTTGTGCCCTTCCATTCTGCAGTAGGCCTAGCGGCAATGAAATCAATTGGGGGACGTGTGATCTATGCAAGAAATGGTTTCATGTCTCCTGCCTTGCAATAATCAAAGAAGTGCCTCAAGAGTTAATTTGCCTGTTATGTTTGTCAAAAAGCAATGCATGATATGCTCATATGGTTAGTCATGCCAAATCCACAACTTCAGTATTTCTCAACCAATTTAGTTTTCTTGATAACTTCATAACTGATTGATGAATTAACATCAGAATTGGTTCAAGCATGCATATGGGATGGACAATGGACTAAATAGTTTGAGGGCTGTAATCAAGTTTTGGTAATTAAAAAATTATACTGCACCTAAACTGTGACATGGGACTACTACCTCTCACAATTTTTCCATAGCTGGTCCCATGTATTTTGTGTAAAAGTTGATATTGCTTCTGCTTGTTTTTTTTTCAGGGAATACAGGAAGTATGTGTTGGGATGCCAGGCTCCTTTCAATTTTCATCCTCATTGAAAATGGCTCAAAACATATCTTCTTTAATTCCTTGACATGCAGGGTACTGATATTAAAGTAGTACATGTATATGGTACATGTCCTTGTTTGCATGAAGTTCTATTTTTTGTTTTTTGATGAAACCTTTATATTGTGACAGTTTTTTCAATTGAATTGTTTGAATCTTAGCATAGCCAGGTGTGTCGTCAATTAGACACCCCCCCCCCCCCCTGTCGAAATCTTACAGCCCTGCGGAAACCGTAGCAGATATGAAACTGTCGCTTTATGACTTTTTTCTTTCGAGTCTTGCGCAACTTTTGGTACAAAATTTGTTTAATCGGACCAGGCGTTTCAAGGTCACATGACATTTAAAGGGTCAAAGGTTACGAAAAACTAGTGAGTTTTCCATATATGTGTGTAATGTGACATTGACATCATGAGAATAATGTGAAATACAATATCTTTTCTCTATGAAATAAAATATCTTCAGGGCCTTTTTGGTTTCCCAATTCAGAACCAATGTCAAAATAATACAAAACACAGAAAACGTAAAACAAGGGGATAAAATATGAATTTAAAACAGAGAAATACATAAGAAATTAAAAGCGGTCAAGAAAATCTTATTCAAACTCGAAAAAGACTCTTTTTGGGGGGTTATTTCATTCTTAACATTCCAATGGAAAGCACTAGCAGTGTAATATTGTCACGAGATAGACAAATCTCTAATCCTATAACTAATTAGGTAGGGATTATCTATCAAAAGAACTTGCACCCAAGCACTATAGCTTGAGTCTGTTTGACAGTACACTATATGCTCTTTTGACACCTACTGTTAACACTTCCTCTCTCTTTCTACCTCATCTCCTAATCCCTACTGTCTAAAGAAAGGTAAATGAAGTCGAAAGGGGCATCTGCACCATCCCAAGTTTTCAAATTAGCGCGCTATTTCTGATCCAGCAAATTATCCCGATCTGAAAAATCTTGAAAGTGTTTGCAATGGAGACGCAATATTTCACGAGATCGTTGATCCTAACCCTTTTCTCATTCCTAAGCTAGTTGTGTATGTAGAGAATTGATACATGTATATAATGCATTGCCATTCCACCCTATCTGTCTCCCTTTCTCACCCCCCCCCCCCCCGCCGCTCTCTCTCTCCCTCCCCCTCTAGCCCTCTCTTTCCCTTTATCTCCGTCAATTATGACCAAGCCATCCCTTCTCCCTGTAGGGCCGTCTGCACCATCCCGAGTTTTCAAATTAGCGCGCTATTTCTGATCCGGCAAATTATCCCGATCTGAAAAATCTCGAGATAGTTTGCGGTGGAGACGCAATTATCGCGCTAGTTCGCAGGATTAATCTCGAGACTGCAATCCCAAGATTGGACTCGGGGCAATTTATTCATTACGTCAGTCCATAATGCAATTCGCGTTCCACTTCCGCCTTGGTAAAAACATAAAGACATCACGATCGTACCGAACACATGCGAACATCAACTTTATACACGCGAATGTCAACTTACCTGCGCACGCTATATTATTATTAGATTGGTACTATTGATATTATTTGTCCAAGAATTTTGTTTTTTATCCATATATTACCAATAATTTGCGGAAGGATGTCTCACTGGACAGAAGAAACAGCAATCCTCGTTGACATTTGGAGGGAGGATTCTATATTCGACGAAATAGCCTGCAAAAACACAAGGAGTGAGAAGGTGTACAAACGGTTGGCTCATCGTCTGAGCAGTGTGGGGGTAACAAAACAGAATGTTCAGTAGTGAGCATATTATTTACTACACTGCGCTATACTTACCTATACCATCTCATCAAATGGCTATTCGTTACCCTGAACCGAATAGCCACCAATAAAAAACTCCCCAAAAGAGGCTAAATGCAATCAGGTAGCCCTGGAAACCCGTCATGGAACGAGACCCATAAAACCTGCTCGCCGCATGTAAGCCTCCTCTTTCGTTACCGCGACGTCGCTGAGTACACTCGAAACGTTTAGCCACCGCGCTTCAGTGCCTTTCTTTATGAATCACGATGTCTGAAGAAATAAGTGACATAAACATTGATAATTCCCAAGCCTCCCCCAACCCAAGAGATCTCAATAAAGGGGAGAAAAACTCGGTCAAGACAAAGCCGAGGGTCAATATCTCGGCCAAGACAAAGCCGAGAAATAATAATAGCAAAGATGATAAGGCGGCCAAGACAAAGCCGAAGAACAAGAACACTAATAACCCGGCCAACACAACGCCGGCTGATGACACTACACAATCAGACACCCAGTCTCATAGGAGACTGTTTACACTCCTCCCAATCGAGGTAGCTCACTGAGAAACAAATCAAGTACAAGATCAAAAACTTGAAATCGGAATAAAAAAAAAAAAAGAGAGACATTTGGCGTACGAGAGGAGAGGCGGCGGTACCGAAGGGAAAGTACTATGATTTGATAGGTGAGATTCTTGGAGGAACAACAAGTGTTGATCCTCCACGGGGATCTGTTTTGGAGTCGTCAGCAGAGCCGGTTCCACAACTTGATGACACTGTTGGCAGCGCCATAGATGTAAATCTAGATCTACACCCACAAGAAGAAAAAGAGTTGGGCATCCAGGAGCCGGAGTCCCATAGGAGACTGTTTACACTCCTTCCGATCGGGGTAGCTCACTGAAAAACAAATCAAGTACAAGATCAAAAACTTGAAATCGGAATTAAAAAAAAAAAAGAGAGACATTTGGCGTACGAGAGGAGAGGCAGCGGTACCAAAGGGAAAGTACTACGATTTGATAGGAGAGATTCTTGGAGGAACACCAAGTGTTGATCCTCCACGGGGATCTGTTTTGGAGTCGTCAGCAGAGCCGGTTCCACAACTTGATGACACTGTTGGCAGCGCCATAGATGTAAATCTAGATCTACACCCAGAAGAAGAAAAAGAGTTGGGCATCCAGGAGCCTGAGTTAATCGATGATTCTCCACACACTATAGATGTAGATGATGAAGATCCCCATGGTAAGTTATTTTTTCTGAATTCTGTGATGCACAACGTTTGCAGACACAGTCATTGACAGTGCCCCCTCTTCATCAAATCACTTTTAATTTGAATGATTGTGTCTTGGGACCATGTAAAAAAGATGAAATGATTTTGATGTAAGAAAGGTGTACCATTACACCACTAACAATGAATCAAGGGTTCATTACATTCGGCCAAACACAGAAAAATCACAGAAAAATCAGGCCCTAGTATTTAAATTTTGTTTATTTGTGTCACAAACTCACATTAAGGTATGTTATAATGCACCCAGTCTCAGCCAGTATCCAACACAAACTCTAAATCACTCATGAACAATGCCTTACTATTATTTTTTTGTAGTAGGGCCTATATCCAAGATAGGTTGCTGGTAAATTATACTATTTACTCTTCTTCATAATTTCAGACCCTGTTGAAGATACACACGTGAATGCAGAACAAAGACAGCCACCAGCTGCAGTTTGGTACTATCAGAAGAAGAAGAGAATGGTTGGTATTTTTTTTAATAATTTCTCCACGATCAATCTTCACTATTTATGGCTGTTTGCTAAAATATATTTTAATGTTTATTTTTATCACTACAAAATTAACCATCCAAACAGCTACTACTAGGCTGGACGCTAAAAACTGATAGCACATTCACATGTGATCAGAATGTGCATTGTATTTATAATTACTCCAAATGAATTTTTATTGCAAATTGAAGGTGTTTTTGGTCATCCTTTTAAAAATGAAAATGAATTTTGAAGACAACATTACCGTAAAATCCTAAAAATATGCTACAAGAAATAACCTAGGGGGCTTGAAATAAACCTGGAGATTTTTTTTTTTTTGCGCGTCAACATTTTCCTCCGAAAAATTTGTCCCCCCCCCCCTTTGGAAAATCCTGGATCCGCCCCTGCAGAGGATAGATTATGTAGGACCAAGAATTGGTGTTTAAAGAGAAATATCAATTGTGGTAACGATTACAAAATGAGTTCGAACAGAATCCAATAAAATGGCCATCCAACTGTTTATATGCATGATAAAAAAATATGGTTTTGTAAAAAATATGTAATAGCTCAGTTAAGCACAGAATTTTCACGAAATATAAGGCCTTTTAAAACCATCATATTTACCAAGTAATACATCACTTTATAACTCGCTGAGCGCGGTTAACACCGGTCAAATTTGGCGAAAGTGAAAGGGAGTACGTAGATGGCATATTGCGGGAAGTTATTCAAAAGGGCCCGCCGTTGAAACTCCCAAGATCCGAAAGTGCGCATGCTCGGAATATCGGGCCAGTTGCCTCGCTCGAGCAGAAATCGCTCTTCTTGCGATGGTGGAGATGGGGTTTCTTGAATCTGAGCTGATTAAGCAGAGAGCACTGGACACAGATGATTATGAGCTCCAAGGTAAAGTGAATGACAATGATCCTGTTGCTAGGGAAGCACATTACCATCACTCCTGCTATAGAGACTATATCAAAGATGATCACAAAACAAAGTTCAAGGCCATGGTGATACAATTTCAAAGAGCATACTGCTCATGCCGATGCATTTTCGAATCTCTATGTGGACACATACAAAGAAGTATCATTGATGAATCAAATGTTGAGCGTGTTGGAATGGTAAGAGAGAAGTACCTCCACTGCATGCAGCAAAACTACCCAGATGAGTATAATCCCAATTACAAGACTGGCTAAAATCTCGAGATTGAGCAAACTCAGGATAGTGCAGCACCGCCTAAAGAGAGTATACAAGGAGGTGTCTCTTGCCATCCCAGATCCATTCATTCATTGTTTTGAAAGAGCAACTGTGTACACTAATTTGCTTGTTCTCCCTATTGATACATGCATGAGAGTATAGTTGATTTAGGTTTTGAAGAAATCATGGGTTCTGTAATGTATGTACTTATACTGGATACTTGTATTGCGCCATCTCCTGTTGAGATGTGATACATTTATGCTAGCCAATTGGCACCTTAATAAAGACACTCTACAACCGTATCTCTTGGAGTCAAGACGTATCTTTTATTGTGCTCGTCACATCACATGGTGTCAGAAGTTTTTAAGAACCAGCGCTTTCTTTAGAATTTATAACTATGTCGGGTCTGCGACCTCCTGGACAACTGTCCTTTGAAGGGAACTTGTCCAAGAATTTCAACGATTGGATACGGGAATTTAACGTCTATGAGATTGCTACTCAACTGACGGAGAAGCCGGAGATTGTCCGGTGTGCAACTTTTCTCCACGTGGCAGGGCCACATGCTCAGGCTATATGCCAAACTTTTCAATTCGCGGATGACGAAAGAAACAGGATAAATGCCTTGAAGCTGAAGTTCAGAAATTATTGTGAACCTAAAAAGAACACAACTGTGAACAGGTATTTGTTCAATACCCGCAAGCAGCATGACGGTGAGCCTTTTGCTAAGTTCCTGACGGAGATCAAAAGACTCGCAAACGACTGTGAGTTTGAGCAACTTGAAGAATCCCTACTGAAGGATCGCATCGTCTGCGGAATAAGGGATCAAGCGCTCCGGGAAAAACTCCTACAGATCGAGAACTTGACTTTAAAGCAGTGCACAGATATGTGTACTTTGGCGGAAGCCAGCGCCGAGCAAGTGAAACAGCTTTCCTCACACATCGACGGCGTCGAGAAAGGAGCCGTGGATTCCATCGACGCAAGGCGCCGAGGACGTGAAAGCGCTAGAGGGCAGCGAAATGGAAATGGAAGGGATGGAGACCACAGCTCGAAGTCATTCAAGCGAGATCAACGTCATGAACGTGGTCGACGTTATCCTGAAGAGAAACGCCCGACACAGGCAAACTGTAAATACTGCACATATCGACACGCAGATGCCGACAGATGTCCAGCCGAATTTGAGAAGTGCAAATCCTGTGGACGAGAAGGACACTTTTCGCGATCAATGTTGTGCCAGAACAACAATCAACACAGACGGAATGACAGCCGCCGCGACGACGATCACCGCCGTGACGATGATCGCCCCGCCGAGAGACGACAGCGACAACGCCGTGACGCAGACGTCCGCGAAGTGAGAGCTGAGATGTACGACTACGAGGAAGATCAAGAGACTAAACGCCTTAATGAGGATTTTGAGACATTATACATCGATGAGATATCGATCGGAGAAGAGAAAGATGACAAATGGACGCAATCATGTCAGATTGGAGATATTGACATTGACTTTAAGTTAGATTGTGGATCACAGGTAGATATCATTCCAGAGTATGCGTTTAACAAGCTTAAACCTGCTATTAGAGATCGATTGAAAGGTAGCAGGTATGTGTTATGCTCATTTTCAGGACATAGGATGGTCCCATTAGGAGAAATAACAACCAGAGTCAAGGCTGGTAAGAATACCCATGTAGCTAAGTTTCAAGTTGTGAGAGGGAACGTTAAAGCTATTTTAGGTAGAGAATCATGTACTAGTTTAGGTTTAATTGAACGGAAAAGTGTGGATGTGATTGATGGCGGTGTGGATAAGCGCGATGCTGATAACGCTAACAGCAAGGGTAGCGCGAAAAATGATGATTTGTTTGGTCTTGGTAGGCTGCGTTCACATGAGTATGACATCAAGATTAGGGGCGATGTGCAGCCTGTGCGTAATCCGCCGCGCACAGTTCCCCATAAGCTGCGAGACGAAATAAAGAGAGAACTTGAGCGCATGGAAGGACTAGGTGTTATCATCCGCGTGGACGAGCCCACAGACTGGGTAAACAGTATGACTTATGTTAGGAAGCCTAACGGCGCTGTTCGCATATGCCTAGACCCCCGCAACCTAAACGAAGCTATACAGCGAGAACATTATCCAATGCCGACATTTGAGCAAGTCTCAGCTAGAATGCCTAATGCGAGCATATTTTCGAAGTTTGACGCAACCAGTGGCTATTGGCAGTTGCCTTTAACAGATAGAAGCTCTTTTCTGACCACTTTCAACACCCCTTTTGGCAGGTATCGTTATAGAGTCCTCCCTTTTGGCATCTCTTCTGCTAGCGAAATCTGGCAGAGAGCCATGATTGATGAATTTGGGGAATTAGAAGGGGTAGAGGTGGTAGCGGATGATATTCTGGTATGGGGAGAGAACAAAGAACAACATGATAAGAGACTAAATTCGTTCTATGACAAAGTTAGAGAATCTGGCCTAAAACTGAACAAGAATAAGTCGGTAGTGGGAACGCGCCGCATCGAATACGTAGGACACGTGATATCTGGCGCGGGAATAGTGCCCAGCCCAGACCGTGTCAAATCAGTGGTGGACATGCCAAACCCCACCTGTCGGAAGGAAGTCGAAACATTCTTGGGGATGATAACCTACATGGGAAAATTCATTCCCAATCTTTCTCAAATAACAGCCCCCCTCAGGCAGTTAACTGAGAAAGATGTTGTTTGGCACTGGGACGAGATACACACCCAGGCCATAAATAAACTAAAGCGTGTTATCACGGCGGCGCCTGTTCTAGGATTATATAACCCTCGCGAGAAAGTTGTCCTAGCAACAGATGCATCAAATCAGGGCTTTGGGGTTGTTCTCACCCAAAGGGAGCAACCAATAGCATATGCATCGCGCCGCGTAACAAGTGCCGAACGGAACTACGCCCCTATTGAGAAGGAGCTATGCGCCATACTATATGCCTGTCGGAAATTCCATGATTACATAGTGGGCCAAAAAACAAAAATCTACACCGATCATAAACCACTGATCGGAATATTCGCGAAGCCGCTGTACAAGCTGAGTCCGCGAATCCAGCGCATGAGAATGCATCTTCTGCGCTATGACATCGAGCTATCTTGGAAACCGGGACGTGAAATGTTCATACCAGACGCGCTCAGTCGCTTGCCGTGTGTGAACGCGCCTTCGGAAAAGGTGCTTGAGGAAGTATATTTGATCGAAGGTGTTCTGCACATGTCAGCAGAAAAACTGCAACGTCTGAAAGAGGAAACAAAGGGGGATACCACCCTTCAAACACTAGGTAGATACATTCTAGGCGGGTGGCCCAGTGACAAGCGCGACCTCCCTGTAGAAATTGCGCCATATCATGCCTATCACGATGAGCTGGTTATCATAGATGACGTAATTCTTAGAAGCAATAGAATCGTGGTTCCATCAAGCATGCGTAGGGAGGTATTGGGCGCTCTCCACGAATCCCATCTGGGAATAGTAAAGATAAAGCAAAGAGCGAGAAATTTGTTCGCGTGGCCTGGTATGAACGCGCAAATAGAGGAGGCTGTAGCAATGTGCTCGGTATGCCAGGCCAATCGAAATGCACAAAGCAGCGAGCCTTTAAAGCCACATGAAATCCCAAATCGCCCGTGGGCTAAGTTAGGAGCGGATATATTTCATCTGGACGGAAAGAATTTCTTACTGGTGGTTGATTATTACTCTAAGTTTCCGGAAGTACAACTAATTCAGGATCTGACGGCGCATACAGTCATTCAAGAGATGAAGGCAATATTTTCTAGAAATGGTATTCCCGACATCTTGATGACTGACAATGCCCGGCAATTCAAATGCTCAGAATTCAAAGAGTTTGAACGCCAGTGGGAATTTACCCATATAACATCAAGTCCTATGTACCCGCAAAGCAATGGCCAAGCAGAAAGAACCGTTCAGACGATTAAGAACCTCATGAAAAAGGCAAAGCTAGGCAAACAAGACCCGTTCTACTCCATACTTGAGTATAGGAACACGCCCATCGATGGGACTGATGGTCATGCTCCTGCACAGCTGTTAAACAGTCGGCTATTGCGGAGCAAGCTCCCATGTCCCATCGAGCTGCTAAAGCCGCACGCTGTCCCTCCGGCGGGACAGCTGCTGTCCGAAAGACAGCGTAAACAAGCAAGGTATCACGATACCAAATCGAGAAACAAAGACCTCCCACATCTCGAGCCAGACCAGCTGGTGCGATTCAAGGCGCGCCCAAGCGAGTGGATCCAGGGTCGCGTTATCGATGATCATGAGTCACCAAGGAGCTACCTCATCAACTCACCACGTGGTGAGTTTCGGAGGAACAGGCGAGATATCCGAATCTCGAAAGAGCGCGAAAATATGGAGCGTCGGGCAAGACCAATCGCGGAAGCGTTTTCTGCCCACCAACCGCAGCCAATCCCAAGCGATGCTCGTCCACACCCAAATCCAACACACATCCACACCGCACCATACACTACGAGGAGTGGCCGGGTATCGAGGCCTCCCGATCGCTTGACTATGTAAATAATATGAGTTGGACTGAAGAGTTACAACATTTACTTGGTGAACTGTTTACGTTTAATGCCTACGGGTACTGTTTCTATATAAGGCAAATTAATGCTGTTTTTTTTCCTTGTCTGTAATCATCTCGAACATGATTGGTTATATCAATATGATCATAAATGCATAATTTCCTTTGCTATGACCGAGATTCCTCATTTTCTCTACAATACACACATTCTCAATATCTTTCTTCTTCCCTCCTTGCGGAACAAGTCTAATGTATATATGTATTATATTTTCTGTTCATGTAACTTGCTTGACAAATTAGTATTAGTTGTATGTCTGTAAGTGTACCATTTAAAATCGTCACATTCGACAGCGGTAACTATTAAAGCTGTGTTTTCCAAGAAATAAGTATATGGATGAATTATAAATAAATAGATAAGCGAGTTAAGAGGACCATAATTCTTTACAGTTATGGGTGATGAGGGCAACAAATGTTACTGCATAATAACAATTTTGTCATGTTTTCAAACTTCAAGTGAAAGTGTAATATTATTGTTTATGTTTACTACACGAACAAAGCAAGATTTATATTGACTGTGTTCTGTGCTTATAAATCGCTTTCCTAATACTTTCTGATATGTCATTCATGATTGTAACACCAGGGGAAGGGGGATGTAATGTATGTACTTATACTGGATACTTGTATTGCGCCATCTCCTGTTGAGATGTGATACATTTATGCTAGCCAATTGGCACCTTAATAAAGACACTCTACAACCGTATCTCTTGGAGTCAAGACGTATCTTTTATTGTGCTCGTCACATCACAGGTTCGTCTTCAGGGACTGTAACAAGGAAAAGAAAGAGAAAGGTCAGAATATAATTTGTGTTATCTTCATCTCACAATTTAGTATGAATATGCCTTGGCATTATTTCAGCATGTTTATTTTTAGCATACTATTTTTCTGAAACTGTAATAGTGAAAACACCCCATTTTACTCAGTTAAATAATTGTTGATATATCCTCTCATATCACTTGTAAATAGTATACACATGATCTAATATTTTACTCTCACTTGTCTTTACATTATAGGAAAAAAATGTTGAGCCCAATCAACCATCTACACGCAATGAAGAGCAGACCACCGAGCTCAATTTAGAGATGGCGATTCTAAATGCAACATACGATGATGATGAAGACGACTTTGATGAAGTGCTTGGACAACTTTCGGATTCTGACTAAGATGTAGAAATGGAAGATGTCGAATCTGATGATGAGCCCCCCTTTAATACCTCCAAATCGCCATGTCCGACTTCGGCGAAGGGCTGTGAAAGATATCGATTCTGCTTTACAAGTTGATAACTACAACAAGTGAAATATCCCAAATGAGTACACTGTTGTAACCCAGAAGCCAACAAGAAATGTACAAGGTCAAAGTGTGCAGTGGAAAAACAAGCCTCTACAACAAAGAGGAAGACAGACCAATGTGAATATTCTTAGGGGGACCCCAGGAGTGAATCGAACAACCAGAGGATCAAAGACACCACTTGATGCATGGACAGTCATGTTCATAGACTATGATATGATGGATATAATTGTCAGGGAGACAAACAGGAAGATACGTGAATTTTGAGAGCAGAAAAATGAAGAACTGAGAAATAGTAAGATCACCTACGTTTCTGAAACCAACGTACAAGAAGTTACTGCATTGATTGGATTGATATATGCTCATCTCTTTGATCATGAAGTTTGGAATAACATCTTCGGTGCCACGATGAGCAAGAATCAGTTTGCTTTTCTGCTTTCGAAGCTCTCCTTCAACAAGGCAGGACAGATGGAAGCATGAGCGCTTCGCAGCATTTAGAGAGATGCATATGCTTCTCAACAGGAATTGTGAGGCCGCCATAACACCAGATGACTTCCTGACGATTGATGAAAGAAACACTATACCCGATGAGGACTGAGATAGCATTCAAGCAGTTCAATATCAGCAATCAAAATTATCGTCACAGAAGAAACGAAGGAAAAAGATGCTGCTCGTAAAAAAAAAACGTCGATCAGATCGGTTATTTAGTACCGTGTTGATAGTCTTTACTCATATCGACGAGACAGAGATCTGATCAAAAAGCGGGATGAGCTTCTGGAGTCAGACGAAGCAACGACAAGCAAGTCAACTGCCAGAACTAAGAGGCCATCAAGGCGACCCTTGCGGTTTCTTGAAGATGACCTTGATTCTGACACTGGGTTTCAACCAGATAAGAAGAAAACATAAATTTCGGTAAGACTTAAAGTAACGTTTGTGGTGGTTAATCAAAAACCGGACAACAGAACAGGAGTAGAGCAATCCTTGAAATGTACAATACAGCCTGCTGACACTAGGGATGTTTCTTATTCTGAAGGTTCGTTAGTCCAAAAATAAGTGGCGGACCGTGACCCGGAGGAGACAAAGCATTGGAGGGGCACAGCATTGCTCACTTACATGTACAATACAGTGCCCCTACAATGTTTTGTCTCCTCGGGTCACGGTCCACCACTGCCGAAAATTTAAAGAACCATACTTCATTTTCGGACAAACGCTATTTCATGTTAGAATTTATTACCAGAAATGTTAATGTTTCAAAACTATGAAATGATATGCCTCTGAAAATCACACCCGTTGATGTATTCAAAATGTTGCTGAATACTCATTTACATGTATATTATGATTTAAACAGCTTTAGGTTACATTTCATTGGTGTGTCTATGCAGCTGAATTGTTAGAGATCTGATATATCTTTCATAGGTCAGTATATCAATTTGTCTAATATTGTGATATATCAATATTTGTTTCCATAAAAATTGTTAACTTGATCATATTCACTGCAGAATGAGAAGACTGGACTCGCCAGATTAACAGAACAAAATGCTGCACTTCAGTGCCGATTAGACAAGGTGACCAAAGAAAGAGAAGGCTTAGTTGCTGCAGTGGCATGTTTGAATGGTAAATTTTAATATATTTTCTATTACTTTGGACATTTCATAATAAAACTACTTGTTGTAATATGGAGAGATGGTATGTTATGTAGCAGTGAGTCATTACACGACCTTTAATATACACAATGCTATTTTATTTGTTTGCCTGAATATAAGATTTTTTTTCTCTAGTTACAGATAGAAATTTAAACTTTCAGGAAGGTGCAGACATCTTTTTAGATTCGGGAGGCATTACGAAGATTTCATTTTTTTCTTCAGATTATTGTGAAGTATCATAAGTTTTCAATCTAACATGCTCTGAATTTAGTGTGAAAATTTAGGTACCTTATCAAAATATGTGTTCTATTCATCCAGAGCTCCCCGAGTTGTTAAAAAAGATGACAGCAGTACGAACTCCAATTACTCCACAGTCGTCTCCATGTACCAGTCCTTCATCAAGCTCAGCTGGAATGCCCAGTAATGCACGTTCACCGAAAGGAGTAAGTATACGTGTAGTTTAAATTTATCTCGTGATTTATATTACACTGCGCCCCCCCCCCCACAACAAGAAAGAAGTAGTGGCATGCAGCCGCATATTCCATTTTGTCTTGCCTGAATGATCAAGGACAACTGTGACAGTCCTTGTTTCTGTAGGTCCTCTTTTTGTATGACTTCTGCTCATTTCTTTCTTTCTGCATGAATTTGATTCAAACCAGACACAAAAGCTAGATCCATGGGAAATACAAATAAAAGCTAGTCTTCAGCTTTGGTAAGGGGGCAGTAATGTGAACTATAATCAAGTATCGTCAAACATTACAGTATTGCAAAAGCATAGTAGTCATTGAATGTATTTTTACCCATAAAAATGTAAATGCATTTATTAAGTACCCTCTGTAATGTTTTTACATTTATTTAAGTTAGCTGTTTGAGCACTTCTATATATATATTTAGTAATTGGATATAAGAAGGCTTACTGACACCCATATCCTTGCTTGAGAAGGTGTTTTATATAAACAAGACAAAATATGGATAATTTTTTTTTTTTTGGACACCCAAGCAAAATTCTCACATCCAATCAATGATTTATTTAATCAAACACATTTTTAGATTATATCCTTCACTCCTTGACAAGTTTTGTGACTACTCCTGCCGCACAAATTTGTTTGACCGCACCGCTCAATGACTTTTTCCTTTCAAGTCTTGCGCATTTTTGGGGACCAAATTTACAATGCCCAAGATATGCGCTTTTCGAAATTATGTTATCATTTTGAGTGCACATCAGACCCCTAATGGTTAAAAACATTTTTTTGGGTACAAAGTCAATGCAACTGTGTTTTGTAACAAATATATAATGTATGATTATTTTTACTTTTGCTGGTTAGAATGGAATCATTTTAGGCTGTTTATCATCGCAAAAGAGTCCCTCACACAGTGCATCGTAAAAAAAGAACTATATATAACCAATAAAACATGCGTGCAATTTTAGGGAAATGGCACAATCAGCAGTCAAGACCTCTATTGACTCCCTGCAAAACCCTGGTCTGAAATAGCCCAGTAAAGTAAGGGTTAACACTGTTTTCCTGCATATCAGTATGCAGCTATATGTGCGTATATAAAATTTTTCCTCTCTTGCCATTATAATGTATGCATGCAGGACCTGTCACCGAAATATGCCTCAGGAAGTACCAAACAAGCGTCACTAATACATCAGTGATCTGATGGTGAAGGCGTTTTCCAGTGAAGAAATGGCCTCACATTCCCTAACAGGAACGTCATCAAATGCCCATGGTGGCAAAATCGCTAAACCCTAAATTAATCCAGAGAAATGAGTGAAATCTTTGGTGATTTTCTTGTTATATTCTATATCCAAAGTCTTTGTACAACATGTACCAGGCCCGGACAAAATGCACTCCATCCTCTGTTCATGCTTGTTCAAATATTATTATGCTGATGCAGTTATACAATTCAAAATCATTGGGAAGAAATTGGATAATCCTTTTCCCAAGGCAGCAACAGGATTGTCCAAATGAGTTGTATTTAATAAATTTGACAGTTTAATAATGTTGCATTCTCACTAGGGAGTGACTGTAGAGATTAAATTAAATAAGGAGAATTGTAATTCATTCTTCGTTTTGATAATTAAAAAAGTTTCAATATGTGCTTGTAATAATTTGTTTGCATTGTAAATTATTTGCCATTCTTAAATATTTTGTCTTGTGGGGGACAAAAATATTAGTTTGCATTAAAAGCAAGACCATCGGGTCACACATCATCTCCGAAGGCCTTGAGGATGAACCATTTTTCTTGAAAAAAACAGAAACAAGATGACTGCAAGGAACTCATGGCAGTTCAGGTATGTACAAGTACAAAGAGATCTAGATAGTGGCAAAACATTTGCTAATTTACTGTTGTTTATGTTATCGTAATGGTATGTTTGTATGTGTTTTTTTTTTTTTTTCACAGAAAAAGCTGCCTCATGTTATCCTGACGTGGATAAAAAGTTAATTAAGGAGGTAGCCAAGAACAAACTCTCTAATGAACTGCGGCTTCTCAAGATGAGCCAGAGAGCCGATTGAGGCTTAGTAGAACTACAATGGGGCAGGGTCATATTCTGACAAGTCAACATAATTTATCATTCTTGTAGGAATTCAAGCACATTTATGCCAACAGATAATCCAAGAATAAGTTACCATTTTGAACATGTTACCCCTTGTAAATCAGCCCCCCGCATTAAAATAACCCAGTCTATTTAGGGTTAACATATGGAAGCATGAGCCCATCAAAAACAGAACTTTATTGTGACTTTACGTCATGTAGTAATTCCCTTTGCTACATATTACATTTGTTTACTTGAGGTGGTAATTTGAATTGCTGCATGACCTAAATAATGACATGTTCCAATTCGAATAATTAAATAGAATTACCCTGCATCAAATGAGCATGCTGTTGTTAAATGATTGATGTCGCTACATCAAATGATTGAGGTCATGATGAATTGGTCATAATTATTGGAGTCAGTTCTGAGCTAAATGTCCTAATTGTTTAGGCCATGTACTAATTGAAATTACTACATGACTCAAACCAGTATGAATTCAAGTTGCTACATGACCTTAACTATTTCATGTAGTGACATCAAGTATTGAACGTCATGAGGTTAACTGGTTGCGCAGTAATTCTTTGACTTGGTACATGGCGTAAATAATCATGAAATGTAGCAAATCGAATCACATGTTGCAATTCTGTGTTTATGATGGGCTGAGGCTTACATTCATACATGACATGTAAACTTGCATAAATCACGCCCTTTGATTTGTAGTTGGAGCAATTTTTAAACAAGACTATGCAAAACAATTATAAGGGCATCATCCGCGGCATGGAAAGAATAAGTGCATCAAGTTGCATCCACCGTGTGGCTGACGTTTTAGAGGGAAAGAGTTACGGAGTGCGTGAAATACCCGAGATCGCATTGTTTGGGTCTTGAGTAGACCTCTGCAAGATCATAATCATTCATCCCAGTCTGTGACTTTTGAGTGCAAGCTTATTTTAGCTCAAGGTTTAGGTCGGAAAGGAGGACAGGTAGTGTTGGCCATTACAATGGTAGCAGAGATGATGATTAAGAAAGGACGTAAACCTTCCACAGGAAAAAAATTAGAAGAAAAATATGTGTAAGAGCAAAGGTAGTTAATCACCTAAACCATAGAATTCTTTTCCCTGATCACCACATTCTTGTATAAGAGATTATAGCTGATGTAATGAAGTACTATCTAATAACAAGGTTGAACTATATTGCTGCGTCTTACTCCATGGATATCTTGAAGATTGTGCTTGACTCCACTGCCACCATTTATGGCATGGAAAGGATAAGTGCATAAAGGTGCATCCACCATGTGGCTGACATTTTAGACAGGATGAGCACTGAATTAAGTAAGTAAAATACTTTGGAAAACCATAGATTTAACTCACTCAAGATCACATCATTTGGGTCTAGAGTAGACCTGTGCAAGATCATAATCATTACCAAATATGCTAGCTCCTCAGAATCAATATATACCTACATGCCACAATCAAGTTATCGACCTATTTACTTAAATTCCCTGACGTTATTGACATAGTTGATTGACCTCTAACCCATAAATATATTTTTCTTGGCCATTATTTATCCTTAATATAGAGTGAAATTATTAAACATCCAAGTTTTCATTACAAATAGGTATCTTTCTTTCTACCATTTACAAATAAAAATGTGAATTTCTTTTTTTTTGTTTTGGGGGGGATCATCCATGGATATATAAATATTTATTAACTTTTGACCTTTGGCTTTGGAAATCAAAGGTGAATGATAATTCTTTATGATTATTTTGCGCCTTTTTATCTTCTTTCAAAAATTGCTTTTTGACACCAAAATCACCAACATGCAGCGTTTTATCTCAGAGATACCATTATACGATAAATAGCTTATATAAAATAGGTCATTGACCTTTGACTATGAACTTCATGGATTAATATGCATTCTGCGTACTTAATTTCTACTTAATTTTAAAACCTTTCTGTAAGAACCTCTGCATTTTGACACCAAGATCACCAACATGCGCATTTTCATCCCAGAGATACCATTATAATGTAAATGGTATATAATGTAAACAGGGTCATTAACCTTTGAAAGGCTTTGACCTTGAATTTCATTGATGAATGAGCATTGTAGGTACTTGATTTGATTTTATTCGACCTTCTTGTAAGAATCTGTGCATTTTGACACCAAGATCACCAACCTGTGCCTTATCATCTCAGAGATACCATTATACCGTATATGGTATAAAATATCAAAAAAATCAATGACCTTTAAAAGGCTTTGACCTTGAATGTTTTTGTTTAATGTGCAATCTGGGTACTAATTTATACTTTATTTGATCATCCTTTAAAAACCTCTGCATTTTGACACCAAGATCACGAATCTGTGCCTTTTTATCCCAGAGATACCATTACACTGTAAATGGTATATAATGTAAACAAAAGTTCATTAACCTTTGAAAGGCTTTGACTTTGAATTTTATGGGTGAATGAGCATTGTAGGTGCTTGGTTTGATCTTATTTGATCTTCTTGTAAGAATCTGTGCATTTTGACACCATGATCACCAACCTGTAATATTTTATCGGGGAGTTACCATAATACAGTATATTTAAAAAGGTCATTGACCTTTGACTTTGAAAAAAAGAACACTTTCCCCAACCCTTATTCCTCCTAACTTTTTTGGGGTAAATGTTGACAGCCATACCTACTCAAATCAGTCAAAAAACCATTTCCAATAATTTCATTTCAGATAGTTACTAATTATGGGATACTACAAGGAGGTATCATCTCCTTGGTAGAAGCAACGGCAACCATGAAGAAATAATATACAAGAGTAGGAATAAATAAATGGAAAGTGAATGGCAGGACCACAAGACCATCTCTTGTGTTAGAACTGTATACGTCATGCTGCTATTGATTTTTTTTTCTTCCAAAATCGAAAAGGAATCATGAATGGAAAGTGGATGGTTAGATCACAAGAAGATCGTCTCCTGTTTGATAGATTAAAGGGAAATCCAGGGCAGAAAATAAAACAATGTCATAAGAAAGGTCCATCTTTTTCCTTTCTAATGACATATCGTTCATGTCTCCCGATACCAAATCGCAGAGAAAATTGCAGTTGATTAAACCCATTTTTCTCACCCATGGAAGCCGCCATTGTTTGGCCTCCCAGCTATATTTGTGATGTATGGTCCGGACTACACACAGAAGTCTTCTAATTGAATAATAAAGGGAACGCCCTCATGATAATTAATATTATTTTGTCAATTGAAAATAGAATACTTATGTAGATGCACTTTAACATTTATTAAACTAAAAAGCAATTTCTTTTTTAATGCAATATCAAAGGAAAAAAAATAAAGAAATTATTGCACTCAAACTTTCTTTGTTTTTAAAATTATGTTACATATTCAAATTTATTTAAATCTTTTGTCGTAGCGGGTTTTCAACTCTTTTTGTCATGTAGTGATCTTGAAATTTAAGGTCATGGAAGGGTCCTCATGGTTACAATTTTCATCCGATGTACACCGAAGAAGAACTAATGATTCATCGACAAGCCCGAGCCACCGCAGCAGATGCCCCGCAGGTGCCGCCACCCGGACCTGACACCGTACCAGCTCCGAACATAATGAACAATGACTGGTGTGAGTGTGGGAGCTGTGTGCCCATGGTTTCAGCCATTCAGTGTTGATGTTGCCATGAAGTTGGGAACTGTGATATGAAGAGCTCACTTCCAAAAGGGGTTAGGCCCATTTTCATCATTTTTTTTTTTTTTTGTCTCATTGTATAAATTTGTCAGAAGTAAATAGGGTTTTAAAGGAAACCAAAACCCAAGAAGAGAAGCAATCATATTGGAAATGAGAGGAACAATTAAAATAAGTTTCATCAAAATCGGTTATGAAATAAGAAAGTTATGGACGATTAAACAGTCTTGTTGTACTTACTATGTGGATCCTCAAATTGGCAAACGTGCTTCAAAATGGCTGATTTTGTGGACAACTCTCCATTTGTTTTATACACATATTTTCAGATTTCCCCCTTTATTTTACATATTTCACATTATCTCGCCCTGACCTTGACATATATGGTGTGGATTATATTTTCCCATGACATATGTTGTGCTCAGAACGAGGCAAGATGCAATTTGAAAGATAATGAGGAAAATCTGAAAATTTGTGTACAAAACAAATGGAGAGTTGTCCACAAAATCAGCCATTTTGAAGCACGTTTGCCAATTTGAGGATGCCCATAGAAAGTACAACAAGAGTTTTCAAGCTCCCATAACTTGCTTATTTCATAACCGATTTTGATGAAACTTTTTTTTTATTGTTCCTCTCATTTTACTCTTTCCAATAAGATTACTTCTCTTCTTGGGTTTTGGTTTCCTTTAAGCCTTGACCTACAGGTGCAGTCAGGAATTCCTAGGGCATCCAGGGCATTACCACATTCCTTTGTGCAGGTTAAGCTAATGCTAATTGAACTGGTATTGAGATATATTGTAACGA
This sequence comes from Lytechinus pictus, assembly GCF_037042905.1. Classification (NCBI taxonomy): domain Eukaryota; kingdom Metazoa; phylum Echinodermata; class Echinoidea; order Temnopleuroida; family Toxopneustidae; genus Lytechinus; species Lytechinus pictus. The sequence continues at coordinate 9,015,622 of NC_087253.1, forward strand.
CGACCCGGTTTGTCCTACGAGTCTCGCTATAAGAGTCTAAAATTAATGTCGAGGATGGCCAGAGCTTAAATAATACAGTCGAAGCGAATAACAGTCATTACATAGGAAATTAACGTTCAGTAGTTTATTAATGTTCAAAACTTGATGAAGGTGAAACAGAGTATGTGATGATGACAATTAAACAAACTCCAGCGATACATCGAATATGATAACTGAGATACTTGTGATAATTCTGAACTATACGTACGACTGAAATCATGAAGGAAAAACTCTCTAAACTCAAAAACTCTGAACTAAAAACTATAGAACTTGACTGAGATGCTGCCTGCTTATATACACTTTCTGGACATAGCATGAAGGTCATCCCCAACACACAGCAAAAAGCCAGATTCAGGGAGGGGAGAGAGAGAGAGAGAGAGAAAGAGGGGGGGGGATAAAGTAAAATAATAGAATAAGCACATAACGACCAATACACTGACCACAAGGTTAAACTAGGAATTTGGACATTAGGAGTTGAGGGAGAGAAGTCTGAAGGGCAGGGCAAAGTCGAAGTGAGGAGAGAGAACGCGGAGGGAGTTATAGAACATAAATGTTTAGCCAAGGTAATAAACAAGAACAGGTTTCTGAAAGTAGTCGCAAGGTTAAAGAGAACTACACAGGTTTGAAAGTCACTGGAAAGGGAAAGAGAGGAGGGATGAAAGTTACTGGAAGGAGAAGTGAGGAGGGTTGAAAGTCACTGGAAATAGAAAGTGAGGAGGGTTGAAAGTCACTAGAAAGAGAAAGTGAGGAGAGTAAAACTTCTGAAAGTAGATGCAAGGTCGCAAAGAAGGGAGATGCACTGTTAGCGATTTCTGAAAGAGGTAGGAAAGCCGAAGAGAATACAGAGTGGACAATCAGGAGAGTTTGACCCTGATCAATTTACAGTACAAGAGAGGGCTTGGCTGTGTGCAGGTTACTGGGCAAGTTGAAAGTGACATTCACAATTTATCTTAGCAAGACATTCATTGCATAAATGAGTCGAATACAATCTAATATAATAAACACTAATTAAAGCATAAGAATGCAATTACATACATAAACATGATAAGAGAATATTGGAACATCAACCAAAATGCGTGACACTATTCTCCCCCCACGGAAGATATCGCTGTCCCCAGCGATGAAATGGGAATATAATAGAGAAAGGAAAGAGCGAGAGAAGGATGAACTAAGATGAAGAAAAGGGAAAGGAGGAAGGAAAACAGCAAGAATAAAAAGATATTGTGGAATATGCAGTATAGATCATACATAGAAATAACTGAACATGATAACATTATAAAAACAACTATACATATACAAACAGGCAGAGTAGCAACTCTGACAATTATGTAGTATTAAAAAAATGTAGCAAGTGACAAAGAAATTCTTTAAAAAGAGAACCAGACCCATGAACAAGATTGGAGATGAGAAATTGGAAAGTTGCGCAGAGTGTTAGAGAAAGGAGAAAGAAATAGTGAAAAGAGAAAGGGAGAAAATGAGGAAAGGGTCTCAGGAAAGGACACAATAGGGCCGTCTGCACCATCCCGAAGTTTCAAATTAGCGCGCTATTTCTGATCCGGCAAATTATCCCGATCTGAAAAATCTCGAGATAGTTGGCGGTGCAGACGCAATTATCGCGCTAGTTCGTAGGATTAATCTCGAGATTGCAATCCCAAGTCAACTCGGGTTTATTTGCAAAATAGCGCGCTATTTTACGAATTATCCCGCTAATTCGTCGGTGCAGACGCACTCGAGATTGGACTCGGGGTAATTTATTCATGACGTCAGTCCATAATGCAATTCGCGTTCCACTTCCGCCTTGGTCAAAACATAAACACGTGCGAAAGTCAACTTTATACATGCGAATAGCGTTTATAAGCAACGATGGTGTCCCCACCAGTGAATGGATTTTGGGAGAGACCCCGGGAGAGACCAGACCGAAGGGGGAGGCGCTCATCGCATCGACGATGGTCATATTCAATAACAACACTGACAGCAGTGTTGTCTTATTCCTTCGCAAAATGTGAGCAAATAGCATTTCTTTCCTCCTTCTCCCTCTCTCTCTCTCTCTCTCTGTCGTTGCCTCCTACTCCGCCATCATATTTCACGAAGAATACATCACTTCTTCACTCGCTGAGCTGAAAGGATTGTTGCATAACACCGGTTGAATTCGGCGAAAGTACTAGTGAAAGGAGTTCATTGCTTGCATATCGCGGGAAGTTATTCAAAAGCGCGGGCCGTTGAAACTCCAAGATCCGAAAGTGCGCATGCCCGGAATATCGGGCTTGTTGCCTCGCTCGAGCAGATATAGCTCCTCGTGGGATGGTGCAGACGGGGTTTCTGGAATCTCGAGATTAATCGCGAAGAGGGCTGATCGGGCTAAAATCTCGAGATTGAGCAAACTCGGGATGGTGCAGCACCGCCTAATGATCTCCAATGAAGGCTAAACGCATAAAATGACCACCATAAAACTGTTCCCAACATGAAACTAGCCACTAAAAGTATGTGAATAATATGACATGTGTGGCACTACTGTATGTAACATATTCTCAATTTCCTTCCAATCAGCAGGAAGAAAATAAAGCAAAAAACAACTTTAACAATATAAGCAAAACTGTGATAGGGAAATCAGCAAATTGAATCACCAAATAATCTCAAAAGTACACCAAAAACTGGATCATGACATACAAAGATATATAACACTGAGCAGGCAATATGCCTTTGGTTAAATTTTAACGAAATAACAACACAAGCAATAAAAAGTATTAAACAAAATAATGAAAAGTACACATGAAACCTCAAATATAAAACCGAAAAATATGCAAAGTAATCATCAGAAAATGTATAACTGAAAAGTGCAAATATGCTCTTGATACAAGAACCCTATAGTATTTTCTAAGCCTAGTATTTTCCCTCCTTTTGTTTTTTCCTACTATTTTATTACAAGCAGTCCAACACTCCATATTCAAAGGGGGGGAAAGATGACAGAATAGAGTGAAACGGAAAAGGTAGACAAAGGCATGAATATTAGCAAGAGAATTGATGAAATGATATGAGAAAAAAACCAAAGAATGGATACTGGAGAGAGAGAGAGAGGAGAGAGAGTAAAGAAGAGCAGAATTTGATTAACAAGAATTGCTTTTGCAGACCTATCAGTAACATAACAATAACATATTGTGGTAGAAAAAATATCAAATTTCACACAATAGCAAAAAAAAAAAAGAACCATATTGATACACAAACTGACATAAATAACGAATATACAAATTAGGAGAAAAGGCACGTGGGCTGTGGTTGTGATTCAAAAACCAAAAATGATGGTCTCTAATATTGCAATCGTATGAATAGCAAACAGATAACATATTGGTGTGATCAACATAAATAAAATTGGCAAAAGAACCTATGCTAATAGCACAATAGAACTTCATTAGCCTGATTACAACACAAAAATTACAATAACATCCAGGTGTCAATTCATTCAGAAAACATTATTTGTGAATTACAGTTTTACACATTGAAGAAGAATGAAGCAGGGATGAGTAATGAAAGAACAAGAGAAGAGGATGAAAGTCGTGAGTGGAGTAGACTGTGAAAAAAAAGCAAGTGTAGATGGAGGAGAGAATAAGAGAGAGAGGGAGAGACAGAAAAAGAACAAAGACTTTTATACAATGACACTTTCAAATCTACATAACCTACGGTACACAGTTTCATGTTCTAAAGTCCAAACTTGTCAATAACCGCTCGTCTTCTATTTGATCGACGAGGGGTAAAAAGGTCTTTTACACTAGTCTGCGTGCCAGTAGAAGCAGTGTTTGAAAGAGTTATGTTATTCCTCACCTTGTCAGCGTGTTCTAGCTTTTACCCATTTTGGGATATCGGTGCTTCGAAAGGGTTTGAGACGACCATGGTGAAGGACTTTAAGTTTGCCCTTCTGTTGAGATTTGATTTCAGACACCAAATCACTTAGCTTTCTGGTAACGATACATGGTCCCATCCAAAAAGCAGACTTTAATTTAGGAGAAAGTCCTTTTTGTTTTGTGGTGTCTAGATAGTAGAGTAAGTCCCCTGGCTGGTAGGTGTTCACTGATAGTCTAGAATCATAGTCCCTCTTCTGTCTCTGGGTTTGTGAGGACAGATGCTCACGAGCTATATTGTATGCATCCTTCATAGTGGAAACGATATTTGAGGCAAACTCGTCATAGTCATAGTCATTGACGTCGGAATTATCCACACCAAGGGCAATTTCAATAGGGGTTCTAACCTCACGCCCCAACATAAGAAAATTTGGCGAAAATCCAGTTGTCTCATGAATGGTGCTACGGTAGGCAGCAGTCAAGAGCGATAAGTTCATGTCCCATTCTTCCTGTTTCTTATCGACAAAAGCAGATATCATATTGACAAGTGTTTGATTGAATCTTTCAATCATTCCATTAGATGATGGATGGTATGGAGTTGTCCTTGTTTTGGTTATTTCCAGCAATTTACAAACATGTTGGAAAAGTTGCGATTCAAAAGTCTTCCCTTGGTCCGAATGTATTTCCAAAGGTATGCCCCATCTAGCAATAAATTAATTAACAACGATGTTGGCGACAGTACGGGCAGTTTGATCAGGGATTCCATAGGCCTCAATCCATTTAGTAAAGGTATCTCCCACTACCAAAACATAATGGTTGCCTTGGTTACTAACAGGAAATGGTCCCATGATATCCAGCGCGATGCGATCCATAGGAAATCCAGAGTTATATTCGCCAAGAGGGGCCTTCGGTTTGGAAGTCGGACGCTTTCGGGCACCACATTTCACACAATTTCCGATGTACAGTTTTACAGAGTCCCTCATCCCCATCCAGTAAAATTTCTGCTGAATCCTACTGAATGTTTGCTTTACTCCAAGATGCCCCGATAGAACAGACTTATGGTTTGATTCTAAGATTCGATCACGGAGTGCGGATGGGACGACGACTTGTTTGGTTGTTGTTAGTTTATTATTAGTCATATGCCGTTTGTATAAGACACCGTCAGTCAATTCAAGCTGTGCCCATGAGAGCCATAAGTTCCTTACAATTGGGCTCTTATCATAAACTAATGATCGATTTGGTCTTTCTTGATCTTCTGAAATCCATTTATAGATGATACCAACGTCGGGATCCTCTCGTTGCATTGTCATTAACAGAGAGCTTTCGTTTTCTGTGACGTGCCATGTGAACGTACGAGATTAAGGAATTTAGGAGCGCTGCGCATGCGCGAAGTAATCTGTGACGAGCCTTCTCGTTCACTGCCTAAATATGTGACTCGTATTTGAGGGTTTTGACGTTCGGTGTTATAGTGCTCGAACGAGCGTTTGTTCGTACATGATTACGTCATCCAAGCTTAGCAAAAATGAACGAAGCCGCATCAACATTCGAGTTTCGTTGATTCAGCAGGGCTGGTAAACTGCAAATTACTGCTTGTTACCAGCTTTTCCATTACATTTAGTGTGTCCTGTTTTCAGACATTACATATCCGATAGGTAATTGATGTTCTATTTCCAAACAACTGTGTTTTTTATCGGCTTTTTGCGCAAGAGTGCAAATGTTGCACCCACAGTCAACCCACTGGTTCGTAGCGTGATGCTACGCCTAATTCTCCGGCCGAGCATCGGCCCACGGCCCGCTCGCTATCACGCTGGTATATGCTGTGGCCTGGTACGGGTATGTCGACTTAAATCGAAACTGTTTTCATCAATGTACGAACGTGATACTGAACGAGGGGTGTCACCACTTCCGGTGAACTAGGACTACGTTGCAGTCGCAGACAATCGAAAGCTCCTTATTGTCTCTCGGTCAAAGTCATTACGTATAATATCCTGCTGCCCAGAGTTCTCTCCAGCTAAGGCACCTGTTTCCGAGGCGCAGGGCAGGTTATCATTTGTTCTGACATTTACCGAAGAATGTTTATTTCTCGACTTCCTTCTCGATTTCATATTCCTTACTACTGAAACTCTAATTGGGGATGGCCAATTCCCTCTCCACATATTTCTAAATACATCTCTCAAATGGCATAATCCTCTAAACTCTAAAACAGCAACATACATGATAAACTCTAAAATCATCTTCGGAAGTCTACAAAATATCCTTGCAACGAGCTCGACTACGACCAGCATCATGACGACGATATCATACAGTCGATTCGAACGACTGGATATCTCTTCTGGTTTCGATGACGGTGTTTGGGTGCTAATGTCATTAATTGGTTTCAAGCATGTCCTCTGTACTTTCATGGCAGTAATAGGAACGACATCGTCATCCTCGTCAAAGAATTTCGACCAGGCCTTATGCCGCTTGACACGTGTTGTACACCCGCCACGTGGTAGTTGTTCAATGATAGAATCCTTGTCATAACAGTCACATGATTCAGGATCGCATGGAACTCTCGACATCGCATCAGCATTGCCATGATTCCTGCCAACACGATGCTCGATGTCGAAGTCGAATCGGCTAAGGATCTCGATCCATCGGGCAAGTTGATCTGTGGGTTCTCTAAATGACATAATCCATCTGAGGGAAGAATGATCAGTTCGAATTAAAAATTTCTTCCCTAGTAGGTAGTGCCGAAAATGCCGAACAAATGAGACGATTGCCAGCAATTCACGTCTTGTGGTGCAATATCGGCGTTGGGTTCGTGTTAATGTCCGGCTAGCAAAGGCGGACCAGTCTCTCGACTTCCTTCTGAGTGACGTCATCCCACTGGAGTTGAGATAGGACTGCGCCTATTCCTGACGAAGATGCATCTGCATCAAGAATGAACATGCCATGGTCGTCCGGGTAGGCCATGACGTTGTCACTCAGCAATGCATCTTTTAATTGTTCGAATGATGATTGGCAGATGTCATCCCACACAAATTTAGAGGACTTTTCTAGTAGTTTATTCATGGGGGATGCGATCGATGAGAAGCCGCGAATGAATCGGCGATAGTATGAACACAAACCAAGAAATGAACGGACATCACCTATCGACGTCGGTGTCGGCCAGTCGCGAACTTTGGCAACCTTCTCAGGATCAGGCCTAATCCCCGATGCACTGACTATGTGTCCTAGAGATGATACCTGGGTCTGGAAAAGGTGACATTTACTTGGTTTTAGCTTAAGGCCGGCTTCTCCCAGGCGTCCAAGTACCTCGTCAAGAATGGTGATGTGCTCCTCGATGGTTGAGCTCATAACAATGATGTCATCAAGATATAAGATCAATGTTCGCCACTGCAGACCTTTCATGATTAATTCCATTGCACGCTCAAAAGTGCTGGGTGCATTGCATAACCCAAATGGCATTGTGACATATTCATAGTGTCCAGTCCGTGTACTAAATGCAGTTTTATGCCTATCCTCTTCTTTAATGTCTATTTGCCAGTAACCTGACTGTAAGTCCAATGTAGGGAAGATTTTTGCACCTCCTAAGCAATCTAGACAGTCTTCAATGCGAGGTAATGGATAGGCATCCTTTCTTGTGACGTCATTTAGTTTTGGATAGTCAACACAGGGGCGCGTCGTACCATCACGCTTGCGAACATTCACAAGTGGGCTCGACCACGCACTCGTTGATTCTCGAATGATGCCCATTTCAAGCTGTGTCTTGATTATTTTCTCTTCTTCGTCAATGAAAGCTCGAGGTGGCCGACGGGGACGTTGTTTGATTGGGACTGCATCTCCAGTGGCAATGTTATGCTGGACGATAGAGGTTCGCCCAACATCAGTCGAAGAAGATGCAAATGTAGATGAATGTTTATCCAATAACTCAGAAAGTTCATTCTTTGTATCCTGGTCTAGTCCTTCATATGATTTCTGGTATAATGATTGCAAGTCATCTGACCAGCTGTTGGATTAAACGTCCTCATTCAGACCGGCTTTCACTGTACGAATACTGGGTTTCGAACTGTTCATAGCATTGGTATCACACATATCATATACATCGTCGATCAATTCGATGGAAGCTATTCGCATACCAGCTCGAAGATCAATTGGTTCATTTGATGTATTAGCAACTCTTACTGGTATGTCTATATCATTCCGAGTAACATCAACTAGCACAGACGCGACATTAAAATCATCTATGTTACATGCACGAGCAGTTTTCTCAATAATAGCACAAATTCCAGAGTCAGAGTCAAAATCATTCACCTTTCCTGGTACTATGAACTCCGAATTGGGTGGTACAACAATATCTCATTTAACATATACTGCACCTACTTGATTGCAGTCTTGAATTTCGATAGGGATTAATAACTTTTCAATATGAAGTCCGCGTCTAGCTTCTAGAATACAATTATAATGATGCATAAAATCAAATCCAATCAAGCATTCATCACTGATGTCTGCTATGTATGAAGTCCAAGAGAAATCCTTACCTCCAACATTCACAGTTGCTTCAATAGTTCCATGAACATTTAAAATTCCATCATCAGCTGGCTGAAATTGAACTTGACTGGATAGGGTAACTAATTCCGGGCGGGTTTCTATGGGCATTTTTTCATAGAGCTTGGTGGACATAACAGTCACTGCTGCTCCAGAGTCGACCAAAAGTTTACATGAGGCCCCATTCACACTGCCTGAAATATACGCTGTCAGTCCGTTTGTTTTGTCAATGCGTATTATCCTGGGACCTGGTTCAACATTTTGGGCCGTGACCTGGTCGATGGGGTCGGCCCTCCCTAGTTTCCCGAAATATCAATTTGAGCTTCTACTCCCTGCTGTCGAGATAGTTGTGGCGGCTGAAAATGTGCGGATTGCTGCCATGGCTGAGGTGGTGAAAGCTGAAAAGTTTGTTGCCACTGTGGGGGTGGTGGCTGCAAATATTGGGGAACAGGGGGTCCATGTCGCGGTGGAAAACGGCAGTGGTGGTCGATCACGTGGTTGATGTTGTGCCTTCTGGTGCCTGATTTGGTTGTCGGATTCTAGTCGAGGCTGCTCGAACAATTTCGTGAGTTTGTCGATTCTCTCATCAATCGACATGATTCGACCCCTCAACTCGAGAAAGTTGATACTTCCATCATCCCTTGCTGAAACTGCTCTAATTGGACGATTTACTCTTCCAGCCTCCTCCCTTAGATTGTGAAATCGCTCAGCTATTTCTCTGGCTTCATGGAGAGTCGCTGGTTCTTGCATGCCAATGGTCATGGCCATCGAATTATCACCAAGCCCCCGCAAGAAGTGGCGAGTTCCTATCATTTCTTTTGTTGACGAGTCCGCTGTTGGATATCCAAACATTGTCAGCCGCCGAATATCCGCAGCATAGTCGGCGATTGATTGGCATTCAGTCTCCTATGCTCGACCTGTCGGATTTCAGTACAAAGAGTTGCATGATTGTCCAAAGTACATCTGCATGACAGCATTCCTGATGTCAGCATTCCTCCAGAAGAACATCCTTAGTCGTACCATAATTACTAAAAGGTTTATTCCTCTGGATAACCTCACAGTATACCCATGAGTAACACATTGTGGCAAATAAATCCTGGAAGTGGTACACACTGTCTAATCAATGTTGGATTGTATTTGATGGTGATGTTAAGGGTGTTCCATTATGTTGTGTCCTCTTGTTGGAAAGGCAATAATCTGGCTTAGTCCTCCATCTGGTTTGTTCATTGTCTCACTGAGGAATTTCTGTTTACCATAAATATCAGGAAATTAATAATATTATTTGCATACGACTTACTTAGAAACTATAGCTTTAATATTTGGAGATGGTGGCCAAAGGATATTTATCAAAGAGGAAAGAACAGAAAATGGATGCTTCATCATGAAGCAGCAACTGGATTCAGCAAGAACGTCTAATCACGATTCCTGTATCTGAGAAAGATGCCTATAATGCACTTTAAGCCTTCATCATGAATTTATGAATGGCTTTCATGTCGCTCGTATAGGCAAATGCCCATTGTTACTCTTATTAGGCATGCCCAGAGATCTTGTGATCCAAGCAAGTACTCATATTCACCACCAAGACAAGTGATGATGATGATGATGTGTTCTTATAAAGCGCCGGTATCTGCCTCAGCTGGGTGCTCATGGCGCTTGCTCAAAAATAGGAAATATCTCACAAATTTCAATGTCTTCACGGTCTTCAAACAGTGCTTAGGATCATCATTCAGTTCAAGTACTGTCCTAGTAATGCTACAACTGAGTTATTCTTGGGATAATGTTGGAGTGGGGAACAGAAAGGTCTTCAGGTAAGACTCAAAAGTTGATTGAGTCTCTGCTCTCCTGATAAATTGGGGAAGGCTATTCCACAGCTTTGGTCCAGAGATGTAGAATGCTCTGTCACCCCAGGTTGTGTGGCTGAGAGATTCAGTCAGCAATGCTTGATCTGCTGATCTGAGACTGCGTGTTGGTCTATGCTGAGATAAGAGCTCTGATGTGTAGGGTGGAGATTTATCGTTAAGCGCTTTAAATACAAAGACCCCAAGTTTATAAGCTAAGTGGTGTGCTACAAGGACCAAATTTTCGAAGCTAATGGACTTTTATTTGTACGGGTGTGACATCAAGTGCTGATCACTTGGCAATCCAGGAGCTTGCTAGCGTGGACTATACTCGCAAGAAACGCAAAGTCAAAGTCAAGAAGAGAGCAAGACTTGGATGGAAATAATGAAGCATTCAAGCAGTGGGATCCATGTAGAATGCACTCATCATTGTACAATATGAGTGGGGTAATTACTGCTCGTGACAAATGTCAATATCAACCAAGCAAGAAGTGTAGGGAAGGTCATCATGGTTAATACACATAATCTACATGGAATTTTCGAGGAATTTTCGAGGAAAGTATCACGTATGTGTTCCTTGAATATTTATAACATGTCGGATGCTTATTTGCATAACATGTAAATTACACTTCAGATATTAAGCTGATTATTAATGTATTTGCCATTCTTAGTGATCGCATCATATTGATCTAGATTGAAATGTTTTCATAACTGTTTTTGTGAGAAAAATAAAAATTTCTGGATTTTTTTTCCATACAAAGATGCTCATATATATGCAAATGAGGCAGATTTATTTACGATTTTTTAATAAAAAAAATACATTTGTAAAACTTATCATGGGCTTCAGTTCAATTCGTATTGTTTTCCAATATTTGGATTATTTTCCTTATTTGTAATTTATTACGGCTAATTTGCATAAAATGCAAATTTTGTGATTTTCCTATATGCTTACATATTTAAGGACTTTTAATATGGTGCTAAGGAAACCTTCCTGTAAGGTATTGCCATATTCCAATTTCAATAGATAATCTACTTGCAATTTTTTAGGGATGTATCACCAGTGTGTTTTCTTGAATATTCATAACATGTTAGATATTTTATTTGCATAATATGCAAATTACACTACATACACTACGCTGAATACAAATGTATTCAACGTCCTTAGTGATAGCAGCATGTAAATCTCAACATTGATGACATTTTTAAGCAGTTAATGTGAGAAAAATCACAATACCTTGACATTTTTCCATGTAAGGATGCTTATTTGCATATTATGCAAATGAGGTAGATTTTTTGCACTTTTGACAAAAAACATTGAATACAGTTATTTATCATGAATTTTCGCTCAAATTAAATTGTTTTGGACACTCAATTTGTAATCCTTGGGCTATTTTCCTTATTTTTCTAACTTTTTATGGCTAATTTGCATAATATGCAAATTTCATAAATTTCCACTGCTTGGATTTCTTGGGACTTTTAGTATGTTGTTTAGGGGACCTTCCTTGAAAGCATTGCAGTGGAATATCTCGTGTTGCAATTAGTGGTGGGTCAAATCCTATATTGACTGGACTATACTTCAACCACAGAGCCATGAGCAGGGTTATTATGTAATACCCTCGCTCAGGCGATCAGACAGTGTTTACATATGACCATGGACCTATTAGGTCCATTATATGACATTCCACTGAGCAGCTGCATGTATGGCCAAAACCTTGCTCCAAGGCCCAAACCAATTGTGTATTCATGGTAGTGGATGGTTTTATCATAGCTCTCTATATATATTCAATTCAATTCAATCTTTCGCCAATAGGATAAAAATACAAGGAAACATCAAATAATGTGATTAGATAATAAAAATAAATTGCGTGGCTTCCCATGAAGGTAATAAGAAACATGTGAGGCTCGCCAAAACATAGTAAAAACAAAACAACATTAATACAAAACAGAATATCATATCAGTATAGTTAATAGTGTATATAAAAAGGAGAAAAAAAACACGAGTTGAGGGGGGTAGATACGTTACAAGTATGCATTGATATCATGTGTGAGAATTAATAATAATTTACTAGAAAATTTGAATACTGTTTTCTAAAAGAATATATAAATTGTGAATTAGTTATTATTTGGGGAATCTCATTCCATTGTTTGGGACCTACATAACTCAGCTTCGTGACTATAGACCTAATAGACCATAAATGAAATTTATTGGAAGAACGGGTATTATGGTTATGAACTTGATTATTGCATTGAAAAAGATCTGAAAACTACATGGGTAACAACTACCTCTTCTTGAACTTATAGATAAATGTTGTGAGTTCTCGCTTATCAAATAAAGGTGCGGATGGTGCTATTAGAATAGGTAATTATTCTTAAACATTTCTTTTGAATATTGAGTCCAATTCATATGAGGTTACATTGGTATTGCAATATTTTAAATAAGAGAAAATCATGGAATGGTATAAAGTTATCAGATTTTTATGAAGCAAACTAAGCTTAAGTTTGTAAATTAAACCAGTATTCCTTAAAACATTTATCATATGGTACTTAAAACCCAAAATATCAAACTCAAAAACACCATTCTCATAAAATTCAGAACTTAAATATTAAATATGATAGTTTACAAAATGAAAATCTTAAATTTCACGATTGAAAGTTTGTAAACTATCATACTTTTAATCAAACAGGATAGCTATGTTTTATTTTGTTCCTGTTTGGAATTAACTACTAACCATAGTTTCTTGATTGGACCTTGTATTTGTAGTCACTTCTCCATGCTACTGTATTCAACCTGTTTTACTGTTATGTTAGCTCAGTTTGATATTAATTAGCCTTAATTAGCCTTGTGTAAGTTGTCATGCCCAGCAACATTCGTTCACCTTAGTATTAAAAGTGTTTTTATGCCAGCCATAATGTATGTGATAATCAGGTACTTTCAAACTCAAAAGTATGCTGAATGAAAATGTTGGCAATTTTTTTATATAAACCTAAATCGGATCTATTTGATTTAAATCAGATTTTTTAAAATTTCAATCTGATTTTTTTCTAACAATTTTTTTTTACAAAGTGCAAACACCCAAAATATAACCCTTCACACTGATATCAATTTTAAAATTATGCATTTCACCACCAAAATTATTATTAACTATTTCATAATCAAATCCAGTCAAAATATAATTTATAGAAAATATTAAAGCCATAAAGAAGCTGACATTTTCTGCTGTGTCTAAAGTACATGTAGAGAGCTTCTACTTATTGGTTCAAAGGAACTGTCTTGGTACAGCTAATGCTGCAAACATGCAAAGTTGGTGCTCATTTTCAAAGCTCTTGGTATTTAATGAGGATCAGTTTATTTGGAAGAATTCCATGACTCAGAGATTCAAGTTCTCCAAAGAGATATATTTTTTAAATTTTATTTTCAGGTCAAGGATTGAAGATCATACATGTTAAAGAAAACTGCATTTATCTTTTGTTTGTTTCAACCCCAAGTTGTTCTTTGAGCCACAGTTGGAACGACTGTTTCAAAGCATTGGCTTTCAAAGCTTTGACCGACTGCATTTATTTTTGTTTGATTTGACCTTAAATGAATGGACCGGGCTGAAAATATTCAGATCTAAATAAATAGAGTAAAATGATGAAAATTTCACCAAAATTTGATGACAAATAACAAAGTTATTGTATTTTAAAGTTTATCAGTATTTTGTGAAAACAGTTATATTTACATCGTCATAAATGTTCATTTGGTGGGTTGATGATGTCACATCCCTTCTTTCCTTTTTCTTATAACATGAAATCATAATTGTTTCATTTTTTTATACATGTGTAAATAATGTGTCTCCATTATGATGAAATAAGTTGCGGCAATAAATAACTAATGTACTTAATTAGTTGCCAATTCAATTGTTTTTAGTTCTTGGTAAATTCCTTTTTAATAAACCTAATTTCACATAATCATAATCAAAAGAACAAGTGGAGATATGCCATCATAAGCCCAACTAACGGATATTCATGAAGACATGCCTAGAAATGTTTTACCGGAATAATCGAAAAGAAATCTTTAAAATTAAATAACTTTGTTATTTGTTATCCGATTTTGATCAAATTTCAGTATTTTACTCTGTGAATTTTACTTTATTTATTGATACATGTATCATAATTTCTCCAGCCTGGACAATTCCTTTAAGTTCTTCTTTGAGCCATAGTTGGAACTATTTGACTGTTTCAAAGAATTGGCTTGCAAAGTTTTGACAAACTTGCAAGTTGATTTAAATGATTTCGTTTACAATAAACTGGAAAACTAGTATTTTGGCAGCAGTTTTGCTAAAATAAGAAAACGGGTTCCCTTATACTACTGTGTCGGCCTATTTATTTGAATACAGGAACATGTAAAGGAATAGAAATGTTAAAATATCGGTGTATTGGGTAAGCAGGGATGTTGCCGATTTTTACTTTTATTGTACTCAATTCAAAATATTCACTTAAAAATGTACAAACATAAATCATTTTGGCAAAGGGCACTAAAATGTATAGTTGTTATGATTCAGTCATGTTAGTGCCCTTTGCCAAGAACATTCATACATATTTTTAAATAAATGTACATGTACTTGATTACTGAACCTTTTTCAGTGAACTGGCTGAATGAAGCACAATCCTACTCAGAATGTCTGAACAGGCTTTTTCTAGTATAGGATCCATGGTTATAACCCATCCTGGCAAAAATATATCATGTTGAGATTCAGCCTAATAAGTTCAGAGTTCCTTTACTTTCTTGAAAACTGCCCTCTAAAACACTTTTGAATTTTGACATAAAGAAACAAGAAATTTGTTTTACTATTAACAAAGTCTACTCATACATACAAGTTGAGTAGGGGTCGCATATAATGTAGGCTACATGTTCATCTTTGGTTTTGCAAGATTGGCTTGATTTCATTGATTTGATTTCAATTGTTCTGAGTAGATATGAAGGATTTATTCCTGTTCTCATGATATAAAGTTGATAAAATCTTTCTCTTTTTAATTTAAAAGTAAAACTGCCACAAACAATAAAAAATCCCAAATAATGTGTACATGTTTCAATGGAAGTG
This sequence comes from Lytechinus pictus, assembly GCF_037042905.1. NCBI lineage: Eukaryota > Metazoa > Echinodermata > Echinoidea > Temnopleuroida > Toxopneustidae > Lytechinus > Lytechinus pictus. The sequence goes on from NC_087253.1 coordinate 9,030,943, forward strand.
ATTTAAAGGAAAAGTCATGCACCCCAACAAAAAGCTGCTTTGAATAGTAAGAGAAAATCAGACAAGCATAACGCTGAAAATTTCATCAAAATCCGATCTAAAAGAAGAAAGTAATGACGTTTAAAAATTTTGCTTAATTTCACAAAACCGTGGTTATATGCAAATCCTTGTCGGTATGCAAATTAGGGCGATGACATCACTCATTTTTTTTTTGTATTTTATTATGTGAAATATGAAATATTTTTATTAAAAAAAATCATTCCTCCCTGACCATGTGGGATTACATTGTTTTAACATTTTGTAGTTCAAACAAGAGGGTCCTATTTGTTAAATTCGTAAAAATTGAAATGTTGTATAATTCAAACAGTAAAAATGCAAAAGCAATAGTGAGTGAGTGACATTATCGACTCTCTAATTTTCATATCACTGAATTGTCATTATAACTGGGGGCCGTTTCATAAAGCTGTTCACAAGTTAAGAGCGACTTAAAGAACGACTGGTGAACACTTCTTACGCGATAAACCATCGCCAATGTATATACAATTTACCACAAGAAAGGATCACAAATCGTTCTTAAAGTCGCTCTTAACTCTTAACAGCTTTATAAAACACCCATCTGTTTTGTGAAAAATAAGCGAAACTTTAAAATGTTATCATAAACTATTTTACATCCGATTTTGATGTAGTTTCCAGCGTTATTCTTGTTTGATTTTTCTCTATGTTTATTCAATTAAATTCTTTTTTTCTAGGGTGGATATGACCTTTAAATCAATGATTTGAAAAAAATGATCACAGTGATTTAAATCGCGATTAAAATCAACGTGATTTAAATCAGCCAATCCTGCTGAATGAACTGAATATGAAAACAATTAGCAATGTCGATGCCATAGATGTGAAAGTTGCATATTGGTATGCCCGGGAGCTATATGCCTTGATGCTTTACTCATTAGTGCAAACTGCTTACATGTACTATGTCCCATTGCTTTGAAGGATAATTATTTGTTTCAAAATATTAATTTGTTGGATTTCAATTGTGGAAAGTAGTTAATTTATTTTTGTTGTCTGTTAAATATGTGTTTACCAGTTATATTGGCTGTAGTGCACTAGCGTACCTACGGGGGGGGGGCAATCTGCCCCCCCCCCCCTGACGAGCCACAACCCATACAGAAGACATATCCCTGCCCCCCCCCCCTGACGAGCTTGAAAGACCTTTATTGCCCCCCCCCCCTGACAAACTTGAAGGCCTTTTTTTTTTTTTTTTGCATGTCAATATTTTTTCTGGTACGAAAACCTTTATTTTCGATTGAGGACCTTTTCTTTTTTTTTTTTTTGCTTGTCAATTTTTTTGGCGGGCAAATTTGCCCCTCCTGTGGAAAATCCTAGGTACGCCACTGCTGTAGTGTATGCTACTTCTTCTAAAAAAAAATGCATTTCATAGGCGGATCCAGGGTGGGCCCGAGGTGTCCGGTGTGATGATGAACAGTGTATATTTCAGGGGCCGTGGAAATGGTTTTCAAAGTGAGGGGGGGCGGGGGGGGGGGCTGATGACGCAAAAAATCACAATCATATGGTCATTTTTACGATTATGTACACGGCTTTGAAAGTGGGGTCACCCCCCCCCCCCCGCTTCCGCGGCCCCTGTATTTCATGTGCAATGGGGATGTCTGAATCTCATCTGTAAATGAAATATATATAATTTATCTTTATTTGATATTAGCCATAAAACAAAACATCAAAACATTCACAATAGGCTTAATGAAGAAGGAAACATTGAAGTCGAAAGAATAGAATTATAAAGAAAATGTGAAACTAAATGCTAATGGCAGGGCAAACAAAACTTAATTTATTAAGATGTAAGAAGAAGGAACGGAAAAGAAGAAAAGAGACAAAGAGAAAGAGAAAGAAAAGATAACAAGAAGGAAATGAAGGGGAAGAAATAAAGAGGGTATAAGAAAGGAGAACAAGTCATATCTTATGTGAGTAGTACATAAGGTTAATGTTGCACGCTAAAATTTCATATAATTTCTTATTTTGTACTTTAGAAAACGGTTTGCTTCATTAAAGGTCAAGTCTACCTCAGAAAAATGTTGATTTGAATCAATAGAGAAAGATCAGACAAGCACAATGCTGAAAATTTCATCAAAATCGGATGTAAAATAAGAAAGTTATGACATTTCCAAGTCTGTTTTGTGAAATGAAGCGAAACTTTTAAATGTCATAACTTTCTTATTTTACATCCGATTTTGATGAACGAGCCAGTTACATCCAAATGAGAGAGTCGATGATGTCACTCACTCAATATTTCTTTTGTTTTTTATTGTTTGAATTACACAATATTTCAATTTTTACGAATTTGATGATTAGGACCTCTTTGCCTGAAGCATAAAATGTTAAACGTGTTCAGGGAGGAATGAAACTTTATTTCACCATTACAAAAGAAATAGTGAGTGAGTGATGTCATCAGTTCCCTCATTTGCATACCGACCGAGATGTGCATATCAAACTGTTTTGTGAAATGAAGCGAAACTTTTAAATGTCATAACTTTCTTATTTTACATCAGATTTTGATGAAATTTTCAGTGTTATGCTTGTTGAATTTTTCTCTTTTTATTCAAATCAAGTTTTGTTGGGGTGGACTTGTCCTTTAATCAATCAGTTCCATTATATTGTAGAAATGATAAAGATACACGTAGGATGATAAATAACATTAAAAAAAAACAGGACATTGGAGGAAAGGAAGAAGAATGAGAGAGCAAATGAAATAAAAATGAAAATAAAATTAGAAAAAATAATAAAGGAGGAGGAAGGGAAAGAATGAAAGAAAGAAAGAGAGAGAGAGAAAGAGATAAAAATGAAAAAAAGGGAGGAAAAATGAATGAATGAAAGAAACAAAAAGGAAGAAAGGAAAGAAAAGAAAGGAAGATATAAAGAGAAAAGAAGAGATTAAAAAAAAAAAAAAAAAAAAAAAGAGAAGAAAAGAGGAAAAGAAAAAAAAATCAAGAAGAATGAAAAGAGGAAAAAAGATAAAAAGGAAAGAAAGGAAGAGAAAGAAAGAAAAAGACAAGGTTCATTCCATGTCACTTATAAAAGACCCGGGGGGGGGGTGATCAGGGCATCTTCTACACATTCATATAATGTATTAGTTCCATACACGTTCCTTGCTGTAACAAAATTTTTTTCAAAATATGCCATATGCTATTATAACCATGAGCTATTACAGACTTTGGTATCATCATGGACCTATCATCCAAACCATTCCATCTCCTGACTACTCAAGTACATTCATATATGTATCTATGCATGTATATGGATCATATGTGTATGTAGCAAGCCCCAAAAGTGAAAGAGGAGTATACCCTATTTGTTTAAATTCCACAAGATAAGAAATGGTCAGAACAGCTGGATCCTAATCCCTCTCTTGCCCCTACTTCCACAAATCTGCTGTCAATCATGGTATCTACTGGCAACGGAGGGTTTCAGCAAGCTCCGCCTTGTGTACACGTTTCGTGTACATTGCTCAAACAAGTTGTAGACCCACATCTGCAGGCTCTAGTAGACCTAGTCTGCTATGCAGACTCCTTGAATCAGCTGTGATACACACACTGCAGATGTGGGTCTACAGTTGTAGACTACTCCAGATCTGACTTGCGCTTCCTAGGTGACATATTAGCTATTAAAACAAGCACGTGTTGAAGTATGAGATCCCACTTCTGACACCGGTGTAACGACGACCAGGTTTGTCCTACGAGTCTCGCTATAAGAGTCTAAAATTAATGTCGAGGATGGCCAGAGCTTAAATAATACAGTCGAAGCGAATAACAGTCATTACACAGGAAATTAAAGTTCAGTATTTTATTACTGTTCAAAACTTGATGAAGGTGCAACAGAGTATGTGATGATGACAATTAAACAAACTCCAGCGATACATCGAATATGATAACTGAGATACTTGTGATAATTCTGAACTATACGTACGACTGAAATCATAAAGGAAAAACTCTCTAAACTCAAAAACTCTGAACTAAAAACTATAGAACTTGACTGAGATGCTGCCTGCTTATATACACTTTCTGGACATAGCATGAAGGTCATCCCCAACACACAGCAAAAAGCCAGATTCAGGGAGGGGAGAGAGAGAGAGAGGGGGGGGGTAAAGTAAAATAATAGAATAAGCACATAACGACCAATACACTGACCACAAGGTTAAACTAGGAGTTTGGACATTAGGAGTTGAGGGAGAGAAGTCTGAAGGGCAGGGCAAAGTCGAAGTGAGGAGAGAGAACGCGGAGGGAGTTATAGAACATAAATGTTTAGCCAAGGTAATAAACAAGAACAGGTTTCTGAAAGTAGTCGCAAGGTTAAAGAGAACTACACAGGTTTGAAAGTCACTGGAAAGGGAAAGAGAGGAGGGATGAAAGTTACTGGAAGGAGAAGTGAGGAGGGTTGAAAGTCACTGGAAATAGAAAGTGAGGAGGGTTGAAAGTCACTAGAAAGAGAAAGTGAGGAGAGTAAAACTTCTGAAAGTAGATGCAAGGTCGCAAAGAAGGGAGATGCACTGTTAGCGATTTCTGAAAGAGGTAGGAAAGCCGAAGAGAATACAGAGTGGACAATCAGGAGAGTTTGACCCTGATCAATTTACAGTACAAGAGAGGGCTTGGCTGTGTGCAGGTTACTGGGCAAGTTGAAAGTGACATTCACAATTTATCTTAGCAAGACATTCATTGCATAAATGAGTCGAATACAATTTAATATAATAAACACTAATTAAAGCATAAGAATGGAATTATACACATAAACATGATAAGAGAATATTGGAACATCAACCAAAATGCGTGACAATATGCTTGAGTGAATTCATGTAGAGGAGAGGTGTCTGTGAGTGTATGTGGTGAGAAGCTGGAGCAAGGTGTCTAAGGAGTGAGATAGGTACGCCCAAGTTCCACCATTTTGGACTTGAAACTTGTTTTCTGCCACGCAATCCTACAATTATATGGCATTATATGGCCTCATTTTAGCAAGCTTTGACCTGTGGCTGGATTGTATGTGCAGGCAAATTCTCTGATTGGATCTGGGCAGTTTCATCCTGTGAGGATATGTAAGTAAACCAATTAGTGCATTTTTATTTGTCTCAACCATATTGTAATCGAAATTATCAATAAAAATAAGCTTCAGTGCAGGTACATATAAAATGCATGGAGTAACTAAGATATTGCAAATATTGTAAATATTGGACCTTACTGAGTAATATTATTTCTCACTAAGTAATTTAAATCACATGTGAAATCAGGTTTAAATAAAACTTTAGAGCAATGTATAAGCCAGTTTTTTTACTTATATTAGTCTTTTAAATTAAATTAATAGTGATCAATACCAGAAAGCATTCTTAATGAGAGTGGGGTATTAGGACTGGGTAGTTGATGTTACAGTATATATTTTTCAGGTAACTCCTTGGGCGGATGTCCGATAGAGCTACCCTACCGGGTGAGAGAAGTAGACCCTTTGGTTTTTGATGTCGGTCGTCGTTAGAACTGGCACGATAAGCAGCATGGAGCAATGATAAGGAACACGATGACACAGAGGATCGAGGAAGAAGGAAAATTCAGATAGACAGAGATAAGAGGGAGTACTACCACTACACTAGTGATCAATTGATCTTGGTGATCTTTTGCAATGTATGTAAAATTGGTAGTAGAAGTGAGATTTGACAAAAGAAAAGAAATATTGATCTTGGTGATCACCTTTCCAAGTTGGGTCCTCGAGGGTGATAACGAAGTTTTTAATTATCCTGGTGATCAGTTGAATTGGTATAGTTGTGTCTTAGTGACAAGAGGATTGATGTAAGTCGATCTTGGCGATGATAAACCTCTTCATGTGATGCAATTGATGTAATGTGAAATGAAACTTTATGTTATTGGCACTCTTTTACATTGATTATTGGCGAGTACTTGCATTTTCCCGAAGTTAGTTTGATATCATAATTACTGGTACGACGGAATAAGGGATAGCGTCTAGCATTCTCAAATTTGAATATTGCTAAGTGATTTTTCTTGTTATATTACAGTATATCCAGTCGCTTTCCCAACAATTGACAATTTAATAATATGCAAGGGTCTTAGACGTTAATCATAAAGAAGCTTGTAAACGGTTATCTTTTTTCATTCAAATTGGTTTACAGTTCTTAAAAAAAAATAATTCGTATTGTACTATTTCATTGTATTGCAAGCTATGAGATCAATCTGGTAAAGCCGTTCGCTCCTTTGTATAGATGTTCATTTAGAAGGCAAGATGCTTACCCAGGTTTTATCAGTAAAACGGTTTGATCTATTAAGTATAACATGAAAAATGTATGATTGTCAAGTGGACAACGAAACCGAAGTAGTTCTTTTGCTGATTTCTATCATTATATAATAAATTGATGATTTTTGGTTCGATATTTTAATCCTTGTCTCCCGGTATTTCATTTAAAGTCACTAACTCTGACAAGATGTTTAGTAGCTCTATAAGATGATAACAAAGAAAATTTGAAATTCCTATTTAAATGTGATCCGAAATGGCAAAGAAAAATCACCTTTTTTCAAAAGTCCATTTCAGTTTAGTTGCAAAAGGGGTTAGGTCCACACCGATTTTTTTTTTTGGAAAATAATATTTTAAAAAATATGAATAAAGGTACATTTCTTTTATTCCCAATTTTATGTTTTCATGGTATGGAATCATGAAAATTTAGTATCGCATAAGAATATGCAATATAAATTTTTTTTTAAATGATTTTCTTGGAGTGGACCTAACCCCTTTCAAACATTCTCTTCTGAAGAGCTCACTTGTCAAAAGTAGTTAGGTCCGTTGTTCATGAATTTTATTGTTCTCTGTCTCAAAACCTCTAAATATTTAGTCGCTCTGATGAAAACAAAGAAAATTTGAAACACATATGAAAACGTGAATAAAAGTGGCAAAGAAAAAATCTACTTTTTAATCAAAATAGATTGGATTCATTTCTTGCAAAGGGGGTTAGGTCCACAATGATGATTTTTAAAAGAATATATAGAAAAAAATTGAAGACAGGTAGATTTCTTTTATACCCAATTCTATGTTCACATGATAGGGTAGTACATCATGACAATTTAGTTTCTCCAAAAAAAATTACAGTAAGTGAGTATAAAAAACATGGTTTTTCTCGGAATGGTCAAAAGTGGACCTAACCCCTTTTGCAACTAAACTCTTCATATGTTTCTCGAAGGAAGGACAACTTGTATTGTAAGTCACGAGGATTTTCCTAAAATGTGCCTAAGGAGAGTAATTTTACGCACCGCCCATCGCCAGACCAGATCCGAGAGGACAGCGAAGGAACTTGCCTGAAGTGATTGATAATATGTATGTGAACTACAAAATGAGATAATTATAAATATCTTTGCGACCTTGCCACTTGCCAAAATATGTACCACTACATGCAGGCCCAGACATGGGACACATTCAGACGTGAACCCACCCCCTTTTTAAAAACAGGAAAATGTCTATAGTTTTTCATTTCCGTGGGCAGCAAATGCAACCACGGTACTTGGACATGATGATATGTAAAATATTATGTGTGAATAGATCCAACATGTTGCCATCGCTGAATTTTGCTCCTGAAATCAAAATTTAAAATAAATAGTATGCGAAATCGTACCATTGGTTCGACTGGAAATTCAGCCACATACCCCGTGTGTTTCTGCAAAGAATTTCTGCGAACGCGCGCAAACGTGTACAATGCATGTAACCTCGTTCGTGTTTATTTATTTTTTTGTTCGCTATATAATACAGAATCTACAATGGCGGATAAGATGTCGACATCTTCTTCGTGTTTTGACAGCGAAAATGACGTTTTACCACCAGTAAATATATGTTACTTCTTGCACGTCCCAGGGAGAGAAGGCCCGTGATTTTCTTTCACGTAAAGAGCTGGAACAAAATTTAAGCCTTTGCTGCATTCGCTGGTGTAGACTACCTGGGACTTCGGAATAAAAATAGCTATCCGTGCAGAAGAGACTGATATGATCAGCCAGAGAAGTTTGCGACTGACTTTCAGTGCGGCCCGGCCCGAGAGCCCGGCCAGTAAGATCCGAATGGATCAAACTAACTTTACATCTTGCCCAGAGCCAGGTCAAACATTGTTCGTATCACCAGCAATCAAGCGATCGAAGGTGAAAAACATACAGAGGATGATTTTGAAGGGTTTACTGACTACTGACGGGTGGTCTAATATCATTTGGTAAAGTCATCAGATGGGCTAACAACATTCAGGTCAAACCCACTTAGTCCAATTCTCTTTTGGTCTAATGACCACTTGGTCTAATAGCCAATAGGTCTAATGACCACTTGGTCTAATAGCAAATTGGTCTAATGACCAATTGGTTAAATAGCAAATTGTTCTAATGCCCAGTTGGGCTAATCTTCACTTGGTCCATTATTCATTTCGTGTATATTGCAGTTGGTCTGATGTGCAGTTGGTCTAATATGAAGTTGGTCTGATCCTCTCTTGGTCCATTGTTCAGTTGGTCTAATGTGTAGTTTGTCTATTTTCCATTTTGGCTAATTTCCACTTGGTCTAATTTCCACTTCAGCTAATTTCCACTTTGTTTAATTTCCAAATAGTCTAACAATCATTTTGTCTACATGCCACTTAGTCTAATTTGTAAAGTATAGTTATCGACTTCATTTGTTTTCAATTTTCTGGCGAAATTTTCGAAAGGTACTTCCTGCGCGCCGGTTTCGAATCTTCACACGTGCGCCCCTGGAGTACTATTAGAGTGAATTATTTTTCCATCCCAAAATTTTGAGAAAAAAATGGGTTTTTTAAAAGCCTGTGGGGCTGTAAAAAAATATTGCGTTTTTTGTCTGTTAATGGAGATTTTTTATGTTTTTGGTGATAAAAACAATTGAATTTACTATTTTTCTGTGAAATAACGCTAATATACGTTCATAGAGGTGGATTTTTTTTTAAATTCCTGATAATTATTTAAGCCCATTCCCAGTTCCTCATGTTTTCTATGATGTTGCAGTTGATTACGTGTATTATGTGTTTATATATACATATATATATATTTTTTTTTAATCATATGTACTATTACTTGTAGTGTAGTAAAAGTAGCTACACCAAAAAAGAACACCATAACCCGTCATTCAATAAATGTTGTTTTGATGTAGTAAATATCGTGCTTTCGACCTTTGGGCCAATCAAAATATTTCCTGATTTTGCCCTCGTTTATTGAGGCATTTTCCTTTGATTTGAGATAATTCCCTGATTTTCTTGATTTTCCTGATGGGCTAAAAAGCCTGCTTACCCAATTTAAAGAGGAGGAGATGAAGAAGACAAAAAAGAATGAGTAGATAATTAATGACTACTGTGGTGATAACTGATAAAAGCTTGCAAACGTAGACTATATGCTATGTTATTACACGTGACCACTTACGAAGAAGGTTAGAATGATTAATGGCTGCTACCAAGATGGAATTAACCTAATAAACCAGTATAGTGTTATCAAACTATATTTATCTGGTCTGTTATCTGCCTCCAAACTAACTATTAAAATAACTAAACAAAAAAATCATAACAAAATTACATGATCCAATGGATTTGTAACTTTTAGAATCCCCATAATGCCTAATTATCCCGTTAGGTATTTGCTTAATTTCATTCAAGTTCAAGTATCGTTGGTAGTGGTGCACAACAATATCTTAAAAGAGACCTAAACATGTTAAACAGAACCGTATCCATGCAATCAATTACATTATATTTTCGTTCCTTTCTTCTTAAAAATGCTATTCGCCATTCGACCATTATAAGCTAGAGTATTAGGTCCTCAACTTAGTGTTTTGTAAAATGTACGTGTGGTGATGATTATGAATATGATATAATGTTCATCATATATATATATATATATAATGATTATATAGGCCTATTTATGAGAATCATTTTTTTGATTAGAATAACTAATTGCAATAATTCATCGATAGTCCTCCACGGTGAGGTTTTGCGCCCACCAGCCCTACCCCGCGGCTCTACCCCTCCGGATCCTGGCGACATACATTAACTGATGCATGGTGTATTCATTTATCCATTACCATATTTGCTAATTCTAGATCAAATAAATAATAATGAATGATGTCATATAAGAATAAATGGACATTAGACCAAGTGTGAATAAGAACAAATTAAAATTAGACCAAGTGACGATTAGCCCAAGTAGGCATTAGACCATTTGACGATTAGACCAAGTGGCCATTAGACCATTCGGCTATTAGACCAAGTGGTCATTAGACCATTTGGCTATTAGACCTAGTGAATATTAGACCAAGTGGAAATTAGACTAAGCGTTCATTAGACCATTTGACAATTAGGCGAACTGGTTGTAGACGAAATGGGTTTAGACTATGTGAAGTTGGACGAACTGATAAGTAGACTAAGTGATATTAGACAGTTTACTGACGGATGGTCTAATTTCGTCTAATATAATCTATTGTCACTTGGTCTAATTGCATTTGGTCTAATACCAGTTCGTCTAATAGTCGATTGGTCTAATATTAGTTGATCTAATGCCAGTTGGTCAAATCCTCACTTGGTCCATCATTAATTTGGTCTATAATGCAGTTGGTCTAATGTGCACTTGGTCTAGTTTTCATTTCGGCTAATTTCTACTTGGTCTAATTTCCACTTCGGATAATTTCCACTTGGTCTAATTTTCAGATAGTGTAACATTTACTTCGTCTACATGCCACTTGGTCTAATTTTTAAGTTTGCATGGTCACTTGTTTTCAATTTTCTGGTGATATTGTTAAAGTTACTTTCCGCGCGCCGGCTTCGAATCTTCACACGCGCGCCCCTTGATATTGCAGTACAGTTAGACTAGAGTGACTATATTTCCATCCAAAATTTTTTGAAAAAATATGGGTTTTTTCAAAAGCCTGTGGAGATGAAAATTTTTATTGGGGATTAAACAAACTTTGGGGATTTTTTTGTCTCTTTCATGAGATTTTCGAAGGTTTTAGGGGAAAACAATAAATTTTTCTATTTTCTGTAAAATAACGCTATTATACGATCATATTTATGTATATGATCTACTGTAGATAGTTAACGGATGGCTTAACCCAATCAGGGTTCCCAGTCTTTCAAGAAAACAAAAATCCATGATTTTTCTCAGGAGAAGTTTAATAATTCCCTGATAATTATTTAAACTCATTCCCAGTTTCTCATGTTTTCTAAGTTGCCACAGTGAATCACATGTATTATTATTTGTATATACCTGTAGGCCTATTATTCACTTTTAATTATATGTACCAGTAGGCCTAATTGTACTGTAGTACAATAGGCTACACTGAAACACCATAACATGTCACTAATGAATGTTGTTTTAATACAACGAAATATAATAGAGTCTGACTGACTATACAGTGCGTATCAAAAAAAAGTTTACACTTTGAAAAAGCCCTGGGAATTTAAAAATATACAACATGTGGGTAATTTCTTCACATATAATCTTGGGTTTGGGTCTCATCTATCCAATGAAAGTAAAAGTGTTGACAGAATATTACACTTGAGTGAACACTGTCCATTTTCGTAAAGCTCGCAGAAATCTGTTTGCGCAGAAATGCTTGTTTTTACGCTGTGTCAAGAGACAAAGGGCGAAATCAAACTAACCCTGTAAAACATTTCTCGTACATTTTCCCTTGCACTTTTATTCAATTGAAATAAAACGGATACATTCAAGCATTTTGTAAAAATTTTGCCACCCAAATTAAAATTTTAATAATTAGTAAGCACATCTTTTATCCTTTTTGTGTCAGCTGGATCTGAGGACATAACTGAATCTGAACAAAAGTTTATATCAGACATCTCCAGCATCTTTTTTACTAAGTTTTTATCATTTCAAGTGAGTTTACATTTCATTTTTCATTTAAAAATTGTTTCTTCACACTTTTCCCAAGCTTGACAATGATTATCAAAATGAAAATCAATCCTTAACCATTTCATATAAATCACAGCTCAGTGTAAAACAAATATCGTCACAATGGCCTCGGTGTTTGGGGGAGTGGGATGGGGTGCAATTCACATTTTGAAGTGTTTTGGGCAAGGAAATAAGTTTAAAAAGGTAAAATATATCTTCAAATCAATTTTACTAGCTAAATTCCACGTGTTCTTCATGATTAAGGTCCACTTTTATTCGCATAACTATTTCAAAGTTCTGCGCAAATCATTTTTCACTCACTTTTCAAAAGTAAGTGGTGCTTATTCAAGCGGAAATATATTTGGACAGTTATGTCGTCATTTGCTTGAATGGATCTGTACAAATGTTAAAAAGGGAAAAAATCTTCAGGATATTATAAATGTATAATTTTATAGGAATTTTGTCTAAGTGTAAACTTTTTTTTGATACGCATTGTAGTGCTTTCGACTTTTGGGGCGATAAAACTTCCCTGATTTTACCCTCATTTGAGGGATTTTCCCCTGATTTGAGGCGATTCCCTAATTTTTCCATGACTGGAAAAAAAAAATTACAAAGCCCTGATTTCCTTGATGGGCTGGGAATCCTGCCAATCCGTTTAAACAAGAAGGCGAAGAAGTAGAAAAAAACAGAATGAAAATATTCATAACAAAATTACATGATGTAATGGCTTTGTAACTTGGAATGCCCCAAACTGCGTAACTATTGCTTATTTTCCATCAAGTTCAAGTATCGTCCGAAATGGAGCATAACAATGATTTAAAAGAGGCATGAACATGTTTACCAGATACGTATCCACACAATCAATTACATTATATTTTCGTTCCTTTCTTCACAATAATGTTATTCTGATGAAACCCCGCGATTCGATCATTATAAGCGACAAGGTCCCCAACTAATTGTTCTGTAAATGTGTATGCGGTGATGTAATGATTATGAGTATGATATAATTTTCATCATCATCACATCGATATGTAGGCGTAATTATAAGAATTATATTTGATTAGGAATAATTCATTTGATGAGGGAATATCTCGTCATCAATAGTCCTTCACGGTGAGGTTTTGCGCCCAGCAGCCCCACCCCGGCTCTACCCCTACTACGTTCCATATAATTCTAGATCAAATAAATAATAATGAATGGTGTTAAATGTTAGAAAAATTGTACAGTTAGACCTAGTGTGAATTACATGTAGACCAAGTGACGAATTAGCCCAACTGGGTAATAGACAAATTGGAGATTAGACCAAGTGTTCATTAGACGATTTGGCTATTACACCACGTTTTCATTAGACCATTTGGCTATAAGACCAAGTGTTCATTAGACCAATTGGTTATTAGACCAATTTGAAATTAGACCAAACGGTCAATAGACCATGTGACAATTAGACGAGATGAAAATTAGACCAAATGAAATGGTTTTAGACTATGTGACGTTGGACGAACTGATAAGTAGACTAAGGGGCATTAGGCCATCCGATAATTGAGATAGGGACATGATGTGGCGAGAACATGACAGCAATTCCACTAAGCCAAATGCTACCCAAGAAATATCGTACTCTTTTTAGTTTAGGTTTTTGTTATTACGAGCTATCTATAAAGAATTTTTTTTTTAATGGGAGGTTCATCCTGCCAAAATATAGCAGAACAAATGATTAAAAATATTGCCAAAGGTTTTTAAAAAATCCATCACATAATGAAGAAAGGTATCAGAATTTTAATTATTTGTTTGCGACGTCATTTGCGAGCAACTTTCCTACATATCGTATGGGTAAAACAAAATCAATAATCAAAGATAATTGAAGATGTTTTGTTTTACTGTACCTTCAGTATACCAATAAAAAAACAAAATAACACCCATTCCTAAAAAGAAAACAAAAATAAGTTATCGCCAACCATTAAACATTGAAAGAATTAATTTCATATTGCATAACGAATGGGGCAGTTGCTCTTTTCAATAAATAAAAGAATTAGAATTCAATAACTTTCTTAATATTTACTGGATTTTCCTCAAACCTTAACATTTTTTTTTCTCAGGGTGAACTTCTTTGATGATATAGTTTATTTTGAGGATGGGAAATAATGTAAACAATATATTTACCAAGAAAAGACTGAGGCCACAGCAAGAATGCGTCAAAATAGATTTTTATGCTATCTTGTCGGGAATTTAATCAAATTTCATTTATTTCCACAATCACAGCAACGTAAATACAGTTTGTGTATCTTAAAATCATTTAAAATATATATTAAATATTTAAACTTAAAAATAGATGTAATTGATAGCCATGTAGAAGCTATCATGTTGAATTTTTTTGTAAAAGCAGAGCCTGCGAAACATTTTACCTAAGCCCAACATAATGGTGTTGTTATTATAAATTAGATTAATTTAGGTATTTTATAATAAATATTGAAGAAAAATTAAACATAACAAAAATTAGTTGCAGTTATTCTTAAAAAAGAAAATAATGTGGAACTGAACAGAGGGACTTGCCAAGAAAATCAAGGCTTGTATAAAAAGCAAGTCCCTAAACTTAGTTTCAATACAAATTAACAAACTATGTACAAAACTATATCTAAAACAAAAAACTTGAGACGGACACGGAAAACGAGCTTTAAACAAGAATTCTACAAAATATAAAAATGAAGCTGATGAGCGACAACAAAAACAAGAGAACGTGATCCAATTACAATGAAAACAAAAATAATAATGATAAATTCCCAAAAAAGTACTTACCCCAAAAATTCACAATTTGAATTCAAATAATTATTATGCTGAATAATACACAGTGATTTAAAGGGAAAAAAAATTATTTTCTTCATACCCAAAGCATAATTTTGCCACAGTGTGGGGCTCCGAAAAGCACGATATTTTGATAATCAGGCTACGGATTTTCGGGGACCTTGTACTTGCTCTTGTGGGACTATGCTGTAAGGTGCCCGAACGTAATTTCATGCAAAATGCAGAGCAATGCCTCGATCCTCTAACTTTTTTCAAGAGGATCCATTATTTTAAAAGTTGCTTTGTGTAGAAAACGCATTTTACCCTTATGCCAGTAATATATATATTTCTATCGTTACCCACATTACATGCATTTCTGCGTGTTAGGCACATCTAGAAAGGCAATGCAAGAAAAAAAAAGGTAGATGACAATGCACATGAAAATTTTGGACCAAAATTTTGGGAAAAAAAAATTTCTCAAAATTATATTTACCGGACTATCCAGAAAACGATTTTAACCGATTTCTACTATCCAAATGATAATAAAATGCCTATTCATTGAAGATTGTCTCATTGTCAGACTCTGTGCAAAAAATATGAAACTAATTGATTTTCATTAAAAATCCAAGAGGGCCACAGAAATTGTAAATTTTGAATCAATCTTCAATCGACAATCAATCTTTGCTGAAATAAATTATCAATTAACAAAAACATAATAAAGATAACAATATGTCGTTTGAAAATTTAATATCATGCAAAATGCAGGAAACGTCAACGTGGTAGGCATATCGTTCACACACCTCAGCTATAATGGTTAAAAACAGGCCAAAAACGCATGATTTCTATGTACGCACAATATTAAAAAGGGGGCTAAAACTGATGATCCTTTCTTACCCGCTAAACCATCGCCTATGTATATACCATTTACCACAAGAAAGGATCACCAGTCGTTCTTAAAGTCGCTCTTAACTTACGAACAGCTTTATGGAACACCCACCTGGGCTGCCGGACTAATAAGGAAAACTTTTTTTTTTCGGTTGAGACACCAACTTTTTTATTTTATTTATGTTTTTTAAACATGTGCACACCTAGTTACCAATAATGCATACAGCATTTCCATTTATTTGAAAGCAGGATAAGAGAGCTTTTTAGATTAAATGCCTTGCTCACGGGCATAGGTGCCACGGCTGGGGATCGAACTCCGGACTTTCCATGTATAGCCTAGCGCCTTAGACCACTCGGCCACGGCACCTCCACTATGTAAAGATAAGCCCGATTGCAATTCCGTTGCTACTCAGCTGTCTTTGCATATTATCTACAAGGACTTCCGTTGATTTCACTTGATTTCAAATAGATGGGTATAATTGCCACCTTTCGCAATCCTCACGGACGCTAATATTAGGGTCCCCTTACACAAAAGTTAACGCTTAATCATACACTTGATTTTTAAGATTGATTGTACATTATAGTCAATAGAATCAAACGTAGATAACTGTTCTACAGTGCGTCTCAAAAAAACTATACACTTTTGAAATGGCCACCAAATAAAAAATATGTCACTCTGGGGGGAAAATACATATATATATGGAAAGCCAATAATATCAATTTTCAGATCACACCAAAAAGTTGGAAAACTATTCATGCTTGAGTGAGCACTACCCACTTAAACAAAGAGTATGGAAATTAGGCTGGGCAGGAATTAGCCTTCCAATTTCTTTCAGTTTTTGAGATGCAAGTACCTTGGAAAGTTAAAGGTGTTTTGATAAATAGGTGATCCAGCATCATCAATTTAGGTTTTTAGAGCTAATTTCAAGAATTATTACATTGAAATTTAATGCATGAGTGGACATGAAATACAATTCTTAACTTTTCCAAGTGGATCTCAGCAATGTGTTCATGGAAGTCGGAATATGGATAGGACTTAGGTGGGGGAAGTAGGTTGAGTGGATAAAGGTAAACTTAACACTGACCCCCCCCCCCCCCACCTCTCTCTCTCTCTACCCCTTTCTCTCCTCCCGAGAGACTAGCCTTTGCTAGGGTGTGCAGGAATTAGCCTTATATTTTTTTTTTAGGTGAGTCCTTTGGAACTTGCAAAGTAAAGGGTGTTATGCTAAATTAATGATGAATTGAGATCAGTTTTGGCCTCTTAAGGACGTTCCACAGTTATGTTTGTGCGCATTATGGTCTGCGCATAGTTTACACTCTGCGCGCTGACGTCACAATGGATGAACAGGTGATTGATTAGCTGCGGGTATGAGCTGATTTTTCTCATCTTCTACACTTTAACTGCAGAACCGATGCGTTATTTCATGAAGCTAAAAAATTGAATTATTCCATGGACCATTAAAAAAAAAATTGTCTACAATTTCAAAATACTTTACTTTGCAGTGCTGCCAAGAATCACGAATATTACCCCGAGTTTGAATAAATGGTAGAGTGGTTTTGATTTTTTCTTCACATAGATACTAAGCATTCGACGCATTTTTGGTGTTTTAAAAAGCACATTTGCTCTAATAAAAATGCTAATAGTTTAAAAACAAGCACATGAACCCCTATTTTTTAATGTTTGTACCTCTTGGGTATACCTTCCTCTACAACTCTGCAAATTTTGGTGAAAATGACATGGATTTTGAATAAAGTGCAGCATTTATTGTACGTTTGTAGTTTGTTACTGAAATTTTTAAATTTTTTAGATTGGGATTTTGTTATCTTTAACGCCATTTGTAAGAACTGACAGTGCTGTTAAACTTAAAATTGCAAACAAATAGCAATATAAATAGATTCTCCATTCTAACGATACAATTATTAACTCTCTTGCGAAATTTGATGACTTTTTCATGTATTTTGACTGAGTAATAGAGGTTAAAACTCATTGTAGTAATCTTGGGCGGTCTAAAAATGCCAAATTCTTTTGAATGCGTAATTCTTAAGAACGTCGATTTGGGTGAACTCTGAAGCTCTATAACAAAAAATCAAGCACATGGACCTATGTTAATTTTTGCATATTTCGAATATTAAGGTTCTAAAGTATCTATGTGCAAAGTTTGGTGAAAATGACATGGATTTCACTTTAACTGTGGAACGTCCTTAAGCAAATATCACGGGTTACTAAATTGAAATGCAATGCATGAGTAAACAGGAAATGTGATTTAGTGTAGCATTTTTAGTTTATTATGTGGATTATGTGCTTGTGAGAGTCAGAGTAATGTCATGGTACCTGTTACATGCAAGGGGGTGAGATAAGTTAAGACTGGGTTAAAGGGGCATTCTTCTTTGTATTCTCTTATTTACAACTCATGTGTTCACCCCCGCCCTCCACCCCCTTTTCTTTCTCCTGGATGGTATTCAAACTTAAATGCCAAATGGCTTATGGTTGATGTGTCTTTCTTTTCAATTGGATGATTATTAAGAACTTGAATAATTATGATGATTTATGAAATAATTTATTGAAAAAGTAACATTTTTTATTGATAATTTATTGAAAAAGGTGAATATTTGATTGATCATGTTGACTGAGTTGATTTACTAACAAATGGTTGATTGAATGATAAAAGTTGATGACCTTATTTCAGAATTTATTTTCAAATTGACAGTCCGTTCTGGACTTAATGCATTCATGTAATAGCAATCAGTCTCAATCTCAACAGGAGGGGGAGGGAGAGGGACGGACCTGTATGAGGGAGACTAAACGATCTCTTGACCCTTTTCCCATCAGCTTACTTCACCCACTGAAGTCCTATCTTACCCTTATTTTCCTGACTCCAATGAATACACTGCTGAGATCCCCATTGTAAAGTTAAAATGCTGCACTAAAGATTACAATTCACGCTCACTCATGCATGTCATTTCAGTTTGATAATTCTTGAAATTTGCTCTAACAATTTGAATTGATAATAAATGACTACTGATTAATTACAACACCCTAAGTTGGCAAGTTCCAAGGACTTGCCCCTCAAAAACTGAAAGAAAACGAAATGCTATTTCCTGCCCAGCCTAATTTCCTTACCCATTTTTTAATTGGGTAGTGCTCACTTAAGCATGAATAGTTGTCCAACTTTTTGGTGTCATCAAAAAATTGATTTCATTGGCTTTCAATATACATAGGTATTTTTCCGCAAAGTGACATATGTTTTGTTTGGTAGCCCTTTCAAAATTGTATAGGTTTTTTTTTTAGACGCATTGTACAATCAATGCTAAGCTTTGTGTTACATGGGGGGGGGGGGGTTACAGGCCCTACAACAGATCTGCTTTTCGTGTGCAACATTCTTTCCCGCGACAACCGCACCATACATGCATGTACATTACGACTGATGGCTGGAGATATTCGAAACGCAGGACCTTAAATAGATTATGACATGGATAAGAAAGTGTTTTTTCAAACAAATCGAGTACATATTGAGTGAGGAAAAAGTTAATGAATTAAGGCTTAGATATAGATCATTACAGTCCATCGAATCGATATTGCATTTAATGTGGATTATTGATGGATCTCTGGCAATTGATTCCAAGGGTCAAATCACCTCTCCAGCCGAAACCATTTCGCATGCATTGATTATGTACACAACATGTATACGTGCGTTTTTTTTTTCTTTTGTTTACTCCTATACAAACGATATGCCTCTAGCACACAATGTAATGGGCATTATGCTTTACTTTCACCAGAAATGGGGGATTAGATTCGAATTCCCGGGGGACCACTTCCATTGATGAGTGGATACCAGGCACGACCATACGGTTTCGAAAAGCACCCTTAACAAGGGAAGCAAGGCTTTTCCAGATTATGAAAATGCATCTCTAAACAAGTATTTAGCTTGTGAAACCCTACAGGTATTGAAAACGTATCCTCCTTTTCAGTATTTTGAACATCGTTTTTGACACCCTTATAACGTTACATAGGCCTTTACTAGTAAAATGGCTTAGGGTCAATTTTTTGGATTACCGTTACAGAGCGGATAAAAGCACCATTTTTGGCACAGAGCTTCCTTATGGACTAACTTTTGATTTAAGAAGGAGAGCCACCCAAACCGGGTTCGTCTTCGACCGTTGCCATGGCAACGGATTAATTTCTCAAAAATAACATATATACCCCTGTAAATGGTAAATAAACATGGTATAAATCATTCAATTGATCAATTTCAAGCTTCCAATTAATTACAAATTAAATTTACAAATATTTGAGGTCATCAAAACAGTTCCAATTACCCCGTTGCCATGGGAACCACTCATTCACCTAGAAAAGACAAAAATTGTATAATAAAATTGTAGATTTTGACTTTTCTTTCATTTACCCTAACTTATTGTGCTTAACATATATAGCAGTGTTCATTTCTATGTATATATATCATCTTAGGCCATTGCCATAGCAACCAAATATCACCTAATTTGCTTTAAAATAACATGATGAAAGAATATGATGACGTAAAATACAAACAAAAATTACCTCATCTACATGCGTAAGGTTTGACACAGTCATTTAATTTTGACACATTCTACGTACAGTAAGCATTCCACATGTGTTCATTAGAATGGTAAAACTTGATGTAACCTTGGTAATGCTAGAGTTCAATATTAAATATTTGTGTCAAATTCCCCGTTGCCATGGTAACATCTATTTTTTCCCCCAGGAAGGTAAACATTTCTTCAAAAACATGTAAAATCTGATCTTTCTCTCATTTCTGCTAATTTTAGAGTACTATAGTACTTAACAGAGGAATGGTTGTTTCTTAATATTTAGATATCATCTTTAAGCCATTGCCATGGCAACGAAATAACCCCTAATTTGCCTGAAAATATGACACAGTGAGAAAGATGATAGTTGGGGGGAAAATGGCCTCATCTACATACCTCATTTGACCCCCTCATATAATTTATAATGTAAATAGTACATGGTAGTGTTTTTCATTGATTTTACGGGAATGATAATACTGCATGCATGTTGCCTTGGTAACATGCAGTGCTTGTTTCTAAATGTATATATATCATATGTTAAAGTTAAGTAACAAATACCCTAATAATGTTTCAAATGTCTCATTGGCAATGGCTCATTTTTCCCTAGAAAAGTTAATTTTTTTAAGAAAAAAAATAAGCATGTAGAATCTGATTTTTTTTTCATTTCCATTGAACTAAGGGTGGAAACATATATGCTTATTGTTGAATGTAGGAAGTGTCATGACAAATAAAAATAAAAAAAGCTTCCTCAATTGACTAACTTTTGATTTAGAAGGGGAGCCACCAAAACTGGAAATGGGGTAGACATGCATGGAGGGGGTGACCCATCCACAGTACGGAAATACATTTCATGCCCATCTGAATAACTTCTCTATCCATTTCAGTTACTAAGGCATTTATTATACATAAATTACTGCACATCATTAGACATTAGGACTGCATTACTTATTTTATTTAATGACTACATTTGATCAGCCTCGCCTTAGCAAAATGTGTGCAATGGAAATGGCCAGAGACCCATTGTGAAAATAAACATGTGGTTATGCTTGGTGGGCTGCACACAGAGATGGCTCTTTGGAGCACACTTGGTAATATCCTCGAATGCTCTGGGTGGACAACAGCTTTAGCCGATGCCCAAGTGGCATCTCCTGGAGTAGCAGATTCTTGTCTGAAAGCTTCAAATATCATGCGGACAAGATATGCACATCAAGTCACTCTCATTGCATTGAATAAGTTGCAAGAGGAGGCTTTTCAGTTCAGATCAGGCCAAAGTGATGACACTCCATTTGCAGTTTGGAAGGATCAAATGATGAAGCAAAGTCCTACATTCAAGTACTGGGAGCAAATAAGGAGATATGAAATGCTCATTCTCATCTTCATCCGGGCACACAGAGAAAGGAACTTCCAAATGTATGTCAGAGTTTTAGAAGAACTCACTCCACTCTTCTTTGCCTTTGACCATACCAATAACGCCAGATGGACACCAGTACACATACGTGACATAAAATCACTGCCAGATGGAATCAAGGAGGAGTTTGAGAATGCGGGTAACTGGGTTCATTCCAAGACATCCAACAAGTTTTTTTGCAATTCCATTCGACCAGGCTCATGAGCAGGAGAACAAAACTGTGAAGGGTTCGGATGGGGCAGTAGGGATCTTCGAAAACCCTGCAGCCTTGAGGAGATGGATGTTTTCAGGACCAGAGCTAGCAAGAATGATCATGGAGTTTGAAGAAGATTACGCACCAGAAGGACACAAGCACCATGATCAAAGTCCCTTAGCTAACAAGACATACTCCAAACACGTCACCAACTTGACTAACACGGTCCAAAACATGGGAAATCCATTTCTGGATGAATTTGATGACCTCATTACTCTTGACACGCGAATATGTGCAGATGACTCAGTTGTAAATACTGTGCAAAGGTGGGAAGACACCGGAAAGAGACAGTACGAAGAGTTTGTCACGAAAGTGCTTGTTGAGGGGACTCAATCCATCCATGACCCAATCAAGAGGAATTCACTAGCACTCTTTAGAAAAGGTCGACAGAAGACAACCCAGAAGAAGGGGAAGAAAATCAAAGTTCTTCAGAACAATTTGTCCCTCTTTGGTCAACTGTACATTTCTATGCAGAGTCGCCAAGGTGACTTAGACGAATTCTTCGCTCATTAAGTGCAGCCATTCCCTCCTTCCCTTTCCGAATTCGGCAACTCTACCTTCCTGGTACCAAGTCAGATTTGTTGCAATGTATTGAGCAGCCAGAGCAACAGGATCCTCCTTCAAAATTCTGCTGCAAGATATTGGATGGAGCTGTTCTTGCACATTCTCTTCCTGTGATGGGTGTCTGTACATTTGACAACTATGCAGAAGATGTTTTCCTGCCATATCTTGAGAAACAGCTAAGAAACACAGAGAGGTTAGATCTGGTATGGGACTCGTACATTGCAGGCAGTTTGAAAGAGAGTACCCGAGATAAGAGGGGGACTGGTGTTCGGAGGAAAGTGTCTGGGCAAAGTAAATTACCAAGTAACTGGATGGGGTTTCTACGAGATGAACGAAACAAGCAAGAGCTGTTTGACTTCCTCACAGCAAAGATCGAGGGGTTCAACTGGCCAGCAAAAAAGAGTGTCAATGTAACTTCAAAGGAAAATGTATCATCTTCAGGCTCATATAGAATGGATCAATGCAACCATGAAGAGGCAGACACCAGGATCATCGTCCACATGGTTCACGCACTTCAACAAGGAGCAGAGAAACTAATGGTGAGAACAGTAGACACTGATGTCATGGTAATAATTATTGGTAAATTCCATGAGTTTCTGAAAATTCGACCTACAGCAGAAATATGGGTGGCTTTTGGAATGGGAAAAAAGTACAGGTATTAAACTATAAATTCCATCTGCCAGAATCTTGGTCCATCAAAATGCCAAGGACTCCATGTGTTCCATGCTTATTCAGGATGTGACACAACATCGGCATTTCATGGAAAGGGGAAGAAGTTAGCTTGGCAAGCTTGGCAGAACTTTGAAGAGGTAACAGAGGCATTCACCTTCCTAGCCGAACATCCTTTCCAAATGCTGGATCCTTAGTCTGAGACTTTCCAAATGCTGGAGAGACTAACGGTAGTTCTGTATGACAAGTCTAGCCGTCTGAGTCAAGTCAATGATGTGAGGAAACATCTCTTCTGTCACATGAATCGTACGATAGACAAACTGCCTCCTACTCAGAATGCACTCCTTCAGCATATTCGGAGAGCTGTATATCAAGCAGGAGTCTGGACAACAAAAACTCAGTCTCAACAAGCGATACCATCTCCAGAAGACTATGGGTGGACCATGAATGCAGGGTCTTGGACTCCAGTATGGATGACAATTCCAGAGGTCTCCAAAGCATGCAGGGAATTGATAAAGTGTTCATGCAGAGGAAACTGCTCTAACTGCACATGTACCCGTGCAAATTTGAACTGCTCTCCCCTCTGCAAATGAAGTTATTTTCAGGAATACCTGAATCAAAATGCCAAGAGTATTCGGTGAGTGGTTATTTAGTCATCTTCATGGAGTTAAAAAAAATAAATCATGAATTATGTTAATGCTTGACAACTTATTATGCTTTCATCAAAATCTGATGAAAAATACAAAAGTGTTTTTCATGACCTCTTAAAGTTTCCCTTAATTTCACAAAACATATAATGCACATCCCGGTCATAAAATTGAGAGAACTGAGGATGCCATCCACTCACTATTTTTTGTATTTTTTTTAATTTCAATTTATCAAAATATTCATTATTAATTTCTTAATATATAGCTCTATGATTCTAACAAACACCTTGTGTTCAAAATTTCATAAGTGGGTTCGCATGCAAATAAGTTATTTTTATTCTACCTAATTTTACCATTATCTTTTCATACCATATTTTCTAGCAAATTTTGGTTGGCTTGGCAATGACCTAATATTGATTAATACATCTAACAATAAGCATTTCTGATTTGCATCCTAAATTTGGGGAAAATGAACAAAAAATCAGATTTTACTTGTTTTTATAATATTCTAAACTTTTTTAGGAGGAAAATGAGCCATTACTATGGCAATGGGGCATTTCAAACATTAGTATACATTGTTTAACTACAGCGTTACAAATATTTAATATTGAACTCTAGCATTACCAAGGTTACATCAAGTTTTACCATTCTAATGAACACATGTGGAATGCTTACTGTATGTAGAATGTGTCAAAAATTAAATGACTGTGTCAAACCTTACGCATGTAGATGAGGTAATTTTTGTTTGTATTTTACGTCATCATATTCTTTCATCATGTTATTTTAAAGCAAATTAGGTGATATTTGGTTGCTATGGCAATGGCCTAAGATGATATATATACATAGAAATGAGCACTGCTATATATGTTAAGCACCATAAATTAGGGTAAATGAAAGAAAAGTCAAAATCTACAATTTTATTATAAAAATTTGGTCTTTTCTAGGTGAATAATGAGTGGTTGCCATGGCAACGGGGTAATTGGAACTGTTTTGATGACCTCAAATATTTGTAAATTTGATTTGTAATTAATTGGAAGCTTGAAATTGATCAATTGAATGATTTATACCATGTTTATTTACCATTTACAGGGGTATATATGTTATTTTTGAGAAATTAATCCGTTGCCATGGCAATGGTCGAAGACGAACCCGGTTTGGGTGGCTTCCCTTCTAAAATCTAAAGTTAGTCCATAACGAAGCTCTGTGCCAAAAATGGTGCTTTTATCCGCTCTGTAACGGCAAAACCCCTAAGCCACCCCAAAAGTAACGTACTTGCCCACTCTTTCCCCTTTTACGCGTGGTCGCGCCTTGTATCCACTCTTCAATGGAAGTGTGCCCCCCGGGTGGCCTCTCGAGCTTTGGGAGGAACCAAGTGTGGCTTTGGAAAGTCTTCCCTAATCGGATATATCGCTGTTACCATAGAAGCAACCATAATTTTGCACACGAAACGCAAATTGAATGTTTCCGTTCCAAATGCGAAACGAAATAAAATCTCATGTCACACATTTTGCATTGCAGGACAGAGTTTTACGACCATGACGACGGGCCCAAATATCTCTTCCAAAATCAACTATCGTCACAAATAAGCGTTCGCGTTCTCCAACGAAATGTCGGGATTATCAAAATAACAACATCATATTCGTATAAACTGCAATTTTTTTTTTACACTAGATTAGATTTTAAGATTTTTAACATTATTGCATTACACATCAGGAAACCTATTCATATAAGTTTTTAGTTTAGTAATATGCGTAGTTAGTAAAGAATTGTCCATGTCATCCATGTCATCTGAGCTGTCCTCTATAATTGTGGCTGAACGTGCACAGATCGGAGACGTGCCTGCGCCTTGACATGCATCAAGCTGAAAACAGATAAGTTAGGCCATAACTTAGTAAAAGAGAAAACAAATAAAATAAGAAAGTTATGAAATTTTAAAGTTTCGGCTTACATGTAGTTTTCACAAAACAGTAATACGCACAACTCAGTGACATGCAAATGAGTCAGTCGATGATGACTCCCACTCACCATATTTATTGTTTTACTGTTTGAATTATATGAAATATTTATTTTTTACAGGTTTGAAGAAAAAGGCCAACTTGATCGAACCTTGTAGTAAACAATCACATCAAAAAGATTTAATTTTACATGTTCAAGGAGGAATTGATAATTGTTTTACCTGACAATGGGGAGAAAATTAGAATATTTCATATAGTAATGTACAAAAAAACTTTGCTTTTTGGCAACGGGAAACAGTTACAGGTCCCTATAGGTCCCTTGCCTAGCCCTAGTTTAAACAAATTCCAATGTTATTAACTAGAAACCACTTTTTCTGGTAGTGATATCAGATTTTCACGATATTAAGTACGACCATCCACGAAATAGGGTCACGCGCGAAGTATGGTCACACGACCATACTTTTCACTTACCCATCACCCTGAATAATACGGCGAACAATGTCAATGATGACCCACATATGCGATATGCAGTGTGCACATGTGATGCACTAAATATAGCTGCGTTTTCTTTTCCGAATATTTCCGAATAAAAAACGTGTACGATGATCAAAACGAACAAGTTAATTCTCAAATCGGAAAGTACACGAGAGCAACAAAACCTCTGTACCCGGGGACGTTGTTTACACTATGATAAAATCTACTAAAAACAACAACGCCTGAGTATTCATTGAAAATAAAGAATGATAAATTAGTTGCTATTGATACCCATTCTTTTGTACGCACAGATATCGCCTGACGATGAAACTTAAACCGGCTTTACGAGTTTTCTTGGACAATCATGTTGTGCATCTTTGAAAGGAAGTGGCTCCCCCCGAACGTAGTATGGTACAGGGGTTAAAAAAAACGTCATCAATCACGTGACATATAATAAAAAACCGTGTTTTCTTTGTAATCAGTTTCAACTAATTCTAATTTCAAGACAGTTATATGTAAGTTAAACCATTAAGTGTTGTATTCATGTATTTCCCCCAAAAAATGAAAAATGCCAACATAAAAACGAGCGTTATTTAGTGACGACAAAGATTCTGCTAACGAAAGGTAATGAAATGTTCCGAAAAAGCTTAAGATGTGAAGAGCGCCGCACACGGCGTTCCAGGAACAGAGCGTCCAGCTTTCGGCGAAGGGGGGGGGGGGGCGTACTGCCGAGCGGCGCACACATTTTTGCACTTCACCGGCGCCAAAATAGAAAATGTTGAAAAAGGGTTAAAGTCTGACCCTGTCAAATGCTCTTTTCAAAATGTAGGATTTCCAGTCATGCCATTTTGCATGACCACACGCAGATAATATTTCCGGGGGGGGGGGGCAAGACTCGAACATATTTTTGAAGAAAAAAAAACGATAGAGCAAACGGACCGAGCTGCTCAATGGGGCGATTATTCTTTTTTACAAGTGTAATAAAAGTATTTGGTGCACATCTCACATTTGCACATTTTTCATAGTTTTCATAAAATGTTAAGGAAAAAAAATGTGTTTTCACAACAGCTGATCGGGAATTCCAGCCCCCCCCCCCCTTCCCCCTTGCTGCGTTAGACCATTCCCTGAAGTCCACTTAAACATATCTCATTTTAACAGAAAATATACATCAGTTTAAAGGTATAGTGTATGATTGGTTCATCTCAGACAAGGGCAGTGAATCAATTGTAAAGATATTCTTTTCATCAAATATCTATATCAATGCTCTACTTTAGCACTCAAAAGAAATTGGTATAACTCTTCTGTTTTGGTGATATTGAAGGGTGAAATATATATTATAGGGATCGGTTAACCGAATCAGTTTGTTTCCACCCTCTCGAGTAAGAAAATAAATTGATATCAGAACGCCGTTTGATTCATGCATATTCATTATTACATTGTGGACTGTGGCGTAACTACGGGGGGGGGGGGGGGCATGGGGGGGGGGGGCACGTGCCCCCCCCCCCCCCCCAATCGGCTGGCCAAAAAAAAAAAACGGGGAAAAGGAGAAAAAGAGGGAGAAAGGAAGAGAAACGTAGTGGGGAAAGAAGAAATTATTGTTCATTGAAATGTTATATTATATTATGTTATGCTATATTACATGAGAAGCATTATTTGCTAAGGGCCTATGTCTTCATTGTTCCTGGTGCTCGCATAGACTGTTTAACGGGATATATGATCCTGTTGTACTAAAACCTCCCGTTTTCAAAACAATATACACCAAATATATTTCCTCGCAATTCGAGTTATTATTGTTTTATGTAGTGACATTTGCTTCTTTTTCATGACTACTTAAAGTGATTGCCCTATTTTAAGGTATTAATATAAAACATGTCCTGTCCGTGCTAACGTTCGCATTAGTTGATTGGTGAGATGTCTGCTCTTCATAAATTCATAAAATCTGTCCTTAAAATGTCAATTTTTCTGATCTGAATATCTAAAATTTTCAGCTCGCGCTTCGCACTCGCATCATTTGGTTTGTGAAATACGTAAGGTCTTCGTGAATTCCTACAAACAAGCCTTAGAATGCCCCTCTTCAGGTGTGAATTACGAAAAAATTTCAGCTCGCGCTTCGCGCTCGCAGTATTTGATTAGTGAGATGCGTATGATAATCATGATTACAATGACTACAAAAAGTGCTTCATGTGTTTAGATGTAATTCTAACAAAATCAGCAAAGGATTGCACTAGCATTAGATGACTATGCTGAGATATTTATACTCTAAATGGATTCCTAAAATATAGTCCTTAAAATGTCCCTGTTTGGGTCAATGTATACAAAAATTTCGCTCGCATTTTTTGTTTAGCGAGACGGATCATGATTACAAAAAACTTGCTTATAATGTCCTTTTTTAGGTCTGAATATCAAAAATTTTGACCAAGGAGAGAGTGATATCCCCTTGCCATGACTAAAAGAGATACGAGGAATCCCGGAAAAGGGCCGAGTTTGATTTTTTTGTTTCATGTCGGATTGTAGCTCTTTATGCACCCTTTCAGTTCCCTCCACATAGGGTGGCGTACTAGGTACGGGAACTCGGTCTCGGAGCGAGGCGATAGCTTACTATACTGACTCATTGGCCCTCCCCAAAGGAAAGAGAGAGGGGTGAGAGAGAAGAAAGAAAGAAGTGGATTGGTGAAAGAGAATTGAGAGAACGATCAAAAAAAGAATGTGAACACAACATACCCTAATTATATATATATATATATATATATTGAAATCGTTTATCTTTCCTAAAAATCATGATATCATATTGTATAGCGTTTCAGTCAGTTTCAGATTATTTGGCTCCAATCACCAATTACAGAGGAAATGTTTGATAAAACGTTAAAACAAAAAATGTTTAAAACTCTAAATAGACGGCCACCCCCATTCTGTCTAGGGCCGAGTATGAAGAAAGGGAAGGGCGAAGAGAAAAACAATAATTTTCAGGGCGGGAAACAAAATACTAAAACATAATAGGAAGATAAATTAAGTTGATAGGACCATGAGGACACACATTGACATGAAAGTAGGTGCTATGCACCAGCAATACAATGCAACTTGATTAGTATTCGGTTGTTTAGACTGAACTTGCGAGGTCAAAAGATGAGCAGAGAAACCTGTTGATGCAAATTATGTACGTAGCGTAGTCTACATCGTGTAGACCTTGATAGTGTGTGTATGCGACCAATGCATCAAGTTGCAAATTTAGAATAAAGTGTTATTTGGTCAATCTTTACAGGCGTCATAAGCAAAAGCAAAAAAACCGGGGGGGGGGGGAGACGTAATGGGCAAGATTTCTCGGAAAACTCCTATTCTTGCAGCTACCCAAGAAAACTTGTACCTAGATATGGAATAAGGAGAAGTTGAGTATATTCAATATTGCACGGCGCTATGATCTACGGTAGAACCGCTCTACGTATGCAGAGGGGTGAATTTCAGTGCAGAGCCGACCACGGGGGCGACCAGCATGTTTTACAACAGAACTTTACATGTCACGCAGTGGGAAACAGGGCAACGAAGTACGTAAAAGAAGACTATGCAAACTTGGAGAAGCAATGTCCGAGGGGATTGCACATGTACTAATAATTTACGTCGGCTTTGAAACGTGTATCAATGGATTTCCAGAAATTGGTCACAGAGTGTTTCTCCTGTATGGGGAGGGTGAGGTAGCCTATAATCAATCCATCGGTGGATGGATGGATGACTAAAGAATGAAAAGATGGATGAATAGGCATATACATGTGTAGTGACTTGACTTTATCTTCATACAATTTTCCTGTATATATTTCCATTCATATGTCAACACAATTTTATAAACTTATATTCTCTGTGTTATTTCCATGTATATTTCTCTTCTACATTCAATCTTGTTGGGTCAAATGCAATGCACTTCTACTGCATGCACATTTTCTGCCTAAATCTTACAAACAAACATCTTCCTTTCACTAACATAATGGACTTGGAGCAAAGCAACCTGGCAATGTACATGATTTATTGTCCTGGCCTTGCTCCTAACTGCACTTACACTGCATCACTACACAGATGCTCTTTCTTCTCTCTCTCACTCTCTCATCTCTTTTCAACTGTGTTTTTGCCTCTCTTTTGGGCGTGGTTTTTCATACCCCCTCTTTTTGTGATGCTGGCAAAAACCAACTTGCTACTTTGCCACATCACCACTCTACTTTCTGCCTTCGTCCTGACCACTCATGCTGACCATCTCATCCAGCTGCTAGTGAGGATCGAATCAAATCTTGTGGAAGACCAACTTATACTTATTTCTCTACATTTTCCATTTCTTACTTCTTACCGTCACTCACACTCCTTCGAAGTCTATATTTACTCTGCATATTTAATGAGCTCATTACTTCGCGAGACATTCTGTGACGTCTATCCCTTTTTCTAATCTATTTGAAATTGTGAAGTGTATATATTTCTTGTCACGGGATTTGTGCAATTTACCTGAGCGGCTGGATCCTCTGGCGAGCAAGAATTAAGGTAGGACCTAACTTTTATATAAATATTAGGAGATCGGCTTTGCCAATTTCCTAAACATGTATGAATGGATCATCCGATGGCCCAAAAATGGATAGACATGGATACCAATGACAAGGTAATAGATAGGGGAGCCTCATGGGAGCTTTTGTTGAATTAGCTACCCCTTATTAAATAAACAATAAACAAAAAATACAGATGGAAAGATGAACTTTTATTGCAACAAATGAGAGGCAGATAGGCCTCCGGGATATAGGCCTACGCATACAGTGTGTGCACGAGCAGTTCAACTGTTGAAAAAAATGTGAATAACTGTGGTGCGTGGCGACGTGAGCAGGACAAAAACATCACTTGCATCTTGATTGGCATAACATAGACTTATTTAGCAATGAAAGTTGAACTGGGAAGTGGAACTCCCATTTCCCTGTTATACAGAGCGTCCCACAAAAAACGAAACCGAGATTTATCATAACTTAATCACAAATACAATAGACAAATGACCTACCATTGTAAAGCTTAGAATCTCATCTTTCATCTGATATTACTTAGATTATTTCTCATTCACGCATGAGTGAGCAAAAACAATTTGAAGAGGGGATACCAAAAAGTCATTTGGCGGGCTGTATCTGGGTTTCAAAAAGAAAACCACATATTTAAAAAGTTCCATATCTGCTCTTTAATTTGATAACTCAATTACAGAAAATGGTCAAGAAATAACAAAGTTCTGGTTATTTGAAATAAGGCTTGAATTTCGATAATTTCATAAAATGAAGAGGTTTTACAGGCTAGCGTTCAAACTCACTCGACACTCCGTTTGGTTGACGATCAGCCATGCATTAAGTCTTTTGTTAACCATGCGATAGCTTCTGTGGGAAACCGGTGAAAACACATTTATTTTATGAAATTAAGGAAATACAAGCATTGTTTCCAGGGAA